>NC_133567.1:28826504-29486504 GCF_048773025.1 Camelus bactrianus
GTGTCTCACTGCGTTTCAGTGTCACCCCGAGGAATTCGGGCGGTCTTTACAGGCTGATGGCCTCTCGGTTCCTCATCAGCCTGGCAAGCCCCCCAGCCCTCTCTGGCCAGACCCTGGCGAGCGCCTTCCCTTGTTCTACCAAAACCCTTCCCACCCTCGCCTGCGGTGAGCTTTTGTTATTTTAATTGATGGGAATGAGGATACCTTCCAGCCTCCTCAGGCCCTTCCTTAGGGCTTCTGCCCTTAGACCCCGCCATGCCCGCCACCTACCCTGGTTCCTGCACTCCAGAGGGTCCCTCTGGCCCTGACACTCCCTCTGGCCACGCCCTCCACGGGGTGGAGTCAGCAGGGCCAAGGGGACACGCCCATTGGCTCCACCCCGTGCTCTGGAAACCCAGGACCCCGAATGCCCTGCCCCAGCAGCCCTCGACCCACTTCTAGTGTCTGCACCGGCTCTCCCCGGAGCTCAGCTTCCCAGGACTCACAGAGAGGCCAACGGGCAGCTGTTGGCATGGAGGGTATGGACAGAGCCCGGATGGGAGGTCTGAGTGTCCCCCTGTGCACATCCAAGGCCCCTTGGGGCATGGGATGGACCCAGCATTGGGAAGAAAAGGGTCAGGCTAGTGGTCAGAGACTGGGAATCGGCTCTCCCCACACTGTCACTTTCATTGCGGGACTCCCCTGAGTCTGGGAATTCTAAAGTTGAGCCTGGCATTCCCCCTTAGAATGAATGTGTTTTTGTATAGGCAGGAGTTTAGAGCCTACTGCACTTCAAATGTTGACATATGTAGGATGGGAACTCCCAGGTATGCTCTGGCCCTGCACTTCCAAAGGTCCAGAGCAGTTCTGTTGGCTCTGCTGAGACTGCAAGGGGCAAAGACCATCTCCAGAGAGGAGGGGCTCCTGCTTCATGCTCCGAAGTCAGGAGCTTCTGAGCGGATGAAACAGTGGACACTGAGACCCTCGACTGTAAGTTGATTTAGAATGGCGCCAAAGGTGTGTGTGACGTGTGTGTGCGTGTGCGCACGCCTGCACCTGGGGACGTGTGTGGTACGTGACAGTGACTTTGCGTGTGTGTGCGCGCCTGAGGACGTGTGTGGTTGTGTGTATGCTGTGGGTGTGTGTGTGGTCCATGACTCCATGTGTGTGCGCGTGGGGATGTATGTGGAGCAGGGTCAGTGTGTCTGCGCGTGTGTTTGTGTGTACGTGCATGCATTAGTTTTAAGAATCGTAGAAGCTGCCCTTTGGAAGTGTGAAGTAGTAAACATCTGTATGGTGTCCCTCACTGTATAATTCAAAATGAAAATCATCTTCAATCGGCAGAAATTTGGTCCCCCCGGATTCTGAATTTTTTCCCCCCATATTGATTATGTCTTCATTGTACTGATGAGGAGAGTAGCTTAGAGAAGTTAAGTGACTCAGCCAAGGGCATAGAGCTCGCGAGCCCAGGGCCAGGACACAGTCCAAGCGGTGCGGCTCCAGAGGCCTGGAGCCCTGCTCACGACCGCGCGGGGCCTCTCGGCCGGGGGAACAGATTCTGATGGGCCGGGGCCAGCGTGCAGGCTGCCCATGCCGCGGACTCTGGAAGTCGGGTGGAGAGGACCAGACAGCAGACGAGGGTAAAGGGCTGCTCAGAAATCAGTTGGGTTCCTAGATCTTCGATGAGTAAGGAGGCTCACTGCACATCCCCGATCCCTTTGCTGGTGGCTAAAAGGGACCAATGCCCACGAGAGCGCTTCTGGGAGCTGCCTGCCAAAACCTGGAACAGGACCGCTCACGACTGGCTCTGCAGCAGGAGCAGAGGAAGGAAACGGCGCCACCTGGTGGACATCCTTGGTAGTGGCAGTAGGAGGGCTAGCAGCCTTGGTATGGGGGAGGCAGGACGAGGTCCAAGTGGATGATCGTTTTCACGTGTCTTAAAAATCATTGCTTCATATATTTTATCCATTTTGGGGTTTATTGTAGGGTGGTAAATATGGTCTCCGTTACTCCATTTTAGCTGGATTGATTCATTGTTTTATTGTTAATTTTTCCTTGAATGATTTGGAAGCTCTATTGTCTTTGAATGAAAATTCTCTCTAAATGTTTATAAATCACCTCTAAGTTCATAAGTTTCCATGTAATTGGGCCAGTATTCCTATAACAGTGTCAAGAATGAAATAATCGATTAGATCTTGCCCTCAATAATGAGAAATTTAGCATATTTTACCTCACTGCTGTTCCAAATTGTGTGTGTGTGTGTGTGTGTGTGTGTGTGTGTCTGTGCGTGCACGTGCGCGTGCTACAGTTACTACTATTTAGACAGTTGCTCTAAGATAGTTATATTAACAATGAAAATATAGGTATAAAGTTCTTGGATTTAATTGCTCACTACCACTATTTAATCCCACGTCTTTCCCATTTTTGATTTATTTACTTTTTTCTCAATCAAAGGGACTCATGATTGGGTAATTTTTTCAAGCGGTGGGCTTGGAACCTTTACCTGTCTATACGCAGCTTTATGTTCTCTTCATCAGCAACCCTCAGCCTCAACACTCAACTCCCCGTATCTAGGGCCCGAAGCCTTATTTGAAAATATGCCATTGTTTCCCTCACAAAAAAAAAAAAAAAAAAAAAAATTCCTATATTAAAAGTGCTGCCTGTTTACGAATGGCTACTCTTGTCTGGTGAATGGATATTAATAAAGAATTCCTTAAACTTCCTCCTGCTTTTTGCCATAACTCGGCTTCATTGAGAAGCATGATTTTACCGTTTCTCAGACGGCCTTCCGCTTTGAACCACTAAACCATCACCGCACTGTTTTTCTCCATGCTTATTCCTGAAAAAGTGAGCTCTCGACTTGAGTAAAGATGCTTCCCGTCAGAGATGTGTGGCTTCCTGACCCAAGGTCCAAAAGAAGAGAAAAGGAAAGATGCCGGGTTCCGATGGTTCCATTTTATCAGCTTAGAGATCTAGTTATCCGTGTGGCTGTGGTGGAATCTGCAATATCTTGCCTCAGAATTTCCTTTTTCTGGCTTACACGGGGAGCCGCATTAGCTGAGGTCACGGCCCTCTGGCCCTTGTCAGGATCCCGGTGCTGAGGCAGCCCCTTCCCCACACACCCACTCACTCCTTGTCCTTTTGATCGTGCAAAGTGGGTGCCAGCTGTGTGGACCGTGCTGCTGGCGGCCAGGATTGCCCCCCCACGCGACGTGTCCCCAGTCCCTCGGCGTCCCTCACTGCTACCAACTAGCTCCAGGAAGGGTGCAAGCTGGCTTCCACTGCCGTCCTTCCCCCTTCCTGTCCAGGCGGGCCCTCCTTTTGCGCTAGTCGGCCCGAAACCTTCTCTCCTGCGCTGCCTACGCTGAAGGAATTCCTCAGCGTTTCCAGCCGCTAGAGGGCGCTCTTCTCCTCTCTTTGGTCCCCTGCAGCGCTTACAGTGGAAATTTAGGAGGTGGGAAGGGCTTGAGGCTTCTCCGTATCTAGGGGCTCCCGCTCCAGCACATTCAACCAACTGTGGGTTGACAATATTCGGGAAAAAACAGATAGTTTCAAAAAGCAACACTTGAACTTGCCACACACCGGCAACTGCTTACGTAGCATTCACGTTGCCTTACATACCACGCGTCCTCTAGAGATGATTTCAAGTACACAGGAGGACACGGCGAAAGAGAATGTGACAATGAATGTATGCGTATGTTCATGGATAACTGAAAGATTGTGCTCTACGCTGGAATTCGACACAACATTGTAAAATGACTATAACTCGAAAAACAAATGTTTGTATGTAAAAAAGAAAGTACACGGGAGGATGCATGTAATTGCATGTCAGTCCTGTGTCATTTTATAAAAGAGGCATCAACATCCATGGATGTTGGCATCTTTGGGGAGTAAGACGGGCTGCATTGCCACTAGAGAAGACAGGATGGAGGTTCCTTAAAAAACCACAAATGGACTTACCTTATGATCCAGCCTTCCCACGCCTGGGGACATGTTAGGGGGAAAGTCGAATTCAAACAGTCACATGCACCTCAATGCTCACAGCAGCCCTATTTATAATCGCCAGGACGTGGAACCAACCCAAACGTCCATCGACTGGGGACTGGAGAAAGAAGGAGTGGTCTATTTATGCCATGGAATACTACTCAGCCATGAAAAAGGATAAAACGATGCCATTTGCGGCAACGTGGATGGACACAGAGATAGTCCTTCTGAGTCAAGTAAGTAAGCCAGAAGAGAGAAAAATGCCATATGATACCACTTGCATGTGGAATCTAAAAAATAGACAGAAATGAACTTCACGACAAAAGAGGAACAGACCCACAGACATAGAGAAACCAACTTATGGTTAGCAGGGAGGGCAGGGGGTGGGAAGGGGTAAATATGGGAATTGGAAAATTGCCCCTCTTGGGGAGTGATGGAAATGGTAGCTACCTTGATTGTGGTGATGGATTTCTGGGTGTAGACATGTATGAAAATTCATCAAATACTACATGTGAGATGTGTCTAATTGACGGAACAGAAATCGTAGCACAATAAAGGTGTTATCAAAGAAAAGAGAGATGGGCTGCATTGTGTCCTATGCTTCTATGTGTCTTCAGGGAGGCCTCAAGAGGGCGGTGCTGGCCTTCCCGCCAACACGATGACATGAAGCCCGAACAATCCATCGATGGGAAGAAGATAAGTGCCATGGTCCCATGTGGACCCCAAGCTTAGGCATGGTGCATGGGTGACATTTATCGAGAATCCAGCGAGGTTGCGGCCAGAGCTTGAGGCCGGGGCAGCAAAGCGCAAGTGGCACTGAGGAGCATCGTGGCGCAGAGGCTGGACTGGGGGCCCGCAGGCTCCTCCCAGGAGGAGCCTCCGTGTTTGGGAGGTGGCTAACGTGCCTGCTTCGTGTCACCAGCAAGTGACGCCACCTGTGGACAATCAGCTGCAATCCTGAGCCGGGTCAGCCCTGGGTGATGCGCTAAAGGCTCCTACCAGAGGGGGCGCCAGACGGACAGTGACCCAAGCAACAGGCTGCTGAGTTTCCGGCCTGTGTTTCTCGTGCTTTCCGTGTCTCACTGCGTTTCAGTGTCACCCCGAGGAATTCGGGCGGTCTTTACAGGCTGATGGCCTCTCGGTTCCTCATCAGCCTGGCAAGCCCCCCAGCCCTCTCTGGCCAGACCCTGGCGAGCGCCTTCCCTTGTTCTACCAAAACCCTTCCCACCCTCGCCTGCGGTGAGCTTTTGTTATTTTAATTGATGGGAATGAGGATACCTTCCAGCCTCCTCAGGCCCTTCCTTAGGGCTTCTGCCCTTAGACCCCGCCATGCCCGCCACCTACCCTGGTTCCTGCACTCCAGAGGGTCCCTCTGGCCCTGACACTCCCTCTGGCCACGCCCTCCATGGGGTGGAGTCAGCAGGGCCAAGGGGACACGCCCATTGGCTCCACCCCGTGCTCTGGAAACCCAGGACCCCGAATGCCCTGCCCCAGCAGCCCTCGACCCACTTCTAGTGTCTGCACCGGCTCTCCCCGGAGCTCAGCTTCCCAGGACTCACAGAGAGGCCAACGGGCAGCTGTTGGCATGGAGGGTATGGACAGAGCCCGGATGGGAGGTCTGAGTGTCCCCCTGTGCACATCCAAGGCCCCTTGGGGCATGGGATGGACCCAGCATTGGGAAGAAAAGGGTCAGGCTAGTGGTCAGAGACTGGGAATCGGCTCTCCCCACACTGTCACTTTCATTGCGGGACTCCCCTGAGTCTGGGAATTCTAAAGTTGAGCCTGGCATTCCCCCTTAGAATGAATGTGTTTTTGTATAGGCAGGAGTTTAGAGCCTACTGCACTTCAAATGTTGACATATGTAGGATGGGAACTCCCAGGTATGCTCTGGCCCTGCACTTCCAAAGGTCCAGAGCAGTTCTGTTGGCTCTGCTGAGACTGCAAGGGGCAAAGACCATCTCCAGAGAGGAGGGGCTCCTGCTTCATGCTCCGAAGTCAGGAGCTTCTGAGCGGATGAAACAGTGGACACTGAGACCCTCGACTGTAAGTTGATTTAGAATGGCGCCAAAGGTGTGTGTGACGTGTGTGTGCGTGTGCGCACGCCTGCACCTGGGGACGTGTGTGGTACGTGACAGTGACTTTGCGTGTGTGTGCGCGCCTGAGGACGTGTGTGGTTGTGTGTATGCTGTGGGTGTGTGTGTGGTCCATGACTCCATGTGTGTGCGCGTGGGGATGTATGTGGAGCAGGGTCAGTGTGTCTGCGCGTGTGTTTGTGTGTACGTGCATGCATTAGTTTTAAGAATCGTAGAAGCTGCCCTTTGGAAGTGTGAAGTAGTAAACATCTGTATGGTGTCCCTCACTGTATAATTCAAAATGAAAATCATCTTCAATCGGCAGAAATTTGGTCCCCCCGGATTCTGAATTTTTTCCCCCCATATTGATTATGTCTTCATTGTACTGATGAGGAGAGTAGCTTAGAGAAGTTAAGTGACTCAGCCAAGGGCATAGAGCTCGCGAGCCCAGGGCCAGGACACAGTCCAAGCGGTGCAGCTCCAGAGGCCTGGAGCCCTGCTCACGACCGCGCGGGGCCTCTCGGCCGGGGGAACAGATTCTGATGGGCCGGGGCCAGCGTGCAGGCTGCCCATGCCGCGGACTCTGGAAGTCGGGTGGAGAGGACCAGACAGCAGACGAGGGTAAAGGGCTGCTCAGAAATCAGTTGGGTTCCTAGATCTTCGATGAGTAAGGAGGCTCACTGCACATCCCCGATCCCTTTGCTGGTGGCTAAAAGGGACCAATGCCCACGAGAGCGCTTCTGGGAGCTGCCTGCCAAAACCTGGAACAGGACCGCTCACGACTGGCTCTGCAGCAGGAGCAGAGGAAGGAAACGGCGCCACCTGGTGGACATCTTTGGTAGTGGCAGTAGGAGGGCTAGCAGCCTTGGTATGGGGGAGGCAGGACGAGGTCCAAGTGGATGATCATTTTCACGTGTCTTAAAAATCATTGCTTCATATATTTTATCCATTTTGGGGTTTATTGTAGGGTGGTAAATATGGTCTCCGTTACTCCATTTTAGCTGGATTGATTCATTGTTTTATTGTTAATTTTTCCTTGAATGATTTGGAAGCTCTATTGTCTTTGAATGAAAATTCTCTCTAAATGTTTATAAATCACCTCTAAGTTCATAAGTTTCCATGTAATTGGGCCAGTATTCCTATAACAGTGTCAAGAATGAAATAATCGATTAGATCTTGCCCTCAATAATGAGAAATTTAGCATATTTTACCTCACTGTTGTTCCAAATTGTGTGTGTGTGTGTGTGTGTGTGTGTGTGTTTCTGTGCGTGCACGTGCGCGTGCTACAGTTACTACTATTTAGACAGTTGCTCTAAGATTGTTATATTAACAATGAAAATATAGGTATAAAGTTCTTGGATTTAATTGCTCACTACCACTATTTAATCACACGTATTTCCCATTTTTGAGTTATTTACTTTTTTCTCAATCAAAGGGACTCATGATTGGGTAATTTTTTCAAGCGGTGGGCTTGGAACCTTTACCTGTCTATACGCAGCTTTATGTTCTCTTCATCAGCAACCCTCAGCCTCAACACTCAACTCCCCGTATCTAGGGCCCGAAGCCTTATTTGAAAATATGCCATTGTTTCCCTCACAAAAAAAAAAAAAAAAAAAAAAAATTCCTATATTAAAAGTGCTGCCTGTTTACGAATGGCTACTCTTGTCTGGTGAATGGATATTAATAAAGAATTCCTTAAACTTCCTCCTGCTTTTTGCCATAACTCGTCTTCATTGAGAAGCATGATTTTACCGTTTCTCAGACGGCCTTCCGCTTTGAACCACTAAACCATCACCGCACTGTTTTTCTCCATGCTTATTCCTGAAAAAGTGAGCTCTCGACTTGAGTAAAGATGCTTCCCGTCAGAGATGTGTGGCTTCCTGACCCAAGGTCCAAAAGAAGAGAAAAGGAAAGATGCCGGGTTCCGATGGTTCCATTTTATCAGCTTAGAGATCTAGTTATCCGTGTGGCTGTGGTGGAATCTGCAATATCTTGCCTCAGAATTTCCTTTTTCTGGCTTACACGGGGAGCCGCATTAGCTGAGGTCACGGCCCTCTGGCCCTTGTCAGGATCCCGGTGCTGAGGCAGCCCCTTCCCCACACACCCACTCACTCCTTGTCCTTTTGATCGTGCAAAGTGGGTGCCAGCTGTGTGGACCGTGCTGCTGGCGGCCAGGATTGCCCCCCCACGCGACGTGTCCCCAGTCCCTCGGCGTCCCTCACTGCTACCAACTAGCTCCAGGAAGGGTGCAAGCTGGCTTCCACTGCCGTCCTTCCCCCTTCCTGTCCAGGCGGGCCCTCCTTTTGCGCTAGTCGGCCCGAAACCTTCTCTCCTGCGCTGCCTACGCTGAAGGAATTCCTCAGCGTTTCCAGCCGCTAGAGGGCGCTCTTCTCCTCTCTTTGGTCCCCTGCAGCGCTTACAGTGGAAATTTAGGAGGTGGGAAGGGCTTGAGGCTTCTCCGTATCTAGGGGCTCCCGCTCCAGCACATTCAACCAACTGTGGGTTGACAATATTCGGGAAAAAACAGATAGTTTCAAAAAGCAACACTTGAACTTGCCACACACCGGCAACTGCTTACGTAGCATTCACGTTGCCTTACATACCACGCGTCCTCTAGAGATGATTTCAAGTACACAGGAGGACACGGCGAAAGAGAATGTGACAATGAATGTATGCGTATGTTCATGGATAACTGAAAGATTGTGCTCTACGCTGGAATTCGACACAACATTGTAAAATGACTATAACTCGAAAAACAAATGTTTGTATGTAAAAAAGAAAGTACACGGGAGGATGCATGTAATTGCATGTCAGTCCTGTGTCATTTTATAAAAGAGGCATCAGCATCCATGGATGTTGGCATCTTTGGGGAGTAAGACGGGCTGCATTGCCACTAGAGAAGACAGGATGGAGGTTCCTTAAAAAACCACAAATGGACTTACCTTATGATCCAGCCTTCCCACGCCTGGGGACATGTTAGGGGGAAAGTCGAATTCAAACAGTCACATGCACCTCAATGCTCACAGCAGCCCTATTTATAATCGCCAGGACGTGGAACCAACCCAAACGTCCATCGACTGGGGACTGGAGAAAGAAGGAGTGGTCTATTTATGCCATGGAATACTACTCAGCCATGAAAAAGGATAAAACGATGCCATTTGCGGCAACGTGGATGGACACAGAGATAGTCCTTCTGAGTCAAGTAAGTAAGCCAGAAGAGAGAAAAATGCCATATGATACCACTTGCATGTGGAATCTAAAAAATAGACAGAAATGAACTTCACGACAAAAGAGGAACAGACCCACAGACATAGAGAAACCAACTTATGGTTAGCAGGGAGGGCAGGGGGTGGGAAGGGGTAAATATGGGAATTGGAAAATTGCCCCTCTTGGGGAGTGATGGAAATGGTAGCTACCTTGATTGTGGTGATGGATTTCTGGGTGTAGACATGTATGAAAATTCATCAAATACTACATGTGAGATGTGTCTAATTGACGGAACAGAAATCGTAGCACAATAAAGGTGTTATCAAAGAAAAGAGAGATGGGCTGCATTGTGTCCTATGCTTCTATGTGTCTTCAGGGAGGCCTCAAGAGGGCGGTGCTGGCCTTCCCGCCAACACGATGACATGAAGCCCGAACAATCCATCGATGGGAAGAAGATAAGTGCCATGGTCCCATGTGGACCCCAAGCTTAGGCATGGTGCATGGGTGACATTTATCGAGAATCCAGCGAGGTTGCGGCCAGAGCTTGAGGCCGGGGCAGCAAAGCGCAAGTGGCACTGAGGAGCATCGTGGCGCAGAGGCTGGACTGGGGGCCCGCAGGCTCCTCCCAGGAGGAGCCTCCGTGTTTGGGAGGTGGCTAACGTGCCTGCTTCGTGTCACCAGCAAGTGACGCCACCTGTGGACAATCAGCTGCAATCCTGAGCCGGGTCAGCCCTGGGTGATGCGCTAAAGGCTCCTACCAGAGGGGGCGCCAGACGGACAGTGACCCAAGCAACAGGCTGCTGAGTTTCCGGCCTGTGTTTCTCGTGCTTTCCGTGTCTCACTGCGTTTCAGTGTCACCCCGAGGAATTCGGGCGGTCTTTACAGGCTGATGGCCTCTCGGTTCCTCATCAGCCTGGCAAGCCCCCCAGCCCTCTCTGGCCAGACCCTGGCGAGCGCCTTCCCTTGTTCTACCAAAACCCTTCCCACCCTCGCCTGCGGTGAGCTTTTGTTATTTTAATTGATGGGAATGAGGATACCTTCCAGCCTCCTCAGGCCCTTCCTTAGGGCTTCTGCCCTTAGACCCCGCCATGCCCGCCACCTACCCTGGTTCCTGCACTCCAGAGGGTCCCTCTGGCCCTGACACTCCCTCTGGCCACGCCCTCCACGGGGTGGAGTCAGCAGGGCCAAGGGGACACGCCCATTGGCTCCACCCCGTGCTCTGGAAACCCAGGACCCCGAATGCCCTGCCCCAGCAGCCCTCGACCCACTTCTAGTGTCTGCACCGGCTCTCCCCGGAGCTCAGCTTCCCAGGACTCACAGAGAGGCCAACGGGCAGCTGTTGGCATGGAGGGTATGGACAGAGCCCGGATGGGAGGTCTGAGTGTCCCCCTGTGCACATCCAAGGCCCCTTGGGGCATGGGATGGACCCAGCATTGGGAAGAAAAGGGTCAGGCTAGTGGTCAGAGACTGGGAATCGGCTCTCCCCACACTGTCACTTTCATTGCGGGACTCCCCTGAGTCTGGGAATTCTAAAGTTGAGCCTGGCATTCCCCCTTAGAATGAATGTGTTTTTGTATAGGCAGGAGTTTAGAGCCTACTGCACTTCAAATGTTGACATATGTAGGATGGGAACTCCCAGGTATGCTCTGGCCCTGCACTTCCAAAGGTCCAGAGCAGTTCTGTTGGCTCTGCTGAGACTGCAAGGGGCAAAGACCATCTCCAGAGAGGAGGGGCTCCTGCTTCATGCTCCGAAGTCAGGAGCTTCTGAGCGGATGAAACAGTGGACACTGAGACCCTCGACTGTAAGTTGATTTAGAATGGCGCCAAAGGTGTGTGTGACGTGTGTGTGCGTGTGCGCACGCCTGCACCTGGGGACGTGTGTGGTACGTGACAGTGACTTTGCGTGTGTGTGCGCGCCTGAGGACGTGTGTGGTTGTGTGTATGCTGTGGGTGTGTGTGTGGTCCATGACTCCATGTGTGTGCGCGTGGGGATGTATGTGGAGCAGGGTCAGTGTGTCTGCGCGTGTGTTTGTGTGTACGTGCATGCATTAGTTTTAAGAATCGTAGAAGCTGCCCTTTGGAAGTGTGAAGTAGTAAACATCTGTATGGTGTCCCTCACTGTATAATTCAAAATGAAAATCATCTTCAATCGGCAGAAATTTGGTCCCCCCGGATTCTGAATTTTTTCCCCCCATATTGATTATGTCTTCATTGTACTGATGAGGAGAGTAGCTTAGAGAAGTTAAGTGACTCAGCCAAGGGCATAGAGCTCGCGAGCCCAGGGCCAGGACACAGTCCAAGCGGTGCAGCTCCAGAGGCCTGGAGCCCTGCTCACGACCGCGCGGGGCCTCTCGGCCGGGGGAACAGATTCTGATGGGCCGGGGCCAGCGTGCAGGCTGCCCATGCCGCGGACTCTGGAAGTCGGGTGGAGAGGACCAGACAGCAGACGAGGGTAAAGGGCTGCTCAGAAATCAGTTGGGTTCCTAGATCTTCGATGAGTAAGGAGGCTCACTGCACATCCCCGATCCCTTTGCTGGTGGCTAAAAGGGACCAATGCCCACGAGAGCGCTTCTGGGAGCTGCCTGCCAAAACCTGGAACAGGACCGCTCACGACTGGCTCTGCAGCAGGAGCAGAGGAAGGAAACGGCGCCACCTGGTGGACATCCTTGGTAGTGGCAGTAGGAGGGCTAGCAGCCTTGGTATGGGGGAGGCAGGACGAGGTCCAAGTGGATGATCATTTTCACGTGTCTTAAAAATCATTGCTTCATATATTTTATCCATTTTGGGGTTTATTGTAGGGTGGTAAATATGGTCTCCGTTACTCCATTTTAGCTGGATTGATTCATTGTTTTATTGTTAATTTTTCCTTGAATGATTTGGAAGCTCTATTGTCTTTGAATGAAAATTCTCTCTAAATGTTTATAAATCACCTCTAAGTTCATAAGTTTCCATGTAATTGGGCCAGTATTCCTATAACAGTGTCAAGAATGAAATAATCGATTAGATCTTGCCCTCAATAATGAGAAATTTAGCATATTTTACCTCACTGCTGTTCCAAATTGTGTGTGTGTGTGTGTGTGTGTGTGTGTGTGTGTGTCTGTGCGTGCACGTGCGCGTGCTACAGTTACTACTATTTAGACAGTTGCTCTAAGATTGTTATATTAACAATGAAAATATAGGTATAAAGTTCTTGGATTTAATTGCTCACTACCACTATTTAATCACACGTATTTCCCATTTTTGAGTTATTTACTTTTTTCTCAATCAAAGGGACTCATGATTGGGTAATTTTTTCAAGCGGTGGGCTTGGAACCTTTACCTGTCTATACGCAGCTTTATGTTCTCTTCATCAGCAACCCTCAGCCTCAACACTCAACTCCCCGTATCTAGGGCCCGAAGCCTTATTTGAAAATATGCCATTGTTTCCCTCACAAAAAAAAAAAAAAAAAAAAAAAATTCCTATATTAAAAGTGCTGCCTGTTTACGAATGGCTACTCTTGTCTGGTGAATGGATATTAATAAAGAATTCCTTAAACTTCCTCCTGCTTTTTGCCATAACTCGGCTTCATTGAGAAGCATGATTTTACCGTTTCTCAGACGGCCTTCCGCTTTGAACCACTAAACCATCACCGCACTGTTTTTCTCCATGCTTATTCCTGAAAAAGTGAGCTCTCGACTTGAGTAAAGATGCTTCCCGTCAGAGATGTGTGGCTTCCTGACCCAAGGTCCAAAAGAAGAGAAAAGGAAAGATGCCGGGTTCCGATGGTTCCATTTTATCAGCTTAGAGATCTAGTTATCCGTGTGGCTGTGGTGGAATCTGCAATATCTTGCCTCAGAATTTCCTTTTTCTGGCTTACACGGGGAGCCGCATTAGCTGAGGTCACGGCCCTCTGGCCCTTGTCAGGATCCCGGTGCTGAGGCAGCCCCTTCCCCACACACCCACTCACTCCTTGTCCTTTTGATCGTGCAAAGTGGGTGCCAGCTGTGTGGACCGTGCTGCTGGCGGCCAGGATTGCCCCCCCACGCGACGTGTCCCCAGTCCCTCGGCGTCCCTCACTGCTACCAACTAGCTCCAGGAAGGGTGCAAGCTGGCTTCCACTGCCGTCCTTCCCCCTTCCTGTCCAGGCGGGCCCTCCTTTTGCGCTAGTCGGCCCGAAACCTTCTCTCCTGCGCTGCCTACGCTGAAGGAATTCCTCAGCGTTTCCAGCCGCTGGAGGGCGCTCTTCTCCTCTCTTTGGTCCCCTGCAGCGCTTACAGTGGAAATTTAGGAGGTGGGAAGGGCTTGAGGCTTCTCCGTATCTAGGGGCTTCCGCTCCAGCACATTCAACCAAGTGTGGGTTGACAATATTCGGGAAAAAACAGATAGTTTCAAAAAGCAACACTTGAACTTGCCACACACCGGCAACTGCTTACGTAGCATTCACGTTGCCTTACATACCACGCGTCCTCTAGAGATGATTTCAAGTACACAGGAGGACACGGCGAAAGAGAATGTGACAATGAATGTATGCGTATGTTCATGGATAACTGAAAGATTGTGCTCTACGCTGGAATTCGACACAACATTGTAAAATGACTATAACTCGAAAAACAAATGTTTGTATGTAAAAAAGAAAGTACACGGGAGGATGCATGTAATTGCATGTCAGTCCTGTGTCATTTTATAAAAGAGGCATCAACATCCATGGATGTTGGCATCTTTGGGGAGTAAGACGGGCTGCATTGCCACTAGAGAAGACAGGATGGAGGTTCCTTAAAAAACCACAAATGGACTTACCTTATGATCCAGCCTTCCCACGCCTGGGGACATGTTAGGGGGAAAGTCGAATTCAAACAGTCACATGCACCTCAATGCTCACAGCAGCCCTATTTATAATCGCCAGGACGTGGAACCAACCCAAACGTCCATCGACTGGGGACTGGAGAAAGAAGGAGTGGTCTATTTATGCCATGGAATACTACTCAGCCATGAAAAAGGATAAAACGATGCCATTTGCGGCAACGTGGATGGACACAGAGATAGTCCTTCTGAGTCAAGTAAGTAAGCCAGAAGAGAGAAAAATGCCATATGATACCACTTGCATGTGGAATCTAAAAAATAGACAGAAATGAACTTCACGACAAAAGAGGAACAGACCCACAGACATAGAGAAACCAACTTATGGTTAGCAGGGAGGGCAGGGGGTGGGAAGGGGTAAATATGGGAATTGGAAAATTGCCCCTCTTGGGGAGTGATGGAAATGGTAGCTACCTTGATTGTGGTGATGGATTTCTGGGTGTAGACATGTATGAAAATTCATCAAATACTACATGTGAGATGTGTCTAATTGACGGAACAGAAATCGTAGCACAATAAAGGTGTTATCAAAGAAAAGAGAGATGGGCTGCATTGTGTCCTATGCTTCTATGTGTCTTCAGGGAGGCCTCAAGAGGGCGGTGCTGGCCTTCCCGCCAACACGATGACATGAAGCCCGAACAATCCATCGATGGGAAGAAGATAAGTGCCATGGTCCCATGTGGACCCCAAGCTTAGGCATGGTGCATGGGTGACATTTATCGAGAATCCAGCGAGGTTGCGGCCAGAGCTTGAGGCCGGGGCAGCAAAGCGCAAGTGGCACTGAGGAGCATCGTGGCGCAGAGGCTGGACTGGGGGCCCGCAGGCTCCTCCCAGGAGGAGCCTCCGTGTTTGGGAGGTGGCTAACGTGCCTGCTTCGTGTCACCAGCAAGTGATGCCACCTGTGGACAATCAGCTGCAATCCTGAGCCGGGTCAGCCCTGGGTGATGCGCTAAAGGCTCCTACCAGAGGGGGCGCCAGACGGACAGTGACCCAAGCAACAGGCTGCTGAGTTTCCGGCCTGTGTTTCTCGTGCTTTCCGTGTCTCACTGCGTTTCAGTGTCACCCCGAGGAATTCGGGCGGTCTTTACAGGCTGATGGCCTCTCGGTTCCTCATCAGCCTGGCAAGCCCCCCAGCCCTCTCTGGCCAGACCCTGGCGAGCGCCTTCCCTTGTTCTACCAAAACCCTTCCCACCCTCGCATGCGGTGAGCTTTTGTTATTTTAATTGATGGGAATGAGGATACCTTCCAGCCTCCTCAGGCCCTTCCTTAGGGCTTCTGCCCTTAGACCCCGCCATGCCTGCCACCTACCCTGGTTCCTGCACTCCAGAGGGTCCCTCTGGCCCTGACACTCCCTCTGGCCACGCCCTCCACGGGGTGGAGTCAGCAGGGCCAAGGGGACACGCCCATTGGCTCCACCCCGTGCTCTGGAAACCCAGGACCCCGAATGCCCTGCCCCAGCAGCCCTTGACCCACTTCTAGTGTCTGCACCGGCTCTCCCCGGAGCTCAGCTTCCCAGGACTCACAGAGAGGCCAACGGGCAGCTGTTGGCATGGAGGGTATGGACAGAGCCCGGATGGGAGGTCTGAGTGTCCCCCTGTGCACATCCAAGGCCCCTTGGGGCATGGGATGGACCCAGCATTGGGAAGAAAAGGGTCAGGCTAGTGGTCAGAGACTGGGAATCGGCTCTCCCCACACTGTCACTTTCATTGCGGGACTCCCCTGAGTCTGGGAATTCTAAAGTTGAGCCTGGCATTCCCCCTTAGAATGAATGTGTTTTTGTATAGGCAGGAGTTTAGAGCCTACTGCACTTCAAATGTTGACATATGTAGGATGGGAACTCCCAGGTATGCTCTGGCCCTGCACTTCCAAAGGTCCAGAGCAGTTCTGTTGGCTCTGCTGAGACTGCAAGGGGCAAAGACCATCTCCAGAGAGGAGGGGCTCCTGCTTCATGCTCCGAAGTCAGGAGCTTCTGAGCGGATGAAACAGTGGACACTGAGACCCTCGACTGTAAGTTGATTTAGAATGGCGCCAAAGGTGTGTGTGACGTGTGTGTGCGTGTGCGCACGCCTGCACCTGGGGACGTGTGTGGTACGTGACAGTGACTTTGCGTGTGTGTGCGCGCCTGAGGACGTGTGTGGTTGTGTGTATGCTGTGGGTGTGTGTGTGGTCCATGACTCCATGTGTGTGCGCGTGGGGATGTATGTGGAGCAGGGTCAGTGTGTCTGCGCGTGTGTTTGTGTGTACGTGCATGCATTAGTTTTAAGAATCGTAGAAGCTGCCCTTTGGAAGTGTGAAGTAGTAAACATCTGTATGGTGTCCCTCACTGTATAATTCAAAATGAAAATCATCTTCAATCGGCAGAAATTTGGTCCCCCCGGATTCTGAATTTTTTCCCCCCATATTGATTATGTCTTCATTGTACTGATGAGGAGAGTAGCTTAGAGAAGTTAAGTGACTCAGCCAAGGGCATAGAGCTCGCGAGCCCAGGGCCAGGACACAGTCCAAGCGGTGCGGCTCCAGAGGCCTGGAGCCCTGCTCACGACCGCGCGGGGCCTCTCGGCCGGGGGAACAGATTCTGATGGGCCGGGGCCAGCGTGCAGGCTGCCCATGCCGCGGACTCTGGAAGTCGGGTGGAGAGGACCAGACAGCAGACGAGGGTAAAGGGCTGCTCAGAAATCAGTTGGGTTCCTAGATCTTCGATGAGTAAGGAGGCTCACTGCACATCCCCGATCCCTTTGCTGGTGGCTAAAAGGGACCAATGCCCACGAGAGCGCTTCTGGGAGCTGCCTGCCAAAACCTGGAACAGGACCGCTCACGACTGGCTCTGCAGCAGGAGCAGAGGAAGGAAACGGCGCCACCTGGTGGACATCCTTGGTAGTGGCAGTAGGAGGGCTAGCAGCCTTGGTATGGGGGAGGCAGGACGAGGTCCAAGTGGATGATCGTTTTCACGTGTCTTAAAAATCATTGCTTCATATATTTTATCCATTTTGGGGTTTATTGTAGGGTGGTAAATATGGTCTCCGTTACTCCATTTTAGCTGGATTGATTCATTGTTTTATTGTTAATTTTTCCTTGAATGATTTGGAAGCTCTATTGTCTTTGAATGAAAATTCTCTCTAAATGTTTATAAATCACCTCTAAGTTCATAAGTTTCCATGTAATTGGGCCAGTATTCCTATAACAGTGTCAAGAATGAAATAATCGATTAGATCTTGCCCTCAATAATGAGAAATTTAGCATATTTTACCTCACTGCTGTTCCAAATTGTGTGTGTGTGTGTGTGTGTGTGTGTGTGTGTCTGTGCGTGCACGTGCGCGTGCTACAGTTACTACTATTTAGACAGTTGCTCTAAGATTGTTATATTAACAATGAAAATATAGGTATAAAGTTCTTGGATTTAATTGCTCACTACCACTATTTAATCCCACGTATTTCCCATTTTTGAGTTATTTACTTTTTTCTCAATCAAAGGGACTCATGATTGGGTAATTTTTTCAAGCGGTGGGCTTGGAACCTTTACCTGTCTATACGCAGCTTTATGTTCTCTTCATCAGCAACCCTCAGCCTCAACACTCAACTCCCCGTATCTAGGGCCCGAAGCCTTATTTGAAAATATGCCATTGTTTCCCTCACAAAAAAAAAAAAAAAAAAAAAAAATTCCTATATTAAAAGTGCTGCCTGTTTACGAATGGCTACTCTTGTCTGGTGAATGGATATTAATAAAGAATTCCTTAAACTTCCTCCTGCTTTTTGCCATAACTCGGCTTCATTGAGAAGCATGATTTTACCGTTTCGCAGACGGCCTTCCGCTTTGAACCACTAAACCATCACCGCACTGTTTTTCTCCATGCTTATTCCTGAAAAAGTGAGCTCTCGACTTGAGTAAAGATGCTTCCCGTCAGAGATGTGTGGCTTCCTGACCCAAGGTCCAAAAGAAGAGAAAAGGAAAGATGCCGGGTTCCGATGGTTCCATTTTATCAGCTTAGAGATCTAGTTATCCGTGTGGCTGTGGTGGAATCTGCAATATCTTGCCTCAGAATTTCCTTTTTCTGGCTTACACGGGGAGCCGCATTAGCTGAGGTCACGGCCCTCTGGCCCTTGTCAGGATCCCGGTGCTGAGGCAGCCCCTTCCCCACACACCCACTCACTCCTTGTCCTTTTGATCGTGCAAAGTGGGTGCCAGCTGTGTGGACCGTGCTGCTGGCGGCCAGGATTGCCCCCCCACGCGACGTGTCCCCAGTCCCTCGGCGTCCCTCACTGCTACCAACTAGCTCCAGGAAGGGTGCAAGCTGGCTTCCACTGCCGTCCTTCCCCCTTCCTGTCCAGGCGGGCCCTCCTTTTGCGCTAGTCGGCCCGAAACCTTCTCTCCTGCGCTGCCTACGCTGAAGGAATTCCTCAGCGTTTCCAGCCGCTGGAGGGCGCTCTTCTCCTCTCTTTGGTCCCCTGCAGCGCTTACAGTGGAAATTTAGGAGGTGGGAAGGGCTTGAGGCTTCTCCGTATCTAGGGGCTTCCGCTCCAGCACATTCAACCAAGTGTGGGTTGACAATATTCGGGAAAAAACAGATAGTTTCAAAAAGCAACACTTGAACTTGCCACACACCGGCAACTGCTTACGTAGCATTCACGTTGCCTTACATACCACGCGTCCTCTAGAGATGATTTCAAGTACACAGGAGGACACGGCGAAAGAGAATGTGACAATGAATGTATGCGTATGTTCATGGATAACTGAAAGATTGTGCTCTATGCTGGAATTCGACACAACATTGTAAAATGACTATAACTCGAAAAACAAATGTTTGTATGTAAAAAAGAAAGTACACGGGAGGATGCATGTAATTGCATGTCAGTCCTGTGTCATTTTATAAAAGAGGCATCAACATCCATGGATGTTGGCATCTTTGGGGAGTAAGACGGGCTGCATTGCCACTAGAGAAGACAGGATGGAGGTTCCTTAAAAAACCACAAATGGACTTACCTTATGATCCAGCCTTCCCACGCCTGGGGACATGTTAGGGGGAAAGTCGAATTCAAACAGTCACATGCACCTCAATGCTCACAGCAGCCCTATTTATAATCGCCAGGACGTGGAACCAACCCAAACGTCCATCGACTGGGGACTGGAGAAAGAAGGAGTGGTCTATTTATGCCATGGAATACTACTCAGCCATGAAAAAGGATAAAACGATGCCATTTGCGGCAACGTGGATGGACACAGAGATAGTCCTTCTGAGTCAAGTAAGTAAGCCAGAAGAGAGAAAAATGCCATATGATACCACTTGCATGTGGAATCTAAAAAATAGACAGAAATGAACTTCACGACAAAAGAGGAACAGACCCACAGACATAGAGAAACCAACTTATGGTTAGCAGGGAGGGCAGGGGGTGGGAAGGGGTAAATATGGGAATTGGAAAATTGCCCCTCTTGGGGAGTGATGGAAATGGTAGCTACCTTGATTGTGGTGATGGATTTCTGGGTGTAGACATGTATGAAAATTCATCAAATACTACATGTGAGATGTGTCTAATTGACGGAACAGAAATCGTAGCACAATAAAGGTGTTATCAAAGAAAAGAGAGATGGGCTGCATTGTGTCCTATGCTTCTATGTGTCTTCAGGGAGGCCTCAAGAGGGCGGTGCTGGCCTTCCCGCCAACACGATGACATGAAGCCCGAACAATCCATCGATGGGAAGAAGATAAGTGCCATGGTCCCATGTGGACCCCAAGCTTAGGCATGGTGCATGGGTGACATTTATCGAGAATCCAGCGAGGTTGCGGCCAGAGCTTGAGGCCGGGGCAGCAAAGCGCAAGTGGCACTGAGGAGCATCGTGGCGCAGAGGCTGGACTGGGGGCCCGCAGGCTCCTCCCAGGAGGAGCCTCCGTGTTTGGGAGGTGGCTAACGTGCCTGCTTCGTGTCACCAGCAAGTGATGCCACCTGTGGACAATCAGCTGCAATCCTGAGCCGGGTCAGCCCTGGGTGATGCGCTAAAGGCTCCTACCAGAGGGGGCGCCAGACGGACAGTGACCCAAGCAACAGGCTGCTGAGTTTCCGGCCTGTGTTTCTCGTGCTTTCCGTGTCTCACTGCGTTTCAGTGTCACCCCGAGGAATTCGGGCGGTCTTTACAGGCTGATGGCCTCTCGGTTCCTCATCAGCCTGGCAAGCCCCCCAGCCCTCTCTGGCCAGACCCTGGCGAGCGCCTTCCCTTGTTCTACCAAAACCCTTCCCACCCTCGCCTGCGGTGAGCTTTTGTTATTTTAATTGATGGGAATGAGGATACCTTCCAGCCTCCTCAGGCCCTTCCTTAGGGCTTCTGCCCTTAGACCCCGCCATGCCCGCCACCTACCCTGGTTCCTGCACTCCAGAGGGTCCCTCTGGCCCTGACACTCCCTCTGGCCACGCCCTCCACGGGGTGGAGTCAGCAGGGCCAAGGGGACACGCCCATTGGCTCCACCCCGTGCTCTGGAAACCCAGGACCCCGAATGCCCTGCCCCAGCAGCCCTTGACCCACTTCTAGTGTCTGCACCGGCTCTCCCCGGAGCTCAGCTTCCCAGGACTCACAGAGAGGCCAACGGGCAGCTGTTGGCATGGAGGGTATGGACAGAGCCCGGATGGGAGGTCTGAGTGTCCCCCTGTGCACATCCAAGGCCCCTTGGGGCATGGGATGGACCCAGCATTGGGAAGAAAAGGGTCAGGCTAGTGGTCAGAGACTGGGAATCGGCTCTCCCCACACTGTCACTTTCATTGCGGGACTCCCCTGAGTCTGGGAATTCTAAAGTTGAGCCTGGCATTCCCCCTTAGAATGAATGTGTTTTTGTATAGGCAGGAGTTTAGAGCCTACTGCACTTCAAATGTTGACATATGTAGGATGGGAACTCCCAGGTATGCTCTGGCCCTGCACTTCCAAAGGTCCAGAGCAGTTCTGTTGGCTCTGCTGAGACTGCAAGGGGCAAAGACCATCTCCAGAGAGGAGGGGCTCCTGCTTCATGCTCCGAAGTCAGGAGCTTCTGAGCGGATGAAACAGTGGACACTGAGACCCTCGACTGTAAGTTGATTTAGAATGGCGCCAAAGGTGTGTGTGACGTGTGTGTGCGTGTGCGCACGCCTGCACCTGGGGACGTGTGTGGTACGTGACAGTGACTTTGCGTGTGTGTGCGCGCCTGAGGACGTGTGTGGTTGTGTGTATGCTGTGGGTGTGTGTGTGGTCCATGACTCCATGTGTGTGCGCGTGGGGATGTATGTGGAGCAGAGTCAGTGTGTCTGCGCGTGTGTTTGTGTGTACGTGCATGCATTAGTTTTAAGAATCGTAGAAGCTGCCCTTTGGAAGTGTGAAGTAGTAAACATCTGTATGGTGTCCCTCACTGTATAATTCAAAATGAAAATCATCTTCAATCGGCAGAAATTTGGTCCCCCCGGATTCTGAATTTTTTCCCCCCATATTGATTATGTCTTCATTGTACTGATGAGGAGAGTAGCTTAGAGAAGTTAAGTGACTCAGCCAAGGGCATAGAGCTCGCGAGCCCAGGGCCAGGACACAGTCCAAGCGGTGCGGCTCCAGAGGCCTGGAGCCCTGCTCACGACCGCGCGGGGCCTCTCGGCCGGGGGAACAGATTCTGATGGGCCGGGGCCAGCGTGCAGGCTGCCCATGCCGCGGACTCTGGAAGTCGGGTGGAGAGGACCAGACAGCAGACGAGGGTAAAGGGCTGCTCAGAAATCAGTTGGGTTCCTAGATCTTCGATGAGTAAGGAGGCTCACTGCACATCCCCGATCCCTTTGCTGGTGGCTAAAAGGGACCAATGCCCACGAGAGCGCTTCTGGGAGCTGCCTGCCAAAACCTGGAACAGGACCGCTCACGACTGGCTCTGCAGCAGGAGCAGAGGAAGGAAACGGCGCCACCTGGTGGACATCCTTGGTAGTGGCAGTAGGAGGGCTAGCAGCCTTGGTATGGGGGAGGCAGGACGAGGTCCAAGTGGATGATCGTTTTCACGTGTCTTAAAAATCATTGCTTCATATATGTTATCCATTTTGGGGTTTATTGTAGGGTGGTAAATATGGTCTCCGTTACTCCATTTTAGCTGGATTGATTCATTGTTTTATTGTTAATTTTTCCTTGAATGATTTGGAAGCTCTATTGTCTTTGAATGAAAATTCTCTCTAAATGTTTATAAATCACCTCTAAGTTCATAAGTTTCCATGTAATTGGGCCAGTATTCCTATAACAGTGTCAAGAATGAAATAATCGATTAGATCTTGCCCTCAATAATGAGAAATTTAGCATATTTTACCTCACTGCTGTTCCAAATTGTGTGTGTGTGTGTGTGTGTGTGTGTGTGTGTCTGTGCGTGCACGTGCGCGTGCTACAGTTACTACTATTTAGACAGTTGCTCTAAGATTGTTATATTAACAATGAAAATATAGGTATAAAGTTCTTGGATTTAATTGCTCACTACCACTATTTAATCCCACGTATTTCCCATTTTTGAGTTATTTACTTTTTTCTCAATCAAAGGGACTCATGATTGGGTAATTTTTTCAAGCGGTGGGCTTGGAACCTTTACCTGTCTATACGCAGCTTTATGTTCTCTTCATCAGCAACCCTCAGCCTCAACACTCAACTCCCCGTATCTAGGGCCCGAAGCCTTATTTGAAAATATGCCATTGTTTCCCTCACAAAAAAAAAAAAAAAAAAAAAAATTCCTATATTAAAAGTGCTGCCTGTTTACGAATGGCTACTCTTGTCTGGTGAATGGATATTAATAAAGAATTCCTTAAACTTCCTCCTGCTTTTTGCCATAACTCGGCTTCATTGAGAAGCATGATTTTACCGTTTCGCAGACGGCCTTCCGCTTTGAACCACTAAACCATCACCGCACTGTTTTTCTCCATGCTTATTCCTGAAAAAGTGAGCTCTCGACTTGAGTAAAGATGCTTCCCGTCAGAGATGTGTGGCTTCCTGACCCAAGGTCCAAAAGAAGAGAAAAGGAAAGATGCCGGGTTCCGATGGTTCCATTTTATCAGCTTAGAGATCTAGTTATCCGTGTGGCTGTGGTGGAATCTGCAATATCTTGCCTCAGAATTTCCTTTTTCTGGCTTACACGGGGAGCCGCATTAGCTGAGGTCACGGCCCTCTGGCCCTTGTCAGGATCCCGGTGCTGAGGCAGCCCCTTCCCCACACACCCACTCACTCCTTGTCCTTTTGATCGTGCAAAGTGGGTGCCAGCTGTGTGGACCGTGCTGCTGGCGGCCAGGATTGCCCCCCCACGCGACGTGTCCCCAGTCCCTCGGCGTCCCTCACTGCTACCAACTAGCTCCAGGAAGGGTGCAAGCTGGCTTCCACTGCCGTCCTTCCCCCTTCCTGTCCAGGCGGGCCCTCCTTTTGCGCTAGTCGGCCCGAAACCTTCTCTCCTGCGCTGCCTACGCTGAAGGAATTCCTCAGCGTTTCCAGCCGCTGGAGGGCGCTCTTCTCCTCTCTTTGGTCCCCTGCAGCGCTTACAGT
This sequence comes from Camelus bactrianus, assembly GCF_048773025.1. Lineage (NCBI taxonomy): Eukaryota > Metazoa > Chordata > Mammalia > Artiodactyla > Camelidae > Camelus > Camelus bactrianus. The sequence continues at coordinate 28,850,080 of NC_133567.1, forward strand.
GGAAATTTAGGAGGTGGGAAGGGCTTGAGGCTTCTCCGTATCTAGGGGCTCCCGCTCCAGCACATTCAACCAAGTGTGGGTTGACAATATTCGGGAAAAAACAGAAAGTTTCAAAAAGCAACACTTGAACTTGCCACACACCGGCAACTGCTTACGTAGCATTCACGTTGCCTTACATACCACGCGTCCTCTAGAGATGATTTCAAGTACACAGGAGGACACGGCGAAAGAGAATGTGACAATGAATGTATGCGTATGTTCATGGATAACTGAAAGATTGTGCTCTACGCTGGAATTCGACACAACATTGTAAAATGACTATAACTCGAAAAACAAATGTTTGTATGTAAAAAAGAAAGTACACGGGAGGATGCATGTAATTGCATGTCAGTCCTGTGTCATTTTATAAAAGAGGCATCAGCATCCATGGATGTTGGCATCTTTGGGGAGTAAGACGGGCTGCATTGCCACTAGAGAAGACAGGATGGAGGTTCCTTAAAAAACCACAAATGGACTTACCTTATGATCCAGCCTTCCCACGCCTGGGGACATGTTAGGGGGAAAGTCGAATTCAAACAGTCACATGCACCTCAATGCTCACAGCAGCCCTATTTATAATCGCCAGGACGTGGAACCAACCCAAACGTCCATCGACTGGGGACTGGAGAAAGAAGGAGTGGTCTATTTATGCCATGGAATACTACTCAGCCATGAAAAAGGATAAAACGATGCCATTTGCGGCAACGTGGATGGACACAGAGATAGTCCTTCTGAGTCAAGTAAGTAAGCCAGAAGAGAGAAAAATGCCATATGATACCACTTGCATGTGGAATCTAAAAAATAGACAGAAATGAACTTCACGACAAAAGAGGAACAGACCCACAGACATAGAGAAACCAACTTATGGTTAGCAGGGAGGGCAGGGGGTGGGAAGGGGTAAATATGGGAATTGGAAAATTGCCCCTCTTGGGGAGTGATGGAAATGGTAGCTACCTTGATTGTGGTGATGGATTTCTGGGTGTAGACATGTATGAAAATTCATCATATACTATATGTGAGATGTGTCTAATTGACGGAACAGAAATCGTAGCACAATAAAGGTGTTATCAAAGAAAAGAGAGATGGGCTGCATTGTGTCCTATGCTTCTATGTGTCTTCAGGGAGGCCTCAAGAGGGCGGTGCTGGCCTTCCCGCCAACACGATGACATGAAGCCCGAACAATCCATCGATGGGAAGAAGATAAGTGCCATGGTCCCATGTGGACCCCAAGCTTAGGCATGGTGCATGGGTGACATTTATCGAGAATCCAGCGAGGTTGCGGCCAGAGCTTGAGGCCGGGGCAGCAAAGCGCAAGTGGCACTGAGGAGCATCGTGGCGCAGAGGCTGGACTGGGGGCCCGCAGGCTCCTCCCAGGAGGAGCCTCCGTGTTTGGGAGGTGGCTAACGTGCCTGCTTCGTGTCACCAGCAAGTGATGCCACCTGTGGACAATCAGCTGCAATCCTGAGCCGGGTCAGCCCTGGGTGATGCGCTAAAGGCTCCTACCAGAGGGGGCGCCAGACGGACAGTGACCCAAGCAACAGGCTGCTGAGTTTCCGGCCTGTGTTTCTCGTGCTTTCCGTGTCTCACTGCGTTTCAGTGTCACCCCGAGGAATTCGGGCGGTCTTTACAGGCTGATGGCCTCTCGGTTCCTCATCAGCCTGGCAAGCCCCCCAGCCCTCTCTGGCCAGACCCTGGCGAGCGCCTTCCCTTGTTCTACCAAAACCCTTCCCACCCTCGCCTGGGGTGAGCTTTTGTTATTTTAATTGATGGGAATGAGGATACCTTCCAGCCTCCTCAGGCCCTTCCTTAGGGCTTCTGCCCTTAGACCCCGCCATGCCCGCCACCTACCCTGGTTCCTGCACTCCAGAGGGTCCCTCTGGCCCTGACACTCCCTCTGGCCACGCCCTCCACGGGGTGGAGTCAGCAGGGCCAAGGGGACACGCCCATTGGCTCCACCCCGTGCTCTGGAAACCCAGGACCCCGAATGCCCTGCCCCAGCAGCCCTCGACCCACTTCTAGTGTCTGCACCGGCTCTCCCCGGAGCTCAGCTTCCCAGGACTCACAGAGAGGCCAACGGGCAGCTGTTGGCATGGAGGGTATGGACAGAGCCCGGATGGGAGGTCTGAGTGTCCCCCTGTGCACATCCAAGGCCCCTTGGGGCATGGGATGGACCCAGCATTGGGAAGAAAAGGGTCAGGCTAGTGGTCAGAGACTGGGAATCGGCTCTCCCCACACTGTCACTTTCATTGCGGGACTCCCCTGAGTCTGGGAATTCTAAAGTTGAGCCTGGCATTCCCCCTTAGAATGAATGTGTTTTTGTATAGGCAGGAGTTTAGAGCCTACTGCACTTCAAATGTTGACATATGTAGGATGGGAACTCCCAGGTATGCTCTGGCCCTGCACTTCCAAAGGTCCAGAGCAGTTCTGTTGGCTCTGCTGAGACTGCAAGGGGCAAAGACCATCTCCAGAGAGGAGGGGCTCCTGCTTCATGCTCCGAAGTCAGGAGCTTCTGAGCGGATGAAACAGTGGACACTGAGACCCTCGACTGTAAGTTGATTTAGAATGGCGCCAAAGGTGTGTGTGACGTGTGTGTGCGTGTGCGCACGCCTGCACCTGGGGACGTGTGTGGTACGTGACAGTGACTTTGCGTGTGTGTGCGCGCCTGAGGACGTGTGTGGTTGTGTGTATGCTGTGGGTGTGTGTGTGGTCCATGACTCCATGTGTGTGCGCGTGGGGATGTATGTGGAGCAGGGTCAGTGTGTCTGCGCGTGTGTTTGTGTGTACGTGCATGCATTAGTTTTAAGAATCGTAGAAGCTGCCCTTTGGAAGTGTGAAGTAGTAAACATCTGTATGGTGTCCCTCACTGTATAATTCAAAATGAAAATCATCTTCAATCGGCAGAAATTTGGTCCCCCCGGATTCTGAATTTTTTCCCCCCATATTGATTATGTCTTCATTGTACTGATGAGGAGAGTAGCTTAGAGAAGTTAAGTGACTCAGCCAAGGGCATAGAGCTCGCGAGCCCAGGGCCAGGACACAGTCCAAGCGGTGCGGCTCCAGAGGCCTGGAGCCCTGCTCACGACCGCGCGGGGCCTCTCGGCCGGGGGAACAGATTCTGATGGGCCGGGGCCAGCGTGCAGGCTGCCCATGCCGCGGACTCTGGAAGTCGGGTGGAGAGGACCAGACAGCAGACGAGGGTAAAGGGCTGCTCAGAAATCAGTTGGGTTCCTAGATCTTCGATGAGTAAGGAGGCTCACTGCACATCCCCGATCCCTTTGCTGGTGGCTAAAAGGGACCAATGCCCACGAGAGCGCTTCTGGGAGCTGCCTGCCAAAACCTGGAACAGGACCGCTCACGACTGGCTCTGCAGCAGGAGCAGAGGAAGGAAACGGCGCCACCTGGTGGACATCCTTGGTAGTGGCAGTAGGAGGGCTAGCAGCCTTGGTATGGGGGAGGCAGGACGAGGTCCAAGTGGATGATCGTTTTCACGTGTCTTAAAAATCATTGCTTCATATATGTTATCCATTTTGGGGTTTATTGTAGGGTGGTAAATATGGTCTCCGTTACTCCATTTTAGCTGGATTGATTCATTGTTTTATTGTTAATTTTTCCTTGAATGATTTGGAAGCTCTATTGTCTTTGAATGAAAATTCTCTCTAAATGTTTATAAATCACCTCTAAGTTCATAAGTTTCCATGTAATTGGGCCAGTATTCCTATAACAGTGTCAAGAATGAAATAATCGATTAGATCTTGCCCTCAATAATGAGAAATTTAGCATATTTTACCTCACTGCTGTTCCAAATTGTGTGTGTGTGTGTGTGTGTGTGTGTGTGTGTGTCTGTGCGTGCACGTGCGCGTGCTACAGTTACTACTATTTAGACAGTTGCTCTAAGATTGTTATATTAACAATGAAAATATAGGTATAAAGTTCTTGGATTTAATTGCTCACTACCACTATTTAATCCCACGTCTTTCCCATTTTTGAGTTATTTACTTTTTTCTCAATCAAAGGGACTCATGATTGGGTAATTTTTTCAAGCGGTGGGCTTGGAACCTTTACCTGTCTATACGCAGCTTTATGTTCTCTTCATCAGCAACCCTCAGCCTCAACACTCAACTCCCCGTATCTAGGGCCCGAAGCCTTATTTGAAAATATGCCATTGTTTCCCTCACAAAAAAAAAAAAAAAAAAAAAATTCCTATATTAAAAGTGCTGCCTGTTTACGAATGGCTACTCTTGTCTGGTGAATGGATATTAATAAAGAATTCCTTAAACTTCCTCCTGCTTTTTGCCATAACTCGGCTTCATTGAGAAGCATGATTTTACCGTTTCTCAGACGGCCTTCCGCTTTGAACCACTAAACCATCACCGCACTGTTTTTCTCCATGCTTATTCCTGAAAAAGTGAGCTCTCGACTTGAGTAAAGATGCTTCCCGTCAGAGATGTGTGGCTTCCTGACCCAAGGTCCAAAAGAAGAGAAAAGGAAAGATGCCGGGTTCCGATGGTTCCATTTTATCAGCTTAGAGATCTAGTTATCCGTGTGGCTGTGGTGGAATCTGCAATATCTTGCCTCAGAATTTCCTTTTTCTGGCTTACACGGGGAGCCGCATTAGCTGAGGTCACGGCCCTCTGGCCCTTGTCAGGATCCCGGTGCTGAGGCAGCCCCTTCCCCACACACCCACTCACTCCTTGTCCTTTTGATCGTGCAAAGTGGGTGCCAGCTGTGTGGACCGTGCTGCTGGCGGCCAGGATTGCCCCCCCACGCAACGTTTCCCCAGTCCCTCGGCGTCCTTCACTGCTACCAACTATCTCCAGGAAGGGTGCAAGCTGGCTTCCACTGCCGTCCTTCCCCCTTCCTGTCCAGGCGGGCCCTCCTTTTGCACTAGTCGGCCCGAAACCTTCTCTCCTGCGCTGCCTATGCTGAAGGAATTCCTCAGCGTTTCCAGCCGCTAGAGGGCGCTCTTCTCCTCTCTTTGGTCCCCTGCAGCGCTTACAGTGGAAATTTAGGAGGTGGGAAGGGCTTGAGGCTTCTCCGTATCTAGGGGCTCCCGCTCCAGCACATTCAACCAACTGTGGGTTGACAATATTCGGGAAAAAACAGATAGTTTCAAAAAGCAACACTTGAACTTGCCACACACCGGCAACTGCTTACGTAGCATTCACGTTGCCTTACATACCACGCGTCCTCTAGAGATGATTTCAAGTACACAGGAGGACACGGCGAAAGAGAATGTGACAATGAATGTATGCGTATGTTCATGGATAACTGAAAGATTGTGCTCTACGCTGGAATTCGACACAACATTGTAAAATGACTATAACTCGAAAAACAAATGTTTGTATGTAAAAAAGAAAGTACACGGGAGGATGCATGTAATTGCATGTCAGTCCTGTGTCATTTTATAAAAGAGGCATCAACATCCATGGATGTTGGCATCTTTGGGGAGTAAGACGGGCTGCATTGCCACTAGAGAAGACAGGATGGAGGTTCCTTAAAAAACCACAAATGGACTTACCTTATGATCCAGCCTTCCCACGCCTGGGGACATGTTAGGGGGAAAGTCGAATTCAAACAGTCACATGCACCTCAATGCTCACAGCAGCCCTATTTATAATCGCCAGGACGTGGAACCAACCCAAACGTCCATCGACTGGGGACTGGAGAAAGAAGGAGTGGTCTATTTATGCCATGGAATACTACTCAGCCATGAAAAAGGATAAAACGATGCCATTTGCGGCAACGTGGATGGACACAGAGATAGTCCTTCTGAGTCAAGTAAGTAAGCCAGAAGAGAGAAAAATGCCATATGATACCACTTGCATGTGGAATCTAAAAAATAGACAGAAATGAACTTCACGACAAAAGAGGAACAGACCCACAGACATAGAGAAACCAACTTATGGTTAGCAGGGAGGGCAGGGGGTGGGAAGGGGTAAATATGGGAATTGGAAAATTGCCCCTCTTGGGGAGTGATGGAAATGGTAGCTACCTTGATTGTGGTGATGGATTTCTGGGTGTAGACATGTATGAAAATTCATCAAATACTACATGTGAGATGTGTCTAATTGACGGAACAGAAATCGTAGCACAATAAAGGTGTTATCAAAGAAAAGAGAGATGGGCTGCATTGTGTCCTATGCTTCTATGTGTCTTCAGGGAGGCCTCAAGAGGGCGGTGCTGGCCTTCCCGCCAACACGATGACATGAAGCCCGAACAATCCATCGATGGGAAGAAGATAAGTGCCATGGTCCCATGTGGACCCCAAGCTTAGGCATGGTGCATGGGTGACATTTATCGAGAATCCAGCGAGGTTGCGGCCAGAGCTTGAGGCCGGGGCAGCAAAGCGCAAGTGGCACTGAGGAGCATCGTGGCGCAGAGGCTGGACTGGGGGCCCGCAGGCTCCTCCCAGGAGGAGCCTCCGTGTTTGGGAGGTGGCTAACGTGCCTGCTTCGTGTCACCAGCAAGTGACGCCACCTGTGGACAATCAGCTGCAATCCTGAGCCGGGTCAGCCCTGGGTGATGCGCTAAAGGCTCCTACCAGAGGGGGCGCCAGACGGACAGTGACCCAAGCAACAGGCTGCTGAGTTTCCGGCCTGTGTTTCTCGTGCTTTCCGTGTCTCACTGCGTTTCAGTGTCACCCCGAGGAATTCGGGCGTTCTTTACAGGCTGATGGCCTCTCGGTTCCTCATCAGCCTGGCAAGCCCCCCAGCACTCTCTGGCCAGACCCTGGCGAGCGCCTTCCCTTGTTCTACCAAAACCCTTCCCACCCTCGCCTGCGGTGAGCTTTTGTTATTTTAATTGATGGGAATGAGGATACCTTCCAGCCTCCTCAGGCCCTTCCTTAGGGCTTCTGCCATTAGACCCCGCCATGCCCGCCACCTACCCTGGTTCCTGCACTCCAGAGGGTCCCTCTGGCCCTGACACTCCCTCTGGCCACGCCCTCCACGGGGTGGAGTCAGCAGGGCCAAGGGGACACGCCCATTGGCTCCACCCCGTGCTCTGGAAACCCAGGACCCCGAATGCCCTGCCCCAGCAGCCCTTGACCCACTTCTAGTGTCTGCACCGGCTCTCCCCGGAGCTCAGCTTCCCAGGACTCACAGAGAGGCCAACGGGCAGCTGTTGGCATGGAGGGTATGGACAGAGCCCGGATGGGAGGTCTGAGTGTCCCCCTGTGCACATCCAAGGCCCCTTGGGGCATGGGATGGACCCAGCATTGGGAAGAAAAGGGTCAGGCTAGTGGTCAGAGACTGGGAATCGGCTCTCCCCACACTGTCACTTTCATTGCGGGACTCCCCTGAGTCTGGGAATTCTAAAGTTGAGCCTGGCATTCCCCCTTAGAATGAATGTGTTTTTGTATAGGCAGGAGTTTAGAGCCTACTGCACTTCAAATGTTGACATATGTAGGATGGGAACTCCCAGGTATGCTCTGGCCCTGCACTTCCAAAGGTCCAGAGCAGTTCTGTTGGCTCTGCTGAGACTGCAAGGGGCAAAGACCATCTCCAGAGAGGAGGGGCTCCTGCTTCATGCTCCGAAGTCAGGAGCTTCTGAGCGGATGAAACAGTGGACACTGAGACCCTCGACTGTAAGTTGATTTAGAATGGCGCCAAAGGTGTGTGTGACGTGTGTGTGCGTGTGCGCACGCCTGCACCTGGGGACGTGTGTGGTACGTGACAGTGACTTTGCGTGTGTGTGCGCGCCTGAGGACGTGTGTGGTTGTGTGTATGCTGTGGGTGTGTGTGTGGTCCATGACTCCATGTGTGTGCGCGTGGGGATGTATGTGGAGCAGGGTCAGTGTGTCTGCGCGTGTGTTTGTGTGTACGTGCATGCATTAGTTTTAAGAATCGTAGAAGCTGCCCTTTGGAAGTGTGAAGTAGTAAACATCTGTATGGTGTCCCTCACTGTATAATTCAAAATGAAAATCATCTTCAATCGGCAGAAATTTGGTCCCCCCGGATTCTGAATTTTTTCCCCCCATATTGATTATGTCTTCATTGTACTGATGAGGAGAGTAGCTTAGAGAAGTTAAGTGACTCAGCCAAGGGCATAGAGCTCGCGAGCCCAGGGCCAGGACACAGTCCAAGCGGTGCGGCTCCAGAGGCCTGGAGCCCTGCTCACGACCGCGCGGGGCCTCTCGGCCGGGGGAACAGATTCTGATGGGCCGGGGCCAGCGTGCAGGCTGCCCATGCCGCGGACTCTGGAAGTCGGGTGGAGAGGACCAGACAGCAGACGAGGGTAAAGGGCTGCTCAGAAATCAGTTGGGTTCCTAGATCTTCGATGAGTAAGGAGGCTCACTGCACATCCCCGATCCCTTTGCTGGTGGCTAAAAGGGACCAATGCCCACGAGAGCGCTTCTGGGAGCTGCCTGCCAAAACCTGGAACAGGACCGCTCACGACTGGCTCTGCAGCAGGAGCAGAGGAAGGAAACGGCGCCACCTGGTGGACATCCTTGGTAGTGGCAGTAGGAGGGCTAGCAGCCTTGGTATGGGGGAGGCAGGACGAGGTCCAAGTGGATGATCGTTTTCACGTGTCTTAAAAATCATTGCTTCATATATGTTATCCATTTTGGGGTTTATTGTAGGGTGGTAAATATGGTCTCCGTTACTCCATTTTAGCTGGATTGATTCATTGTTTTATTGTTAATTTTTCCTTGAATGATTTGGAAGCTCTATTGTCTTTGAATGAAAATTCTCTCTAAATGTTTATAAATCACCTCTAAGTTCATAAGTTTCCATGTAATTGGGCCAGTATTCCTATAACAGTGTCAAGAATGAAATAATCGATTAGATCTTGCCCTCAATAATGAGAAATTTAGCATATTTTACCTCACTGCTGTTCCAAATTGTGTGTGTGTGTGTGTGTGTGTGTGTGTGTGTGTGTCTGTGCGTGCACGTGCGCGTGCTACAGTTACTACTATTTAGACAGTTGCTCTAAGATTGTTATATTAACAATGAAAATATAGGTATAAAGTTCTTGGATTTAATTGCTCACTACCACTATTTAATCCCACGTCTTTCCCATTTTTGAGTTATTTACTTTTTTCTCAATCAAAGGGACTCATGATTGGGTAATTTTTTCAAGCGGTGGGCTTGGAACCTTTACCTGTCTATACGCAGCTTTATGTTCTCTTCATCAGCAACCCTCAGCCTCAACACTCAACTCCCCGTATCTAGGGCCCAAAGCCTTATTTGAAAATATGCCATTGTTTCCCTCACAAAAAAAAAAAAAAAAAAAAAATTCCTATATTAAAAGTGCTGCCTGTTTACGAATGGCTACACTTGTCTGGTGAATGGATATTAATAAAGAATTCCTTAAACTTCCTCCTGCTTTTTGCCATAACTCGGTTTCATTCAGAAGCATGATTTTACCGTTTCTCAGACGGCCTTCCGCTTTGAACCACTAAACCATCACCGCACTGTTTTTCTCCATGCTTATTTCTGAAAAAGTGAGCTCTCGACTTGAGTAAAGATGCTTCCCGTCAGAGATGTGTGGCTTCCTGACCCAAGGTCCAAAAGAAGAGAAAAGGAAAGATGCCGGGTTCCGATGGTTCCATTTTATCAGCTTAGAGATCTAGTTATCCGTGTGGCTGTGGTGGAATCTGCAATATCTTGCCTCAGAATTTCCTTTTTCTGGCTTACACGGGGAGCCGCATTAGCTGAGGTCACGGCCCTCTGGCCCTTGTCAGGATCCCGGTGCTGAGGCAGCCCCTTCCCCACACACCCACTCACTCCTTGTCCTTTTGATCGTGCAAAGTGGGTGCCAGCTGTGTGGACCGTGCTGCTGGCGGCCAGGATTGCCCCCCCACGCGACGTGTCCCCAGTCCCTCGGCGTCCTTCACTGCTACCAACTATCTCCAGGAAGGGTGCAAGCTGGCTTCCACTGCCGTCCTTCCCCCTTCCTGTCCAGGCGGGCCCTCCTTTTGCACTAGTCGGCCCGAAACCTTCTCTCCTGCGCTGCCTATGCTGAAGGAATTCCTCAGCGTTTCCAGCCGCTAGAGGGCGCTCTTCTCCTCTCTTTGGTCCCCTGCAGCACTTACAGTGGAAATTTAGGAGGTGGGAAGGGCTTGAGGCTTCTCCGTATCTAGGGGCTCCCGCTCCAGCACATTCAACCAACTGTGGGTTGACAATATTCGGGAAAAAACAGATAGTTTCAAAAAGCAACACTTGAACTTGCCACACACCGGCAACTGCTTACGTAGCATTCACGTTGCCTTACATACCACGCGTCCTCTAGAGATGATTTCAAGTACACAGGAGGACACGGCGAAAGAGAATGTGACAATGAATGTATGCGTATGTTCATGGATAACTGAAAGATTGTGCTCTACGCTGGAATTCGACACAACATTGTAAAATGACTATAACTCGAAAAACAAATGTTTGTATGTAAAAAAGAAAGTACACGGGAGGATGCATGTAATTGCATGTCAGTCCTGTGTCATTTTATAAAAGAGGCATCAACATCCATGGATGTTGGCATCTTTGGGGAGTAAGACGGGCTGCATTGCCACTAGAGAAGACAGGATGGAGGTTCCTTAAAAAACCACAAATGGACTTACCTTATGATCCAGCCTTCCCACGCCTGGGGACATGTTAGGGGGAAAGTCGAATTCAAACAGTCACATGCACCTCAATGCTCACAGCAGCCCTATTTATAATCGCCAGGACGTGGAACCAACCCAAACGTCCATCGACTGTGGACTGGAGAAAGAAGGAGTTGTCTATTTATGCCATGGAATACTACTCAGCCATGAAAAAGGATAAAACGATGCCATTTGCGGCAACGTGGATGGACACAGAGATAGTCCTTCTGAGTCAAGTAAGTAAGCCAGAAGAGAGAAAAATGCCATATGATACCACTTGCATGTGGAATCTAAAAAATAGACAGAAATGAACTTCACGACAAAAGAGGAACAGACCCACAGACATAGAAAAACCAACTTATGGTTAGCAGGGAGGGCAGGGGGTGGGAAGGGGTAAATATGGGAATTGGAAAATTGCCCCTCTTGGGGAGTGATGGAAATGGTAGCTACCTTGATTGTGGTGATGGATTTCTGGGTGTAGACATGTATGAAAATTCATCAAATACTACATGTGAGATGTGTCTAATTGACGGAACAGAAATCGTAGCACAATAAAGGTGTTATCAAAGAAAAGAGAGATGGGCTGCATTGTGTCCTATGCTTCTATGTGTCTTCAGGGAGGCCTCAAGAGCGCGGTGCTGGCCTTCCCGCCAACACGATGACATGAAGCCCGAACAATCCATCGATGGGAAGAAGATAAGTGCCATGGTCCCATGTGGACCCCAAGCTTAGGCATGGTGCATGGGTGACATTTATCGAGAATCCAGCGAGGTTGCGGCCAGAGCTTGAGGCCGGGGCAGCAAAGCGCAAGTGGCACTGAGGAGCATCGTGGCGCAGAGGCTGGACTGGGGGCCCGCAGGCTCCTCCCAGGAGGAGCCTCCGTGTTTGGGAGGTGGCTAACGTGCCTGCTTCGTGTCACCAGCAAGTGACGCCACCTGTGGACAATCAGCTGCAATCCTGAGCCGGGTCAGCCCTGGGTGATGCGCTAAAGGCTCCTACCAGAGGGGGCGCCAGACGGACAGTGACCCAAGCAACAGGCTGCTGAGTTTCCGGCCTGTGTTTCTCGTGCTTTCCGTGTCTCACTGCGTTTCAGTGTCACCCCGAGGAATTCGGGCGGTCTTTACAGGCTGATGGCCTCTCGGTTCCTCATCAGCCTGGCAAGCCCCCCAGCCCTCTCTGGCCAGACCCTGGCGAGCGCCTTCCCTTGTTCTACCAAAACCCTTCCCACCCTCGCCTGCGGTGAGCTTTTGTTATTTTAATTGATGGGAATGAGGATACCTTCCAGCCTCCTCAGGCCCTTCCTTAGGGCTTCTGCCCTTAGACCCCGCCATGCCCGCCACCTACCCTGGTTCCTGCACTCCAGAGGGTCCCTCTGGCCCTGACACTCCCTCTGGCCACGCCCTCCACGGGGTGGAGTCAGCAGGGCCAAGGGGACACGCCCATTGGCTCCACCCCGTGCTCTGGAAACCCAGGACCCCGAATGCCCTGCCCCAGCAGCCCTCGACCCACTTCTAGTGTCTGCACCGGCTCTCCCCGGAGCTCAGCTTCCCAGGACTCACAGAGAGGCCAACGGGCAGCTGTTGGCATGGAGGGTATGGACAGAGCCCGGATGGGAGGTCTGAGTGTCCCCCTGTGCACATCCAAGGCCCCTTGGGGCATGGGATGGACCCAGCATTGGGAAGAAAAGGGTCAGGCTAGTGGTCAGAGACTGGGAATCGGCTCTCCCCACACTGTCACTTTCATTGCGGGACTCCCCTGAGTCTGGGAATTCTAAAGTTGAGCCTGGCATTCCCCCTTAGAATGAATGTGTTTTTGTATAGGCAGGAGTTTAGAGCCTACTGCACTTCAAATGTTGACATATGTAGGATGGGAACTCCCAGGTATGCTCTGGCCCTGCACTTCCAAAGGTCCAGAGCAGTTCTGTTGGCTCTGCTGAGACTGCAAGGGGCAAAGACCATCTCCAGAGAGGAGGGGCTCCTGCTTCATGCTCCGAAGTCAGGAGCTTCTGAGCGGATGAAACAGTGGACACTGAGACCCTCGACTGTAAGTTGATTTAGAATGGCGCCAAAGGTGTGTGTGACGTGTGTGTGCGTGTGCGCACGCCTGCACCTGGGGACGTGTGTGGTACGTGACAGTGACTTTGCGTGTGTGTGCGCGCCTGAGGACGTGTGTGGTTGTGTGTATGCTGTGGGTGTGTGTGTGGTCCATGACTCCATGTGTGTGCGCGTGGGGATGTATGTGGAGCAGGGTCAGTGTGTCTGCGCGTGTGTTTGTGTGTACGTGCATGCATTAGTTTTAAGAATCGTAGAAGCTGCCCTTTGGAAGTGTGAAGTAGTAAACATCTGTATGGTGTCCCTCACTGTATAATTCAAAATGAAAATCATCTTCAATCGGCAGAAATTTGGTCCCCCCGGATTCTGAATTTTTTCCCCCCATATTGATTATGTCTTCATTGTACTGATGAGGAGAGTAGCTTAGAGAAGTTAAGTGACTCAGCCAAGGGCATAGAGCTCGCGAGCCCAGGGCCAGGACACAGTCCAAGCGGTGCGGCTCCAGAGGCCTGGAGCCCTGCTCACGACCGCGCGGGGCCTCTCGGCCGGGGGAACAGATTCTGATGGGCCGGGGCCAGCGTGCAGGCTGCCCATGCCGCGGACTCTGGAAGTCGGGTGGAGAGGACCAGACAGCAGACGAGGGTAAAGGGCTGCTCAGAAATCAGTTGGGTTCCTAGATCTTCGATGAGTAAGGAGGCTCACTGCACATCCCCGATCCCTTTGCTGGTGGCTAAAAGGGACCAATGCCCACGAGAGCGCTTCTGGGAGCTGCCTGCCAAAACCTGGAACAGGACCGCTCACGACTGGCTCTGCAGCAGGAGCAGAGGAAGGAAACGGCGCCACCTGGTGGACATCCTTGGTAGTGGCAGTAGGAGGGCTAGCAGCCTTGGTATGGGGGAGGCAGGACGAGGTCCAAGTGGATGATCGTTTTCACGTGTCTTAAAAATCATTGCTTCATATATGTTATCCATTTTGGGGTTTATTGTAGGGTGGTAAATATGGTCTCCGTTACTCCATTTTAGCTGGATTGATTCATTGTTTTATTGTTAATTTTTCCTTGAATGATTTGGAAGCTCTATTGTCTTTGAATGAAAATTCTCTCTAAATGTTTATAAATCACCTCTAAGTTCATAAGTTTCCATGTAATTGGGCCAGTATTCCTATAACAGTGTCAAGAATGAAATAATCGATTAGATCTTGCCCTCAATAATGAGAAATTTAGCATATTTTACCTCACTGCTGTTCCAAATTGTGTGTGTGTGTGTGTGTGTGTGTGTGTGTGTGTGTCTGTGCGTGCACGTGCGCGTGCTACAGTTACTACTATTTAGACAGTTGCTCTAAGATTGTTATATTAACAATGAAAATATAGGTATAAAGTTCTTGGATTTAATTGCTCACTACCACTATTTAATCCCACGTCTTTCCCATTTTTGAGTTATTTACTTTTTTCTCAATCAAAGGGACTCATAATTGGGTAATTTTTTCAAGCGGTGGGCTTGGAACCTTTACCTGTCTATACGCAGCTTTATGTTCTCTTCATCAGCAACCCTCAGCCTCAACACTCAACTCCCCGTATCTAGGGCCCAAAGCCTTATTTGAAAATATGCCATTGTTTCCCTCACAAAAAAAAAAAAAAAAAAAAATTCCTATATTAAAAGTGCTGCCTGTTTACGAATGGCTACACTTGTCTGGTGAATGGATATTAATAAAGAATTCCTTAAACTTCCTCCTGCTTTTTGCCATAACTCGGTTTCATTCAGAAGCATGATTTTACCGTTTCTCAGACGGCCTTCCGCTTTGAACCACTAAACCATCACCGCACTGTTTTTCTCCATGCTTATTTCTGAAAAAGTGAGCTCTCGACTTGAGTAAAGATGCTTCCCGTCAGAGATGTGTGGCTTCCTGACCCAAGGTCCAAAAGAAGAGAAAAGGAAAGATGCCGGGTTCCGATGGTTCCATTTTATCAGCTTAGAGATCTAGTTATCCGTGTGGCTGTGGTGGAATCTGCAATATCTTGCCTCAGAATTTCCTTTTTCTGGCTTACACGGGGAGCCGCATTAGCTGAGGTCACGGCCCTCTGGCCCTTGTCAGGATCCCGGTGCTGAGGCAGCCCCTTCCCCACACACCCACTCACTCCTTGTCCTTTTGATCGTGCAAAGTGGGTGCCAGCTGTGTGGACCGTGCTGCTGGCGGCCAGGATTGCCCCCCCACGCGACGTGTCCCCAGTCCCTCGGCGTCCTTCACTGCTACCAACTATCTCCAGGAAGGGTGCAAGCTGGCTTCCACTGCCGTCCTTCCCCCTTCCTGTCCAGGCGGGCCCTCCTTTTGCACTAGTCGGCCCGAAACCTTCTCTCCTGCGCTGCCTATGCTGAAGGAATTCCTCAGCGTTTCCAGCCGCTAGAGGGCGCTCTTCTCCTCTCTTTGGTCCCCTGCAGCACTTACAGTGGAAATTTAGGAGGTGGGAAGGGCTTGAGGCTTCTCCGTATCTAGGGGCTCCCGCTCCAGCACATTCAACCAACTGTGGGTTGACAATATTCGGGAAAAAACAGATAGTTTCAAAAAGCAACACTTGAACTTGCCACACACCGGCAACTGCTTACGTAGCATTCACGTTGCCTTACATACCACGCGTCCTCTAGAGATGATTTCAAGTACACAGGAGGACACGGCGAAAGAGAATGTGACAATGAATGTATGCGTATGTTCATGGATAACTGAAAGATTGTGCTCTACGCTGGAATTCGACACAACATTGTAAAATGACTATAACTCGAAAAACAAATGTTTGTATGTAAAAAAGAAAGTACACGGGAGGATGCATGTAATTGCATGTCAGTCCTGTGTCATTTTATAAAAGAGGCATCAACATCCATGGATGTTGGCATCTTTGGGGAGTAAGACGGGCTGCATTGCCACTAGAGAAGACAGGATGGAGGTTCCTTAAAAAACCACAAATGGACTTACCTTATGATCCAGCCTTCCCACGCCTGGGGACATGTTAGGGGGAAAGTCGAATTCAAACAGTCACATGCACCTCAATGCTCACAGCAGCCCTATTTATAATCGCCAGGACGTGGAACCAACCCAAACGTCCATCGACTGTGGACTGGAGAAAGAAGGAGTTGTCTATTTATGCCATGGAATACTACTCAGCCATGAAAAAGGATAAAACGATGCCATTTGCGGCAACGTGGATGGACACAGAGATAGTCCTTCTGAGTCAAGTAAGTAAGCCAGAAGAGAGAAAAATGCCATATGATACCACTTGCATGTGGAATCTAAAAAATAGACAGAAATGAACTTCACGACAAAAGAGGAACAGACCCACAGACATAGAAAAACCAACTTATGGTTAGCAGGGAGGGCAGGGGGTGGGAAGGGGTAAATATGGGAATTGGAAAATTGCCCCTCTTGGGGAGTGATGGAAATGGTAGCTACCTTGATTGTGGTGATGGATTTCTGGGTGTAGACATGTATGAAAATTCATCAAATACTACATGTGAGATGTGTCTAATTGACGGAACAGAAATCGTAGCACAATAAAGGTGTTATCAAAGAAAAGAGAGATGGGCTGCATTGTGTCCTATGCTTCTATGTGTCTTCAGGGAGGCCTCAAGAGGGCGGTGCTGGCCTTCCCGCCAACACGATGACATGAAGCCCGAACAATCCATCGATGGGAAGAAGATAAGTGCCATGGTCCCATGTGGACCCCAAGCTTAGGCATGGTGCATGGGTGACATTTATCGAGAATCCAGCGAGGTTGCGGCCAGAGCTTGAGGCCGGGGCAGCAAAGCGCAAGTGGCACTGAGGAGCATCGTGGCGCAGAGGCTGGACTGGGGGCCCGCAGGCTCCTCCCAGGAGGAGCCTCCGTGTTTGGGAGGTGGCTAACGTGCCTGCTTCGTGTCACCAGCAAGTGACGCCACCTGTGGACAATCAGCTGCAATCCTGAGCCGGGTCAGCCCTGGGTGATGCGCTAAAGGCTCCTACCAGAGGGGGCGCCAGACGGACAGTGACCCAAGCAACAGGCTGCTGAGTTTCCGGCCTGTGTTTCTCGTGCTTTCCGTGTCTCACTGCGTTTCAGTGTCACCCCGAGGAATTCGGGCGGTCTTTACAGGCTGATGGCCTCTCGGTTCCTCATCAGCCTGGCAAGCCCCCCAGCCCTCTCTGGCCAGACCCTGGCGAGCGCCTTCCCTTGTTCTACCAAAACCCTTCCCACCCTCGCCTGCGGTGAGCTTTTGTTATTTTAATTGATGGGAATGAGGATACCTTCCAGCCTCCTCAGGCCCTTCCTTAGGGCTTCTGCCCTTAGACCCCGCCATGCCCGCCACCTACCCTGGTTCCTGCACTCCAGAGGGTCCCTCTGGCCCTGACACTCCCTCTGGCCACGCCCTCCACGGGGTGGAGTCAGCAGGGCCAAGGGGACACGCCCATTGGCTCCACCCCGTGCTCTGGAAACCCAGGACCCCGAATGCCCTGCCCCAGCAGCCCTCGACCCACTTCTAGTGTCTGCACCGGCTCTCCCCGGAGCTCAGCTTCCCAGGACTCACAGAGAGGCCAACGGGCAGCTGTTGGCATGGAGGGTATGGACAGAGCCCGGATGGGAGGTCTGAGTGTCCCCCTGTGCACATCCAAGGCCCCTTGGGGCATGGGATGGACCCAGCATTGGGAAGAAAAGGGTCAGGCTAGTGGTCAGAGACTGGGAATCGGCTCTCCCCACACTGTCACTTTCATTGCGGGACTCCCCTGAGTCTGGGAATTCTAAAGTTGAGCCTGGCATTCCCCCTTAGAATGAATGTGTTTTTGTATAGGCAGGAGTTTAGAGCCTACTGCACTTCAAATGTTGACATATGTAGGATGGGAACTCCCAGGTATGCTCTGGCCCTGCACTTCCAAAGGTCCAGAGCAGTTCTGTTGGCTCTGCTGAGACTGCAAGGGGCAAAGACCATCTCCAGAGAGGAGGGGCTCCTGCTTCATGCTCCGAAGTCAGGAGCTTCTGAGCGGATGAAACAGTGGACACTGAGACCCTCGACTGTAAGTTGATTTAGAATGGCGCCAAAGGTGTGTGTGACGTGTGTGTGCGTGTGCGCACGCCTGCACCTGGGGACGTGTGTGGTACGTGACAGTGACTTTGCGTGTGTGTGCGCGCCTGAGGACGTGTGTGGTTGTGTGTATGCTGTGGGTGTGTGTGTGGTCCATGACTCCATGTGTGTGCGCGTGGGGATGTATGTGGAGCAGGGTCAGTGTGTCTGCGCGTGTGTTTGTGTGTACGTGCATGCATTAGTTTTAAGAATCGTAGAAGCTGCCCTTTGGAAGTGTGAAGTAGTAAACATCTGTATGGTGTCCCTCACTGTATAATTCAAAATGAAAATCATCTTCAATCGGCAGAAATTTGGTCCCCCCGGATTCTGAATTTTTTCCCCCCATATTGATTATGTCTTCATTGTACTGATGAGGAGAGTAGCTTAGAGAAGTTAAGTGACTCAGCCAAGGGCATAGAGCTCGCGAGCCCAGGGCCAGGACACAGTCCAAGCGGTGCGGCTCCAGAGGCCTGGAGCCCTGCTCACGACCGCGCGGGGCCTCTCGGCCGGGGGAACAGATTCTGATGGGCCGGGGCCAGCGTGCAGGCTGCCCATGCCGCGGACTCTGGAAGTCGGGTGGAGAGGACCAGACAGCAGACGAGGGTAAAGGGCTGCTCAGAAATCAGTTGGGTTCCTAGATCTTCGATGAGTAAGGAGGCTCACTGCACATCCCCGATCCCTTTGCTGGTGGCTAAAAGGGACCAATGCCCACGAGAGCGCTTCTGGGAGCTGCCTGCCAAAACCTGGAACAGGACCGCTCACGACTGGCTCTGCAGCAGGAGCAGAGGAAGGAAACGGCGCCACCTGGTGGACATCCTTGGTAGTGGCAGTAGGAGGGCTAGCAGCCTTGGTATGGGGGAGGCAGGACGAGGTCCAAGTGGATGATCGTTTTCACGTGTCTTAAAAATCATTGCTTCATATATTTTATCCATTTTGGGGTTTATTGTAGGGTGGTAAATATGGTCTCCGTTACTCCATTTTAGCTGGATTGATTCATTGTTTTATTGTTAATTTTTCCTTGAATGATTTGGAAGCTCTATTGTCTTTGAATGAAAATTCTCTCTAAATGTTTATAAATCACCTCTAAGTTCATAAGTTTCCATGTAATTGGGCCAGTATTCCTATAACAGTGTCAAGAATGAAATAATCGATTAGATCTTGCCCTCAATAATGAGAAATTTAGCATATTTTACCTCACTGCTGTTCCAAATTGTGTGTGTGTGTGTGTGTGTGTGTGTGTGTGTGTCTGTGCGTGCACGTGCGCGTGCTACAGTTACTACTATTTAGACAGTTGCTCTAAGATTGTTATATTAACAATGAAAATATAGGTATAAAGTTCTTGGATTTAATTGCTCACTACCACTATTTAATCCCACGTCTTTCCCATTTTTGATTTATTTACTTTTTTCTCAATCAAAGGGACTCATGATTGGGTAATTTTTTCAAGCGGTGGGCTTGGAACCTTTACCTGTCTATACGCAGCTTTATGTTCTCTTCATCAGCAACCCTCAGCCTCAACACTCAACTCCCCGTATCTAGGGCCCGAAGCCTTATTTGAAAATATGCCATTGTTTCCCTCACAAAAAAAAAAAAAAAAAAAAAATTCCTATATTAAAAGTGCTGCCTGTTTACGAATGGCTACTCTTGTCTGGTGAATGGATATTAATAAAGAATTCCTTAAACTTCCTCCTGCTTTTTGCCATAACTCGGCTTCATTGAGAAGCATGATTTTACCGTTTCTCAGACGGCCTTCCGCTTTGAACCACTAAACCATCACCGCACTGTTTTTCTCCATGCTTATTCCTGAAAAAGTGAGCTCTCGACTTGAGTAAAGATGCTTCCCGTCAGAGATGTGTGGCTTCCTGACCCAAGGTCCAAAAGAAGAGAAAAGGAAAGATGCCGGGTTCCGATGGTTCCATTTTATCAGCTTAGAGATCTAGTTATCCGTGTGGCTGTGGTGGAATCTGCAATATCTTGCCTCAGAATTTCCTTTTTCTGGCTTACACGGGGAGCCGCATTAGCTGAGGTCACGGCCCTCTGGCCCTTGTCAGGATCCCGGTGCTGAGGCAGCCCCTTCCCCACACACCCACTCACTCCTTGTCCTTTTGATCGTGCAAAGTGGGTGCCAGCTGTGTGGACCGTGCTGCTGGCGGCCAGGATTGCCCCCCCACGCGACGTGTCCCCAGTCCCTCGGCGTCCCTCACTGCTACCAACTAGCTCCAGGAAGGGTGCAAGCTGGCTTCCACTGCCGTCCTTCCCCCTTCCTGTCCAGGCGGGCCCTCCTTTTGCGCTAGTCGGCCCGAAACCTTCTCTCCTGCGCTGCCTACGCTGAAGGAATTCCTCAGCGTTTCCAGCCGCTAGAGGGCGCTCTTCTCCTCTCTTTGGTCCCCTGCAGCGCTTACAGTGGAAATTTAGGAGGTGGGAAGGGCTTGAGGCTTCTCCGTATCTAGGGGCTCCCGCTCCAGCACATTCAACCAACTGTGGGTTGACAATATTCGGGAAAAAACAGATAGTTTCAAAAAGCAACACTTGAACTTGCCACACACCGGCAACTGCTTACGTAGCATTCACGTTGCCTTACATACCACGCGTCCTCTAGAGATGATTTCAAGTACACAGGAGGACACGGCGAAAGAGAATGTGACAATGAATGTATGCGTATGTTCATGGATAACTGAAAGATTGTGCTCTACGCTGGAATTCGACACAACATTGTAAAATGACTATAACTCGAAAAACAAATGTTTGTATGTAAAAAAGAAAGTACACGGGAGGATGCATGTAATTGCATGTCAGTCCTGTGTCATTTTATAAAAGAGGCATCAACATCCATGGATGTTGGCATCTTTGGGGAGTAAGACGGGCTGCATTGCCACTAGAGAAGACAGGATGGAGGTTCCTTAAAAAACCACAAATGGACTTACCTTATGATCCAGCCTTCCCACGCCTGGGGACATGTTAGGGGGAAAGTCGAATTCAAACAGTCACATGCACCTCAATGCTCACAGCAGCCCTATTTATAATCGCCAGGACGTGGAACCAACCCAAACGTCCATCGACTGGGGACTGGAGAAAGAAGGAGTGGTCTATTTATGCCATGGAATACTACTCAGCCATGAAAAAGGATAAAACGATGCCATTTGCGGCAACGTGGATGGACACAGAGATAGTCCTTCTGAGTCAAGTAAGTAAGCCAGAAGAGAGAAAAATGCCATATGATACCACTTGCATGTGGAATCTAAAAAATAGACAGAAATGAACTTCACGACAAAAGAGGAACAGACCCACAGACATAGAGAAACCAACTTATGGTTAGCAGGGAGGGCAGGGGGTGGGAAGGGGTAAATATGGGAATTGGAAAATTGCCCCTCTTGGGGAGTGATGGAAATGGTAGCTACCTTGATTGTGGTGATGGATTTCTGGGTGTAGACATGTATGAAAATTCATCAAATACTACATGTGAGATGTGTCTAATTGACGGAACAGAAATCGTAGCACAATAAAGGTGTTATCAAAGAAAAGAGAGATGGGCTGCATTGTGTCCTATGCTTCTATGTGTCTTCAGGGAGGCCTCAAGAGGGCGGTGCTGGCCTTCCCGCCAACACGATGACATGAAGCCCGAACAATCCATCGATGGGAAGAAGATAAGTGCCATGGTCCCATGTGGACCCCAAGCTTAGGCATGGTGCATGGGTGACATTTATCGAGAATCCAGCGAGGTTGCGGCCAGAGCTTGAGGCCGGGGCAGCAAAGCGCAAGTGGCACTGAGGAGCATCGTGGCGCAGAGGCTGGACTGGGGGCCCGCAGGCTCCTCCCAGGAGGAGCCTCCGTGTTTGGGAGGTGGCTAACGTGCCTGCTTCGTGTCACCAGCAAGTGACGCCACCTGTGGACAATCAGCTGCAATCCTGAGCCGGGTCAGCCCTGGGTGATGCGCTAAAGGCTCCTACCAGAGGGGGCGCCAGACGGACAGTGACCCAAGCAACAGGCTGCTGAGTTTCCGGCCTGTGTTTCTCGTGCTTTCCGTGTCTCACTGCGTTTCAGTGTCACCCCGAGGAATTCGGGCGGTCTTTACAGGCTGATGGCCTCTCGGTTCCTCATCAGCCTGGCAAGCCCCCCAGCCCTCTCTGGCCAGACCCTGGCGAGCGCCTTCCCTTGTTCTACCAAAACCCTTCCCACCCTCGCCTGCGGTGAGCTTTTGTTATTTTAATTGATGGGAATGAGGATACCTTCCAGCCTCCTCAGGCCCTTCCTTAGGGCTTCTGCCCTTAGACCCCGCCATGCCCGCCACCTACCCTGGTTCCTGCACTCCAGAGGGTCCCTCTGGCCCTGACACTCCCTCTGGCCACGCCCTCCATGGGGTGGAGTCAGCAGGGCCAAGGGGACACGCCCATTGGCTCCACCCCGTGCTCTGGAAACCCAGGACCCCGAATGCCCTGCCCCAGCAGCCCTCGACCCACTTCTAGTGTCTGCACCGGCTCTCCCCGGAGCTCAGCTTCCCAGGACTCACAGAGAGGCCAACGGGCAGCTGTTGGCATGGAGGGTATGGACAGAGCCCGGATGGGAGGTCTGAGTGTCCCCCTGTGCACATCCAAGGCCCCTTGGGGCATGGGATGGACCCAGCATTGGGAAGAAAAGGGTCAGGCTAGTGGTCAGAGACTGGGAATCGGCTCTCCCCACACTGTCACTTTCATTGCGGGACTCCCCTGAGTCTGGGAATTCTAAAGTTGAGCCTGGCATTCCCCCTTAGAATGAATGTGTTTTTGTATAGGCAGGAGTTTAGAGCCTACTGCACTTCAAATGTTGACATATGTAGGATGGGAACTCCCAGGTATGCTCTGGCCCTGCACTTCCAAAGGTCCAGAGCAGTTCTGTTGGCTCTGCTGAGACTGCAAGGGGCAAAGACCATCTCCAGAGAGGAGGGGCTCCTGCTTCATGCTCCGAAGTCAGGAGCTTCTGAGCGGATGAAACAGTGGACACTGAGACCCTCGACTGTAAGTTGATTTAGAATGGCGCCAAAGGTGTGTGTGACGTGTGTGTGCGTGTGCGCACGCCTGCACCTGGGGACGTGTGTGGTACGTGACAGTGACTTTGCGTGTGTGTGCGCGCCTGAGGACGTGTGTGGTTGTGTGTATGCTGTGGGTGTGTGTGTGGTCCATGACTCCATGTGTGTGCGCGTGGGGATGTATGTGGAGCAGGGTCAGTGTGTCTGCGCGTGTGTTTGTGTGTACGTGCATGCATTAGTTTTAAGAATCGTAGAAGCTGCCCTTTGGAAGTGTGAAGTAGTAAACATCTGTATGGTGTCCCTCACTGTATAATTCAAAATGAAAATCATCTTCAATCGGCAGAAATTTGGTCCCCCCGGATTCTGAATTTTTTCCCCCCATATTGATTATGTCTTCATTGTACTGATGAGGAGAGTAGCTTAGAGAAGTTAAGTGACTCAGCCAAGGGCATAGAGCTCGCGAGCCCAGGGCCAGGACACAGTCCAAGCGGTGCAGCTCCAGAGGCCTGGAGCCCTGCTCACGACCGCGCGGGGCCTCTCGGCCGGGGGAACAGATTCTGATGGGCCGGGGCCAGCGTGCAGGCTGCCCATGCCGCGGACTCTGGAAGTCGGGTGGAGAGGACCAGACAGCAGACGAGGGTAAAGGGCTGCTCAGAAATCAGTTGGGTTCCTAGATCTTCGATGAGTAAGGAGGCTCACTGCACATCCCCGATCCCTTTGCTGGTGGCTAAAAGGGACCAATGCCCACGAGAGCGCTTCTGGGAGCTGCCTGCCAAAACCTGGAACAGGACCGCTCACGACTGGCTCTGCAGCAGGAGCAGAGGAAGGAAACGGCGCCACCTGGTGGACATCTTTGGTAGTGGCAGTAGGAGGGCTAGCAGCCTTGGTATGGGGGAGGCAGGACGAGGTCCAAGTGGATGATCATTTTCACGTGTCTTAAAAATCATTGCTTCATATATTTTATCCATTTTGGGGTTTATTGTAGGGTGGTAAATATGGTCTCCGTTACTCCATTTTAGCTGGATTGATTCATTGTTTTATTGTTAATTTTTCCTTGAATGATTTGGAAGCTCTATTGTCTTTGAATGAAAATTCTCTCTAAATGTTTATAAATCACCTCTAAGTTCATAAGTTTCCATGTAATTGGGCCAGTATTCCTATAACAGTGTCAAGAATGAAATAATCGATTAGATCTTGCCCTCAATAATGAGAAATTTAGCATATTTTACCTCACTGTTGTTCCAAATTGTGTGTGTGTGTGTGTGTGTGTGTGTGTGTTTCTGTGCGTGCACGTGCGCGTGCTACAGTTACTACTATTTAGACAGTTGCTCTAAGATTGTTATATTAACAATGAAAATATAGGTATAAAGTTCTTGGATTTAATTGCTCACTACCACTATTTAATCACACGTATTTCCCATTTTTGAGTTATTTACTTTTTTCTCAATCAAAGGGACTCATGATTGGGTAATTTTTTCAAGCGGTGGGCTTGGAACCTTTACCTGTCTATACGCAGCTTTATGTTCTCTTCATCAGCAACCCTCAGCCTCAACACTCAACTCCCCGTATCTAGGGCCCGAAGCCTTATTTGAAAATATGCCATTGTTTCCCTCACAAAAAAAAAAAAAAAAAAAAAAAAATTCCTATATTAAAAGTGCTGCCTGTTTACGAATGGCTACTCTTGTCTGGTGAATGGATATTAATAAAGAATTCCTTAAACTTCCTCCTGCTTTTTGCCATAACTCGGCTTCATTGAGAAGCATGATTTTACCGTTTCTCAGACGGCCTTCCGCTTTGAACCACTAAACCATCACCGCACTGTTTTTCTCCATGCTTATTCCTGAAAAAGTGAGCTCTCGACTTGAGTAAAGATGCTTCCCGTCAGAGATGTGTGGCTTCCTGACCCAAGGTCCAAAAGAAGAGAAAAGGAAAGATGCCGGGTTCCGATGGTTCCATTTTATCAGCTTAGAGATCTAGTTATCCGTGTGGCTGTGGTGGAATCTGCAATATCTTGCCTCAGAATTTCCTTTTTCTGGCTTACACGGGGAGCCGCATTAGCTGAGGTCACGGCCCTCTGGCCCTTGTCAGGATCCCGGTGCTGAGGCAGCCCCTTCCCCACACACCCACTCACTCCTTGTCCTTTTGATCGTGCAAAGTGGGTGCCAGCTGTGTGGACCGTGCTGCTGGCGGCCAGGATTGCCCCCCCACGCGACGTGTCCCCAGTCCCTCGGCGTCCCTCACTGCTACCAACTAGCTCCAGGAAGGGTGCAAGCTGGCTTCCACTGCCGTCCTTCCCCCTTCCTGTCCAGGCGGGCCCTCCTTTTGCGCTAGTCGGCCCGAAACCTTCTCTCCTGCGCTGCCTACGCTGAAGGAATTCCTCAGCGTTTCCAGCCGCTAGAGGGCGCTCTTCTCCTCTCTTTGGTCCCCTGCAGCGCTTACAGTGGAAATTTAGGAGGTGGGAAGGGCTTGAGGCTTCTCCGTATCTAGGGGCTCCCGCTCCAGCACATTCAACCAACTGTGGGTTGACAATATTCGGGAAAAAACAGATAGTTTCAAAAAGCAACACTTGAACTTGCCACACACCGGCAACTGCTTACGTAGCATTCACGTTGCCTTACATACCACGCGTCCTCTAGAGATGATTTCAAGTACACAGGAGGACACGGCGAAAGAGAATGTGACAATGAATGTATGCGTATGTTCATGGATAACTGAAAGATTGTGCTCTACGCTGGAATTCGACACAACATTGTAAAATGACTATAACTCGAAAAACAAATGTTTGTATGTAAAAAAGAAAGTACACGGGAGGATGCATGTAATTGCATGTCAGTCCTGTGTCATTTTATAAAAGAGGCATCAGCATCCATGGATGTTGGCATCTTTGGGGAGTAAGACGGGCTGCATTGCCACTAGAGAAGACAGGATGGAGGTTCCTTAAAAAACCACAAATGGACTTACCTTATGATCCAGCCTTCCCACGCCTGGGGACATGTTAGGGGGAAAGTCGAATTCAAACAGTCACATGCACCTCAATGCTCACAGCAGCCCTATTTATAATCGCCAGGACGTGGAACCAACCCAAACGTCCATCGACTGGGGACTGGAGAAAGAAGGAGTGGTCTATTTATGCCATGGAATACTACTCAGCCATGAAAAAGGATAAAACGATGCCATTTGCGGCAACGTGGATGGACACAGAGATAGTCCTTCTGAGTCAAGTAAGTAAGCCAGAAGAGAGAAAAATGCCATATGATACCACTTGCATGTGGAATCTAAAAAATAGACAGAAATGAACTTCACGACAAAAGAGGAACAGACCCACAGACATAGAGAAACCAACTTATGGTTAGCAGGGAGGGCAGGGGGTGGGAAGGGGTAAATATGGGAATTGGAAAATTGCCCCTCTTGGGGAGTGATGGAAATGGTAGCTACCTTGATTGTGGTGATGGATTTCTGGGTGTAGACATGTATGAAAATTCATCAAATACTACATGTGAGATGTGTCTAATTGACGGAACAGAAATCGTAGCACAATAAAGGTGTTATCAAAGAAAAGAGAGATGGGCTGCATTGTGTCCTATGCTTCTATGTGTCTTCAGGGAGGCCTCAAGAGGGCGGTGCTGGCCTTCCCGCCAACACGATGACATGAAGCCCGAACAATCCATCGATGGGAAGAAGATAAGTGCCATGGTCCCATGTGGACCCCAAGCTTAGGCATGGTGCATGGGTGACATTTATCGAGAATCCAGCGAGGTTGCGGCCAGAGCTTGAGGCCGGGGCAGCAAAGCGCAAGTGGCACTGAGGAGCATCGTGGCGCAGAGGCTGGACTGGGGGCCCGCAGGCTCCTCCCAGGAGGAGCCTCCGTGTTTGGGAGGTGGCTAACGTGCCTGCTTCGTGTCACCAGCAAGTGACGCCACCTGTGGACAATCAGCTGCAATCCTGAGCCGGGTCAGCCCTGGGTGATGCGCTAAAGGCTCCTACCAGAGGGGGCGCCAGACGGACAGTGACCCAAGCAACAGGCTGCTGAGTTTCCGGCCTGTGTTTCTCGTGCTTTCCGTGTCTCACTGCGTTTCAGTGTCACCCCGAGGAATTCGGGCGGTCTTTACAGGCTGATGGCCTCTCGGTTCCTCATCAGCCTGGCAAGCCCCCCAGCCCTCTCTGGCCAGACCCTGGCGAGCGCCTTCCCTTGTTCTACCAAAACCCTTCCCACCCTCGCCTGCGGTGAGCTTTTGTTATTTTAATTGATGGGAATGAGGATACCTTCCAGCCTCCTCAGGCCCTTCCTTAGGGCTTCTGCCCTTAGACCCCGCCATGCCCGCCACCTACCCTGGTTCCTGCACTCCAGAGGGTCCCTCTGGCCCTGACACTCCCTCTGGCCACGCCCTCCACGGGGTGGAGTCAGCAGGGCCAAGGGGACACGCCCATTGGCTCCACCCCGTGCTCTGGAAACCCAGGACCCCGAATGCCCTGCCCCAGCAGCCCTCGACCCACTTCTAGTGTCTGCACCGGCTCTCCCCGGAGCTCAGCTTCCCAGGACTCACAGAGAGGCCAACGGGCAGCTGTTGGCATGGAGGGTATGGACAGAGCCCGGATGGGAGGTCTGAGTGTCCCCCTGTGCACATCCAAGGCCCCTTGGGGCATGGGATGGACCCAGCATTGGGAAGAAAAGGGTCAGGCTAGTGGTCAGAGACTGGGAATCGGCTCTCCCCACACTGTCACTTTCATTGCGGGACTCCCCTGAGTCTGGGAATTCTAAAGTTGAGCCTGGCATTCCCCCTTAGAATGAATGTGTTTTTGTATAGGCAGGAGTTTAGAGCCTACTGCACTTCAAATGTTGACATATGTAGGATGGGAACTCCCAGGTATGCTCTGGCCCTGCACTTCCAAAGGTCCAGAGCAGTTCTGTTGGCTCTGCTGAGACTGCAAGGGGCAAAGACCATCTCCAGAGAGGAGGGGCTCCTGCTTCATGCTCCGAAGTCAGGAGCTTCTGAGCGGATGAAACAGTGGACACTGAGACCCTCGACTGTAAGTTGATTTAGAATGGCGCCAAAGGTGTGTGTGACGTGTGTGTGCGTGTGCGCACGCCTGCACCTGGGGACGTGTGTGGTACGTGACAGTGACTTTGCGTGTGTGTGCGCGCCTGAGGACGTGTGTGGTTGTGTGTATGCTGTGGGTGTGTGTGTGGTCCATGACTCCATGTGTGTGCGCGTGGGGATGTATGTGGAGCAGGGTCAGTGTGTCTGCGCGTGTGTTTGTGTGTACGTGCATGCATTAGTTTTAAGAATCGTAGAAGCTGCCCTTTGGAAGTGTGAAGTAGTAAACATCTGTATGGTGTCCCTCACTGTATAATTCAAAATGAAAATCATCTTCAATCGGCAGAAATTTGGTCCCCCCGGATTCTGAATTTTTTCCCCCCATATTGATTATGTCTTCATTGTACTGATGAGGAGAGTAGCTTAGAGAAGTTAAGTGACTCAGCCAAGGGCATAGAGCTCGCGAGCCCAGGGCCAGGACACAGTCCAAGCGGTGCAGCTCCAGAGGCCTGGAGCCCTGCTCACGACCGCGCGGGGCCTCTCGGCCGGGGGAACAGATTCTGATGGGCCGGGGCCAGCGTGCAGGCTGCCCATGCCGCGGACTCTGGAAGTCGGGTGGAGAGGACCAGACAGCAGACGAGGGTAAAGGGCTGCTCAGAAATCAGTTGGGTTCCTAGATCTTCGATGAGTAAGGAGGCTCACTGCACATCCCCGATCCCTTTGCTGGTGGCTAAAAGGGACCAATGCCCACGAGAGCGCTTCTGGGAGCTGCCTGCCAAAACCTGGAACAGGACCGCTCACGACTGGCTCTGCAGCAGGAGCAGAGGAAGGAAACGGCGCCACCTGGTGGACATCCTTGGTAGTGGCAGTAGGAGGGCTAGCAGCCTTGGTATGGGGGAGGCAGGACGAGGTCCAAGTGGATGATCATTTTCACGTGTCTTAAAAATCATTGCTTCATATATTTTATCCATTTTGGGGTTTATTGTAGGGTGGTAAATATGGTCTCCGTTACTCCATTTTAGCTGGATTGATTCATTGTTTTATTGTTAATTTTTCCTTGAATGATTTGGAAGCTCTATTGTCTTTGAATGAAAATTCTCTCTAAATGTTTATAAATCACCTCTAAGTTCATAAGTTTCCATGTAATTGGGCCAGTATTCCTATAACAGTGTCAAGAATGAAATAATCGATTAGATCTTGCCCTCAATAATGAGAAATTTAGCATATTTTACCTCACTGCTGTTCCAAATTGTGTGTGTGTGTGTGTGTGTGTGTGTGTGTGTGTGTCTGTGCGTGCACGTGCGCGTGCTACAGTTACTACTATTTAGACAGTTGCTCTAAGATTGTTATATTAACAATGAAAATATAGGTATAAAGTTCTTGGATTTAATTGCTCACTACCACTATTTAATCACACGTATTTCCCATTTTTGAGTTATTTACTTTTTTCTCAATCAAAGGGACTCATGATTGGGTAATTTTTTCAAGCGGTGGGCTTGGAACCTTTACCTGTCTATACGCAGCTTTATGTTCTCTTCATCAGCAACCCTCAGCCTCAACACTCAACTCCCCGTATCTAGGGCCCGAAGCCTTATTTGAAAATATGCCATTGTTTCCCTCACAAAAAAAAAAAAAAAAAAAAAAAATTCCTATATTAAAAGTGCTGCCTGTTTACGAATGGCTACTCTTGTCTGGTGAATGGATATTAATAAAGAATTCCTTAAACTTCCTCCTGCTTTTTGCCATAACTCGGCTTCATTGAGAAGCATGATTTTACCGTTTCTCAGACGGCCTTCCGCTTTGAACCACTAAACCATCACCGCACTGTTTTTCTCCATGCTTATTCCTGAAAAAGTGAGCTCTCGACTTGAGTAAAGATGCTTCCCGTCAGAGATGTGTGGCTTCCTGACCCAAGGTCCAAAAGAAGAGAAAAGGAAAGATGCCGGGTTCCGATGGTTCCATTTTATCAGCTTAGAGATCTAGTTATCCGTGTGGCTGTGGTGGAATCTGCAATATCTTGCCTCAGAATTTCCTTTTTCTGGCTTACACGGGGAGCCGCATTAGCTGAGGTCACGGCCCTCTGGCCCTTGTCAGGATCCCGGTGCTGAGGCAGCCCCTTCCCCACACACCCACTCACTCCTTGTCCTTTTGATCGTGCAAAGTGGGTGCCAGCTGTGTGGACCGTGCTGCTGGCGGCCAGGATTGCCCCCCCACGCGACGTGTCCCCAGTCCCTCGGCGTCCCTCACTGCTACCAACTAGCTCCAGGAAGGGTGCAAGCTGGCTTCCACTGCCGTCCTTCCCCCTTCCTGTCCAGGCGGGCCCTCCTTTTGCGCTAGTCGGCCCGAAACCTTCTCTCCTGCGCTGCCTACGCTGAAGGAATTCCTCAGCGTTTCCAGCCGCTAGAGGGCGCTCTTCTCCTCTCTTTGGTCCCCTGCAGCGCTTACAGTGGAAATTTAGGAGGTGGGAAGGGCTTGAGGCTTCTCCGTATCTAGGGGCTCCCGCTCCAGCACATTCAACCAACTGTGGGTTGACAATATTCGGGAAAAAACAGATAGTTTCAAAAAGCAACACTTGAACTTGCCACACACCGGCAACTGCTTACGTAGCATTCACGTTGCCTTACATACCACGCGTCCTCTACAGATGATTTCAAGTACACAGGAGGACACGGCGAAAGAGAATGTGACAATGAATGTATGCGTATGTTCATGGATAACTGAAAGATTGTGCTCTACGCTGGAATTCGACACAACATTGTAAAATGACTATAACTCGAAAAACAAATGTTTGTATGTAAAAAAGAAAGTACACGGGAGGATGCATGTAATTGCATGTCAGTCCTGTGTCATTTTATAAAAGAGGCATCAGCATCCATGGATGTTGGCATCTTTGGGGAGTAAGACGGGCTGCATTGCCACTAGAGAAGACAGGATGGAGGTTCCTTAAAAAACCACAAATGGACTTACCTTATGATCCAGCCTTCCCACGCCTGGGGACATGTTAGGGGGAAAGTCGAATTCAAACAGTCACATGCACCTCAATGCTCACAGCAGCCCTATTTATAATCGCCAGGACGTGGAACCAACCCAAACGTCCATCGACTGGGGACTGGAGAAAGAAGGAGTGGTCTATTTATGCCATGGAATACTACTCAGCCATGAAAAAGGATAAAACGATGCCATTTGCGGCAACGTGGATGGACACAGAGATAGTCCTTCTGAGTCAAGTAAGTAAGCCAGAAGAGAGAAAAATGCCATATGATACCACTTGCATGTGGAATCTAAAAAATAGACAGAAATGAACTTCACGACAAAAGAGGAACAGACCCACAGACATAGAGAAACCAACTTATGGTTAGCAGGGAGGGCAGGGGGTGGGAAGGGGTAAATATGGGAATTGGAAAATTGCCCCTCTTGGGGAGTGATGGAAATGGTAGCTACCTTGATTGTGGTGATGGATTTCTGGGTGTAGACATGTATGAAAATTCATCAAATACTACATGTGAGATGTGTCTAATTGACGGAACAGAAATCGTAGCACAATAAAGGTG
Source organism: Camelus bactrianus (assembly GCF_048773025.1). Taxonomy (NCBI): domain Eukaryota; kingdom Metazoa; phylum Chordata; class Mammalia; order Artiodactyla; family Camelidae; genus Camelus; species Camelus bactrianus. The sequence continues at coordinate 28,881,419 of NC_133567.1, forward strand.
TTATCAAAGAAAAGAGAGATGGGCTGCATTGTGTCCTATGCTTCTATGTGTCTTCAGGGAGGCCTCAAGAGGGCGGTGCTGGCCTTCCCGCCAACACGATGACATGAAGCCCGAACAATCCATCGATGGGAAGAAGATAAGTGCCATGGTCCCATGTGGACCCCAAGCTTAGGCATGGTGCATGGGTGACATTTATCGAGAATCCAGCGAGGTTGCGGCCAGAGCTTGAGGCCGGGGCAGCAAAGCGCAAGTGGCACTGAGGAGCATCGTGGCGCAGAGGCTGGACTGGGGGCCCGCAGGCTCCTCCCAGGAGGAGCCTCCGTGTTTGGGAGGTGGCTAACGTGCCTGCTTCGTGTCACCAGCAAGTGACGCCACCTGTGGACAATCAGCTGCAATCCTGAGCCGGGTCAGCCCTGGGTGATGCGCTAAAGGCTCCTACCAGAGGGGGCGCCAGACGGACAGTGACCCAAGCAACAGGCTGCTGAGTTTCCGGCCTGTGTTTCTCGTGCTTTCCGTGTCTCACTGCGTTTCAGTGTCACCCCGAGGAATTCGGGCGGTCTTTACAGGCTGATGGCCTCTCGGTTCCTCATCAGCCTGGCAAGCCCCCCAGCCCTCTCTGGCCAGACCCTGGCGAGCGCCTTCCCTTGTTCTACCAAAACCCTTCCCACCCTCGCCTGCGGTGAGCTTTTGTTATTTTAATTGATGGGAATGAGGATACCTTCCAGCCTCCTCAGGCCCTTCCTTAGGGCTTCTGCCCTTAGACCCCGCCATGCCCGCCACCTACCCTGGTTCCTGCACTCCAGAGGGTCCCTCTGGCCCTGACACTCCCTCTGGCCACGCCCTCCACGGGGTGGAGTCAGCAGGGCCAAGGGGACACGCCCATTGGCTCCACCCCGTGCTCTGGAAACCCAGGACCCCGAATGCCCTGCCCCAGCAGCCCTCGACCCACTTCTAGTGTCTGCACCGGCTCTCCCCGGAGCTCAGCTTCCCAGGACTCACAGAGAGGCCAACGGGCAGCTGTTGGCATGGAGGGTATGGACAGAGCCCGGATGGGAGGTCTGAGTGTCCCCCTGTGCACATCCAAGGCCCCTTGGGGCATGGGATGGACCCAGCATTGGGAAGAAAAGGGTCAGGCTAGTGGTCAGAGACTGGGAATCGGCTCTCCCCACACTGTCACTTTCATTGCGGGACTCCCCTGAGTCTGGGAATTCTAAAGTTGAGCCTGGCATTCCCCCTTAGAATGAATGTGTTTTTGTATAGGCAGGAGTTTAGAGCCTACTGCACTTCAAATGTTGACATATGTAGGATGGGAACTCCCAGGTATGCTCTGGCCCTGCACTTCCAAAGGTCCAGAGCAGTTCTGTTGGCTCTGCTGAGACTGCAAGGGGCAAAGACCATCTCCAGAGAGGAGGGGCTCCTGCTTCATGCTCCGAAGTCAGGAGCTTCTGAGCGGATGAAACAGTGGACACTGAGACCCTCGACTGTAAGTTGATTTAGAATGGCGCCAAAGGTGTGTGTGACGTGTGTGTGCGTGTGCGCACGCCTGCACCTGGGGACGTGTGTGGTACGTGACAGTGACTTTGCGTGTGTGTGCGCGCCTGAGGACGTGTGTGGTTGTGTGTATGCTGTGGGTGTGTGTGTGGTCCATGACTCCATGTGTGTGCACGTGGGGATGTATGTGGAGCAGGGTCAGTGTGTCTGCGCGTGTGTTTGTGTGTACGTGCATGCATTAGTTTTAAGAATCGTAGAAGCTGCCCTTTGGAAGTGTGAAGTAGTAAACATCTGTATGGTGTCCCACACTGTATAATTCAAAATGAAAATCATCTTCAATCGGCAGAAATTTGGTCCCCCCGGATTCTGAATTTTTTCCCCCCATATTGATTATGTCTTCATTGTACTGATGAGGAGAGTAGCTTAGAGAAGTTAAGTGACTCAGCCAAGGGCATAGAGCTCGCGAGCCCAGGGCCAGGACACAGTCCAAGCGGTGCGGCTCCAGAGGCCTGGAGCCCTGCTCACGACCGCGCGGGGCCTCTCGGCCGGGGGAACAGATTCTGATGGGCCGGGGCCAGCGTGCAGGCTGCCCATGCCGCGGACTCTGGAAGTCGGGTGGAGAGGACCAGACAGCAGACGAGGGTAAAGGGCTGCTCAGAAATCAGTTGGGTTCCTAGATCTTCGATGAGTAAGGAGGCTCACTGCACATCCCCGATCCCTTTGCTGGTGGCTAAAAGGGACCAATGCCCACGAGAGCGCTTCTGGGAGCTGCCTGCCAAAACCTGGAACAGGACCGCTCACGACTGGCTCTGCAGCAGGAGCAGAGGAAGGAAACGGCGCCACCTGGTGGACATCCTTGGTAGTGGCAGTAGGAGGGCTAGCAGCCTTGGTATGGGGGAGGCAGGACGAGGTCCAAGTGGATGATCGTTTTCACGTGTCTTAAAAATCATTGCTTCATATATTTTATCCATTTTGGGGTTTATTGTAGGGTGGTAAATATGGTCTCCGTTACTCCATTTTAGCTGGATTGATTCATTGTTTTATTGTTAATTTTTCCTTGAATGATTTGGAAGCTCTATTGTCTTTGAATGAAAATTCTCTCTAAATGTTTATAAATCACCTCTAAGTTCATAAGTTTCCATGTAATTGGGCCAGTATTCCTATAACAGTGTCAAGAATGAAATAATCGATTAGATCTTGCCCTCAATAATGAGAAATTTAGCATATTTTACCTCACTGCTGTTCCAAATTGTGTGTGTGTGTGTGTGTGTGTGTGTGTGTGTCTGTGCGTGCACGTGCGCGTGCTACAGTTACTACTATTTAGACAGTTGCTCTAAGATTGTTATATTAACAATGAAAATATAGGTATAAAGTTCTTGGATTTAATTGCTCACTACCACTATTTAATCCCACGTCTTTCCCATTTTTGAGTTATTTACTTTTTTCTCAATCAAAGGGACTCATGATTGGGTAATTTTTTCAAGCGGTGGGCTTGGAACCTTTACCTGTCTATACGCAGCTTTATGTTCTCTTCATCAGCAACCCTCAGCCTCAACACTCAACTCCCCGTATCTAGGGCCCGAAGCCTTATTTGAAAATATGCCATTGTTTCCCTCACAAAAAAAAAAAAAAAAAAAAATTCCTATATTAAAAGTGCTGCCTGTTTACGAATGGCTACTCTTGTCTGGTGAATGGATATTAATAAAGAATTCCTTAAACTTCCTCCTGCTTTTTGCCATAACTCGGCTTCATTGAGAAGCATGATTTTACCGTTTCTCAGACGGCCTTCCGCTTTGAACCACTAAACCATCACCGCACTGTTTTTCTCCATGCTTATTCCTGAAAAAGTGAGCTCTCGACTTGAGTAAAGATGCTTCCCGTCAGAGATGTGTGGCTTCCTGACCCAAGGTCCAAAAGAAGAGAAAAGGAAAGATGCCGGGTTCCGATGGTTCCATTTTATCAGCTTAGAGATCTAGTTATCCGTGTGGCTGTGGTGGAATCTGCAATATCTTGCCTCAGAATTTCCTTTTTCTGGCTTACACGGGGAGCCGCATTAGCTGAGGTCACGGCCCTCTGGCCCTTGTCAGGATCCCGGTGCTGAGGCAGCCCCTTCCCCACACACCCACTCACTCCTTGTCCTTTTGATCGTGCAAAGTGGGTGCCAGCTGTGTGGACCGTGCTGCTGGCGGCCAGGATTGCCCCCCCACGCGACGTGTCCCCAGTCCCTCGGCGTCCCTCACTGCTACCAACTAGCTCCAGGAAGGGTGCAAGCTGGCTTCCACTGCCGTCCTTCCCCCTTCCTGTCCAGGCGGGCCCTCCTTTTGCGCTAGTCGGCCCGAAACCTTCTCTCCTGCGCTGCCTACGCTGAAGGAATTCCTCAGAGTTTCCAGCCGCTGGAGGGCGCTCTTCTCCTCTCTTTGGTCCCCTGCAGCGCTTACAGTGGAAATTTAGGAGGTGGGAAGGGCTTGAGGCTTCTCCGTATCTAGGGGCTCCCGCTCCAGCACATTCAACCAACTGTGGGTTGACAATATTCGGGAAAAAACAGAAAGTTTCAAAAAGCAACACTTGAACTTGCCACACACCGGCAACTGCTTACGTAGCATTCACGTTGCCTTACATACCACGCGTCCTCTAGAGATGATTTCAAGTACACAGGAGGACACGGCGAAAGAGAATGTGACAATGAATGTATGCGTATGTTCATGGATAACTGAAAGATTGTGCTCTACGCTGGAATTCGACACAACATTGTAAAATGACTATAACTCGAAAAACAAATGTTTGTATGTAAAAAAGAAAGTACACGGGAGGATGCATGTAATTGCATGTCAGTCCTGTGTCATTTTATAAAAGAGGCATCAGCATCCATGGATGTTGGCATCTTTGGGGAGTAAGACGGGCTGCATTGCCACTAGAGAAGACAGGATGGAGGTTCCTTAAAAAACCACAAATGGACTTACCTTATGATCCAGCCTTCCCACGCCTGGGGACATGTTAGGGGGAAAGTCGAATTCAAACAGTCACATGCACCTCAATGCTCACAGCAGCCCTATTTATAATCGCCAGGACGTGGAACCAACCCAAACGTCCATCGACTGGGGACTGGAGAAAGAAGGAGTGGTCTATTTATGCCATGGAATACTACTCAGCCATGAAAAAGGATAAAACGATGCCATTTGCGGCAACGTGGATGGACACAGAGATAGTCCTTCTGAGTCAAGTAAGTAAGCCAGAAGAGAGAAAAATGCCATATGATACCACTTGCATGTGGAATCTAAAAAATAGACAGAAATGAACTTCACGACAAAAGAGGAACAGACCCACAGACATAGAGAAACCAACTTATGGTTAGCAGGGAGGGCAGGGGGTGGGAAGGGGTAAATATGGGAATTGGAAAATTGCCCCTCTTGGGGAGTGATGGAAATGGTAGCTACCTTGATTGTGGTGATGGATTTCTGGGTGTAGACATGTATGAAAATTCATCAAATACTACATGTGAGATGTGTCTAATTGACGGAACAGAAATCGTAGCACAATAAAGGTGTTATCAAAGAAAAGAGAGATGGGCTGCATTGTGTCCTATGCTTCTATGTGTCTTCAGGGAGGCCTCAAGAGGGCGGTGCTGGCCTTCCCGCCAACACGATGACATGAAGCCCGAACAATCCATCGATGGGAAGAAGATAAGTGCCATGGTCCCATGTGGACCCCAAGCTTAGGCATGGTGCATGGGTGACATTTATCGAGAATCCAGCGAGGTTGCGGCCAGAGCTTGAGGCCGGGGCAGCAAAGCGCAAGTGGCACTGAGGAGCATCGTGGCGCAGAGGCTGGACTGGGGGCCCGCAGGCTCCTCCCAGGAGGAGCCTCCGTGTTTGGGAGGTGGCTAACGTGCCTGCTTCGTGTCACCAGCAAGTGATGCCACCTGTGGACAATCAGCTGCAATCCTGAGCCGGGTCAGCCCTGGGTGATGCGCTAAAGGCTCCTACCAGAGGGGGCGCCAGACGGACAGTGACCCAAGCAACAGGCTGCTGAGTTTCCGGCCTGTGTTTCTCGTGCTTTCCGTGTCTCACTGCGTTTCAGTGTCACCCCGAGGAATTCGGGCGGTCTTTACAGGCTGATGGCCTCTCGGTTCCTCATCAGCCTGGCAAGCCCCCCAGCCCTCTCTGGCCAGACCCTGGCGAGCGCCTTCCCTTGTTCTACCAAAACCCTTCCCACCCTCGCCTGCGGTGAGCTTTTGTTATTTTAATTGATGGGAATGAGGATACCTTCCAGCCTCCTCAGGCCCTTCCTTAGGGCTTCTGCCCTTAGACCCCGCCATGCCCGCCACCTACCCTGGTTCCTGCACTCCAGAGGGTCCCTCTGGCCCTGACACTCCCTCTGGCCACGCCCTCCACGGGGTGGAGTCAGCAGGGCCAAGGGGACACGCCCATTGGCTCCACCCCGTGCTCTGGAAACCCAGGACCCCGAATGCCCTGCCCCAGCAGCCCTCGACCCACTTCTAGTGTCTGCACCGGCTCTCCCCGGAGCTCAGCTTCCCAGGACTCACAGAGAGGCCAACGGGCAGCTGTTGGCATGGAGGGTATGGACAGAGCCCGGATGGGAGGTCTGAGTGTCCCCCTGTGCACATCCAAGGCCCCTTGGGGCATGGGATGGACCCAGCATTGGGAAGAAAAGGGTCAGGCTAGTGGTCAGAGACTGGGAATCGGCTCTCCCCACACTGTCACTTTCATTGCGGGACTCCCCTGAGTCTGGGAATTCTAAAGTTGAGCCTGGCATTCCCCCTTAGAATGAATGTGTTTTTGTATAGGCAGGAGTTTAGAGCCTACTGCACTTCAAATGTTGACATATGTAGGATGGGAACTCCCAGGTATGCTCTGGCCCTGCACTTCCAAAGGTCCAGAGCAGTTCTGTTGGCTCTGCTGAGACTGCAAGGGGCAAAGACCATCTCCAGAGAGGAGGGGCTCCTGCTTCATGCTCCGAAGTCAGGAGCTTCTGAGCGGATGAAACAGTGGACACTGAGACCCTCGACTGTAAGTTGATTTAGAATGGTGCCAAAGGTGTGTGTGACGTGTGTGTGCGTGTGCGCACGCCTGCACCTGGGGACGTGTGTGGTACGTGACAGTGACTTTGCGTGTGTGTGCGCGCCTGAGGACGTGTGTGGTTGTGTGTATGCTGTGGGTGTGTGTGTGGTCCATGACTCCATGTGTGTGCGCGTGGGGATGTATGTGGAGCAGGGTCAGTGTGTCTGCGCGTGTGTTTGTGTGTACGTGCATGCATTAGTTTTAAGAATCGTAGAAGCTGCCCTTTGGAAGTGTGAAGTAGTAAACATCTGTATGGTGTCCCTCACTGTATAATTCAAAATGAAAATCATCTTCAATCGGCAGAAATTTGGTCCCCCCGGATTCTGAATTTTTTCCCCCCATATTGATTATGTCTTCATTGTACTGATGAGGAGAGTAGCTTAGAGAAGTTAAGTGACTCAGCCAAGGGCATAGAGCTCGCGAGCCCAGGGCCAGGACACAGTCCAAGCGGTGCGGCTCCAGAGGCCTGGAGCCCTGCTCACGACCGCGCGGGGCCTCTCGGCCGGGGGAACAGATTCTGATGGGCCGGGGCCAGCGTGCAGGCTGCCCATGCCGCGGACTCTGGAAGTCGGGTGGAGAGGACCAGACAGCAGACGAGGGTAAAGGGCTGCTCAGAAATCAGTTGGGTTCCTAGATCTTCGATGAGTAAGGAGGCTCACTGCACATCCCCGATCCCTTTGCTGGTGGCTAAAAGGGACCAATGCCCACGAGAGCGCTTCTGGGAGCTGCCTGCCAAAACCTGGAACAGGACCGCTCACGACTGGCTCTGCAGCAGGAGCAGAGGAAGGAAACGGCGCCACCTGGTGGACATCCTTGGTAGTGGCAGTAGGAGGGCTAGCAGCCTTGGTATGGGGGAGGCAGGACGAGGTCCAAGTGGATGATCGTTTTCACGTGTCTTAAAAATCATTGCTTCATATATTTTATCCATTTTGGGGTTTATTGTAGGGTGGTAAATATGGTCTCCGTTACTCCATTTTAGCTGGATTGATTCATTGTTTTATTGTTAATTTTTCCTTGAATGATTTGGAAGCTCTATTGTCTTTGAATGAAAATTCTCTCTAAATGTTTATAAATCACCTCTAAGTTCATAAGTTTCCATGTAATTGGGCCAGTATTCCTATAACAGTGTCAAGAATGAAATAATCGATTAGATCTTGCCCTCAATAATGAGAAATTTAGCATATTTTACCTCACTGCTGTTCCAAATTGTGTGTGTGTGTGTGTGTGTGTGTGTGTGTGTGTGTCTGTGCGCGTGCTACAGTTACTACTATTTAGACAGTTGCTCTAAGATTGTTATATTAACAATGAAAATATAGGTATAAAGTTCTTGGATTTAATTGCTCACTACCACTATTTAATCCCACGTCTTTCCCATTTTTGAGTTATTTACTTTTTTCTCAATCAAAGGGACTCATGATTGGGTAATTTTTTCAAGCGGTGGGCTTGGAACCTTTACCTGTCTATACGCAGCTTTATGTTCTCTTCATCAGCAACCCTCAGCCTCAACACTCAACTCCCCGTATCTAGGGCCCGAAGCCTTATTTGAAAATATGCCATTGTTTCCCTCACAAAAAAAAAAAAAAAATTCCTATATTAAAAGTGCTGCCTGTTTACGAATGGCTACTCTTGTCTGGTGAATGGATATTAATAAAGAATTCCTTAAACTTCCTCCTGCTTTTTGCCATAACTCGGCTTCATTGAGAAGCATGATTTTACCGTTTCTCAGACGGCCTTCCGCTTTGAACCACTAAACCATCACCGCACTGTTTTTCTCCATGCTTATTCCTGAAAAAGTGAGCTCTCGACTTGAGTAAAGATGCTTCCCGTCAGAGATGTGTGGCTTCCTGACCCAAGGTCCAAAAGAAGAGAAAAGGAAAGATGCCGGGTTCCGATGGTTCCATTTTATCAGCTTAGAGATCTAGTTATCCGTGTGGCTGTGGTGGAATCTGCAATATCTTGCCTCAGAATTTCCTTTTTCTGGCTTACACGGGGAGCCGCATTAGCTGAGGTCACGGCCCTCTGGCCCTTGTCAGGATCCCGGTGCTGAGGCAGCCCCTTCCCCACACACCCACTCACTCCTTGTCCTTTTGATCGTGCAAAGTGGGTGCCAGCTGTGTGGACCGTGCTGCTGGCGGCCAGGATTGCCCCCCCACGCGACGTGTCCCCAGTCCCTCGGCGTCCCTCACTGCTACCAACTAGCTCCAGGAAGGGTGCAAGCTGGCTTCCACTGCCGTCCTTCCCCCTTCCTGTCCAGGCGGGCCCTCCTTTTGCGCTAGTCGGCCCGAAACCTTCTCTCCTGCGCTGCCTACGCTGAAGGAATTCCTCAGCGTTTCCAGCCGCTAGAGGGCGCTCTTCTCCTCTCTTTGGTCCCCTGCAGCGCTTACAGTGGAAATTTAGGAGGTGGGAAGGGCTTGAGGCTTCTCCGTATCTAGGGGCTCCCGCTCCAGCACATTCAACCAACTGTGGGTTGACAATATTCGGGAAAAAACAGAAAGTTTCAAAAAGCAACACTTGAACTTGCCACACACCGGCAACTGCTTACGTAGCATTCACGTTGCCTTACATACCACGCGTCCTCTAGAGATGATTTCAAGTACACAGGAGGACACGGCGAAAGAGAATGTGACAATGAATGTATGCGTATGTTCATGGATAACTGAAAGATTGTGCTCTACGCTGGAATTCGACACAACATTGTAAAATGACTATAACTCGAAAAACAAATGTTTGTATGTAAAAAAGAAAGTACACGGGAGGATGCATGTAATTGCATGTCAGTCCTGTGTCATTTTATAAAAGAGGCATCAGCATCCATGGATGTTGGCATCTTTGGGGAGTAAGACGGGCTGCATTGCCACTAGAGAAGACAGGATGGAGGTTCCTTAAAAAACCACAAATGGACTTACCTTATGATCCAGCCTTCCCACGCCTGGGGACATGTTAGGGGGAAAGTCGAATTCAAACAGTCACATGCACCTCAATGCTCACAGCAGCCCTATTTATAATCGCCAGGACGTGGAACCAACCCAAACGTCCATCGACTGGGGACTGGAGAAAGAAGGAGTGGTCTATTTATGCCATGGAATACTACTCAGCCATGAAAAAGGATAAAACGATGCCATTTGCGGCAACGTGGATGGACACAGAGATAGTCCTTCTGAGTCAAGTAAGTAAGCCAGAAGAGAGAAAAATGCCATATGATACCACTTGCATGTGGAATCTAAAAAATAGACAGAAATGAACTTCACGACAAAAGAGGAACAGACCCACAGACATAGAGAAACCAACTTATGGTTAGCAGGGAGGGCAGGGGGTGGGAAGGGGTAAATATGGGAATTGGAAAATTGCCCCTCTTGGGGAGTGATGGAAATGGTAGCTACCTTGATTGTGGTGATGGATTTCTGGGTGTAGACATGTATGAAAATTCATCAAATACTACATGTGAGATGTGTCTAATTGACGGAACAGAAATCGTAGCACAATAAAGGTGTTATCAAAGAAAAGAGAGATGGGCTGCATTGTGTCCTATGCTTCTATGTGTCTTCAGGGAGGCCTCAAGAGGGCGGTGCTGGCCTTCCCGCCAACACGATGACATGAAGCCCGAACAATCCATCGATGGGAAGAAGATAAGTGCCATGGTCCCATGTGGACCCCAAGCTTAGGCATGGTGCATGGGTGACATTTATCGAGAATCCAGCGAGGTTGCGGCCAGAGCTTGAGGCCGGGGCAGCAAAGCGCAAGTGGCACTGAGGAGCATCGTGGCGCAGAGGCTGGACTGGGGGCCCGCAGGCTCCTCCCAGGAGGAGCCTCCGTGTTTGGGAGGTGGCTAACGTGCCTGCTTCGTGTCACCAGCAAGTGATGCCACCTGTGGACAATCAGCTGCAATCCTGAGCCGGGTCAGCCCTGGGTGATGCGCTAAAGGCTCCTACCAGAGGGGGCGCCAGACGGACAGTGACCCAAGCAACAGGCTGCTGAGTTTCCGGCCTGTGTTTCTCGTGCTTTCCGTGTCTCACTGCGTTTCAGTGTCACCCCGAGGAATTCGGGCGGTCTTTACAGGCTGATGGCCTCTCGGTTCCTCATCAGCCTGGCAAGCCCCCCAGCCCTCTCTGGCCAGACCCTGGCGAGCGCCTTCCCTTGTTCTACCAAAACCCTTCCCACCCTCGCCTGCGGTGAGCTTTTGTTATTTTAATTGATGGGAATGAGGATACCTTCCAGCCTCCTCAGGCCCTTCCTTAGGGCTTCTGCCCTTAGACCCCGCCATGCCCGCCACCTACCCTGGTTCCTGCACTCCAGAGGGTCCCTCTGGCCCTGACACTCCCTCTGGCCACGCCCTCCACGGGGTGGAGTCAGCAGGGCCAAGGGGACACGCCCATTGGCTCCACCCCGTGCTCTGGAAACCCAGGACCCCGAATGCCCTGCCCCAGCAGCCCTCGACCCACTTCTAGTGTCTGCACCGGCTCTCCCCGGAGCTCAGCTTCCCAGGACTCACAGAGAGGCCAACGGGCAGCTGTTGGCATGGAGGGTATGGACAGAGCCCGGATGGGAGGTCTGAGTGTCCCCCTGTGCACATCCAAGGCCCCTTGGGGCATGGGATGGACCCAGCATTGGGAAGAAAAGGGTCAGGCTAGTGGTCAGAGACTGGGAATCGGCTCTCCCCACACTGTCACTTTCATTGCGGGACTCCCCTGAGTCTGGGAATTCTAAAGTTGAGCCTGGCATTCCCCCTTAGAATGAATGTGTTTTTGTATAGGCAGGAGTTTAGAGCCTACTGCACTTCAAATGTTGACATATGTAGGATGGGAACTCCCAGGTATGCTCTGGCCCTGCACTTCCAAAGGTCCAGAGCAGTTCTGTTGGCTCTGCTGAGACTGCAAGGGGCAAAGACCATCTCCAGAGAGGAGGGGCTCCTGCTTCATGCTCCGAAGTCAGGAGCTTCTGAGCGGATGAAACAGTGGACACTGAGACCCTCGACTGTAAGTTGATTTAGAATGGCGCCAAAGGTGTGTGTGACGTGTGTGTGCGTGTGCGCACGCCTGCACCTGGGGACGTGTGTGGTACGTGACAGTGACTTTGCGTGTGTGTGCGCGCCTGAGGACGTGTGTGGTTGTGTGTATGCTGTGGGTGTGTGTGTGGTCCATGACTCCATGTGTGTGCGCGTGGGGATGTATGTGGAGCAGGGTCAGTGTGTCTGCGCGTGTGTTTGTGTGTACGTGCATGCATTAGTTTTAAGAATCGTAGAAGCTGCCCTTTGGAAGTGTGAAGTAGTAAACATCTGTATGGTGTCCCTCACTGTATAATTCAAAATGAAAATCATCTTCAATCGGCAGAAATTTGGTCCCCCCGGATTCTGAATTTTTTCCCCCCATATTGATTATGTCTTCATTGTACTGATGAGGAGAGTAGCTTAGAGAAGTTAAGTGACTCAGCCAAGGGCATAGAGCTCGCAAGCCCAGGGCCAGGACACAGTCCAAGCGGTGCGGCTCCAGAGGCCTGGAGCCCTGCTCACGACCGCGCGGGGCCTCTCGGCCGGGGGAACAGATTCTGATGGGCCGGGGCCAGCGTGCAGGCTGCCCATGCCGCGGACTCTGGAAGTCGGGTGGAGAGGACCAGACAGCAGACGAGGGTAAAGGGCTGCTCAGAAATCAGTTGGGTTCCTAGATCTTCGATGAGTAAGGAGGCTCACTGCACATCCCCGATCCCTTTGCTGGTGGCTAAAAGGGACCAATGCCCACGAGAGCGCTTCTGGGAGCTGCCTGCCAAAACCTGGAACAGGACCGCTCACGACTGGCTCTGCAGCAGGAGCAGAGGAAGGAAACGGCGCCACCTGGTGGACATCCTTGGTAGTGGCAGTAGGAGGGCTAGCAGCCTTGGTATGGGGGAGGCAGGACGAGGTCCAAGTGGATGATCGTTTTCACGTGTCTTAAAAATCATTGCTTCATATATTTTATCCATTTTGGGGTTTATTGTAGGGTGGTAAATATGGTCTCCGTTACTCCATTTTAGCTGGATTGATTCATTGTTTTATTGTTAATTTTTCCTTGAATGATTTGGAAGCTCTATTGTCTTTGAATGAAAATTCTCTCTAAATGTTTATAAATCACCTCTAAGTTCATAAGTTTCCATGTAATTGGGCCAGTATTCCTATAACAGTGTCAAGAATGAAATAATCGATTAGATCTTGCCCTCAATAATGAGAAATTTAGCATATTTTACCTCACTGCTGTTCCAAATTGTGTGTGTGTGTGTGTGTGTGTGTCTGTGCGTGCACGTGCGCGTGCTACAGTTACTACTATTTAGACAGTTGCTCTAAGATTGTTATATTAACAATGAAAATATAGGTATAAAGTTCTTGGATTTAATTGCTCACTACCACTATTTAATCCCACGTCTTTCCCATTTTTGAGTTATTTACTTTTTTCTCAATCAAAGGGACTCATGATTGGGTAATTTTTTCAAGCGGTGGGCTTGGAACCTTTACCTGTCTATACGCAGCTTTATGTTCTCTTCATCAGCAACCCTCAGCCTCAACACTCAACTCCCCGTATCTAGGGCCCGAAGCCTTATTTGAAAATATGCCATTGTTTCCCTCACAAAAAAAAAAAAAAAAAAAAAAATTCCTATATTAAAAGTGCTGCCTGTTTACGAATGGCTACTCTTGTCTGGTGAATGGATATTAATAAAGAATTCCTTAAACTTCCTCCTGCTTTTTGCCATAACTCGGCTTCATTGAGAAGCATGATTTTACCGTTTCTCAGACGGCCTTCCGCTTTGAACCACTAAACCATCACCGCACTGTTTTTCTCCATGCTTATTCCTGAAAAAGTGAGCTCTCGACTTGAGTAAAGATGCTTCCCGTCAGAGATGTGTGGCTTCCTGACCCAAGGTCCAAAAGAAGAGAAAAGGAAAGATGCCGGGTTCCGATGGTTCCATTTTATCAGCTTAGAGATCTAGTTATCCGTGTGGCTGTGGTGGAATCTGCAATATCTTGCCTCAGAATTTCCTTTTTCTGGCTTACACGGGGAGCCGCATTAGCTGAGGTCACGGCCCTCTGGCCCTTGTCAGGATCCCGGTGCTGAGGCAGCCCCTTCCCCACACACCCACTCACTCCTTGTCCTTTTGATCGTGCAAAGTGGGTGCCAGCTGTGTGGACCGTGCTGCTGGCGGCCAGGATTGCCCCCCCACGCGACGTGTCCCCAGTCCCTCGGCGTCCCTCACTGCTACCAACTAGCTCCAGGAAGGGTGCAAGCTGGCTTCCACTGCCGTCCTTCCCCCTTCCTGTCCAGGCGGGCCCTCCTTTTGCGCTAGTCGGCCCGAAACCTTCTCTCCTGCGCTGCCTACGCTGAAGGAATTCCTCAGCGTTTCCAGCCGCTGGAGGGCGCTCTTCTCCTCTCTTTGGTCCCCTGCAGCGCTTACAGTGGAAATTTAGGAGGTGGGAAGGGCTTGAGGCTTCTCCGTATCTAGGGGCTCCCGCTCCAGCACATTCAACCAACTGTGGGTTGACAATATTCGGGAAAAAACAGAAAGTTTCAAAAAGCAACACTTGAACTTGCCACACACCGGCAACTGCTTACGTAGCATTCACGTTGCCTTACATACCACGCGTCCTCTACAGATGATTTCAAGTACACAGGAGGACACGGCGAAAGAGAATGTGACAATGAATGTATGCGTATGTTCATGGATAACTGAAAGATTGTGCTCTACGCTGGAATTCGACACAACATTGTAAAATGACTATAACTCGAAAAACAAATGTTTGTATGTAAAAAAGAAAGTACACGGGAGGATGCATGTAATTGCATGTCAGTCCTGTGTCATTTTATAAAAGAGGCATCAGCATCCATGGATGTTGGCATCTTTGGGGAGTAAGACGGGCTGCATTGCCACTAGAGAAGACAGGATGGAGGTTCCTTAAAAAACCACAAATGGACTTACCTTATGATCCAGCCATCCCACGCCTGGGGACATGTTAGGGGGAAAGTCGAATTCAAACAGTCACATGCACCTCAATGCTCACAGCAGCCCTATTTATAATCGCCAGGACGTGGAACCAACCCAAACGTCCATCGACTGGGGACTGGAGAAAGAAGGAGTGGTCTATTTATGCCATGGAATACTACTCAGCCATGAAAAAGGATAAAACGATGCCATTTGCGGCAACGTGGATGGACACAGAGATAGTCCTTCTGAGTCAAGTAAGTAAGCCAGAAGAGAGAAAAATGCCATATGATACCACTTGCATGTGGAATCTAAAAAATAGACAGAAATGAACTTCACGACAAAAGAGGAACAGACCCACAGACATAGAGAAACCAACTTATGGTTAGCAGGGAGGGCAGGGGGTGGGAAGGGGTAAATATGGGAATTGGAAAATTGCCCCTCTTGGGGAGTGATGGAAATGGTAGCTACCTTGATTGTGGTGATGGATTTCTGGGTGTAGACATGTATGAAAATTCATCAAATACTACATGTGAGATGTGTCTAATTGACGGAACAGAAATCGTAGCACAATAAAGGTGTTATCAAAGAAAAGAGAGATGGGCTGCATTGTGTCCTATGCTTCTATGTGTCTTCAGGGAGGCCTCAAGTGGGCGGTGCTGGCCTTCCCGCCAACACGATGACATGAAGCCCGAACAATCCATCGATGGGAAGAAGATAAGTGCCATGGTCCCATGTGGACCCCAAGCTTAGGCATGGTGCATGGGTGACATTTATCGAGAATCCAGCGAGGTTGCGGCCAGAGCTTGAGGCCGGGGCAGCAAAGCGCAAGTGGCACTGAGGAGCATCGTGGCGCAGAGGCTGGACTGGGGGCCCGCAGGCTCCTCCCAGGAGGAGCCTCCGTGTTTGGGAGGTGGCTAACGTGCCTGCTTCGTGTCACCAGCAAGTGACGCCACCTGTGGACAATCAGCTGCAATCCTGAGCCGGGTCAGCCCTGGGTGATGCGCTAAAGGCTCCTACCAGAGGGGGCGCCAGACGGACAGTGACCCAAGCAACAGGCTGCTGAGTTTCCGGCCTGTGTTTCTCGTGCTTTCCGTGTCTCACTGCGTTTCAGTGTCACCCCGAGGAATTCGGGCGGTCTTTACAGGCTGATGGCCTCTCGGTTCCTCATCAGCCTGGCAAGCCCCCCAGCCCTCTCTGGCCAGACCCTGGCGAGCGCCTTCCCTTGTTCTACCAAAACCCTTCCCACCCTCGCCTGCGGTGAGCTTTTGTTATTTTAATTGATGGGAATGAGGATACCTTCCAGCCTCCTCAGGCCCTTCCTTAGGGCTTCTGCCCTTAGACCCCGCCATGCCCGCCACCTACCCTGGTTCCTGCACTCCAGAGGGTCCCTCTGGCCCTGACACTCCCTCTGGCCACGCCCTCCACGGGGTGGAGTCAGCAGGGCCAAGGGGACACGCCCATTGGCTCCACCCCGTGCTCTGGAAACCCAGGACCCCGAATGCCCTGCCCCAGCAGCCCTCGACCCACTTCTAGTGTCTGCACCGGCTCTCCCCGGAGCTCAGCTTCCCAGGACTCACAGAGAGGCCAACGGGCAGCTGTTGGCATGGAGGGTATGGACAGAGCCCGGATGGGAGGTCTGAGTGTCCCCCTGTGCACATCCAAGGCCCCTTGGGGCATGGGATGGACCCAGCATTGGGAAGAAAAGGGTCAGGCTAGTGGTCAGAGACTGGGAATCGGCTCTCCCCACACTGTCACTTTCATTGCGGGACTCCCCTGAGTCTGGGAATTCTAAAGTTGAGCCTGGCATTCCCCCTTAGAATGAATGTGTTTTTGTATAGGCAGGAGTTTAGAGCCTACTGCACTTCAAATGTTGACATATGTAGGATGGGAACTCCCAGGTATGCTCTGGCCCTGCACTTCCAAAGGTCCAGAGCAGTTCTGTTGGCTCTGCTGAGACTGCAAGGGGCAAAGACCATCTCCAGAGAGGAGGGGCTCCTGCTTCATGCTCCGAAGTCAGGAGCTTCTGAGCGGATGAAACAGTGGACACTGAGACCCTCGACTGTAAGTTGATTTAGAATGGCGCCAAAGGTGTGTGTGACGTGTGTGTGCGTGTGCGCACGCCTGCACCTGGGGACGTGTGTGGTACGTGACAGTGACTTTGCGTGTGTGTGCGCGCCTGAGGACGTGTGTGGTTGTGTGTATGCTGTGGGTGTGTGTGTGGTCCATGACTCCATGTGTGTGCGCGTGGGGATGTATGTGGAGCAGGGTCAGTGTGTCTGCGCGTGTGTTTGTGTGTACGTGCATGCATTAGTTTTAAGAATCGTAGAAGCTGCCCTTTGGAAGTGTGAAGTAGTAAACATCTGTATGGTGTCCCTCACTGTATAATTCAAAATGAAAATCATCTTCAATCGGCAGAAATTTGGTCCCCCCGGATTCTGAATTTTTTCCCCCCATATTGATTATGTCTTCATTGTACTGATGAGGAGAGTAGCTTAGAGAAGTTAAGTGACTCAGCCAAGGGCATAGAGCTCGCAAGCCCAGGGCCAGGACACAGTCCAAGCGGTGCGGCTCCAGAGGCCTGGAGCCCTGCTCACGACCGCGCGGGGCCTCTCGGCCGGGGGAACAGATTCTGATGGGCCGGGGCCAGCGTGCAGGCTGCCCATGCCGCGGACTCTGGAAGTCGGGTGGAGAGGACCAGACAGCAGACGAGGGTAAAGGGCTGCTCAGAAATCAGTTGGGTTCCTAGATCTTCGATGAGTAAGGAGGCTCACTGCACATCCCCGATCCCTTTGCTGGTGGCTAAAAGGGACCAATGCCCACGAGAGCGCTTCTGGGAGCTGCCTGCCAAAACCTGGAACAGGACCGCTCACGACTGGCTCTGCAGCAGGAGCAGAGGAAGGAAACGGCGCCACCTGGTGGACATCCTTGGTAGTGGCAGTAGGAGGGCTAGCAGCCTTGGTATGGGGGAGGCAGGACGAGGTCCAAGTGGATGATCGTTTTCACGTGTCTTAAAAATCATTGCTTCATATATTTTATCCATTTTGGGGTTTATTGTAGGGTGGTAAATATGGTCTCCGTTACTCCATTTTAGCTGGATTGATTCATTGTTTTATTGTTAATTTTTCCTTGAATGATTTGGAAGCTCTATTGTCTTTGAATGAAAATTCTCTCTAAATGTTTATAAATCACCTCTAAGTTCATAAGTTTCCATGTAATTGGGCCAGTATTCCTATAACAGTGTCAAGAATGAAATAATCGATTAGATCTTGCCCTCAATAATGAGAAATTTAGCATATTTTACCTCACTGCTGTTCCAAATTGTGTGTGTGTGTGTGTGTGTGTGTGTGTGTGTGTCTGTGCGCGTGCTACAGTTACTACTATTTAGACAGTTGCTCTAAGATTGTTATATTAACAATGAAAATATAGGTATAAAGTTCTTGGATTTAATTGCTCACTACCACTATTTAATCCCACGTCTTTCCCATTTTTGAGTTATTTACTTTTTTCTCAATCAAAGGGACTCATGATTGGGTAATTTTTTCAAGCGGTGGGCTTGGAACCTTTACCTGTCTATACGCAGCTTTATGTTCTCTTCATCAGCAACCCTCAGCCTCAACACTCAACTCCCCGTATCTAGGGCCCGAAGCCTTATTTGAAAATATGCCATTGTTTCCCTCACAAAAAAAAAAAAAAAAAATTCCTATATTAAAAGTGCTGCCTGTTTACGAATGGCTACTCTTGTCTGGTGAATGGATATTAATAAAGAATTCCTTAAACTTCCTCCTGCTTTTTGCCATAACTCGGCTTCATTGAGAAGCATGATTTTACCGTTTCTCAGACGGCCTTCCGCTTTGAACCACTAAACCATCACCGCACTGTTTTTCTCCATGCTTATTCCTGAAAAAGTGAGCTCTCGACTTGAGTAAAGATGCTTCCCGTCAGAGATGTGTGGCTTCCTGACCCAAGGTCCAAAAGAAGAGAAAAGGAAAGATGCCGGGTTCCGATGGTTCCATTTTATCAGCTTAGAGATCTAGTTATCCGTGTGGCTGTGGTGGAATCTGCAATATCTTGCCTCAGAATTTCCTTTTTCTGGCTTACACGGGGAGCCGCATTAGCTGAGGTCACGGCCCTCTGGCCCTTGTCAGGATCCCGGTGCTGAGGCAGCCCCTTCCCCACACACCCACTCACTCCTTGTCCTTTTGATCGTGCAAAGTGGGTGCCAGCTGTGTGGACCGTGCTGCTGGCGGCCAGGATTGCCCCCCCACGCGACGTGTCCCCAGTCCCTCGGCGTCCCTCACTGCTACCAACTAGCTCCAGGAAGGGTGCAAGCTGGCTTCCACTGCCGTCCTTCCCCCTTCCTGTCCAGGCGGGCCCTCCTTTTGCGCTAGTCGGCCCGAAACCTTCTCTCCTGCGCTGCCTACGCTGAAGGAATTCCTCAGCGTTTCCAGCCGCTAGAGGGCGCTCTTCTCCTCTCTTTGGTCCCCTGCAGCGCTTACAGTGGAAATTTAGGAGGTGGGAAGGGCTTGAGGCTTCTCCGTATCTAGGGGCTCCCGCTCCAGCACATTCAACCAACTGTGGGTTGACAATATTCGGGAAAAAACAGAAAGTTTCAAAAAGCAACACTTGAACTTGCCACACACCGGCAACTGCTTACGTAGCATTCACGTTGCCTTACATACCACGCGTCCTCTACAGATGATTTCAAGTACACAGGAGGACACGGCGAAAGAGAATGTGACAATGAATGTATGCGTATGTTCATGGATAACTGAAAGATTGTGCTCTACGCTGGAATTCGACACAACATTGTAAAATGACTATAACTCGAAAAACAAATGTTTGTATGTAAAAAAGAAAGTACACGGGAGGATGCATGTAATTGCATGTCAGTCCTGTGTCATTTTATAAAAGAGGCATCAGCATCCATGGATGTTGGCATCTTTGGGGAGTAAGACGGGCTGCATTGCCACTAGAGAAGACAGGATGGAGGTTCCTTAAAAAACCACAAATGGACTTACCTTATGATCCAGCCTTCCCACGCCTGGGGACATGTTAGGGGGAAAGTCGAATTCAAACAGTCACATGCACCTCAATGCTCACAGCAGCCCTATTTATAATCGCCAGGACGTGGAACCAACCCAAACGTCCATCGACTGGGGACTGGAGAAAGAAGGAGTGGTCTATTTATGCCATGGAATACTACTCAGCCATGAAAAAGGATAAAACGATGCCATTTGCGGCAACGTGGATGGACACAGAGATAGTCCTTCTGAGTCAAGTAAGTAAGCCAGAAGAGAGAAAAATGCCATATGATACCACTTGCATGTGGAATCTAAAAAATAGACAGAAATGAACTTCACGACAAAAGAGGAACAGACCCACAGACATAGAGAAACCAACTTATGGTTAGCAGGGAGGGCAGGGGGTGGGAAGGGGTAAATATGGGAATTGGAAAATTGCCCCTCTTGGGGAGTGATGGAAATGGTAGCTACCTTGATTGTGGTGATGGATTTCTGGGTGTAGACATGTATGAAAATTCATCAAATACTACATGTGAGATGTGTCTAATTGACGGAACAGAAATCGTAGCACAATAAAGGTGTTATCAAAGAAAAGAGAGATGGGCTGCATTGTGTCCTATGCTTCTATGTGTCTTCAGGGAGGCCTCAAGAGGGCGGTGCTGGCCTTCCCGCCAACACGATGACATGAAGCCCGAACAATCCATCGATGGGAAGAAGATAAGTGCCATGGTCCCATGTGGACCCCAAGCTTAGGCATGGTGCATGGGTGACATTTATCGAGAATCCAGCGAGGTTGCGGCCAGAGCTTGAGGCCGGGGCAGCAAAGCGCAAGTGGCACTGAGGAGCATCGTGGCGCAGAGGCTGGACTGGGGGCCCGCAGGCTCCTCCCAGGAGGAGCCTCCGTGTTTGGGAGGTGGCTAACGTGCCTGCTTCGTGTCACCAGCAAGTGACGCCACCTGTGGACAATCAGCTGCAATCCTGAGCCGGGTCAGCCCTGGGTGATGCGCTAAAGGCTCCTACCAGAGGGGGCGCCAGACGGACAGTGACCCAAGCAACAGGCTGCTGAGTTTCCGGCCTGTGTTTCTCGTGCTTTCCGTGTCTCACTGCGTTTCAGTGTCACCCCGAGGAATTCGGGCGGTCTTTACAGGCTGATGGCCTCTCGGTTCCTCATCAGCCTGGCAAGCCCCCCAGCCCTCTCTGGCCAGACCCTGGCGAGCGCCTTCCCTTGTTCTACCAAAACCCTTCCCACCCTCGCCTGCGGTGAGCTTTTGTTATTTTAATTGATGGGAATGAGGATACCTTCCAGCCTCCTCAGGCCCTTCCTTAGGGCTTCTGCCCTTAGACCCCGCCATGCCCGCCACCTACCCTGGTTCCTGCACTCCAGAGGGTCCCTCTGGCCCTGACACTCCCTCTGGCCACGCCCTCCACGGGGTGGAGTCAGCAGGGCCAAGGGGACACGCCCATTGGCTCCACCCCGTGCTCTGGAAACCCAGGACCACGAATGCCCTGCCCCAGCAGCCCTCGACCCACTTCTAGTGTCTGCACCGGCTCTCCCCGGAGCTCAGCTTCCCAGGACTCACAGAGAGGCCAACGGGCAGCTGTTGGCATGGAGGGTATGGACAGAGCCCGGATGGGAGGTCTGAGTGTCCCCCTGTGCACATCCAAGGCCCCTTGGGGCATGGGATGGACCCAGCATTGGGAAGAAAAGGGTCAGGCTAGTGGTCAGAGACTGGGAATCAGCTCTCCCCACACTGTCACTTTCATTGCGGGACTCCCCTGAGTCTGGGAATTCTAAAGTTGAGCCTGGCATTCCCCCTTAGAATGAATGTGTTTTTGTATAGGCAGGAGTTTAGAGCCTACTGCACTTCAAATGTTGACATATGTAGGATGGGAACTCCCAGGTATGCTCTGGCCCTGCACTTCCAAAGGTCCAGAGCAGTTCTGTTGGCTCTGCTGAGACTGCAAGGGGCAAAGACCATTTCCAGAGAGGAGGGGCTCCTGCTTCATGCTCCGAAGTCAGGAGCTTCTGAGCGGATGAAACAGTGGACACTGAGACCCTCGACTGTAAGTTGATTTAGAATGGCGCCAAAGGTGTGTGTGACGTGTGTGTGCGTGTGCGCACGCCTGCACCTGGGGACGTGTGTGGTACGTGACAGTGACTTTGCGTGTGTGTGCGCGCCTGAGGACGTGTGTGGTTGTGTGTATGCTGTGGGTGTGTGTGTGGTCCATGACTCCATGTGTGTGCGCGTGGGGATGTATGTGGAGCAGGGTCAGTGTGTCTGCGCGTGTGTTTGTGTGTACGTGCATGCATTAGTTTTAAGAATCGTAGAAGCTGCCCTTTGGAAGTGTGAAGTAGTAAACATCTGTATGGTGTCCCTCACTGTATAATTCAAAATGAAAATCATCTTCAATCGGCAGAAATTTGGTCCCCCCGGATTCTGAATTTTTTCCCCCCATATTGATTATGTCTTCATTGTACTGATGAGGAGAGTAGCTTAGAGAAGTTAAGTGACTCAGCCAAGGGCATAGAGCTCGCAAGCCCAGGGCCAGGACACAGTCCAAGCGGTGCGGCTCCAGAGGCCTGGAGCCCTGCTCACGACCGCGCGGGGCCTCTCGGCCGGGGGAACAGATTCTGATGGGCCGGGGCCAGCGTGCAGGCTGCCCATGCCGCGGACTCTGGAAGTCGGGTGGAGAGGACCAGACAGCAGACGAGGGTAAAGGGCTGCTCAGAAATCAGTTGGGTTCCTAGATCTTCGATGAGTAAGGAGGCTCACTGCACATCCCCGATCCCTTTGCTGGTGGCTAAAAGGGACCAATGCCCACGAGAGCGCTTCTGGGAGCTGCCTGCCAAAACCTGGAACAGGACCGCTCACGACTGGCTCTGCAGCAGGAGCAGAGGAAGGAAACGGCGCCACCTGGTGGACATCCTTGGTAGTGGCAGTAGGAGGGCTAGCAGCCTTGGTATGGGGGAGGCAGGACGAGGTCCAAGTGGATGATCATTTTCACGTGTCTTAAAAATCATTGCTTCATATATTTTATCCATTTTGGGGTTTATTGTAGGGTGGTAAATATGGTCTCCGTTACTCCATTTTAGCTGGATTGATTCATTGTTTTATTGTTAATTTTTCCTTGAATGATTTGGAAGCTCTATTGTCTTTGAATGAAAATTCTCTCTAAATGTTTATAAATCACCTCTAAGTTCATAAGTTTCCATGTAATTGGGCCAGTATTCCTATAACAGTGTCAAGAATGAAATAATCGATTAGATCTTGCCCTCAATAATGAGAAATTTAGCATATTTTACCTCACTGCTGTTCCAAATTGTGTGTGTGTGTGTGTGTGTGTGTGTGTGTGTGTCTGTGCGCGTGCTACAGTTACTACTATTTAGACAGTTGCTCTAAGATTGTTATATTAACAATGAAAATATAGGTATAAAGTTCTTGGATTTAATTGCTCACTACCACTATTTAATCCCACGTCTTTCCCATTTTTGAGTTATTTACTTTTTTCTCAATCAAAGGGACTCATGATTGGGTAATTTTTTCAAGCGGTGGGCTTGGAACCTTTACCTGTCTATACGCAGCTTTATGTTCTCTTCATCAGCAACCCTCAGCCTCAACACTCAACTCCCCGTATCTAGGGCCCGAAGCCTTATTTGAAAATATGCCATTGTTTCCCTCACAAAAAAAAAAAAAAAATTCCTATATTAAAAGTGCTGCCTGTTTACGAATGGCTACTCTTGTCTGGTGAATGGATATTAATAAAGAATTCCTTAAACTTCCTCCTGCTTTTTGCCATAACTCGGCTTCATTGAGAAGCATGATTTTACCGTTTCTCAGACGGCCTTCCGCTTTGAACCACTAAACCATCACCGCACTGTTTTTCTCCATGCTTATTCCTGAAAAAGTGAGCTCTCGACTTGAGTAAAGATGCTTCCCGTCAGAGATGTGTGGCTTCCTGACCCAAGGTCCAAAAGAAGAGAAAAGGAAAGATGCCGGGTTCCGATGGTTCCATTTTATCAGCTTAGAGATCTAGTTATCCGTGTGGCTGTGGTGGAATCTGCAATATCTTGCCTCAGAATTTCCTTTTTCTGGCTTACACGGGGAGCCGCATTAGCTGAGGTCACGGCCCTCTGGCCCTTGTCAGGATCCCGGTGCTGAGGCAGCCCCTTCCCCACACACCCACTCACTCCTTGTCCTTTTGATCGTGCAAAGTGGGTGCCAGCTGTGTGGACCGTGCTGCTGGCGGCCAGGATTGCCCCCCCACGCGACGTGTCCCCAGTCCCTCGGCGTCCCTCACTGCTACCAACTAGCTCCAGGAAGGGTGCAAGCTGGCTTCCACTGCCGTCCTTCCCCCTTCCTGTCCAGGCGGGCCCTCCTTTTGCGCTAGTCGGCCCGAAACCTTCTCTCCTGCGCTGCCTACGCTGAAGGAATTCCTCAGCGTTTCCAGCCGCTGGAGGGCGCTCTTCTCCTCTCTTTGGTCCCCTGCAGCGCTTACAGTGGAAATTTAGGAGGTGGGAAGGGCTTGAGGCTTCTCCGTATCTAGGGGCTCCCGCTCCAGCACATTCAACCAACTGTGGGTTGACAATATTCGGGAAAAAACAGAAAGTTTCAAAAAGCAACACTTGAACTTGCCACACACCGGCAACTGCTTACGTAGCATTCACGTTGCCTTAAATACCACGCGTCCTCTAGAGATGATTTCAAGTACACAGGAGGACACGGCGAAAGAGAATGTGACAATGAATGTATGCGTATGTTCATGGATAACTGAAAGATTGTGCTCTACGCTGGAATTCGACACAACATTGTAAAATGACTATAACTCGAAAAACAAATGTTTGTATGTAAAAAAGAAAGTACACGGGAGGATGCATGTAATTGCATGTCAGTCCTGTGTCATTTTATAAAAGAGGCATCAGCATCCATGGATGTTGGCATCTTTGGGGAGTAAGACGGGCTGCATTGCCACTAGAGAAGACAGGATGGAGGTTCCTTAAAAAACCACAAATGGACTTACCTTATGATCCAGCCTTCCCACGCCTGGGGACATGTTAGGGGGAAAGTCGAATTCAAACAGTCACATGCACCTCAATGCTCACAGCAGCCCTATTTATAATCGCCAGGACGTGGAACCAACCCAAACGTCCATCGACTGGGGACTGGAGAAAGAAGGAGTGGTCTATTTATGCCATGGAATACTACTCAGCCATGAAAAAGGATAAAACGATGCCATTTGCGGCAACGTGGATGGACACAGAGATAGTCCTTCTGAGTCAAGTAAGTAAGCCAGAAGAGAGAAAAATGCCATATGATACCACTTGCATGTGGAATCTAAAAAATAGACAGAAATGAACTTCACGACAAAAGAGGAACAGACCCACAGACATAGAGAAACCAACTTATGGTTAGCAGGGAGGGCAGGGGGTGGGAAGGGGTAAATATGGGAATTGGAAAATTGCCCCTCTTGGGGAGTGATGGAAATGGTAGCTACCTTGATTGTGGTGATGGATTTCTGGGTGTAGACATGTATGAAAATTCATCAAATACTACATGTGAGATGTGTCTAATTGACGGAACAGAAATCGTAGCACAATAAAGGTGTTATCAAAGAAAAGAGAGATGGGCTGCATTGTGTCCTATGCTTCTATGTGTCTTCAGGGAGGCCTCAAGAGGGCGGTGCTGGCCTTCCCGCCAACACGATGACATGAAGCCCGAACAATCCATCGATGGGAAGAAGATAAGTGCCATGGTCCCATGTGGACCCCAAGCTTAGGCATGGTGCATGGGTGACATTTATCGAGAATCCAGCGAGGTTGCGGCCAGAGCTTGAGGCCGGGGCAGCAAAGCGCAAGTGGCACTGAGGAGCATCGTGGCGCAGAGGCTGGACTGGGGGCCCGCAGGCTCCTCCCAGGAGGAGCCTCCGTGTTTGGGAGGTGGCTAACGTGCCTGCTTCGTGTCACCAGCAAGTGATGCCACCTGTGGACAATCAGCTGCAATCCTGAGCCGGGTCAGCCCTGGGTGATGCGCTAAAGGCTCCTACCAGAGGGGGCGCCAGACGGACAGTGACCCAAGCAACAGGCTGCTGAGTTTCCGGCCTGTGTTTCTCGTGCTTTCCGTGTCTCACTGCGTTTCAGTGTCACCCCGAGGAATTCGGGCGGTCTTTACAGGCTGATGGCCTCTCGGTTCCTCATCAGCCTGGCAAGCCCCCCAGCCCTCTCTGGCCAGACCCTGGCGAGCGCCTTCCCTTGTTCTACCAAAACCCTTCCCACCCTCGCCTGCGGTGAGCTTTTGTTATTTTAATTGATGGGAATGAGGATACCTTCCAGCCTCCTCAGGCCCTTCCTTAGGGCTTCTGCCCTTAGACCCCGCCATGCCCGCCACCTACCCTGGTTCCTGCACTCCAGAGGGTCCCTCTGGCCCTGACACTCCCTCTGGCCACGCCCTCCACGGGGTGGAGTCAGCAGGGCCAAGGGGACACGCCCATTGGCTCCACCCCGTGCTCTGGAAACCCAGGACCCCGAATGCCCTGCCCCAGCAGCCCTCGACCCACTTCTAGTGTCTGCACCGGCTCTCCCCGGAGCTCAGCTTCCCAGGACTCACAGAGAGGCCAACGGGCAGCTGTTGGCATGGAGGGTATGGACAGAGCCCGGATGGGAGGTCTGAGTGTCCCCCTGTGCACATCCAAGGCCCCTTGGGGCATGGGATGGACCCAGCATTGGGAAGAAAAGGGTCAGGCTAGTGGTCAGAGACTGGGAATCGGCTCTCCCCACACTGTCACTTTCATTGCGGGACTCCCCTGAGTCTGGGAATTCTAAAGTTGAGCCTGGCATTCCCCCTTAGAATGAATGTGTTTTTGTATAGGCAGGAGTTTAGAGCCTACTGCACTTCAAATGTTGACATATGTAGGATGGGAACTCCCAGGTATGCTCTGGCCCTGCACTTCCAAAGGTCCAGAGCAGTTCTGTTGGCTCTGCTGAGACTGCAAGGGGCAAAGACCATCTCCAGAGAGGAGGGGCTCCTGCTTCATGCTCCGAAGTCAGGAGCTTCTGAGCGGATGAAACAGTGGACACTGAGACCCTCGACTGTAAGTTGATTTAGAATGGCGCCAAAGGTGTGTGTGACGTGTGTGTGCGTGTGCGCACGCCTGCACCTGGGGACGTGTGTGGTACGTGACAGTGACTTTGCGTGTGTGTGCGCGCCTGAGGACGTGTGTGGTTGTGTGTATGCTGTGGGTGTGTGTGTGGTCCATGACTCCATGTGTGTGCGCGTGGGGATGTATGTGGAGCAGGGTCAGTGTGTCTGCGCGTGTGTTTGTGTGTACGTGCATGCATTAGTTTTAAGAATCGTAGAAGCTGCCCTTTGGAAGTGTGAAGTAGTAAACATCTGTATGGTGTCCCTCACTGTATAATTCAAAATGAAAATCATCTTCAATCGGCAGAAATTTGGTCCCCCCGGATTCTGAATTTTTTCCCCCCATATTGATTATGTCTTCATTGTACTGATGAGGAGAGTAGCTTAGAGAAGTTAAGTGACTCAGCCAAGGGCATAGAGCTCGCAAGCCCAGGGCCAGGACACAGTCCAAGCGGTGCGGCTCCAGAGGCCTGGAGCCCTGCTCACGACCGCGCGGGGCCTCTCGGCCGGGGGAACAGATTCTGATGGGCCGGGGCCAGCGTGCAGGCTGCCCATGCCGCGGACTCTGGAAGTCGGGTGGAGAGGACCAGACAGCAGACGAGGGTAAAGGGCTGCTCAGAAATCAGTTGGGTTCCTAGATCTTCGATGAGTAAGGAGGCTCACTGCACATCCCCGATCCCTTTGCTGGTGGCTAAAAGGGACCAATGCCCACGAGAGCGCTTCTGGGAGCTGCCTGCCAAAACCTGGAACAGGACCGCTCACGACTGGCTCTGCAGCAGGAGCAGAGGAAGGAAACGGCGCCACCTGGTGGACATCCTTGGTAGTGGCAGTAGGAGGGCTAGCAGCCTTGGTATGGGGGAGGCAGGACGAGGTCCAAGTGGATGATCGTTTTCACGTGTCTTAAAAATCATTGCTTCATATATTTTATCCATTTTGGGGTTTATTGTAGGGTGGTAAATATGGTCTCCGTTACTCCATTTTAGCTGGATTGATTCATTGTTTTATTGTTAATTTTTCCTTGAATGATTTGGAAGCTCTATTGTCTTTGAATGAAAATTCTCTCTAAATGTTTATAAATCACCTCTAAGTTCATAAGTTTCCATGTAATTGGGCCAGTATTCCTATAACAGTGTCAAGAATGAAATAATCGATTAGATCTTGCCCTCAATAATGAGAAATTTAGCATATTTTACCTCACTGCTGTTCCAAATTGTGTGTGTGTGTGTGTGTGTGTGTGTGTGTGTGTCTGTGCGCGTGCTACAGTTACTACTATTTAGACAGTTGCTCTAAGATTGTTATATTAACAATGAAAATATAGGTATAAAGTTCTTGGATTTAATTGCTCACTACCACTATTTAATCCCACGTCTTTCCCATTTTTGAGTTATTTACTTTTTTCTCAATCAAAGGGACTCATGATTGGGTAATTTTTTCAAGCGGTGGGCTTGGAACCTTTACCTGTCTATACGCAGCTTTATGTTCTCTTCATCAGCAACCCTCAGCCTCAACACTCAACTCCCCGTATCTAGGGCCCGAAGCCTTATTTGAAAATATGCCATTGTTTCCCTCACAAAAAAAAAAAAAAAAAATTCCTATATTAAAAGTGCTGCCTGTTTACGAATGGCTACTCTTGTCTGGTGAATGGATATTAATAAAGAATTCCTTAAACTTCCTCCTGCTTTTTGCCATAACTCGGCTTCATTGAGAAGCATGATTTTACCGTTTCTCAGACGGCCTTCCGCTTTGAACCACTAAACCATCACCGCACTGTTTTTCTCCATGCTTATTCCTGAAAAAGTGAGCTCTCGACTTGAGTAAAGATGCTTCCCGTCAGAGATGTGTGGCTTCCTGACCCAAGGTCCAAAAGAAGAGAAAAGGAAAGATGCCGGGTTCCGATGGTTCCATTTTATCAGCTTAGAGATCTAGTTATCCGTGTGGCTGTGGTGGAATCTGCAATATCTTGCCTCAGAATTTCCTTTTTCTGGCTTACACGGGGAGCCGCATTAGCTGAGGTCACGGCCCTCTGGCCCTTGTCAGGATCCCGGTGCTGAGGCAGCCCCTTCCCCACACACCCACTCACTCCTTGTCCTTTTGATCGTGCAAAGTGGGTGCCAGCTGTGTGGACCGTGCTGCTGGCGGCCAGGATTGCCCCCCCACGCGACGTGTCCCCAGTCCCTCGGCGTCCCTCACTGCTACCAACTAGCTCCAGGAAGGGTGCAAGCTGGCTTCCACTGCCGTCCTTCCCCCTTCCTGTCCAGGCGGGCCCTCCTTTTGCGCTAGTCGGCCCGAAACCTTCTCTCCTGCGCTGCCTACGCTGAAGGAATTCCTCAGCGTTTCCAGCCGCTAGAGGGCGCTCTTCTCCTCTCTTTGGTCCCCTGCAGCGCTTACAGTGGAAATTTAGGAGGTGGGAAGGGCTTGAGGCTTCTCCGTATCTAGGGGCTCCCGCTCCAGCACATTCAACCAACTGTGGGTTGACAATATTCGGGAAAAAACAGAAAGTTTCAAAAAGCAACACTTGAACTTGCCACACACCGGCAACTGCTTACGTAGCATTCACGTTGCCTTACATACCACGCGTCCTCTACAGATGATTTCAAGTACACAGGAGGACACGGCGAAAGAGAATGTGACAATGAATGTATGCGTATGTTCATGGATAACTGAAAGATTGTGCTCTACGCTGGAATTCGACACAACATTGTAAAATGACTATAACTCGAAAAACAAATGTTTGTATGTAAAAAAGAAAGTACACGGGAGGATGCATGTAATTGCATGTCAGTCCTGTGTCATTTTATAAAAGAGGCATCAGCATCCATGGATGTTGGCATCTTTGGGGAGTAAGACGGGCTGCATTGCCACTAGAGAAGACAGGATGGAGGTTCCTTAAAAAACCACAAATGGACTTACCTTATGATCCAGCCTTCCCACGCCTGGGGACATGTTAGGGGGAAAGTCGAATTCAAACAGTCACATGCACCTCAATGCTCACAGCAGCCCTATTTATAATCGCCAGGACGTGGAACCAACCCAAACGTCCATCGACTGGGGACTGGAGAAAGAAGGAGTGGTCTATTTATGCCATGGAATACTACTCAGCCATGAAAAAGGATAAAACGATGCCATTTGCGGCAACGTGGATGGACACAGAGATAGTCCTTCTGAGTCAAGTAAGTAAGCCAGAAGAGAGAAAAATGCCATATGATACCACTTGCATGTGGAATCTAAAAAATAGACAGAAATGAACTTCACGACAAAAGAGGAACAGACCCACAGACATAGAGAAACCAACTTATGGTTAGCAGGGAGGGCAGGGGGTGGGAAGGGGTAAATATGGGAATTGGAAAATTGCCCCTCTTGGGGAGTGATGGAAATGGTAGCTACCTTGATTGTGGTGATGGATTTCTGGGTGTAGACATGTATGAAAATTCATCAAATACTACATGTGAGATGTGTCTAATTGACGGAACAGAAATCGTAGCACAATAAAGGTGTTATCAAAGAAAAGAGAGATGGGCTGCATTGTGTCCTATGCTTCTATGTGTCTTCAGGGAGGCCTCAAGAGGGCGGTGCTGGCCTTCCCGCCAACACGATGACATGAAGCCCGAACAATCCATCGATGGGAAGAAGATAAGTGCCATGGTCCCATGTGGACCCCAAGCTTAGGCATGGTGCATGGGTGACATTTATCGAGAATCCAGCGAGGTTGCGGCCAGAGCTTGAGGCCGGGGCAGCAAAGCGCAAGTGGCACTGAGGAGCATCGTGGCGCAGAGGCTGGACTGGGGGCCCGCAGGCTCCTCCCAGGAGGAGCCTCCGTGTTTGGGAGGTGGCTAACGTGCCTGCTTCGTGTCACCAGCAAGTGACGCCACCTGTGGACAATCAGCTGCAATCCTGAGCCGGGTCAGCCCTGGGTGATGCGCTAAAGGCTCCTACCAGAGGGGGCGCCAGACGGACAGTGACCCAAGCAACAGGCTGCTGAGTTTCCGGCCTGTGTTTCTCGTGCTTTCCGTGTCTCACTGCGTTTCAGTGTCACCCCGAGGAATTCGGGCGGTCTTTACAGGCTGATGGCCTCTCGGTTCCTCATCAGCCTGGCAAGCCCCCCAGCCCTCTCTGGCCAGACCCTGGCGAGCGCCTTCCCTTGTTCTACCAAAACCCTTCCCACCCTCGCCTGCGGTGAGCTTTTGTTATTTTAATTGATGGGAATGAGGATACCTTCCAGCCTCCTCAGGCCCTTCCTTAGGGCTTCTGCCCTTAGACCCCGCCATGCCCGCCACCTACCCTGGTTCCTGCACTCCAGAGGGTCCCTCTGGCCCTGACACTCCCTCTGGCCACGCCCTCCACGGGGTGGAGTCAGCAGGGCCAAGGGGACACGCCCATTGGCTCCACCCCGTGCTCTGGAAACCCAGGACCACGAATGCCCTGCCCCAGCAGCCCTCGACCCACTTCTAGTGTCTGCACCGGCTCTCCCCGGAGCTCAGCTTCCCAGGACTCACAGAGAGGCCAACGGGCAGCTGTTGGCATGGAGGGTATGGACAGAGCCCGGATGGGAGGTCTGAGTGTCCCCCTGTGCACATCCAAGGCCCCTTGGGGCATGGGATGGACCCAGCATTGGGAAGAAAAGGGTCAGGCTAGTGGTCAGAGACTGGGAATCAGCTCTCCCCACACTGTCACTTTCATTGCGGGACTCCCCTGAGTCTGGGAATTCTAAAGTTGAGCCTGGCATTCCCCCTTAGAATGAATGTGTTTTTGTATAGGCAGGAGTTTAGAGCCTACTGCACTTCAAATGTTGACATATGTAGGATGGGAACTCCCAGGTATGCTCTGGCCCTGCACTTCCAAAGGTCCAGAGCAGTTCTGTTGGCTCTGCTGAGACTGCAAGGGGCAAAGACCATTTCCAGAGAGGAGGGGCTCCTGCTTCATGCTCCGAAGTCAGGAGCTTCTGAGCGGATGAAACAGTGGACACTGAGACCCTCGACTGTAAGTTGATTTAGAATGGCGCCAAAGGTGTGTGTGACGTGTGTGTGCGTGTGCGCACGCCTGCACCTGGGGACGTGTGTGGTACGTGACAGTGACTTTGCGTGTGTGTGCGCGCCTGAGGACGTGTGTGGTTGTGTGTATGCTGTGGGTGTGTGTGTGGTCCATGACTCCATGTGTGTGCGCGTGGGGATGTATGTGGAGCAGGGTCAGTGTGTCTGCGCGTGTGTTTGTGTGTACGTGCATGCATTAGTTTTAAGAATCGTAGAAGCTGCCCTTTGGAAGTGTGAAGTAGTAAACATCTGTATGGTGTCCCTCACTGTATAATTCAAAATGAAAATCATCTTCAATCGGCAGAAATTTGGTCCCCCCGGATTCTGAATTTTTTCCCCCCATATTGATTATGTCTTCATTGTACTGATGAGGAGAGTAGCTTAGAGAAGTTAAGTGACTCAGCCAAGGGCATAGAGCTCGCAAGCCCAGGGCCAGGACACAGTCCAAGCGGTGCGGCTCCAGAGGCCTGGAGCCCTGCTCACGACCGCGCGGGGCCTCTCGGCCGGGGGAACAGATTCTGATGGGCCGGGGCCAGCGTGCAGGCTGCCCATGCCGCGGACTCTGGAAGTCGGGTGGAGAGGACCAGACAGCAGACGAGGGTAAAGGGCTGCTCAGAAATCAGTTGGGTTCCTAGATCTTCGATGAGTAAGGAGGCTCACTGCACATCCCCGATCCCTTTGCTGGTGGCTAAAAGGGACCAATGCCCACGAGAGCGCTTCTGGGAGCTGCCTGCCAAAACCTGGAACAGGACCGCTCACGACTGGCTCTGCAGCAGGAGCAGAGGAAGGAAACGGCGCCACCTGGTGGACATCCTTGGTAGTGGCAGTAGGAGGGCTAGCAGCCTTGGTATGGGGGAGGCAGGACGAGGTCCAAGTGGATGATCATTTTCACGTGTCTTAAAAATCATTGCTTCATATATTTTATCCATTTTGGGGTTTATTGTAGGGTGGTAAATATGGTCTCCGTTACTCCATTTTAGCTGGATTGATTCATTGTTTTATTGTTAATTTTTCCTTGAATGATTTGGAAGCTCTATTGTCTTTGAATGAAAATTCTCTCTAAATGTTTATAAATCACCTCTAAGTTCATAAGTTTCCATGTAATTGGGCCAGTATTCCTATAACAGTGTCAAGAATGAAATAATCGATTAGATCTTGCCCTCAATAATGAGAAATTTAGCATATTTTACCTCACTGCTGTTCCAAATTGTGTGTGTGTGTGTGTGTGTGTGTGTGTGTGTGTCTGTGCGCGTGCTACAGTTACTACTATTTAGACAGTTGCTCTAAGATTGTTATATTAACAATGAAAATATAGGTATAAAGTTCTTGGATTTAATTGCTCACTACCACTATTTAATCCCACGTCTTTCCCATTTTTGAGTTATTTACTTTTTTCTCAATCAAAGGGACTCATGATTGGGTAATTTTTTCAAGCGGTGGGCTTGGAACCTTTACCTGTCTATACGCAGCTTTATGTTCTCTTCATCAGCAACCCTCAGCCTCAACACTCAACTCCCCGTATCTAGGGCCCGAAGCCTTATTTGAAAATATGCCATTGTTTCCCTCACAAAAAAAAAAAAAAAATTCCTATATTAAAAGTGCTGCCTGTTTACGAATGGCTACTCTTGTCTGGTGAATGGATATTAATAAAGAATTCCTTAAACTTCCTCCTGCTTTTTGCCATAACTCGGCTTCATTGAGAAGCATGATTTTACCGTTTCTCAGACGGCCTTCCGCTTTGAACCACTAAACCATCACCGCACTGTTTTTCTCCATGCTTATTCCTGAAAAAGTGAGCTCTCGACTTGAGTAAAGATGCTTCCCGTCAGAGATGTGTGGCTTCCTGACCCAAGGTCCAAAAGAAGAGAAAAGGAAAGATGCCGGGTTCCGATGGTTCCATTTTATCAGCTTAGAGATCTAGTTATCCGTGTGGCTGTGGTGGAATCTGCAATATCTTGCCTCAGAATTTCCTTTTTCTGGCTTACACGGGGAGCCGCATTAGCTGAGGTCACGGCCCTCTGGCCCTTGTCAGGATCCCGGTGCTGAGGCAGCCCCTTCCCCACACACCCACTCACTCCTTGTCCTTTTGATCGTGCAAAGTGGGTGCCAGCTGTGTGGACCGTGCTGCTGGCGGCCAGGATTGCCCCCCCACGCGACGTGTCCCCAGTCCCTCGGCGTCCCTCACTGCTACCAACTAGCTCCAGGAAGGGTGCAAGCTGGCTTCCACTGCCGTCCTTCCCCCTTCCTGTCCAGGCGGGCCCTCCTTTTGCGCTAGTCGGCCCGAAACCTTCTCTCCTGCGCTGCCTACGCTGAAGGAATTCCTCAGCGTTTCCAGCCGCTGGAGGGCGCTCTTCTCCTCTCTTTGGTCCCCTGCAGCGCTTACAGTGGAAATTTAGGAGGTGGGAAGGGCTTGAGGCTTCTCCGTATCTAGGGGCTCCCGCTCCAGCACATTCAACCAACTGTGGGTTGACAATATTCGGGAAAAAACAGAAAGTTTCAAAAAGCAACACTTGAACTTGCCACACACCGGCAACTGCTTACGTAGCATTCACGTTGCCTTAAATACCACGCGTCCTCTAGAGATGATTTCAAGTACACAGGAGGACACGGCGAAAGAGAATGTGACAATGAATGTATGCGTATGTTCATGGATAACTGAAAGATTGTGCTCTACGCTGGAATTCGACACAACATTGTAAAATGACTATAACTCGAAAAACAAATGTTTGTATGTAAAAAAGAAAGTACACGGGAGGATGCATGTAATTGCATGTCAGTCCTGTGTCATTTTATAAAAGAGGCATCAGCATCCATGGATGTTGGCATCTTTGGGGAGTAAGACGGGCTGCATTGCCACTAGAGAAGACAGGATGGAGGTTCCTTAAAAAACCACAAATGGACTTACCTTATGATCCAGCCTTCCCACGCCTGGGGACATGTTAGGGGGAAAGTCGAATTCAAACAGTCACATGCACCTCAATGCTCACAGCAGCCCTATTTATAATCGCCAGGACGTGGAACCAACCCAAACGTCCATCGACTGGGGACTGGAGAAAGAAGGAGTGGTCTATTTATGCCATGGAATACTACTCAGCCATGAAAAAGGATAAAACGATGCCATTTGCGGCAACGTGGATGGACACAGAGATAGTCCTTCTGAGTCAAGTAAGTAAGCCAGAAGAGAGAAAAATGCCATATGATACCACTTGCATGTGGAATCTAAAAAATAGACAGAAATGAACTTCACGACAAAAGAGGAACAGACCCACAGACATAGAGAAACCAACTTATGGTTAGCAGGGAGGGCAGGGGGTGGGAAGGGGTAAATATGGGAATTGGAAAATTGCCCCTCTTGGGGAGTGATGGAAATGGTAGCTACCTTGATTGTGGTGATGGATTTCTGGGTGTAGACATGTATGAAAATTCATCAAATACTACATGTGAGATGTGTCTAATTGACGGAACAGAAATCGTAGCACAATAAAGGTGTTATCAAAGAAAAGAGAGATGGGCTGCATTGTGTCCTATGCTTCTATGTGTCTTCAGGGAGGCCTCAAGAGGGCGGTGCTGGCCTTCCCGCCAACACGATGACATGAAGCCCGAACAATCCATCGATGGGAAGAAGATAAGTGCCATGGTCCCATGTGGACCCCAAGCTTAGGCATGGTGCATGGGTGACATTTATCGAGAATCCAGCGAGGTTGCGGCCAGAGCTTGAGGCCGGGGCAGCAAAGCGCAAGTGGCACTGAGGAGCATCGTGGCGCAGAGGCTGGACTGGGGGCCCGCAGGCTCCTCCCAGGAGGAGCCTCCGTGTTTGGGAGGTGGCTAACGTGCCTGCTTCGTGTCACCAGCAAGTGATGCCACCTGTGGACAATCAGCTGCAATCCTGAGCCGGGTCAGCCCTGGGTGATGCGCTAAAGGCTCCTACCAGAGGGGGCGCCAGACGGACAGTGACCCAAGCAACAGGCTGCTGAGTTTCCGGCCTGTGTTTCTCGTGCTTTCCGTGTCTCACTGCGTTTCAGTGTCACCCCGAGGAATTCGGGCGGTCTTTACAGGCTGATGGCCTCTCGGTTCCTCATCAGCCTGGCAAGCCCCCCAGCCCTCTCTGGCCAGACCCTGGCGAGCGCCTTCCCTTGTTCTACCAAAACCCTTCCCACCCTCGCCTGCGGTGAGCTTTTGTTATTTTAATTGATGGGAATGAGGATACCTTCCAGCCTCCTCAGGCCCTTCCTTAGGGCTTCTGCCCTTAGACCCCGCCATGCCCGCCACCTACCCTGGTTCCTGCACTCCAGAGGGTCCCTCTGGCCCTGACACTCCCTCTGGCCACGCCCTCCACGGGGTGGAGTCAGCAGGGCCAAGGGGACACGCCCATTGGCTCCACCCCGTGCTCTGGAAACCCAGGACCCCGAATGCCCTGCCCCAGCAGCCCTCGACCCACTTCTAGTGTCTGCACCGGCTCTCCCCGGAGCTCAGCTTCCCAGGACTCACAGAGAGGCCAACGGGCAGCTGTTGGCATGGAGGGTATGGACAGAGCCCGGATGGGAGGTCTGAGTGTCCCCCTGTGCACATCCAAGGCCCCTTGGGGCATGGGATGGACCCAGCATTGGGAAGAAAAGGGTCAGGCTAGTGGTCAGAGACTGGGAATCGGCTCTCCCCACACTGTCACTTTCATTGCGGGACTCCCCTGAGTCTGGGAATTCTAAAGTTGAGCCTGGCATTCCCCCTTAGAATGAATGTGTTTTTGTATAGGCAGGAGTTTAGAGCCTACTGCACTTCAAATGTTGACATATGTAGGATGGGAACTCCCAGGTATGCTCTGGCCCTGCACTTCCAAAGGTCCAGAGCAGTTCTGTTGGCTCTGCTGAGACTGCAAGGGGCAAAGACCATCTCCAGAGAGGAGGGGCTCCTGCTTCATGCTCCGAAGTCAGGAGCTTCTGAGCGGATGAAACAGTGGACACTGAGACCCTCGACTGTAAGTTGATTTAGAATGGCGCCAAAGGTGTGTGTGACGTGTGTGTGCGTGTGCGCACGCCTGCACCTGGGGACGTATGTGGTACGTGACAGTGACTTTGCGTGTGTGTGCGCGCCTGAGGACATGTGTGGTTGTGTGTATGCTGTGGGTGTGTGTGTGGTCCATGACTCCATGTGTGTGCGCGTGGGGATGTATGTGGAGCAGGGTCAGTGTGTCTGCGCGTGTGTTTGTGTGTACGTGCATGCATTAGTTTTAAGAATCGTAGAAGCTGCCCTTTGGAAGTGTGAAGTAGTAAACATCTGTATGGTGTCCCTCACTGTATAATTCAAAATGAAAATCATCTTCAATCGGCAGAAATTTGGTCCCCCCGGATTCTGAATTTTTTCCCCCCATATTGATTATGTCTTCATTGTACTGATGAGGAGAGTAGCTTAGAGAAGTTAAGTGACTCAGCCAAGGGCATAGAGCTCACGAGCCCAGGGCCAGGACACAGTCCAAGCGGTGCAGCTCCAGAGGCCTGGAGCCCTGCTCAAGACCGCGCGGGGCCTCTCGGCCGGGGTAACAGATTCTGATGGGCCGGGGCCAGCGTGCAGGCTGCCCATGCCGCGGACTCTGGAAGTCGGGTGGAGAGGACCAGACAGCAGACGAGGGTAAAGGGCTGCTCAGAAATCAGTTGGGTTCCTAGATCTTCGATGAGTAAGGAGGCTCACTGCACATCCCCGATCCCTTTGCTGTTGGCTAAAAGGGACCAATGCCCACGAGAGCGCTTCTGGGAGCTGCCTGCCAAAACCTGGAACAGGACCGCTCACGACTGGCTCTGCAGCAGGAGCAGAGGAAGGAAACGGCGCCACCTGGTGGACATCCTTGGTAGTGGCAGTAGGAGGGCTAGCAGCCTTGGTATGGGGGAGGCAGGACGAGGTCCAAGTGGATGATCGTTTTCACGTGTCTTAAAAATCATTGCTTCATATATTTTATCCATTTTGGGGTTTATTGTAGGGTGGTAAATATGGTCTCCGTTACTCCATTTTAGCTGGATTGATTCATTGTTTTATTGTTAATTTTTCCTTGAATGATTTGGAAGCTCTATTGTCTTTGAATGAAAATTCTCTCTAAATGTTTATAAATCACCTCTAAGTTCATAAGTTTCCATGTAATTGGGCCAGTATTCCTATAACAGTGTCAAGAATGAAATAATCGATTAGATCTTGCCCTCAATAATGAGAAATTTAGCATATTTTACCTCACTGCTGTTCCAAATTGTGTGTGTGTGTGTGTGTGTGTGTCTGTGCGTGCACGTGCGCGTGCTACAGTTACTACTATTTAGACAGTTGCTCTAAGATTGTTATATTAACAATGAAAATATAGGTATAAAGTTCTTGGATTTAATTGCTCACTACCACTATTTAATCCCACGTCTTTCCCATTTTTGAGTTATTTACTTTTTTCTCAATCAAAGGGACTCATGATTGGGTAATTTTTTCAAGCGGTGGGCTTGGAACCTTTACCTGTCTATACGCAGCTTTATGTTCTCTTCATCAGCAACCCTCAGCCTCAACACTCAACTCCCCGTATCTAGGGCCCGAAGCCTTATTTGAAAATATGCCATTGTTTCCCTCACAAAAAAAAAAAAAAAAAAAAAATTCCTATATTAAAAGTGCTGCCTGTTTACGAATGGCTACTCTTGTCTGGTGAATGGATATTAATAAAGAATTCCTTAAACTTCCTCCTGCTTTTTGCCATAACTCGGCTTCATTGAGAAGCATGATTTTACCGTTTCTCAGACGGCCTTCCGCTTTGAACCACTAAACCATCACCGCACTGTTTTTCTCCATGCTTATTCCTGAAAAAGTGAGCTCTCGACTTGAGTAAAGATGCTTCCCGTCAGAGATGTGTGGCTTCCTGACCCAAGGTCCAAAAGAAGAGAAAAGGAAAGATGCCGGGTTCCGATGGTTCCATTTTATCAGCTTAGAGATCTAGTTATCCGTGTGGCTGTGGTGGAATCTGCAATATCTTGCCTCAGAATTTCCTTTTTCTGGCTTACACGGGGAGCCGCATTAGCTGAGGTCACGGCCCTCTGGCCCTTGTCAGGATCCCGGTGCTGAGGCAGCCCCTTCCCCACACACCCACTCACTCCTTGTCCTTTTGATCGTGCAAAGTGGGTGCCAGCTGTGTGGACCGTGCTGCTGGCGGCCAGGATTGCCCCCCCACGCGACGTGTCCCCAGTCCCTCGGCGTCCCTCACTGCTACCAACTAGCTCCAGGAAGGGTGCAAGCTGGCTTCCACTGCCGTCCTTCCCCCTTCCTGTCCAGGCGGGCCCTCCTTTTGCGCTAGTCGGCCCGAAACCTTCTCTCCTGCGCTGCCTACGCTGAAGGAATTCCTCAGCGTTTCCAGCCGCTGGAGGGCGCTCTTCTCCTCTCTTTGGTCCCCTGCAGCGCTTACAGTGGAAATTTAGGAGGTGGGAAGGGCTTGAGGCTTCTCCGTATCTAGGGGCTCCCGCTCCAGCACATTCAACCAAGTGTGGGTTGACAATATTCGGGAAAAAACAGAAAGTTTCAAAAAGCAACACTTGAACTTGCCACACACCGGCAACTGCTTACGTAGCATTCACGTTGCCTTACATACCACGCGTCCTCTAGAGATGATTTCAAGTACACAGGAGGACACGGCGAAAGAGAATGTGACAATGAATGTATGCGTATGTTCATGGATAACTGAAAGATTGTGCTCTACGCTGGAATTCGACACAACATTGTAAAATGACTATAACTCGAAAAACAAATGTTTGTATGTAAAAAAGAAAGTACACGGGAGGATGCATGTAATTGCATGTCAGTCCTGTGTCATTTTATAAAAGAGGCATCAGCATCCATGGATGTTGGCATCTTTGGGGAGTAAGACGGGCTGCATTGCCACTAGAGAAGACAGGATGGAGGTTCCTTAAAAAACCACAAATGGACTTACCTTATGATCCAGCCTTCCCACGCCTGGGGACATGTTAGGGGGAAAGTCGAATTCAAACAGTCACATGCACCTCAATGCTCACAGCAGCCCTATTTATAATCGCCAGGACGTGGAACCAACCCAAACGTCCATCGACTGGGGACTGGAGAAAGAAGGAGTGGTCTATTTATGCCATGGAATACTACTCAGCCATGAAAAAGGATAAAACGATGCCATTTGCGGCAACGTGGATGGACACAGAGATAGTCCTTCTGAGTCAAGTAAGTAAGCCAGAAGAGAGAAAAATGCCATATGATACCACTTGCATGTGGAATCTAAAAAATAGACAGAAATGAACTTCACGACAAAAGAGGAACAGACCCACAGACATAGAGAAACCAACTTATGGTTAGCAGGGAGGGCAGGGGGTGGGAAGGGGTAAATATGGGAATTGGAAAATTGCCCCTCTTGGGGAGTGATGGAAATGGTAGCTACCTTGATTGTGGTGATGGATTTCTGGGTGTAGACATGTATGAAAATTCATCAAATACTACATGTGAGATGTGT
Organism: Camelus bactrianus; assembly: GCF_048773025.1. Classification (NCBI taxonomy): domain Eukaryota; kingdom Metazoa; phylum Chordata; class Mammalia; order Artiodactyla; family Camelidae; genus Camelus; species Camelus bactrianus. Next base: position 28,921,589 of record NC_133567.1, read on the forward strand.
CTAATTGACGGAACAGAAATCGTAGCACAATAAAGGTGTTATCAAAGAAAAGAGAGATGGGCTGCATTGTGTCCTATGCTTCTATGTGTCTTCAGGGAGGCCTCAAGAGCGCGGTGCTGGCCTTCCCGCCAACACGATGACATGAAGCCCGAACAATCCATCGATGGGAAGAAGATAAGTGCCATGGTCCCATGTGGACCCCAAGCTTAGGCATGGTGCATGGGTGACATTTATCGAGAATCCAGCGAGGTTGCGGCCAGAGCTTGAGGCCGGGGCAGCAAAGCGCAAGTGGCACTGAGGAGCATCGTGGCGCAGAGGCTGGACTGGGGGCCCGCAGGCTCCTCCCAGGAGGAGCCTCCGTGTTTGGGAGGTGGCTAACGTGCCTGCTTCGTGTCACCAGCAAGTGACGCCACCTGTGGACAATCAGCTGCAATCCTGAGCCGGGTCAGCCCTGGGTGATGCGCTAAAGGCTCCTACCAGAGGGGGCGCCAGACGGACAGTGACCCAAGCAACAGGCTGCTGAGTTTCCGGCCTGTGTTTCTCGTGCTTTCCGTGTCTCACTGCGTTTCAGTGTCACCCCGAGGAATTCGGGCGGTCTTTACAGGCTGATGGCCTCTCGGTTCCTCATCAGCCTGGCAAGCCCCCCAGCCCTCTCTGGCCAGACCCTGGCGAGCGCCTTCCCTTGTTCTACCAAAACCCTTCCCACCCTCGCCTGCGGTGAGCTTTTGTTATTTTAATTGATGGGAATGAGGATACCTTCCAGCCTCCTCAGGCCCTTCCTTAGGGCTTCTGCCCTTAGACCCCGCCATGCCCGCCACCTACCCTGGTTCCTGCACTCCAGAGGGTCCCTCTGGCCCTGACACTCCCTCTGGCCACGCCCTCCACGGGGTGGAGTCAGCAGGGCCAAGGGGACACGCCCATTGGCTCCACCCCGTGCTCTGGAAACCCAGGACCCCGAATGCCCTGCCCCAGCAGCCCTCGACCCACTTCTAGTGTCTGCACCGGCTCTCCCCGGAGCTCAGCTTCCCAGGACTCACAGAGAGGCCAACGGGCAGCTGTTGGCATGGAGGGTATGGACAGAGCCCGGATGGGAGGTCTGAGTGTCCCCCTGTGCACATCCAAGGCCCCTTGGGGCATGGGATGGACCCAGCATTGGGAAGAAAAGGGTCAGGCTAGTGGTCAGAGACTGGGAATCGGCTCTCCCCACACTGTCACTTTCATTGCGGGACTCCCCTGAGTCTGGGAATTCTAAAGTTGAGCCTGGCATTCCCCCTTAGAATGAATGTGTTTTTGTATAGGCAGGAGTTTAGAGCCTACTGCACTTCAAATGTTGACATATGTAGGATGGGAACTCCCAGGTATGCTCTGGCCCTGCACTTCCAAAGGTCCAGAGCAGTTCTGTTGGCTCTGCTGAGACTGCAAGGGGCAAAGACCATCTCCAGAGAGGAGGGGCTCCTGCTTCATGCTCCGAAGTCAGGAGCTTCTGAGCGGATGAAACAGTGGACACTGAGACCCTCGACTGTAAGTTGATTTAGAATGGCGCCAAAGGTGTGTGTGACGTGTGTGTGCGTGTGCGCACGCCTGCACCTGGGGACGTGTGTGGTACGTGACAGTGACTTTGCGTGTGTGTGCGCGCCTGAGGACGTGTGTGGTTGTGTGTATGCTGTGGGTGTGTGTGTGGTCCATGACTCCATGTGTGTGCGCGTGGGGATGTATGTGGAGCAGAGTCAGTGTGTCTGCGCGTGTGTTTGTGTGTACGTGCATGCATTAGTTTTAAGAATCGTAGAAGCTGCCCTTTGGAAGTGTGAAGTAGTAAACATCTGTATGGTGTCCCTCACTGTATAACTCAAAATGAAAATCATCTTCAATCGGCAGAAATTTGGTCCCCCCGGATTCTGAATTTTTTCCCCCCATATTGATTATGTCTTCATTGTACTGATGAGGAGAGTAGCTTAGAGAAGTTAAGTGACTCAGCCAAGGGCATAGAGCTCGCGAGCCCAGGGCCAGGACACAGTCCAAGCGGTGCGGCTCCAGAGGCCTGGAGCCCTGCTCACGACCGCGCGGGGCCTCTCGGCCGGGGGAACAGATTCTGATGGGCCGGGGCCAGCGTGCAGGCTGCCCATGCCGCGGACTCTGGAAGTCGGGTGGAGAGGACCAGACAGCAGACGAGGGTAAAGGGCTGCTCAGAAATCAGTTGGGTTCCTAGATCTTCGATGAGTAAGGAGGCTCACTGCACATCCCCGATCCCTTTGCTGGTGGCTAAAAGGGACCAATGCCCACGAGAGCGCTTCTGGGAGCTGCCTGCCAAAACCTGGAACAGGACCGCTCACGACTGGCTCTGCAGCAGGAGCAGAGGAAGGAAACGGCGCCACCTGGTGGACATCCTTGGTAGTGGCAGTAGGAGGGCTAGCAGCCTTGGTATGGGGGAGGCAGGACGAGGTCCAAGTGGATGATCGTTTTCACGTGTCTTAAAAATCATTGCTTCATATATTTTATCCATTTTGGGGTTTATTGTAGGGTGGTAAATATGGTCTCCGTTACTCCATTTTAGCTGGATTGATTCATTGTTTTATTGTTAATTTTTCCTTGAATGATTTGGAAGCTCTATTGTCTTTGAATGAAAATTCTCTCTAAATGTTTATAAATCACCTCTAAGTTCATAAGTTTCCATGTAATTGGGCCAGTATTCCTATAACAGTGTCAAGAATGAAATAATCGATTAGATCTTGCCCTCAATAATGAGAAATTTAGCATATTTTACCTCACTGCTGTTCCAAATTGTGTGTGTGTGTGTGTGTGTGTGTCTGTGCGTGCACGTGCGCGTGCTACAGTTACTACTATTTAGACAGTTGCTCTAAGATTGTTATATTAACAATGAAAATATAGGTATAAAGTTCTTGGATTTAATTGCTCACTACCACTATTTAATCCCACGTCTTTCCCATTTTTGAGTTATTTACTTTTTTCTCAATCAAAGGGACTCATGATTGGGTAATTTTTTCAAGCGGTGGGCTTGGAACCTTTACCTGTCTATACGCAGCTTTATGTTCTCTTCATCAGCAACCCTCAGCCTCAACACTCAACTCCCCGTATCTAGGGCCCGAAGCCTTATTTGAAAATATGCCATTGTTTCCCTCACAAAAAAAAAAAAAAAAAAAAAAATTCCTATATTAAAAGTGCTGCCTGTTTACGAATGGCTACTCTTGTCTGGTGAATGGATATTAATAAAGAATTCCTTAAACTTCCTCCTGCTTTTTGCCATAACTCGGCTTCATTGAGAAGCATGATTTTACCGTTTCTCAGACGGCCTTCCGCTTTGAACCACTAAACCATCACCGCACTGTTTTTCTCCATGCTTATTCCTGAAAAAGTGAGCTCTCGACTTGAGTAAAGATGCTTCCCGTCAGAGATGTGTGGCTTCCTGACCCAAGGTCCAAAAGAAGAGAAAAGGAAAGATGCCGGGTTCCGATGGTTCCATTTTATCAGCTTAGAGATCTAGTTATCCGTGTGGCTGTGGTGGAATCTGCAATATCTTGCCTCAGAATTTCCTTTTTCTGGCTTACACGGGGAGCCGCATTAGCTGAGGTCACGGCCCTCTGGCCCTTGTCAGGATCCCGGTGCTGAGGCAGCCCCTTCCCCACACACCCACTCACTCCTTGTCCTTTTGATCGTGCAAAGTGGGTGCCAGCTGTGTGGACCGTGCTGCTGGCGGCCAGGATTGCCCCCCCACGCGACGTGTCCCCAGTCCCTCGGCGTCCCTCACTGCTACCAACTAGCTCCAGGAAGGGTGCAAGCTGGCTTCCACTGCCGTCCCTCCCCCTTCCTGTCCAGGCGGGCCCTCCTTTTGGGCTAGTCGGCCCGAAACCTTCTCTCCTGCGCTGCCTACGCTGAAGGAATTCCTCAGCGTTTCCAGCCGCTAGAGGGCGCTCTTCTCCTCTCTTTGGTCCCCTGCAGCGCTTACAGTGGAAATTTAGGAGGTGGGAAGGGCTTGAGGCTTCTCCGTATCTAGGGGCTCCCGCTGCAGCACATTCAACCAACTGTGGGTTGACAATATTCGGGAAAAAACAGAAAGTTTCAAAAAGCAACACTTGAACTTGCCACACACCGGCAACTGCTTACGTAGCATTCACGTTGCCTTACATACCACGCGTCCTCTACAGATGATTTCAAGTACACAGGAGGACACGGCGAAAGAGAATGTGACAATGAATGTATGCGTATGTTCATGGATAACTGAAAGATTGTGCTCTACGCTGGAATTCGACACAACATTGTAAAATGACTATAACTCGAAAAACAAATGTTTGTATGTAAAAAAGAAAGTACACGGGAGGATGCATGTAATTGCATGTCAGTCCTGTGTCATTTTATAAAAGAGGCATCAGCATCCATGGATGTTGGCATCTTTGGGGAGTAAGACGGGCTGCATTGCCACTAGAGAAGACAGGATGGAGGTTCCTTAAAAAACCACAAATGGACTTACCTTATGATCCAGCCTTCCCACGCCTGGGGACATGTTAGGGGGAAAGTCGAATTCAAACAGTCACATGCACCTCAATGCTCACAGCAGCCCTATTTATAATCGCCAGGACGTGGAACCAACCCAAACGTCCATCGACTGGGGACTGGAGAAAGAAGGAGTGGTCTATTTATGCCATGGAATACTACTCAGCCATGAAAAAGGATAAAACGATGCCATTTGCGGCAACGTGGATGGACACAGAGATAGTCCTTCTGAGTCAAGTAAGTAAGCCAGAAGAGAGAAAAATGCCATATGATACCACTTGCATGTGGAATCTAAAAAATAGACAGAAATGAACTTCACGACAAAAGAGGAACAGACCCACAGACATAGAGAAACCAACTTATGGTTAGCAGGGAGGGCAGGGGGTGGGAAGGGGTAAATATGGGAATTGGAAAATTGCCCCTCTTGGGGAGTGATGGAAATGGTAGCTACCTTGATTGTGGTGATGGATTTCTGGGTGTAGACATGTATGAAAATTCATCAAATACTACATGTGAGATGTGTCTAATTGACGGAACAGAAATCGTAGCACAATAAAGGTGTTATCAAAGAAAAGAGAGATGGGCTGCATTGTGTCCTATGCTTCTATGTGTCTTCAGGGAGGCCTCAAGAGCGCGGTGCTGGCCTTCCCGCCAACACGATGACATGAAGCCCGAACAATCCATCGATGGGAAGAAGATAAGTGCCATGGTCCCATGTGGACCCCAAGCTTAGGCATGGTGCATGGGTGACATTTATCGAGAATCCAGCGAGGTTGCGGCCAGAGCTTGAGGCCGGGGCAGCAAAGCGCAAGTGGCACTGAGGAGCATCGTGGCGCAGAGGCTGGACTGGGGGCCCGCAGGCTCCTCCCAGGAGGAGCCTCCGTGTTTGGGAGGTGGCTAACGTGCCTGCTTCGTGTCACCAGCAAGTGATGCCACCTGTGGACAATCAGCTGCAATCCTGAGCCGGGTCAGCCCTGGGTGATGCGCTAAAGGCTCCTACCAGAGGGGGCGCCAGACGGACAGTGACCCAAGCAACAGGCTGCTGAGTTTCCGGCCTGTGTATAGCGTGCTTTCCGTGTCTCACTGCGTTTCAGTGTCACCCCGAGGAATTCGGGCGGTCTTTACAGGCTGATGGCCTCTCGGTTCCTCATCAGCCTGGCAAGCCCCCCAGCCCTCTCTGGCCAGACCCTGGCGAGCGCCTTCCCTTGTTCTACCAAAACCCTTCCCACCCTCGCCTGGGGTGAGCTTTTGTTATTTTAATTGATGGGAATGAGGATACCTTCCAGCCTCCTCAGGCCCTTCCTTAGGGCTTCTGCCCTTAGACCCCGCCATGCCCGCCACCTACCCTGGTTCCTGCACTCCAGAGTGTCCCTCTGGCCCTGACACTCCCTCTGGCCACGCCCTCCACGGGGTGGAGTCAGCAGGGCCAAGGGGACACGCCCATTGGCTCCACCCCGTGCTCTGGAAACCCAGGACCCCGAATGCCCTGCCCCAGCAGCCCTCGACCCACTTCTAGTGTCTGCACCGGCTCTCCCCGGAGCTCAGCTTCCCAGGACTCACAGAGAGGCCAACGGGCAGCTGTTGGCATGGAGGGTATGGACAGAGCCCGGATGGGAGGTCTGAGTGTCCCCCTGTGCACATCCAAGGCCCCTTGGGGCATGGGATGGACCCAGCATTGGGAAGAAAAGGGTCAGGCTAGTGGTCAGAGACTGGGAATCGGCTCTCCCCACACTGTCACTTTCATTGCGGGACTCCCCTGAGTCTGGGAATTCTAAAGTTGAGCCTGGCATTCCCCCTTAGAATGAATGTGTTTTTGTATAGGCAGGAGTTTAGAGCCTACTGCACTTCAAATGTTGACATATGTAGGATGGGAACTCCCAGGTATGCTCTGGCCCTGCACTTCCAAAGGTCCAGAGCAGTTCTGTTGGCTCTGCTGAGACTGCAAGGGGCAAAGACCATCTCCAGAGAGGAGGGGCTCCTGCTTCATGCTCCGAAGTCAGGAGCTTCTGAGCGGATGAAACAGTGGACACTGAGACCCTCGACTGTAAGTTGATTTAGAATGGCGCCAAAGGTGTGTGTGACGTGTGTGTGCGTGTGCGCACGCCTGCACCTGGGGACGTGTGTGGTACGTGACAGTGACTTTGCGTGTGTGTGCGCGCCTGAGGACGTGTGTGGTTGTGTGTATGCTGTGGGTGTGTGTGTGGTCCATGACTCCATGTGTGTGCGCGTGGGGATGTATGTGGAGCAGGGTCAGTGTGTCTGCGCGTGTGTTTGTGTGTACGTGCATGCATTAGTTTTAAGAATCGTAGAAGCTGCCCTTTGGAAGTGTGAAGTAGTAAACATCTGTATGGTGTCCCTCACTGTATAATTCAAAATGAAAATCATCTTCAATCGGCAGAAATTTGGTCCCCCCGGATTCTGAAATTTTCCCCCCATATTGATTATGTCTTCATTGTACTGATGAGGAGAGTAGCTTAGAGAAGTTAAGTGACTCAGCCAAGGGCATAGAGCTCGCGAGCCCAGGGCCAGGACACAGTCCAAGCGGTGCGGCTCCAGAGGCCTGGAGCCCTGCTCACGACCGCGCGGGGACTCTCGGCCGGGGGAACAGATTCTGATGGGCCGGGGCCAGCGTGCAGGCTGCCCATGCCGCGGACTCTGGAAGTCGGGTGGAGAGGACCAGACAGCAGACGAGGGTAAAGGACTGCTCAGAAATCAGTTGGGTTCCTAGATCTTCGATGAGTAAGGAGGCTCACTGCACATCCCCGATCCCTTTGCTGGTGGCTAAAAGGGACCAATGCCCACGAGAGCGCTTCTGGGAGCTGCCTGCCAAAACCTGGAACAGGACCGCTCACGACTGGCTCTGCAGCAGGAGCAGAGGAAGGAAACGGCGCCACCTGGTGGACATCCTTGGTAGTGGCAGTAGGAGGGCTAGCAGCCTTGGTATGGGGGAGGCAGGACGAGGTCCAAGTGGATGATCGTTTTCACGTGTCTTAAAAATCATTGCTTCATATATTTTATCCATTTTGGGGTTTATTGTAGGGTGGTAAATATGGTCTCCGTTACTCCATTTTAGCTGGATTGATTCATTGTTTTATTGTTAATTTTTCCTTGAATGATTTGGAAGCTCTATTGTCTTTGAATGAAAATTCTCTCTAAATGTTTATAAATCACCTCTAAGTTCATAAGTTTCCATGTAATTGGGCCAGTATTCCTATAACAGTGTCAAGAATGAAATAATCGATTAGATCTTGCCCTCAATAATGAGAAATTTAGCATATTTTACCTCACTGCTGTTCCAAATTGTGTGTGTGTGTGTGTGTGTGTGTGTGTGTGTGTGTGTCTGTGCGTGCACGTGCGCGTGCTACTGTTACTACTATTTAGACAGTTGCTCTAAGATTGTTATATTAACAATGAAAATATAGGTATAAAGTTCTTGGATTTAATTGCTCACTACCACTATTTAATCCCACGTCTTTCCCATTTTTGAGTTATTTACTTTTTTCTCAATCAAAGGGACTCATGATTGGGTAATTTTTTCAAGCGGTGGGCTTGGAACCTTTACCTGTCTATACGCAGCTTTATGTTCTCTTCATCAGCAACCCTCAGCCTCAACACTCAACTCCCCGTATCTAGGGCCCGAAGCCTTATTTGAAAATATGCCATTGTTTCCCTCACAAAAAAAAAAAAAAAAAAAAATTCCTATATTAAAAGTGCTGCCTGTTTACGAATGGCTACTCTTGTCTGGTGAAAGGATATTAATAAAGAATTCCTTAAAATTCCTCCTGCTTTTTGCCATAACTCGGCTTCATTGAGATGCATGATTTTACCGTTTCTCAGACGGCCTTCCGCTTTGAACCACTAAACCATCACCGCACTGTTTTTCTCCATGCTTATTCCTGAAAAAGTGAGCTCTCGACTTGAGTAAAGATGCTTCCCGTCAGAGATGTGTGGCTTCCTGACCCAAGGTCCAAAAGAAGAGAAAAGGAAAGATGCCTGGTTCCGATGGTTCCATTTTATCAGCTTAGAGATCTAGTTATCCGTGTGGCTGTGGTGGAATCTGCAATATCTTGCCTCAGAATTTCCTTTTTCTGGCTTACACGGGGAGCCGCATTAGCTGAGGTCACGGCCCTCTGGCCCTTGTCAGGATCCCGGTGCTGAGGCAGCCCCTTCCCCACACACCCACTCACTCCTTGTCCTTTTGATCGTGCAAAGTGGGTGCCAGCTGTGTGGACCGTGCTGCTGGCGGCCAGGATTGCCCCCCCACGCGACGTGTCCCCAGTCCCTCGGCGTCCCTCACTGCTACCAACTAGCTCCAGGAAGGGTGCAAGCTGGCTTCCACTGCCGTCCTTCCCCCTTCCTGTCCAGGCGGGCCCTCCTTTTGCGCTAGTCGGCCCGAAACCTTCTCTCCTGCGCTGCCTACGCTGAAGGAATTCCTCAGCGTTTCCAGCCGCTGGAGGGCGCTCTTCTCCTCTCTTTGGTCCCCTGCAGCGCTTACAGTGGAAATTTAGGAGGTGGGAAGGGCTTGAGGCTTCTCCGTATCTAGGGGCTCCCGCTCCAGCACATTCAACCAACTGTGGGTTGACAATATTCGGGAAAAAACAGAAAGTTTCAAAAAGCAACACTTGAACTTGCCACACACCGACAACTGCTTATGTAGCATTCACGTTGCCTTACATACCATGCGTCCTCTACAGATGATTTCAAGTACACAGGAGGACACGGCGAAAGAGAATGTGACAATGAATGTATGCGTATGTTCATGGATAACTGAAAGATTGTGCTCTACGCTGGAATTCGACACAACATTGTAAAATGACTATAACTCGAAAAACAAATGTTTGTATGTAAAAAAGAAAGTACACGGGAGGATGCATGTAATTGCATGTCAGTCCTGTGTCATTTTATAAAAGAGGCATCAGCATCCATGGATGTTGGCATCTTTGGGGAGTAAGACGGGCTGCATTGCCACTAGAGAAGACAGGATGGAGGTTCCTTAAAAAACCACAAATGGACTTACCTTATGATCCAGCCTTCCCACGCCTGGGGACATGTTAGGGGGAAAGTCGAATTCAAACAGTCACATGCACCTCAATGCTCACAGCAGCCCTATTTATAATCGCCAGGATGTGGAACCAACCCAAACGTCCATCGACTGGGGACTGGAGAAAGAAGGAGTGGTCTATTTATGCCATGGAATACTACTCAGCCATGAAAAAGGATAAAACGATGCCATTTGCGGCAACGTGGATGGACACAGAGATAGTCCTTCTGAGTCAAGTAAGTAAGCCAGAAGAGAGAAAAATGCCTTATGATACCACTTGCATGTGGAATCTAAAAAATAGACAGAAATGAACTTCACGACAAAAGAGGAACACACCCACAGACATAGAGAAACCAACTTATGGTTAGCAGGGAGGGCAGGGGGTGGGAAGGGGTAAATATGGGAATTGGAAAATTGCCCCTCTTGGGGAGTGATGGAAATGGTAGCTACCTTGATTGTGGTGATGGATTTCTGGGTGTAGACATGTATGAAAATGCATCAAATACTACATGTGAGATGTGTCTAGTTTACGGAACAGAAATCGTAGCACAATAAAGGTGTTTTCAAAGAAAAGAGAGATGGGCTGCATTGTGTCCTATGTTTCTATGTGTCTTCAGGGAGGCCTCAAGAGCGCGGTGCTGGCCTTCCTACCAACACGATGACATGAAGCCCGAACAATCCATCGATGGGAAGAAGATAAGTGCCATGGTCCCATGTGGACCCCAAGCTTAGGCATGGTGCATGGGTGACATTTATCGAGAATCCAGCGAGGTTGCGGCCAGAGCTTGAGGCCGGGGCAGCAAAGCGCAAGTGGCACTGAGGAGCATCGTGGCGCAGAGGCTGGACTGGGGGCCCGCAGGCTCCTCCCAGGAGGAGCCTCCGTGTTTGGGAGGTGGCTAACGTGCCTGCTTCGTGTCACCAGCAAGTGACGCCACCTGTGGACAATCAGCTGCAATCCTGAGCCGGGTCAGCCCTGGGTGATGCGCTAAAGGCTCCTACCAGAGGGGGCGCCAGACGGACAGTGACCCAAGCAACAGGCTGCTGAAATTCCGGCCTGTGTTTCTCGTGCTTTCCGTGTCTCACTGCGTTTCAGTGTCACCCCGAGGAATTCGGGCGGTCTTTACAGGCTGATGGCCTCTGGGTTCCTCATCAGCCTGGCAAGCCCCCCAGCCCTCTCTAGCCAGACACTGGGAGCGCCTTCCCTTGTTCTACCAAAACCCTTCCCACCCTCGCCTGAGGTGAGCTTTTGTTATTTTAATTGATGGGAATGAGGATACCTTCCAGCCTCCTCAGGCCCTTCCTTAGGGCTTCTGCCCTTAGACACCACCATGCCCACCACCTACCCTGGTTCCTGCACTCCAGAGGGTCCCTCTGGCTCTGAAACTCCCTCTGGCCAAGGCCTCCACGGGGTGGAGTCAGCAGGGCCAAGGGGACACGCCCATTGCCTCCACCCCGTGCTCTGGAAACCCAGGACCCCGAATGCCCTGCCCCTGCAGCCCTCGACCCACTTCTAGTGTCTGCACCGGCTCTCCCCGGAGTTCAGCTTCCCAGGACTCACAGAGAGGCCAACGGGCAGCTGTTGGCATGGAGGGTATGGACAGAGCCCGGATGGGAGGTCTGGGTGTCCCCCTGTGCACATCCAAGGCCCCTTGGGGCATGGGATGGACCCAGCATTGGGAAGAAAAGGGTCAGGCTAGTGGTCAGAGACTGGGAATCGGCTCTCCCCACACTGTCACTTTCATTGCGGGACTCCCCTGGGTCTGGGAATTCTAAAGTTGAGCCTGGCATTCCCCCTTAGAATGAATGTGTATTTGTATAGGCAGGAGTTTAGAGCCTACTGCACTTCAAATGTTGACATATGTAGGATGGGAACTCCCAGGTATGCTCTGGCCCTGCACTTCCAAAGGTCCAGAGCAGTTCTGTTGGCTCTGCTGAGACTGCAAGGGGCAAAGACCATCTCCAGAGAGGAGGGGCTCCTGCTTCATGCTCCGAAGTCAGGAGCTTCTGAGCGGATGAAACAGTGGACACTGAGACCCTCGACTGTAAGTTGATTTAGAATGGCGCCAAAGGTGTGTGTGACGTGTGTGTGCGTGTGCGCACGCCTGCACCTGGGGACGTGTGTGGTACGTGACAGTGACTTTGCGTGTGTGTGCGCGCCTGAGGACGTGTGTGGTTGTGTGTATGCTGTGGGTGTGTGTGTGGTCCATGACTCCATGTGTGTGCGCGTGGGGATGTATGTGGAGCAGAGTCAGTGTGTCTGCGCGTGTGTTTGTGTGTACGTGCATGCATTAGTTTTAAGAATCGTAGAAGCTGCCCTTTGGAAGTGTGAAGTAGTAAACATCTGTATGGTGTCCCTCACTGTATAATTCAAAATGAAAATCATCTTCAATCGGCAGAAATTTGGTCCCCCCGGATTCTGAATTTTTTCCCCCCATATTGATTATATCTTCATTGTACTGATGAGGAGAGTAGCTTAGAGAAGTTAAGTGACTCAGCCAAGGGCATAGAGCTCGCGAGCCCAGGGCCAGGACACAGTCCATGCGGTGCGGCTCCAGAGGCCTGGAGCCCTGCTCACGACCACGCGGGGCCTCTCGGCCGGGGGAACAGATTCTGATGGGCCGGGGCCAGCGTGCAGGCTGCCCATGCCGCGGACTCTGGAAGTCGGGTGGAGAGGACCAGACAGCAGACGAGGGTAAAGGGCTGCTCAGAAATCAGTTGGGTTCCTAGATCTTCGATGAGTAAGGAGGCTCACTGCACATCCCCGATCCCTTTGCTGGTGGCTAAAAGGGACCAATGCCCACGAGAGCGCTTCTGGGAGCTGCCTGCCAAAACCTGGAACAGGACCGCTCACGACTGGCTCTGCAGCAGGAGCAGAGGAAGGAAACGGCGCCACCTGGTGGACATCCTTGGTAGTGGCAGTAGGAGGGCTAGCAGCCTTGGTATGGGGGAGGCAGGACGAGGTCCAAGTGGATGATCGTTTTCACGTGTCTTAAAATTCATTGCTTCATATATTTTATCCATTTTGGGGTTTATTGTAGGGTGGTAAACATGGTCTCCGTTACTCCATTTTAGCTGGATTGATTCATTGTTTTATTGTTAATTTTTCCTTGAATGATTTGGAAGCTCTATTGTCTTTGAATGAAAATTCTCTCTAAATGTTTATAAATCACCTCTAAGTTCATAAGTTTCCATGTAATTGGGCCAGTATTCCTATAACAGTGTCAAGAATGAAATAATCGATTAGATCTTGCCCTCAATAATGAGAAATTTAGCATATTTTACCTCACTGCTGTTCCAAATTGTGTGTGTGTGTGTGTGTCTGTGCATGCACGTGCGCGTGCTACAGTTACTACTATTTAGACAGTTGCTCTAAGATTGTTATATTAACAATGAAAATATAGGTATAAAGTTCTTGGATTTAATTGCTCACTACCACTATTTAATCCCACGTCTTTCCCATTTTTGAGTTATTTACTTTTTTCTCAATCAAAGGGACTCATGATTGGGTAATTTTTTCAAGCGGTGGGCTTGGAACCTTTACCTGTCTATACGCAGCTTTATGTTCTCTTCATCAGCAACCCTCAGCCTCAACACTCAACTCCCCGTATCTAGGGCCCGAAGCCTTATTTGAAAATATGCCATTGTTTCCCTCACAAAAAAAAAAAAAAAAAAAATTCCTATATTAAAAGTGCTGCCTGTTTACGAATGGCTACTCTTGTCTGGTGAATGGATATTAATAAAGAATTCCTTAAACTTCCTCCTGCTTTTTGCCATAACTCGGCTTCATTGAGAAGCATGATTTTACCGTTTCTCAGACGGCCTTCCGCTTTGAACCACTAAACCATCACCGCACTGTTTTTCTCCATGCTTATTCCTGAAAAAGTGAGCTCTCGACTTGAGTAAAGATGCTTCCCATCAGAGATGTGTGGCTTCCTGACCCAAGGTCCAAAAGAAGAGAAAAGGAAAGATGCCTGGTTCCGATGGTTCCATTTTATCAGCTTAGAGATCTAGTTATCCGTGTGGCTGTGGTGGAATCTGCAATATCTTGCCTCAGAGTTTCCTTTTTCTGGCTTACACGGGGAGCCGCATTAGCTGAGGTCACGGCCCTCTGGCCCTTGTCAGGATCCCGGTGCTGAGGCAGCCCCTTCCCCACACACCCACTCACTCCTTGTCCTTTTGATCGTGCAAAGTGGGTGCCAGCTGTGTGGACCGTGCTGCTGGCGGCCAGGATTGCCCCCCCACGCGACGTGTCCCCAGTCCCTCGTCGTCCCTCACTGCTAACAACTAGCTCCAGGAAGGGTGCAAGCTGGCTTCCACTGCCGTCCTTCCCCCTTCCTGTCCAGGCGGGCCCTCCTTTTGCGCTAGTCGGCCCGGAACATTCTCTCCTGCGCTGCCTACGCTGAAGGAATTCCTCAGCGTTTCCAGCCGCTGGAGGGCGCTCTTCTCCTCTCTTTGTTCCCCTGCAGCGCTTTCAGTGGAAATTTAGGAGGTGGGAAGGGCTTGAGGCTTCTCTGTATCTAGGGGCTCCCGCTCCAGCACATTCAACCAACTGTGGGTTGAAAATATTCGGGAAAAAACAGAAAGTTTCAAAAAGCAACACTTGAACTTGCCACACACCGGCAACTGCTTACGTAGCATTCACGTTGCCTTACATACCACGCGTCCTCTAGAGATGATTTCAAGTACACAGGAGGACACGGCGAAAGAGAATGTGACGATGAATGTATGCGTATGTTCATGGATAACTGAAAGATTGTGCTCTACGCTGGAATTCGACACAACATTGTAAAATGACTATAACTCGAAAAACAAATGTTTGTATGTAAAAAAGAAAGTACACGGGAGGATGCATGTAATTGCATGTCAGTCCTGTGTCATTTTATAAAAGAGGCATCAGCATCCATGGATGTTGGCATCTTTGGGGAGTAAGACGGGCTGCATTGCGACTAGAGAAGACAGGATGGAGGTTCCTTAAAAAACCACAAATGGACTTACCTTATGATCCAGCATTCCCACACCTGGGGACATGTTAGGGGGAAAGTCTAATTCAAACAGTCACATGCACCTCAATGCTCACAGCAGCCCTATTTATAATCGCCAGGACGTGGAACCAACCCAAACGTCCATCGACTGGGGACTGGAGAAAGAAGGAGTGGTCTATTTATGCCATGGAATACTACTCAGCCATGAAAAAGGATAAAACGATGCCATTTGCGGCAACGTGGATGGACACAGAGATAGTCCTTCTGAGTCAAGTAAGTAAGCCAGAAGAGAGAAAAATGCCTTATGATACCACTTGCATGTGGAATCTAAAAAATAGACAGAAATGAACTTCACGACAAAAGAGGAACACACCCACAGACATAGAGAAACCAACTTATGTTTAGCAGGGAGGGCAGGGGGTGGGAAGGGGTAAATATGGGAATTGGAAAATTGCCCCTCTTGGGGAGTGATGGAAATGGTAGCTACCTTGATTGTGGTGATGGATTTCTGGGTGTAGACATGTATGAAAATGCATCAAATACTACATGTGAGATGTGTCTAGTTTACGGAACAGAAATCGTAGCACAATAAAGGTGTTTTCAAAGAAAAGAGAGATGGGCTGCATTGTGTCCTATGTTTCTATGTGTCTTCAGGGAGGCCTCAAGAGGGCGGTGCTGGTCTTCCTACCAACACGATGACATGAAGCCCGAACAATCCATCGATGGGAAGAAGATAAGTGCCATGGTCCCATGTGGACCCCAAGCTTAGGCATGGTGCATGGGTGACATTTATCGAGAATCCAGCGAGGTTGCGGCCAGAGCTTGAGGCCGGGGCAGCAAAGCGCAAGTGGCACTGAGGAGCATCGTGGCGCAGAGGCTGGACTGGGGGCCCGCAGGCTCCTCCCAGGAGGAGCCTCCGTGTTTGGGAGGTGGCTAACGTGCCTGCTTCGTGTCACCAGCAAGTGACGCCACCTGTGGACAATCAGCTGCAATCCTGAGCTGGGTCAGCCCTGGGTGATGCGCTAAAGGCTCCTACCAGAGGGGGCGCCAGACGGACAGTGACCCAAGCAACCGGCTGCTGAGTTTGCGGCCTGTGTTTCTCGTGCTTTCCGTGTCTCACTGCGTTTCAGTGTCACCCCGAGGAATTCGGGCGGTCTTTACAGGCTGATGGCCTCTCGGTTCCTCATCAGCCTGGCAAGCCCCACAGCCCTCTCTAGCCAGACACTGGGAGCGCCTTCCCTTGTTCTACCAAAACCCTTCCCACCCTCGCCTGCGGTGAGCTTTTGTTATTTTAATTGATGGGAATGAGGATATCTTCCAGCCTCCTCAGGCCCTTCTTTAGGGCTTCTGCCCTGAGACACCACCATGCCCGCCACCTACCCTGGTTCCTGCACTCCAGAGGGTCCCTCTGGCTCTGACACTCCCTCTGGCCAAGGCCTCCACGGGGTGGAGTCAGCAGGGCCAAGGGGACACGCCCATTGGCTCCACCCCGTGCTCTGGAAACCCAGGACCCCGAATGCCCTGCCCCTGCAGCCCTTGACCCACTTCTAGTGTCTGCACCGGCTCTCCCCGGAGTTCAGCTTCCCAGGACTCACAGAGAGGCCAACGGGCAGCTGTTGGCATGGAGGGTATGGACAGAGCCCGGATGGGAGGTCTGAGTGTCCCCCTGTGCACATCCAAGGCCCCTTGGGGCATGGGATGGACCCAGCATTGGGAAGAAAAGGGTCAGGCTAGTGGTCAGAGACTGGGAATCGGCTCTCCCCACACTGTCACTTTCATTGCGGGACTCCCCTGAGTCTGGGAATTCTAAAGTTGAGCCTGGCATTCCCCCTTAGAATGAATGTGTTTTTGTATAGGCAGGAGTTTAGAGCCTACTGCACTTCAAATGTTGACATATGTAGGATGGGAACTCCCAGGTATGCTCTGGCCCTGCACTTCCAAAGGTCCAGAGCAGTTCTGTTGGCTCTGCTGAGACTGCAAGGGGCAAAGACCATCTCCAGAGAGGAGGGGCTCCTGCTTCATGCTCCGAAGTCAGGAGCTTCTGAGCGGATGAAACAGTGGACACTGAGACCCTCGACTGTAAGTTGATTTAGAATGGCGCCAAAGGTGTGTGTGACGTGTGTGTGCGTGTGCGCACGCCTGCACCTGGGGACGTGTGTGGTACGTGACAGTGACTTTGCGTGTGTGTGCGCGCCTGAGGACGTGTGTGGTTGTGTGTATGCTGTGGGTGTGTGTGTGGTCCATGACTCCATGTGTGTGCGCGTGGGGATGTATGTGGAGCAGAGTCAGTGTGTCTGCGCGTGTGTTTGTGTGTACGTGCATGCATTAGTTTTAAGAATCGTAGAAGCTGCCCTTTGGAAGTGTGAAGTAGTAAACATCTGTATGGTGTCCCTCACTGTATAATTCAAAATGAAAATCATCTTCAATCGGCAAAAATTTGGTCCCCCGGATTCTGAATTTTTTCCCCCCATATTGATTATGTCTTCATTGTACTGATGAGGAGAGTAGCTTAGAGAAGTTAAGTGACTCAGCCAAGGGCATAGAGCTCGCGAGCCCAGGGTCAGGACACAGTCCAAGCGGTGCGGCTCCAGAGGCCTGGAGCCCTGCTCACGACCACGTGGGGCCTCTCGGCCGGGGGAACAGATTCTGATGGGCCGGGGCCAGCGTGCAGGCTGCCCATGCCGCGGACTCTGGAAGTCGGGTGGAGAGGACCAGACAGCAGACGAGGGTAAAGGGCTGCTCAGAAATCAGTTGGGTTCCTAGATCTTCGATGAGTAAGGAGGCTCACTGCACATCCCCGATCCCTTTGCTGGTGGCTAAAAGGGACCAATGCCCACGAGAGCGCTTCTGGGAGCTGCCTGCCAAAACCTGGAACAGGACCGCTCACGACTGGCTCTGCAGCAGGAGCAGAGGAAGGAAACGGCGCCACCTGGTGGACATCCTTGGTAGTGGCAGTAGGAGGGCTAGCAGCCTTGGTATGGGGGAGGCAGGACGAGGTCCAAGTGGATGATCGTATTCACGTGTCTTAAAAATCATTGCTTCATATATTTTATCCATTTTGGGGTTTATTGTAGGGTGGTAAATATGGTCTCCGTTACTCCATTTTAGCTGGATTGATTCATTGTTTTATTGTTAATTTTTCCTTGAATGATTTGGAAGCTCTATTGTCTTTGAATGAAAATTCTCTCTAAATGTTTATAAATCACCTCTAAGTTCATAAGTTTCCATGTAATTGGGCCAGTATTCCTATAACAGTGTCAAGAATGAAATAATCGATTAGATCTTGCCCTCAATAATGAGAAATTTAGCATATTTTACCTCACTGCTGTTCCAAATTGTGTGTGTGTGTGTGTGTGTCTGCGCGTGCACGTTCACGTGCTACAGTTACTACTATTTAGACAGTTGCTCTAAGATTGTTATATTAACAATGAAAATATAGGTATAAAGTTCTTGGATTTAATTGCTCACTACCACTATTTAATCCCACGTCTTTCCCATTTTTGAGTTATTTACTTTTTTCTCAATCAAAGGGACTCATGATTGGGTAATTTTTTCAAGCGGTGGGCTTGGAACCTTTACCTGTCTATACGCAGCTTTATGTTCTCTTCATCAGCAACCCTCAGCCTCAACACTCAACTCCCTGTATCTAGGGCCCGAAGCCTTATTTGAAAATATGCCATTGTTTCCCTCACAAAAAAAAAAAAAAAAAAATTTCCTGTATTAAAAGTGCTGCCTGTTTACGAATGGCTACTCTTGTCTGGTGAATGGATATTAATAAAGAATTCCTTAAACTTCCTCCTGCTTTTTGCCATAACTCGGCTTCATTGAGAAGCATGATTTTACCGTTTCGCAGACGGCCTTCCGCTTTGAACCACTAAACCATCACCGCACTGTTTTTCTCCATGCTTATTCCTGAAAAACTGAGCTCTTGACTTGAGTAAAGATGCTTCCCGTCAGAGATGTGTGGCTTCCTGACCCAAGGTCCAAAAAAAGAGAAAAGGAAAGATGCCGGGTTCCGATGGTTCCATTTTATCAGCTTAGAGATCTAGTTATCCGTGTGGCTGTGGTGGAATCTGCAATATCTTGCCTCAGAATTTCCTTTTTCTGGCTTACACGGGGAGCCGCATTAGCTGAGGTCACGGCCCTCTGGCCCTTGTCAGGATCCCGGTGCTGAGGCAGCCCCTTCCCCACACACCCACTCACTCCTTGTCCTTTTGATCGTGCAAAGTGGGTGCCAGCTGTGTGGACCGTGCTGCTGGCGGCCAGGATTGCCCCCCCACGCGACGTGTCCCCAGTCGCTCGGCGTCCCTCACTGATACCAACTAGCTCCAGGAAGGGTGCAAGCTGGCTTCCACTGCCGTCCTTCCCCCTTCCTGTCCAGGCGGGCCCTCATTTTGCACTAGTCGGCCCGAAACTTTCTCTCCTGCGCTGCCTACGCTGAAGGAATTCCTCAGCGTTTCCAGCCGTTGGAGGGCGCTCTTCTCCTCTCTTTGGTCCCCTGCAGTGCTCACAGTGGAAATTTAGGAGGTGGGAAGGGCTTGAGGCTTCTCCGTATCTAGGGGCTCCCGCTCCAGCACATTCAACCAACTGTGGGTTGACAATATTCGGGAAAAAACAGAAAGTTTCAAAAAGCAACACTTGAACTTGCCACACACCGGCAACTGCTTACGTAGCATTCACGTTGCCTTACATACCACGCGTCCTCTACAGATGATTTCAAGTACACAGGAGGACACGGCGAAAGAGAATGTGACGATGAATGTATGCGTATGTTCATGGATAACTGAAAGATTGTGCTCTACGCTGGAATTCGACACAACATTGTAAAATGACTATAACTCGAAAAACAAATGTTTGTATGTAAAAAAGAAAGTACTCGGGAGGATGCATGTAATTGCATGTCAGTCCTGTGTCATTTTATAAAAGAGGCATCAGCATCCATGGATGTTGGCATCTTTGGGGAGTAAGACGGGCTGCATTGCCACTAGAGAAGACAGGATGGAGGTTCCTTAAAAAACCACAAATGGACTTACCTTATGATCGATCCTTCCCACGCCTGGGGACATGTCAGGGGGAAAGTCTAATTCAAACAGTCACATGCACCTCAATGCTCACAGCAGCCCTATTTATAATCGCCAGGATGTGGAACCAACCCAAACGTCCATCGACTGGGGACTGGAGAAAGAAGGAGTGGTCTATTTATGCCATGGAATTCTACTCAGCCATGAAAAAGGATAAAACGATGCCATTTGCGGCAACGTGGATGGACACAGAGATAGTCCTTCTGAGTCAAGTAAGTAAGCCAGAAGAGAGAAAAATGCCATATGATACCACTTGCATGTGGAATCTAAAAAATAGACAGAAATGAACTTCACGACAAAAGAGGAACAGACCCACAGAGATAGAGAAACCAACTTATGGTTAGCAGGGAGGGCAGGGGGTGGGAAGGGGTAAATATGGGAATTGGAAAATTGCCCCTTTTGGGGAGTGGTGGAAATGGTAGCTACCTTGATTGTGGTGATGGATTTCTGGGTGTAGACATGTATGAAAATTCATCAAATACTACATGTGAGATGTGTCTAGTTTACGGAACAGAAATCGTAGCACAATAAAGGTGTTTTCAAAGAAAAGAGAGATGGGCTGCATTGTGTCCTATGCTTCTATGTGTCTTCAGGGAGGCCTCAAGAGGGCGGTGCTGGCCTTCCCGCCAACACGATGACATGAAGCCCGAACAATCCATCGATGGGAAGAAGATAAGTGCCATGGTCCCATGTGGACCCCAAGCTTAGGCATGGTGCATGGGTGACATTTATCGAGAATCCAGCGAGGTTGCGGCCAGAGCTTGAGGCCGGGGCAGCAAAGCGCAAGTGGCACTGAGGAGCA
The DNA here is from genome assembly GCF_048773025.1 of Camelus bactrianus. Lineage (NCBI taxonomy): Eukaryota > Metazoa > Chordata > Mammalia > Artiodactyla > Camelidae > Camelus > Camelus bactrianus. Next base: position 28,942,001 of record NC_133567.1, read on the forward strand.
TCGTGGCGCAGAGGCTGGACTGGGGGCCCGCAGGCTCCTCCCAGGAGGAGCCTCCGTGTTTGGGAGGTGGCTAACGTGCCTGCTTCGTGTCACCAGCAAGTGATGCCACCTGTGGACAATCAGCTGCAATCCTGAGCCGGGTCAGCCCTGGGTGATGCGCTAAAGGCTCCTACCAGAGGGGGCGCCAGACGGACAGTGACCCAAGCAACAGGCTGCTGAGTTTGCGGCCTGTGTTTCTCGTGCTTTCCGTGTCTCACTGCGTTTCAGTGTCACCCCGAGGAATTCGGGCGGTCTTTACAGGCTGATGGCCTCTCGGTTCCTCATCAGCCTGGCAAGCCCCCCAGCCCTATCTGGCCAGACCCTGGCGAGCGCCTTCCCTTGTTCTACCAAAACCCTTCCCACCCTCGCCTGGGGTGAGCTTTTGTTATTTTAATTGATGGGAATGAGGATACCTTCCAGCCTCCTCAGGCCCTTCCTTAGGGCTTCTGCCCTTAGACCCTGCCATGCCCGCCACCTACCCTGGTTCCTGCACTCCAGAGGGTCCCTCTGGCCCTGACACTCCCTCTGGCCATGCCCTCCACGGGGTGGAGTCAGCAGGGCCAAGGGGACACGCCCATTGGCTCCACCCCGTGCTCTGGAAACCCAGGACCCCGAATGCCCTGCCCCTGCAGCCCTTGACCCACTTCTAGTGTCAGCACCGGCTCTCCCCAGAGTTCAGATTCCCAGGACTCACAGAGAGGCCAACGGGCAGCTGTTGGCATGGAGGGTATGGACAGAGCCCGGATGAGAGGTCTGAGTGTCCCCCTGTGCACATCCAAGGCCCCTTGGGGCATGGGATGGACCCAGCATTGGGAAGAAAAGGGTCAGGTTAGTGGTCAGAGACTGGGAATCGGCTCTCCCCACACTGTCACTTTCATTGCGGGACTCCCCTGAGTCTGGGAATTCTAAAGTTGAGCCTGGCATTCCCCCTTAGAATGAATGTGTTTTTGTATAGGCAGGAGTTTAGAGCCTACTGCACTTCAAATGTTGACATATGTAGGATGGGAACTCCCAGGTATGCTCTGGCCCTGCACTTCCAAAGGTCCAGAGCAGTTCTGTTGGCTCTGCTGAGACTGCAAGGGGCAAAGACCATCTCCAGAGAGGAGGGGCTCCTGCTTCATGCTCCGAAGTCAGGAGCTTCTGAGCGGATGAAACAGTGGACACTGAGACCCTCGACTGTAAGTTGATTTAGAATGGCGCCAAAGGTGTGTGTGACGTGTGTGTGCGTGTGCACACGCCTGCACCTGGGGACGTGTGTGGTACGTGACAATGACTTTGCGTGTGTGTGCGCGCCTGAGGACGTGTGTGGTTGTGTGTATGCTGTGGGTGTGTGTGTGGTCCATGACTCCATGTGTGTGCGCGTGGGGATGTATGTGGAGCAGGGTCAGTGTGTCTGCGCGTGTGTTTGTGTGTACGTGCATGCATTAGTTTTAAGAATCGTAGAAGCTGCCCTTTGGAAGTGTGAAGTAGTAAACATCTGTATGGTGTCCCTCACTGTATAATTCAAAATGAAAATCATCTTCAATCGGCAAAAATTTGGTCCCCCGGATTCTGAATTTTTTCCCCCCATATTGATTATGTCTTCATTGTACTGATGAGGAGAGTAGCTTAGAGAAGTTAAGTGACTCAGCCAAGGGCATAGAGCTCGCGAGCCCAGGGTCAGGACACAGTCCAAGCGGTGCGGCTCCAGAGGCCTGGAGCCCTGCTCACGACCACGTGGGGCCTCTCGGCCGGGGGAACAGATTCTGATGGGCCGGGGCCAGCGTGCAGGCTGCCCATGCCGCGGACTCTGGAAGTCGGGTGGAGAGGACCAGACAGCAGAAGAGGGTAAAGGGCTGCTCAGAAATCAGTTGGGTTCCTAGATCTTCGATGAGTAAGGAGGCTCACTGCACATCCCCGATCCCTTTGCTGGTGGCTAAAAGGGACCAATGCCCACGAGAGCGCTTCTGGGAGCTGCCTGCCAAAACCTGGAACAGGACCGCTCACGACTGGCTCTGCAGCAGGAGCAGAGGAAGGAAACGGCGCCACCTGGTGGACATCCTTGGTAGTGGCAGTAGGAGGGCTAGCAGCCTTGGTATGGGGGAGGCAGGACGAGGTCCAAGTGGATGATCGTATTCACGTGTCTTAAAAATCATTGCTTCATATATTTTATCCATTTTGGGGTTTATTGTAGGGTGGTAAATATGGTCTCCGTTACTCCATTTTAGCTGGATTGATTCATTGTTTTATTGTTAATTTTTCCTTGAATGATTTGGAAGCTCTATTGTCTTTGAATGAAAATTCTCTCTAAATGTTTATAAATCACCTCTAAGTTCATAAGTTTCCATGTAATTGGGCCAGTATTCCTATAACAGTGTCAAGAATGAAATAATCGATTAGATCTTGCCCTCAATAATGAGAAATTTAGCATATTTTACCTCACTGCTGTTCCAAATTGTGTGTGTGTGTGTGTGTGTCTGCGCGTGCACGTTCACGTGCTACAGTTACTACTATTTAGACAGTTGCTCTAAGATTGTTATATTAACAATGAAAATATAGGTATAAAGTTCTTGGATTTAATTGCTCACTACCACTATTTAATCCCACGTCTTTCCCATTTTTGAGTTATTTACTTTTTTCTCAATCAAAGGGACTCATGATTGGGTAATTTTTTCAAGCGGTGGGCTTGGAACCTTTACCTGTCTATACGCAGCTTTATGTTCTCTTCATCAGCAACCCTCAGCCTCAACACTCAACTCCCTGTATCTAGGGCCCGAAGCCTTATTTGAAAATATGCCATTGTTTCCCTCACAAAAAAAAAAAAAAAAAAATTTCCTGTATTAAAAGTGCTGCCTGTTTACGAATGGCTACTCTTGTCTGGTGAATGGATATTAATAAAGAATTCCTTAAACTTCCTCCTGCTTTTTGCCATAACTCGGCTTCATTGAGAAGCATGATTTTACCGTTTCGCAGACGGCCTTCCGCTTTGAACCACTAAACCATCACCGCACTGTTTTTCTCCATGCTTATTCCTGAAAAACTGAGCTCTTGACTTGAGTAAAGATGCTTCCCGTCAGAGATGTGTGGCTTCCTGACCCAAGGTCCAAAAAAAGAGAAAAGGAAAGATGCCTGGTTCCGATGGTTCCATTTTATCAGCTTAGAGATCTAGTTATCCGTGTGGCTGTGGTGGAATCTGCAATATCTTGCCTCAGAATTTCCTTTTTCTGGCTTACACGGGGAGCCGCATTAGCTGAGGTCACGGCCCTCTGGCCCTTGTCAGGATCCCGGTGCTGAGGCAGCCCCTTCCCCACACACCCACTCACTCCTTGTCCTTTTGATCGTGCAAAGTGGGTGCCAGCTGTGTGGACCGTGCTGCTGGCGGCCAGGATTGCCCCCCCACGCGACGTGTCCCCAGTCGCTCGGCGTCCCTCACTGATACCAACTAGCTCCAGGAAGGGTGCAAGCTGGCTTCCACTGCCGTCCTTCCCCCTTCCTGTCCAGGCGGGCCCTCATTTTGCACTAGTCGGCCCGAAACTTTCTCTCCTGCGCTGCCTACGCTGAAGGAATTCCTCAGCGTTTCCAGCCGTTGGAGGGCGCTCTTCTCCTCTCTTTGGTCCCCTGCAGTGCTCACAGTGGAAATTTAGGAGGTGGGAAGGGCTTGAGGCTTCTCCGTATCTAGGGGCTCCCGCTCCAGCACATTCAACCAACTGTGGGTTGACAATATTCGGGAAAAAACAGAAAGTTTCAAAAAGCAACACTTGAACTTGCCACACACCGGCAACTGCTTACGTAGCATTCACGTTGCCTTACATACCACGCGTCCTCTACAGATGATTTCAAGTACACAGGAGGACACGGCGAAAGAGAATGTGACGATGAATGTATGCGTATGTTCATGGATAACTGAAAGATTGTGCTCTACGCTGGAATTCGACACAACATTGTAAAATGACTATAACTCGAAAAACAAATGTTTGTATGTAAAAAAGAAAGTACACGGGAGGATGCATGTAATTGCATGTCAGTCCTGTGTCATTTTATAAAAGAGGCATCAGCATCCATGGATGTTGGCATCTTTGGGGAGTAAGACGGGCTGCATTGCCACTAGAGAAGACAGGATGGAGGTTCCTTAAAAAACCACAAATGGACTTACCTTATGATCGATCCTTCCCACGCCTGGGGACATGTCAGGGGGAAAGTCTAATTCAAACAGTCACATGCACCTCAATGCTCACAGCAGCCCTATTTATAATCGCCAGGATGTGGAACCAACCCAAACGTCCATCGACTGGGGACTGGAGAAAGAAGGAGTGGTCTATTTATGCCATGGAATTCTACTCAGCCATGAAAAAGGATAAAACGATGCCATTTGCGGCAACGTGGATGGACACAGAGATAGTCCTTCTGAGTCAAGTAAGTAAGCCAGAAGAGAGAAAAATGCCATATGATACCACTTGCATGTGGAATCTAAAAAATAGACAGAAATGAACTTCACGACAAAAGAGGAACAGACCCACAGAGATAGAGAAACCAACTTATGGTTAGCAGGGAGGGCAGGGGGTGGGAAGGGGTAAATATGGGAATTGGAAAATTGCCCCTTTTGGGGAGTGGTGGAAATGGTAGCTACCTTGATTGTGGTGATGGATTTCTGGGTGTAGACATGTATGAAAATTCATCAAATACTACATGTGAGATGTGTCTAGTTTACGGAACAGAAATCGTAGCACAATAAAGGTGTTTTCAAAGAAAAGAGAGATGGGCTGCATTGTGTCCTATGCTTCTATGTGTCTTCAGGGAGGCCTCAAGAGGGCGGTGCTGGCCTTCCCGCCAACACGATGACATGAAGCCCGAACAATCCATCGATGGGAAGAAGATAAGTGCCATGGTCCCATGTGGACCCCAAGCTTAGGCATGGTGCATGGGTGACATTTATCGAGAATCCAGCGAGGTTGCGGCCAGAGCTTGAGGCCGGGGCAGCAAAGCGCAAGTGGCACTGAGGAGCATCGTGGCGCAGAGGCTGGACTGGGGGCCCGCAGGCTCCTCCCAGGAGGAGCCTCCGTGTTTGGGAGGTGGCTAACGTGCCTGCTTCGTGTCACCAGCAAGTGATGCCACCTGTGGACAATCAGCTGCAATCCTGAGCCGGGTCAGCCCTGGGTGATGCGCTAAAGGCTCCTACCAGAGGGGGCGCCAGACGGACAGTGACCCAAGCAACAGGCTGCTGAGTTTGCGGCCTGTGTTTCTCGTGCTTTCCGTGTCTCACTGCGTTTCAGTGTCACCCCGAGGAATTCGGGCGGTCTTTACAGGCTGATGGCCTCTCGGTTCCTCATCAGCCTGGCAAGCCCCCCAGCCCTATCTGGCCAGACCCTGGCGAGCGCCTTCCCTTGTTCTACCAAAACCCTTCCCACCCTCGCCTGGGGTGAGCTTTTGTTATTTTAATTGATGGGAATGAGGATACCTTCCAGCCTCCTCAGGCCCTTCCTTAGGGCTTCTGCCCTTAGACCCTGCCATGCCCGCCACCTACCCTGGTTCCTGCACTCCAGAGGGTCCCTCTGGCCCTGACACTCCCTCTGGCCATGCCCTCCACGGGGTGGAGTCAGCAGGGCCAAGGGGACACGCCCATTGGCTCCACCCCGTGCTCTGGAAACCCAGGACCCCGAATGCCCTGCCCCTGCAGCCCTTGACCCACTTCTAGTGTCAGCACCGGCTCTCCCCAGAGTTCAGCTTCCCAGGACTCACAGAGAGGCCAACGGGCAGCTGTTGGCATGGAGGGTATGGACAGAGCCCGGATGAGAGGTCTGAGTGTCCCCCTGTGCACATCCAAGGCCCCTTGGGGCATGGGATGGACCCAGCATTGGGAAGAAAAGGGTCAGGTTAGTGGTCAGAGACTGGGAATCGGCTCTCCCCACACTGTCACTTTCATTGCGGGACTCCCCTGAGTCTGGGAATTCTAAAGTTGAGCCTGGCATTCCCCCTTAGAATGAATGTGTTTTTGTATAGGCAGGAGTTTAGAGCCTACTGCACTTCAAATGTTGACATATGTAGGATGGGAACTCCCAGGTATGCTCTGGCCCTGCACTTCCAAAGGTCCAGAGCAGTTCTGTTGGCTCTGCTGAGACTGCAAGGGGCAAAGACCATCTCCAGAGAGGAGGGGCTCCTGCTTCATGCTCCGAAGTCAGGAGCTTCTGAGCGGATGAAACAGTGGACACTGAGACCCTCGACTGTAAGTTGATTTAGAATGGCGCCAAAGGTGTGTGTGACGTGTGTGTGCGTGTGCACACGCCTGCACCTGGGGACGTGTGTGGTACGTGACAATGACTTTGCGTGTGTGTGCGCGCCTGAGGACGTGTGTGGTTGTGTGTATGCTGTGGGTGTGTGTGTGGTCCATGACTCCATGTGTGTGCGCGTGGGGATGTATGTGGAGCAGGGTCAGTGTGTCTGCACGTGTGTTTGTGTGTACGTGCATGCATTAGTTTTAAGAATCGTAGAAGCTGCCCTTTGGAAGTGTGAAGTAGTAAACATCTGTATGGTGTCCCTCACTGTATAATTCAAAATGAAAATCATCTTCAATCGGCAGAAATTTGGTCCCCCCGGATTCTGAATTTTTTCCCCCCATATTGATTATGTCTTCATTGTACTGATGAGGAGAGTAGCTTAGAGAAGTTAAGTGACTCAGCCAAGGGCATAGAGCTCGCGAGCCCAGGGCCAGGACACAGTCCAAGCGGTGCGGCTCCAGAGGCCTGGAGCCCTGCTCACGACCGCGCGGGGCCTCTCGGCCGGGGGAACAGATTCTGATGGGCCGGGGCCAGCGTGCAGGCTGCCCATGCCGCGGACTCTGGAAGTCGGGTGGAGAGGACCAGACAGCAGAAGAGGGTAAAGGGCTGCTCAGAAATCAGTTGGGTTCCTAGATCTTCGATGAGTAAGGAGGCTCACTGCACATCCCCGATCCCTTTGCTGGTGGCTAAAAGGGACCAATGCCCACGAGAGCGCTTCTGGGAGCTGCCTGCCAAAACCTGGAACAGGACCGCTCACGACTGGCTCTGCAGCAGGAGCAGAGGAAGGAAACGGCGCCACCTGGTGGACATCCTTGGTAGTGGCAGTAGGAGGGCTAGCAGCCTTGGTATGGGGGAGGCAGGACGAGGTCCAAGTGGATGATCGTATTCACGTGTCTTAAAAATCATTGCTTCATATATTTTATCCATTTTGGGGTTTATTGTAGGGTGGTAAATATGGTCTCCGTTACTCCATTTTAGCTGGATTGATTCATTGTTTTATTGTTAATTTTTCCTTGAATGATTTGGAAGCTCTATTGTCTTTGAATGAAAATTCTCTCTAAATGTTTATAAATCACCTCTAAGTTCATAAGTTTCCATGTAATTGGGCCAGTATTCCTATAACAGTGTCAAGAATGAAATAATCGATTAGATCTTGCCCTCAATAATGAGAAATTTAGCATATTTTACCTCACTGCTGTTCCAAATTGTGTGTGTGTGTGTGTGTGTCTGCGCGTGCACGTTCACGTGCTACAGTTACTACTATTTAGACAGTTGCTCTAAGATTGTTATATTAACAATGAAAATATAGGTATAAAGTTCTTGGATTTAATTGCTCACTACCACTATTTAATCCCACGTCTTTCCCATTTTTGAGTTATTTACTTTTTTCTCAATCAAAGGGACTCATGATTGGGTAATTTTTTCAAGCGGTGGGCTTGGAACCTTTACCTGTCTATACGCAGCTTTATGTTCTCTTCATCAGCAACCCTCAGCCTCAACACTCAACTCCCTGTATCTAGGGCCCGAAGCCTTATTTGAAAATATGCCATTGTTTCCCTCACAAAAAAAAAAAAAAAAAAAAATTTCCTGTATTAAAAGTGCTGCCTGTTTACGAATGGCTACTCTTGTCTGGTGAATGGATATTAATAAAGAATTCCTTAAACTTCCTCCTGCTTTTTGCCATAACTCGGCTTCATTGAGAAGCATGATTTTACCGTTTCGCAGACGGCCTTCCGCTTTGAACCACTAAACCATCACCGCACTGTTTTTCTCCATGCTTATTCCTGAAAAAGTGAGCTCTTGACTTGAGTAAAGATGCTTCCCGTCAGAGATGTGTGGCTTCCTGACCCAAGGTCCAAAAAAAGAGAAAAGGAAAGATGCCTGGTTCCGATGGTTCCATTTTATCAGCTTAGAGATCTAGTTATCCGTGTGGCTGTGGTGGAATCTGCAATATCTTGCCTCAGAATTTCCTTTTTCTGGCTTACACGGGGAGCCGCATTAGCTGAGGTCACGGCCCTCTGGCCCTTGTCAGGATCCCGGTGCTGAGGCAGCCCCTTCCCCACACACCCACTCACTCCTTGTCCTTTTGATCGTGCAAAGTGGGTGCCAGCTGTGTGGACCGTGCTGCTGGCGGCCAGGATTGCCCCCCCACGCGACGTGTCCCCAGTCGCTCGGCGTCCCTCACTGCTACCAACTAGCTCCAGGAAGGGTGCAAGCTGGCTTCCACTGCCGTCCTTCCCCCTTCCTGTCCAGGCGGGCCCTCATTTTGCACTAGTCGGCCCGAAACTTTCTCTCCTGCGCTGCCTACGCTGAAGGAATTCCTCAGCGTTTCCAGCCGTTGGAGGGCGCTCTTCTCCTCTCTTTGGTCCCCTGCAGTGCTTACAGTGGAAATTTAGGAGGTGGGAAGGGCTTGAGGCTTCTCCGTATCTAGGGGCTCCCGCTCCAGCACATTCAACCAACTGTGGGTTGAAAATATTCGGGAAAAACCAGAAAGTTTCAAAAAGCAACACTTGAACTTGCCACACACCGGCAACTGCTTACGTAGCATTCACGTTGCCTTACATACCACGCGTCCTCTACAGATGATTTCAAGTACACAGGAGGACACGGCGAAAGAGAATGTGACGATGAATGTATGCGTATGTTCATGGATAACTGAAAGATTGTGCTCTACGCTGGAATTCGACACAACATTGTAAAATGACTATAACTCGAAAAACAAATGCTTGTATGTTAAAAAGAAAGTACACGGGAGGATGCATGTAATTGCATGTCAGTCCTGTGTCATTTTATAAAAGAGGCATCAGCATCCATGGATGTTGGCATCTTTGGGGAGTAAGACGGGCTGCATTGCCACTAGAGAAGACAGGATGGAGGTTCCTTAAAAAACCACAAATGGACTTACCTTATGATCGATCCTTCCCACGCCTGGGGACATGTCAGGGGGAAAGTCTAATTCAAACAGTCACATGCACCTCAATGCTCACAGCAGCCCTATTTATAATCGCCAGGATGTGGAACCAACCCAAACGTCCATCGACTGGGGACTGGAGAAAGAAGGAGTGGTCTATTTATGCCATGGAATTCTACTCAGCCATGAAAAAGGATAAAACGATGCCATTTGCGGCAACGTGGATGGACACAGAGATAGTCCTTCTGAGTCAAGTAAGTAAGCCAGAAGAGAGAAAAATGCCATATGATACCACTTGCATGTGGAATCTAAAAAATAGACAGAAATGAACTTCACGACAAAAGAGGAACAAACCCACAGAGATAGAGAAACCAACTTATGGTTAGCAGGGAGGGCAGGGGGTGGGAAGGGGTAAATATGGGAATTGGAAAATTGCCCCTTTTGGGGAGTGATGGAAATGGTAGCTACCTTGATTGTGGTGATGGATTTCTGGGTGTAGACATGTATGAAAATTCATCAAATACTACATGTGAGATGTGTCTAGTTTACGGAACAGAAATCGTAGCACAATAAAGGTGTTTTCAAAGAAAAGAGAGATGGGCTGCATTGTGTCCTATGCTTCTATGTGTCTTCAGGGAGGCCTCAAGAGGGCGGTGCTGGCCTTCCCGCCAACACGATGACATGAAGCCCGAACAATCCATCGATGGGAAGAAGATAAGTGCCATGGTCCCATGTGGACCCCAAGCTTAGGCATGGTGCATGGGTGACATTTATCGAGAATCCAGCGAGGTTGCGGCCAGAGCTTGAGGCCGGGGCAGCAAAGCGCAAGTGGCACTGAGGAGCATCGTGGCGCAGAGGCTGGACTGGGGGCCCGCAGGCTCCTCCCAGGAGGAGCCTCCGTGTTTGGGAGGTGGCTAACGTGCCTGCTTCGTGTCACCAGCAAGTGATGCCACCTGTGGACAATCAGCTGCAATCCTGAGCCGGGTCAGCCCTGGGTGATGCGCTAAAGGCTCCTACCAGAGGGGGCGCCAGACGGACAGTGACCCAAGCAACAGGCTGCTGAGTTTGCGGCCTGTGTTTCTCGTGCTTTCCGTGTCTCACTGCGTTTCAGTGTCACCCCGAGGAATTCGGGCGGTCTTTACAGGCTGATGGCCTCTCGGTTCCTCATCAGCCTGGCAAGCCCCCCAGCCCTATCTGGCCAGACCCTGGCGAGCGCCTTCCCTTGTTCTACCAAAACCCTTCCCACCCTCGCCTGGGGTGAGCTTTTGTTATTTTAATTGATGGGAATGAGGATACCTTCCAGCCTCCTCAGGCCCTTCCTTAGGGCTTCTGCCCTTAGACCCTGCCATGCCCGCCACCTACCCTGGTTCCTGCACTCCAGAGGGTCCCTCTGGCCCTGACACTCCCTCTGGCCATGCCCTCCACGGGGTGGAGTCAGCAGGGCCAAGGGGACACGCCCATTGGCTCCACCCCGTGCTCTGGAAACCCAGGACCCCGAATGCCCTGCCCCTGCAGCCCTCGACCCACTTCTAGTGTCAGCACCGGCTCTCCCCAGAGTTCAGATTCCCAGGACTCACAGAGAGGCCAACGGGCAGCTGTTGGCATGGAGGGTATGGACAGAGCCCGGATGAGAGGTCTGAGTGTCCCCCTGTGCACATCCAAGGCCCCTTGGGGCATGGGATGGACCCAGCATTGGGAAGAAAAGGGTCAGGTTAGTGGTCAGAGACTGGGAATCGGCTCTCCCCACACTGTCACTTTCATTGCGGGACTCCCCTGAGTCTGGGAATTCTAAAGTTGAGCCTGGCATTCCCCCTTAGAATGAATGTGTTTTTGTATAGGCAGGAGTTTAGAGCCTACTGCACTTCAAATGTTGACATATGTAGGATGGGAACTCCCAGGTATGCTCTGGCCCTGCACTTCCAAAGGTCCAGAGCAGTTCTGTTGGCTCTGCTGAGACTGCAAGGGGCAAAGACCATCTCCAGAGAGGAGGGGCTCCTGCTTCATGCTCCGAAGTCAGGAGCTTCTGAGCGGATGAAACAGTGGACACTGAGACCCTCGACTGTAAGTTGATTTAGAATGGCGCCAAAGGTGTGTGTGACGTGTGTGTGCGTGTGCGCACGCCTGCACCTGGGGACGTGTGTGGTACGTGACAGTGACTTTGCGTGTGTGTGCGCGCCTGAGGACGTGTGTGGTTGTGTGTATGCTGTGGGTGTGTGTGTGGTCCATGACTCCATGTGTGTGCGCGTGGGGATGTATGTGGAGCAGAGTCAGTGTGTCTGCGCGTGTGTTTGTGTGTACGTGCATGCATTAGTTTTAAGAATCGTAGAAGCTGCCCTTTGGAAGTGTGAAGTAGTAAACATCTGTATGGTGTCCCTCACTGTATAATTCAAAATGAAAATCATCTTCAATCGGCAGAAATTTGGTCCCCCCGGATTCTGAATTTTTTCCCCCCATATTGATTATGTCTTCATTGTACTGATGAGGAGAGTAGCTTAGAGAAGTTAAGTGACTCAGCCAAGGGCATAGAGCTCGCGAGCCCAGGGCCAGGACACAGTCCAAGCGGTGCGGCTCCAGAGGCCTGGAGCCCTGCTCACGACCGCGCGGGGCCTCTCGGCCGGGGGAACAGATTCTGATGGGCCGGGGCCAGCGTGCAGTCTGCCCATGCCGCGGACTCTGGAAGTCGGGTGGAGAGGACCAGACAGCAGAAGAGGGTAAAGGGCTGCTCAGAAATCAGTTGGGTTCCTAGATCTTCGATGAGTAAGGAGGCTCACTGCACATCCCCGATCCCTTTGCTGGTGGCTAAAAGGGACCAATGCCCACGAGAGCGCTTCTGGGAGCTGCCTGCCAAAACCTGGAACAGGACCGCTCACGACTGGCTCTGCAGCAGGAGCAGAGGAAGGAAACGGCGCCACCTGGTGGACATCCTTGGTAGTGGCAGTAGGAGGGCTAGCAGCCTTGGTATGGGGGAGGCAGGACAAGGTCCAAGTGGATGATCGTATTCACGTGTCTTAAAAATCATTGCTTCATATATATTATCCATTTTGGGGTTTATTGTAGGGTGGTAAATATGGTCTCCGTTACTCCATTTTAGCTGGATTGATTCATTGTTTTATTGTTAATTTTTCCTTGAATGATTTGGAAGCTCTATTGTCTTTGAATGAAAATTCTCTCTAAATGTTTATAAATCACCTCTAAGTTCATAAGTTTCCATGTAATTGGGCCAGTATTCCTATAACAGTGTCAAGAATGAAATAATCGATTAGATCTTGCCCTCAATAATGAGAAATTTAGCATATTTTACCTCACTGCTGTTCCAAATTGTGTGTGTGTGTGTGTGTGTCTGTGCATGCACGTGCGCGTGCTACAGTTACTACTATTTAGACAGTTGCTCTAAGATTGTTATATTAACAATGAAAATATAGGTATAAAGTTCTTGGATTTAATTGCTCACTACCACTATTTAATCCCACGTCTTTCCCATTTTTGAGTTATTTACTTTTTTCTCAATCAAAGGGACTCATGATTGGGTAATTTTTTCAAGCGGTGGGCTTGGAACCTTTACCTGTCTATACGCAGCTTTATGTTCTCTTCATCAGCAACCCTCAGCCTCAACACTCAACTCCCCGTATCTAGGGCCCGAAGCCTTATTTGAAAATATGCCATTGTTTCCCTCACAAAAAAAAAAAAAAAAAAAAAAATTCCTATATTAAAAGTGCTGCCTGTTTACGAATGGCTACTCTTGTCTGGTGAATGGATATTAATAAAGAATTCCTTAAACTTCCTCCTGCTTTTTGCCATAACTCGGCTTCATTGAGAAGCATGATTTTACCGTTTCTCAGACGGCCTTCCGCTTTGAACCACTAAACCATCACCGCACTGTTTTTCTCCATGCTTATTCCTGAAAAAGTGAGCTCTCGACTTGAGTAAAGATGCTTCCCGTCAGAGATGTGTGGCTTCCTGACCCAAGGTCCAAAAGAAGAGAAAAGGAAAGATGCCTGGTTCCGATGGTTCCATTTTATCAGCTTAGAGATCTAGTTATCCGTGTGGCTGTGGTGGAATCTGCAATATCTTGCCTCAGAGTTTCCTTTTTCTGGCTTACACGGGGAGCCGCATTAGCTGAGGTCACGGCCCTCTGGCCCTTGTCAGGATCCCGGTGCTGAGGCAGACCCTTCCCCACACACCCACTCACTCCTTGTCCTTTTGATCGTGCAAAGTGGGTGCCAGCTGTGTGGACCGTGCTGCTGGCGGCCAGGATTGCCCCCCCACGCGACGTGTCCCCAGTCCCTCGTCGTCCCTCACTGCTACCAACTAGCTCCAGGAAGGGTGCAAGCTGGCTTCCACTGCCGTCCTTCCCCCTTCCTGTCCAGACGGGCCCTCCTTTTGCGCTAGTCGGCCCGGAACATTCTCTCCTGCGCTGCCTACGCTGAAGGAATTCCTCAGCGTTTCCAGCCGCTGGAGGGCGCTCTTCTCCTCTCTTTGGTCCCGTGCAGCGCTTACAGTGGAAATTTAGGAGGTGGGAAGGGCTTTAGGCTTCTCTGTATCTAGGGGCTCCCGCTCCAGCACATTCAACCAACTGTGGGTTGAAAATATTCGGGAAAAAACAGAAAGTTTCAAAAAGCAACACTTGAACTTGCCACACACCGGCAACTGCTTACGTAGCATTCACGTTGCCTTACATACCACGCGTCCTCTACAGATGATTTCAAGTACACAGGAGGACACGGCGAAAGAGAATGTGACGATGAATGTATGCGTATGTTCATGGATAACTGAAAGATTGTGCTCTACGCTGGAATTCGACACAACATTGTAAAATGACTGTAACTCGAAAAACAAATATTTGTATGTAAAAAAGAAAGTACACGGGAGGATGCATGTAATTGCATGTCAGTCCTGTGTCATTTTATAAAAGAGGCATCAGCATCCATGGATGTTGGCATCTTTGGGGAGTAAGACGGGCTGCATTGCCACTAGAGAAGACAGGATGGAGGTTCCTTAAAAAACCACAAATGGACTTACCTTATGATCCAGCTTTCCCACACCTGGGGACATGTAAGGGGGAAAGTCTAATTCAAACAGTCACATGCACCTCAATGCTCACAGCAGCCCTATTTATAATCGCCAGGACGTGGAACCAACCCAAACGTCCATCGACTGGGGACTGGAGAAAGAAGGAGTGGTCTATTTATGCCATGGAATACTACTCAGCCATGAAAAAGGATAAAACGATGCCATTTGCGGCAACGTGGATGGACACAGAGATAGTCCTTCTGAGTCAAGTAAGTAAGCAAGAAGAGAGAAAAATGCCTTATGAAACCACTTGCATGTGGAATCTAAAAAATAGACAGAAATGAACTTCACGACAAAAGAGGAACACACCCACAGACATAGAGAAACCAACTTATGTTTAGCAGGGAGGGCAGGGGGTGGGAAGGGGTAAATATGGGAATTGGAAAATTGCCCCTCTTGGGGAGTGATGGAAATGGTAGCTACCTTGATTGTGGTGATGGATTTCTGGGTGTAGACATGTATGAAAATTCATCAAATACTACATGTGAGATGTGTCTAGTTTACGGAACAGAAATCGTAGCACAATAAAGGTGTTTTCAAAGAAAAGAGAGATGGGCTGCATTGTGTCCTATGCTTCTATGTGTCTTCAGGGAGGCCTCAAGAGGGCGGTGCTGGCCTTCCCGCCAACACGATGACATGAAGCCCGAACAATCCATCGATGGGAAGAAGATAAGTGCCATGGTCCCATGTGGACCCCAAGCTTAGGCATGGTGCATGGGTGACATTTATCGAGAATCCAGCGAGGTTGCGGCCAGAGCTTGAGGCCGGGGCAGCAAAGCGCAAGTGGCACTGAGGAGCATCGTGGCGCAGAGGCTGGACTGGGGGCCCGCAGGCTCCTCCCAGGAGGAGCCTCCGTGTTTGGGAGGTGGCTAACGTGCCTGCTTCGTGTCACCAGCAAGTGATGCCACCTGTGGACAATCAGCTGCAATCCTGAGCCGGGTCAGCCCTGGGTGATGCGCTAAAGGCTCCTACCAGAGGGGGCGCCAGACGGACAGTGACCCAAGCAACAGGCTGCTGAGTTTCCGGCCTGTGTATAGCGTGCTTTCCGTGTCTCACTGCGTTTCAGTGTCACCCCGAGGAATTCGGGCGGTCTTTACAGGCTGATGGCCTCTCGGTTCCTCATCAGCCTGGCAAGCCCCACAGCCCTCTCTAGCCAGACACTGGGAGCGCCTTCCCTTGTTCTACCAAAACCGTTCCCACCCTCGCCTGCGGTGAGCTTTTGTTATTTTAATTGATGGGAATGAGGATATCTTCCAGCCTCCTCAGGCCCTTCCTTAGGGCTTCTGCCCTTAGACACCACCATGCCCGCCACCTACCCTGGTTCCTGCACTCCAGAGGGTCCCTCTGGCTCTGACACTCCCTCTGGCCACGGCCTCCACGGGGTGGAGTCAGCAGGACCAAAGGGACACGCCCATTGGCTCCACCCCGTGCTCTGGAAACCCAGGACCCCGAATGCCCTGCCCCTGCAGCCCTTGACCCACTTCTAGTGTCTGCACCGGCTCTCCCCGGAGCTCAGCTTCCCAGGACTCACAGAGAGGCCAACGGGCAGCTGTTGGCATGGAGGGTATGGACAGAGCCCGGATGGGAGGTCTGAGTGTCCCCCTGTGCACATCCAAGGCCCCTTGGGGCATGGGATGGACACAGCATTGGGAAGAAAAGGGTCAGGCTAGTGGTCAGAGACTGGGAATCGGCTCTCCCCACACTGTCACTTTCATTGCGGGACTCCCCTGTGTCTGGGAATTCTAAAGTTGAGCCTGGCATTCCCCCTTAGAATGAATGTGTTTTTGTATAGGCAGGAGTTTAGAGCCTACTGCACTTCAAATGTTGACATATGTAGGATGGGAACTCCCAGGTATGCTCTGGCGCTGCACTTCCAAAGGTCCAGAGCAGTTCTGTTGGCTCTGCTGAGACTGCAAGGGGCAAAGACCATCTCCAGAGAGGAGGGGCTCCTGCTTCATGCTCCGAAGTCAGGAGCTTCTGAGCGGATGAAACAGTGGACACTGATACCCTCGACTGTAAGTTGATTTAGAATGGCGCCAAAGGTGTGTGTGACGTGTGTGTGCGTGTGCGCACGCCTGCACCTGGGGACGTGTGTGGTACGTGACAGTGACTTTGCGTGTGTGTGCGCGCCTGAGGACGTGTGTGGTTGTGTGTATGCTGTGGGTGTGTGTGTGGTCCATGACTCCATGTGTGTGCGCGTGGGGATGTATGTGGAGCAGGGTCAGTGTGTCTGCGCGTGTGTTTGTGTGTACGTGCATGCATTAGTTTTAAGAATCGTAGAAGCTGCCCTTTGGAAGTGTGAAGTAGTAAACATCTGTATGGTGTCCCTCACTGTATAATTCAAAATGAAAATCATCTTCAATCGGCAAAAATTTGGTCCCCCGGATTCTGAATTTTTTCCCCCCATATTGATTATGTCTTCATTGTACTGATGAGGAGAGTAGCTTAGAGAAGTTAAGTGACTCAGCCAAGGGCATAGAGCTCGCGAGCCCAGGGTCAGGACACAGTCCAAGCGGTGCGGCTCCAGAGGCCTGGAGCCCTGCTCACGACCACGTGGGGCCTCTCGGCCGGGGGAACAGATTCTGATGGGCCGGGGCCAGCGTGCAGGCTGCCCATGCCGCGGACTCTGGAAGTCGGGTGGAGAGGACCAGACAGCAGAAGAGGGTAAAGGGCTGCTCAGAAATCAGTTGGGTTCCTAGATCTTCGATGAGTAAGGAGGCTCACTGCACATCCCCGATCCCTTTGCTGGTGGCTAAAAGGGACCAATGCCCACGAGAGCGCTTCTGGGAGCTGCCTGCCAAAACCTGGAACAGGACCGCTCACGACTGGCTCTGCAGCAGGAGCAGAGGAAGGAAACGGCGCCACCTGGTGGACATCCTTGGTAGTGGCAGTAGGAGGGCTAGCAGCCTTGGTATGGGGGAGGCAGGACGAGGTCCAAGTGGATGATCGTATTCACGTGTCTTAAAAATCATTGCTTCATATATTTTATCCATTTTGGGGTTTATTGTAGGGTGGTAAATATGGTCTCCGTTACTCCATTTTAGCTGGATTGATTCATTGTTTTATTGTTAATTTTTCCTTGAATGATTTGGAAGCTCTATTGTCTTTGAATGAAAATTCTCTCTAAATGTTTATAAATCACCTCTAAGTTCATAAGTTTCCATGTAATTGGGCCAGTATTCCTATAACAGTGTCAAGAATGAAATAATCGATTAGATCTTGCCCTCAATAATGAGAAATTTAGCATATTTTACCTCACTGCTGTTCCAAATTGTGTGTGTGTGTGTGTGTGTCTGCGCGTGCACGTTCACGTGCTACAGTTACTACTATTTAGACAGTTGCTCTAAGATTGTTATATTAACAATGAAAATATAGGTATAAAGTTCTTGGATTTAATTGCTCACTACCACTATTTAATCCCACGTCTTTCCCATTTTTGAGTTATTTACTTTTTTCTCAATCAAAGGGACTCATGATTGGGTAATTTTTTCAAGCGGTGGGCTTGGAACCTTTACCTGTCTATACGCAGCTTTATGTTCTCTTCATCAGCAACCCTCAGCCTCAACACTCAACTCCCTGTATCTAGGGCCCGAAGCCTTATTTGAAAATATGCCATTGTTTCCCTCACAAAAAAAAAAAAAAAAAAATTTCCTGTATTAAAAGTGCTGCCTGTTTACGAATGGCTACTCTTGTCTGGTGAATGGATATTAATAAAGAATTCCTTAAACTTCCTCCTGCTTTTTGCCATAACTCGGCTTCATTGAGAAGCATGATTTTACCGTTTCGCAGACGGCCTTCCGCTTTGAACCACTAAACCATCACCGCACTGTTTTTCTCCATGCTTATTCCTGAAAAAGTGAGCTCTTGACTTGAGTAAAGATGCTTCCCGTCAGAGATGTGTGGCTTCCTGACCCAAGGTCCAAAAAAAGAGAAAAGGAAAGATGCCTGGTTCCGATGGTTCCATTTTATCAGCTTAGAGATCTAGTTATCCGTGTGGCTGTGGTGGAATCTGCAATATCTTGCCTCAGAATTTCCTTTTTCTGGCTTACACGGGGAGCCGCATTAGCTGAGGTCACGACCCTCTGGCCCTTGTCAGGATCCCGGTGCTGAGGCAGCCCCTTCCCCACACACCCACTCACTCCTTGTCCTTTTGATCGTGCAAAGTGGGTGCCAGCTGTGTGGACCGTGCTGCTGGCGGCCAGGATTGCCCCCCCTCGCGACGTGTCCCCAGTCCCTCGGCGTCCCTCACTGCTACCAACTAGCTCCAGGAAGGGTGCAAGCTGGCTTCCACTGCCGTCCTTCCCCCTTCCTGTCCAGGCGGGCCCTCATTTTGCACTAGTCGGCCCGAAACTTTCTCTCCTGCGCTGCCTACGCTGAAGGAATTCCTCAGCGTTTCCAGCCGCTGGAGGGCGCTCTTCTCCTCTCTTTGGTCCCCTGCAGTGCTTACAGTGGAAATTTAGGAGGTGGGAAGGGCTTGAGGCTTCTCCGTATCTAGGGGCTCCTGCTCCAGCACATTCAACCAACTGTGGGTTGAAAATATTCGGGAAAAACCAGAAAGTTTCAAAAAGCAACACTTGAACTTGTCACACACCGGCAACTGCTTACGTAGCATTCACGTTGCCTTACATACCACGCGTCCTCTACAGATGATTTCAAGTACACAGGAGGACACGGCGAAAGAGAATGTGACGATGAATGTATGCATATGTTCATGGATAACTGAAAGATTGTGCTCTACGCTGGAATTCGACACAACATTGTAAAATGACTATAACTCGAAAAACAAATGTTTGTATGTAAAAAAGAAAGTACACGGGAGGATGCATGTAATTGCATGTCAGTCCTGTGTCATTTTATAAAAGAGGCATCAGCATCCATGGATGTTGGCATCTTTGGGGAGTAAGACGGGCTGCATTGCCACTAGAGAAGACAGGATGGAGGTTCCTTAAAAAACCACAAATGGACTTACCTTATGATCGATCCTTCCCACGCCTGGGGACATGTCAGGGGGAAAGTCTAATTCAAACAGTCACATGCACCTCAATGCTCACAGCAGCCCTATTTATAATCGCCAGGATGTGGAACCAACCCAAACGTCCATCGACTGGGGACTGGAGAAAGAAGGAGTGGTCTATTTATGCCATGGAATTCTACTCAGCCATGAAAAAGGATAAAACGATGCCATTTGCGGCAACGTGGATGGACACAGAGATAGTCCTTCTGAGTCAAGTAAGTAAGCCAGAAGAGAGAAAAATGCCATATGATACCACTTGCATGTGGAATCTAAAAAATAGACAGAAATGAACTTCACGACAAAAGAGGAACAGACCCACAGAGATAGAGAAACCAACTTATGGTTAGCTGGGAGGGCAGGGGGTGGGAAGGGGTAAATATGGGAATTGGAAAATTGTCCCTTTTGGGGAGTGATGGAAATGGTAGCTACCTTGATTGTGGTGATGGATTTCTGGGTGTAGACATGTATGAAAATTCATCAAATACTACATGTGAGATGTGTCTAGTTTACGGAACAGAAATCGTAGCACAATAAAGGTGTTTTCAAAGAAAAGAGAGATGGGCTGCATTGTGTCCTATGCTTCTATGTGTCTTCAGGGAGGCCTCAAGAGGGCGGTGCTGGCCTTCCCGCCAACACGATGACATGAAGCCCGAACAATCCATCGATGGGAAGAAGATAAGTGCCATGGTCCCATGTGGACCCCAAGCTTAGGCATGGTGCATGGGTGACATTTATCGAGAATCCAGCGAGGTTGCGGCCAGAGCTTGAGGCCGGGGCAGCAAAGCGCAAGTGGCACTGAGGAGCATCGTGGCGCAGAGGCTGGACTGGGGGCCCGCAGGCTCCTCCCAGGAGGAGCCTCCGAGTTTGGGAGGTGGCTAACGTGCCTGCTTCGTGTCACCAGCAAGTGATGCCACCTGTGGACAATCAGCTGCAATCCTGAGCCGGGTCAGCCCTGGGTGATGCGCTAAAGGCTCCTACCAGAGGGGGCGCCAGACGGACAGTGACCCAAGCAACAGGCTGCTGAGTTTGCGGCCTGTGTTTCTCGTGCTTTCCGTGTCTCACTGCGTTTCAGTGTCACCCCGAGGAATTCGGGCGGTCTTTACAGGCTGATGGCCTCTCGGTTCCTCATCAGCCTGGCAAGCCCCCCAGCCCTCTCTGGCCAGACCCTGGCGAGCGCCTTCCCTTGTTCTACCAAAACCCTTCCCACCCTCGCCTGGGGTGAGCTTTTGTTATTTTAATTGATGGGAATGAGGATACCTTCCAGCCTCCTCAGGCCCTTCCTTAGGGCTTCTGCCCTTAGACCCTGCCATGCCCGCCACCTACCCTGGTTCCTGCACTCCAGAGGGTCCCTCTGGCCCTGACACTCCCTCTGGCCATGCCCTCCACGGGGTGGAGTCAGCAGGGCCAAGGGGACACGCCCATTGGCTCCACCCCGTGCTCTGGAAACCCAGGACCCCGAATGCCCTGCCCCTGCAGCCCTTGACCCACTTCTAGTGTCAGCACCGGCTCTCCCCAGAGTTCAGCTTCCCAGGACTCACAGAGAGGCCAACGGGCAGCTGTTGGCATGGAGGGTATGGACAGAGCCAGGATGAGAGGTCTGAGTGTCCCCCTGTGCACATCCAAGGCCCCTTGGGGCATGGGATGGACCCAGCATTGGGAAGAAAAGGGTCAGGTTAGTGGTCAGAGACTGGGAATCGGCTCTCCCCACACTGTCACTTTCATTGCGGGACTCCCCTGAGTCTGGGAATTCTAAAGTTGAGCCTGGCATTCCCCCTTAGAATGAATGTGTTTTTGTATAGGCAGGAGTTTAGAGCCTACTGCACTTCAAATGTTGACATATGTAGGATGGGAACTCCCAGGTATGCTCTGGCCCTGCACTTCCAAAGGTCCAGAGCAGTTCTGTTGGCTCTGCTGAGACTGCAAGGGGCAAAGACCATCTCCAGAGAGGAGGGGCTCCTGCTTCATGCTCCGAAGTCAGGAGCTTCTGAGCGGATGAAACAGTGGACACTGAGACCCTCGACTGTAAGTTGATTTAGAATGGCGCCAAAGGTGTGTGTGACGTGTGTGTGCGTGTGCACACGCCTGCACCTGGGGACGTGTGTGGTACGTGACAGTGACTTTGCGTGTGTGTGCGCGCCTGAGGACGTGTGTGGTTGTGTGTATGCTGTGGGTGTGTGTGTGGTCCATGACTCCATGTGTGTGCGCATGGGGATGTATGTGGAGCAGAGTCAGTGTGTCTGCGCGTGTGTTTGTGTTTACGTGCATGCATTAGTTTTAAGAATCGTAGAAGCTGCCCTTTGGAAGTGTGAAGTAGTAAACATCTGTATGGTGTCCCTCACTGTATAATTCAAAATGAAAATCATCTTCAATCGGCAGAAATTTGGTCCCCCCGGATTCTGAATTTTTTCCCCCCATATTGATTATGTCTTCATTGTACTGATGAGGAGAGTAGCTTAGAGAAGTTAAGTGACTCAGCCAAGGGCATAGAGCTCACGAGCCCAGGGCCAGGACACAGTCCAAGCGGTGCGGCTCCAGAGGCCTGGAGCCCTGCTCACGACCGCGCGGGGCCTCTCGGCCGGGGGAACAGATTCTGATGGGCCGGGGCCAGCGTGCAGGCTGCCCATGCCGCGGACTCTGGAAATCGTGTGGAGAGGACCAGACAGCAGAAGAGGGTAAAGGGCTGCTCAGAAATCAGTTGGGTTCCTAGATCTTCGATGAGTAAGGAGGCTCACTGCACATCCCCGATCCCTTTGCTGGTGGCTAAAAGGGACCAATGCCCACGAGAGCGCTTCTGGGAGCTGCCTGCCAAAACCTGGAACAGGACCGCTCACGACTGGCTCTGCAGCAGGAGCAGAGGAAGGAAACGGCGCCACCTGGTGGACATCCTTGGTAGTGGCAGTAGGAGGGCTAGCAGCCTTGGTATGGGGGAGGCAGGACGAGGTCCAAGTGGATGATCGTTTTCACGTGTCTTAAAAATCATTGCTTCATATATTTTATCCATTTTGGGGTTTATTGTAGGGTGGTAAATATGGTCTCCGTTACTCCATTTTAGCTGGATTGATTCATTGTTTTATTGTTAATTTTTCCTTGAATGATTTGGAAGCTCTATTGTCTTTGAATGAAAATTCTCTCTAAATGTTTATAAATCACCTCTAAGTTCATAAGTTTCCATGTAATTGGGCCAGTATTCCTATAACAGTGTCAAGAATGAAATAATCGATTAGATCTTGCCCTCAATAATGAGAAATTTAGCATATTTTACCTCACTGCTGTTTCAAATTGTGTGTGTGTGTGTGTGTGTCTGCGCGTGCACGTTCACGTGCTACAGTTACTACTATTTAGACAGTTGCTCTAAGATTGTTATATTAACAATGAAAATATAGGTATAAAGTTCTTGGATTTAATTGCTCACTACCACTATTTAATCCCACGTCTTTCCCATTTTTGAGTTATTTACTTTTTTCTCAATCAAAGGGACTCATGATTGGGTAATTTTTTCAAGCGGTGGGCTTGGAACCTTTACCTGTCTATACGCAGCTTTATGTTCTCTTCATCAGCAACCCTCAGCCTCAACACTCAACTCCCTGTATCTAGGGCCCGAAGCCTTATTTGAAAATATGCCATTGTTTCCCTCACAAAAAAAAAAAAAAAAAAAATTTCCTGTATTAAAAGTGCTGCCTGTTTACGAATGGCTACTCTTGTCTGGTGAATGGATATTAATAAAGAATTCCTTAAACTTCCTCCTGCTTTTTGCCATAACTCGGCTTCATTGAGAAGCATGATTTTACCGTTTCGCAGACGGCCTTCCGCTTTGAACCACTAAACCATCACCGCACTGTTTTTCTCCATGCTTATTCCTGAAAAACTGAGCTCTTGACTTGAGTAAAGATGCTTCCCGTGAGAGATGTGTGGCTTCCTGACCCAAGGTCCAAAAAAAGAGAAAAGGAAAGATGCCTGGTTCCGATGGTTCCATTTTATCAGCTTAGAGATCTAGTTATCCGTGTGGCTGTGGTGGAATCTGCAATATCTTGCCTCAGAATTTCCTTTTTCTGGCTTACACGGGGAGCCGCATTAGCTGAGGTCACGGCCCTCTGGCCCTTGTCAGGATCCCGGTGCTGAGGCAGCCCCTTCCCCACACACCCACTCACTCCTTGTCCTTTTGATCGTGCAAAGTGGGTGCCAGCTGTGTGGACCGTGCTGCTGGCGGCCAGGATTGCCCCCCCACGCGACGTGTCCCCAGTCGCTCGGCGTCCCTCACTGATACCAACTAGCTCCAGGAAGGGTGCAAGCTGGCTTCCACTGCCGTCCTTCCCCCTTCCTGTCCAGGCGGGCCCTCATTTTGCACTAGTCGGCCCGAAACTTTCTCTCCTGCGCTGCCTACGCTGAAGGAATTCCTCAGCGTTTCCAGCCGTTGGAGGGCGCTCTTCTCCTCTCTTTGGTCCCCTGCAGTGCTCACAGTGGAAATTTAGGAGGTGGGAAGGGCTTGAGGCTTCTCCGTATCTAGGGGCTCCCGCTCCAGCACATTCAACCAACTGTGGGTTGAAAATATTCGGGAAAAAACAGAAAGTTTCAAAAAGCAACACTTGAACTTGCCACACACCGGCAACTGCTTACGTAGCATTCACGTTGCCTTACATACCACGCTTCCTCTACAGATGATTTCAAGTACACAGGAGGACACGGC
Organism: Camelus bactrianus; assembly: GCF_048773025.1. Classification (NCBI taxonomy): domain Eukaryota; kingdom Metazoa; phylum Chordata; class Mammalia; order Artiodactyla; family Camelidae; genus Camelus; species Camelus bactrianus. The sequence goes on from NC_133567.1 coordinate 28,965,970, forward strand.
GAAAGAGAATGTGACGATGAATGTATGCGTATGTTCATGGATAACTGAAAGATTGTGCTCTACGCTGGAATTCGACACAACATTGTAAAATGACTATAACTCGAAAAACAAATGTTTGTATGTAAAAAAGAAAGTACACGGGAGGATGCATGTAATTGCATGTCAGTCCTGTGTCATTTTATAAAAGAGGCATCAGCATCCATGGATGTTGGCATCTTTGGGGAGTAAGACGGGCTGCATTGCCACTAGAGAAGACAGGATGGAGGTTCCTTAAAAAACCACAAATGGACTTACCTTATGATCGATCCTTCCCACGCCTGGGGACATGTCAGGGGGAAAGTCTAATTCAAACAGTCACATGCACCTCAATGCTCACAGCAGCCCTATTTATAATCGCCAGGACGTGGAACCAACCCAAACGTCCATCGACTGGGGACTGGAGAAAGAAGGAGTGGTCTATTTATGCCATGGAATTCTACTCAGCCATGAAAAAGGATAAAACGATGCCATTTGCGGCAACGTGGATGGACACAGAGATAGTCCTTCTGAGTCAAGTAAGTAAGCCAGAAGAGAGAAAAATGCCATATGATACCACTTGCATGTGGAATCTAAAAAATAGACAGAAATGAACTTCACGACAAAAGAGGAACAGACCCACAGAGATAGAGAAACCAACTTATGGTTAGCAGGGAGGGCAGGGGGTGGGAAGGGGTAAATATGGGAATTGGAAAATTGCCCCTTTTGGGGAGTGATGGAAATGGTAGCTACCTTGATTGTGGTGATGGATTTCTGGGTGTAGACATGTATGAAAATTCATCAAATACTACATGTGAGATGTGTCTAGTTTACGGAACAGAAATCGTAGCACAATAAAGGTGTTTTCAAAGAAAAGAGAGATGGGCTGCATTGTGTCCTATGCTTCTATGTGTCTTCAGGGAGGCCTCAAGAGGGCGGTGCTGGCCTTCCCGCCAACACGATGACATGAAGCCCGAACAATCCATCGATGGGAAGAAGATAAGTGCCATGGTCCCATGTGGACCCCAAGCTTAGGCATGGTGCATGGGTGACATTTATCGAGAATCCAGCGAGGTTGCGGCCAGAGCTTGAGGCCGGGGCAGCAAAGCGCAAGTGGCACTGAGGAGCATCGTGGCGCAGAGGCTGGACTGGGGGCCCGCAGGCTCCTCCCAGGAGGAGCCTCCGTGTTTGGGAGGTGGCTAACGTGCCTGCTTCGTGTCACCAGCAAGTGATGCCACCTGTGGACAATCAGCTGCAATCCTGAGCCGGGTCAGCCCTGGGTGATGCGCTAAAGGCTCCTACCAGAGGGGGCGCCAGACGGACAGTGACCCAAGCAACAGGCTGCTGAGTTTGCGGCCTGTGTTTCTCGTGCTTTCCGTGTCTCACTGCGTTTCAGTGTCACCCCGAGGAATTCGGGCGGTCTTTACAGGCTGATGGCCTCTCGGTTCCTCATCAGCCTGGCAAGCCCCCCAGCCCTCTCTGGCCAGACCCTGGCGAGCGCCTTCCCTTGTTCTACCAAAACCCTTCCCACCCTCGCCTGGGGTGAGCTTTTGTTATTTTAATTGATGGGAATGAGGATACCTTCCAGCCTCCTCAGGCCCTTCCTTAGGGCTTCTGCCCTTAGACCCTGCCATGCCCGCCACCTACCCTGGTTCCTGCACTCCAGAGGGTCCCTCTGGCCCTGACACTCCCTCTGGCCATGCCCTCCACGGGGTGGAGTCAGCAGGGCCAAGGGGACACGCCCATTGGCTCCACCCCGTGCTCTGGAAACCCAGGACCCCGAATGCCCTGCCCCTGCAGCCCTTGACCCACTTCTAGTGTCAGCACCGGCTCTCCCCAGAGTTCAGCTTCCCAGGACTCACAGAGAGGCCAACGGGCAGCTGTTGGCATGGAGGGTATGGACAGAGCCCGGATGAGAGGTCTGAGTGTCCCCCTGTGCACATCCAAGGCCCCTTGGGGCATGGGATGGACCCAGCATTGGGAAGAAAAGGGTCAGGTTAGTGGTCAGAGACTGGGAATCGGCTCTCCGCACACTGTCACTTTCATTGCGGGACTCCCCTGAGTCTGGGAATTCTAAAGTTGAGCCTGGCATTCCCCCTTAGAATGAATGTGTTTTTGTATAGGCAGGAGTTTAGAGCCTACTGCACTTCAAATGTTGACATATGTAGGATGGGAACTCCCAGGTATGCTCTGGCCCTGCACTTCCAAAGGTCCAGAGCAGTTCTGTTGGCTCTGCTGAGACTGCAAGGGGCAAAGACCATCTCCAGAGAGGAGGGGCTCCTGCTTCATGCTCCGAAGTCAGGAGCTTCTGAGCGGATGAAACAGTGGACACTGAGACCCTCGACTGTAAGTTGATTTAGAATGGCGCCAAAGGTGTGTGTGACGTGTGTGTGCGTGTGCACACGCCTGCACCTGGGGACGTGTGTGGTACGTGACAGTGACTTTGCGTGTGTGTGCGCGCCTGAGGACGTGTGTGGTTGTGTGTATGCTGTGGGTGTGTGTGTGGTCCATGACTCCATGTGTGTGCGCGTGGGGATGTATGTGGAGCAGAGTCAGTGTGTCTGCGCGTGTGTTTGTGTGTACGTGCATGCATTAGTTTTAAGAATCGTAGAAGCTGCCCTTTGGAAGTGTGTAGTAAACATCTGTATGGTGTCCCTCACTGTATAATTCAAAATGAAAATCATCTTCAATCGGCAGAAATTTGGTCCCCCCGGATTCTGAATTTTTTCCCCCCATATTGATTATGTCTTCATTGTACTGATGAGGAGAGTAGCTTAGAGAAGTTAAGTGACTCAGCCAAGGGCATAGAGCTCGCGAGCCCAGGGCCAGGACACAGTCCAAGCGGTGCGGCTCCAGAGGCCTGGAGCCCTGCTCACGACCGCGCGGGGCCTCTCGGCCGGGGGAACAGATTCTGATGGGCCGGGGCCAGCGTGCAGGCTGCCCATGCCGCGGACTCTGGAAGTCGGGTGGAGAGGACCAGACAGCAGAAGAGGGTAAAGGGCTGCTCAGAAATCAGTTGGGTTCCTAGATCTTCGATGAGTAAGGAGGCTCACTGCACATCCCCGATCCCTTTGCTGGTGGCTAAAAGGGACCAATGCCCACGAGAGCGCTTCTGGGAGCTGCCTGCCAAAACCTGGAACAGGACCGCTCACGACTGGCTCTGCAGCAGGAGCAGAGGAAGGAAACGGCGCCACCTGGTGGACATCCTTGGTAGTGGCAGTAGGAGGGCTAGCAGCCTTGGTATGGGGGAGGCAGGACGAGGTCCAAGTGGATGATCGTATTCACGTGTCTTAAAAATCATTGCTTCATATATTTTATCCATTTTGGGGTTTATTGTAGGGTGGTAAATATGGTCTCCGTTACTCCATTTTAGCTGGATTGATTCATTGTTTTATTGTTAATTTTTCCTTGAATGATTTGGAAGCTCTATTGTCTTTGAATGAAAATTCTCTCTAAATGTTTATAAATCACCTCTAAGTTCATAAGTTTCCATGTAATTGGGCCAGTATTCCTATAACAGTGTCAAGAATGAAATAATCGATTAGATCTTGCCCTCAATAATGAGAAATTTAGCATATTTTACCTCACTGCTGTTCCAAATTGTGTGTGTGTGTGTGTGTGTCTGCGCGTGCACGTTCACGTGCTACAGTTACTACTATTTAGACAGTTGCTCTAAGATTGTTATATTAACAATGAAAATATAGGTATAAAGTTCTTGGATTTAATTGCTCACTACCACTATTTAATCCCACGTCTTTCCCATTTTTGAGTTATTTACTTTTTTCTCAATCAAAGGGACTCATGATTGGGTAATTTTTTCAAGCGGTGGGCTTGGAACCTTTACCTGTCTATACGCAGCTTTATGTTCTCTTCATCAGCAACCCTCAGCCTCAACAGTCATCTCCCTGTATCTAGGGCCCGAAGCCTTATTTGAAAATATGCCATTGTTTCCCTCACAAAAAAAAAAAAAAAAAAAAAAAATTTCCTGTATTAAAAGTGCTGCCTGTTTACGAATGGCTACTCTTGTCTGGTGAATGGATATTAATAAAGAATTCCTTAAACTTCCTCCTGCTTTTTGCCATAACTCGGCTTCATTGAGAAGCATGATTTTACCGTTTCGCAGACGGCCTTCCGCTTTGAACCACTAAACCATCACCGCACTGTTTTTCTCCATGCTTATTCCTGAAAAACTGAGCTCTTGACTTGAGTAAAGATGCTTCCCGTGAGAGATGTGTGGCTTCCTGACCCAAGGTCCAAAAAAAGAGAAAAGGAAAGATGCCTGGTTCCGATGGTTCCATTTTATCAGCTTAGAGATCTAGTTATCCGTGTGGCTGTGGTGGAATCTGCAATATCTTGCCTCAGAATTTCCTTTTTCTGGCTTACACGGGGAGCCGCATTAGCTGAGGTCACGGCCCTCTGGCCCTTGTCAGGATCCCGGTGCTGAGGCAGCCCTTTCCCCACACACCCACTCACTCCTTGTCCTTTTGATCGTGCAAAGTGGGTGCCAGCTGTGTGGACCGTGCTGCTGGCGGCCAGGATTGCCCCCCCACGCGACGTGTCCCCAGTCGCTCGGCGTCCCTCACTGCTACCAACTAGCTCCAGGAAGGGTGCAAGCTGGCTTCCACTGCCGTCCTTCCCCCTTCCTGTCCAGGCGGGCCCTCATTTTGCACTAGTCGGCCCGAAACTTTCTCTCCTGCGCTGCCTACGCTGAAGGAATTCCTCAGCGTTTCCAGCCGTTGGAGGGCGCTCTTCTCCTCTCTTTGGTCCCCTGCAGTGCTTACAGTGGAAATTTAGTAGGTGGGAAGGGCTTGAGGCTTCTCCGTATCTAGGGGCTCCCGCTCCAGCACATTCAACCAACTGTGGGTTGAAAATATTCGGGAAAAACCAGAAAGTTTCAAAAAGCAACACTTGAACTTGCCACACACCGGCAACTGCTTACGTAGCATTCACGTTGCCTTACATACAACGCGTCCTCTAGAGATGATTTCAAGTACACAGGAGGACACGGCGAAAGAGAATGTGACGATGAATGTATGCGTATGTTCATGGATAACTGAAAGATTGTGCTCTACGCTGGAATTCGACACAACATTGTAAAATGACTATAACTCGAAAAACAAATGCTTGTATGTTAAAAAGAAAGTACACGGGAGGATGCATGTAATTGCATGTCAGTCCTGTGTCATTTTATAAAAGAGGCATCAGCATCCATGGATGTTGGCATCTTTGGGGAGTAAGACGGGCTGCATTGCCACTAGAGAAGACAGGATGGAGGTTCCTTAAAAAACCACAAATGGACTTACCTTATGATCGATCCTTCCCACGCCTGGGGACATGTCAGGGGGAAAGTCTAATTCAAACAGTCACATGCACCTCAATGCTCACAGCAGCCCTATTTATAATCGCCAGGACGTGGAACCAACCCAAACGTCCATCGACTGGGGACTGGAGAAAGAAGGAGTGGTCTATTTATGCCATGGAATACTACTCAGCCATGAAAAAGGATAAAACGATGCCATTTGCGGCAACGTGGATGGACACAGAGATAGTCCTTCTGAGTCAAGTAAGTAAGCCAGAAGAGAGAAAAATGCCATATGATACCACTTGCATGTGGAATCTAAAAAATAGACAGAAATGAACTTCACGACAAAAGAGGAACAGACCCACTGAGATAGAGAAACCAACTTATGGTTAGCAGGGAGGGCAGGGGGTGGGAAGGGGTAAATATGGGAATTGGAAAATTGCCCCTTTTGGGGAGTGATGGAAATGGTAGCTACCTTGATTGTGGTGATGGATTTCTGGGTGTAGACATGTATGAAAATTCATCAAATACTACATGTGAGATGTGTCTAGTTTACGGAACAGAAATCGTAGCACAATAAAGGTGTTTTCAAAGAAAAGAGAGATGGGCTGCATTGTGTCCTATGCTTCTATGTGTCTTCAGGGAGGCCTCAAGAGGGCGGTGCTGGCCTTCCCGCCAACACGATGACATGAAGCCCGAACAATCCATCGATGGGAAGAAGATAAGTGCCATGGTCCCATGTGGACCCCAAGCTTAGGCATGGTGCATGGGTGACATTTATCGAGAATCCAGCGAGGTTGCGGCCAGAGCTTGAGGCCGGGGCAGCAAAGCGCAAGTGGCACTGAGGAGCATCGTGGCGCAGAGGCTGGACTGGGGGCCCGCAGGCTCCTCCCAGGAGGAGCCTCCGTGTTTGGGAGGTGGCTAACGTGCCTGCTTCGTGTCACCAGCAAGTGATGCCACCTGTGGACAATCAGCTGCAATCCTGAGCCGGGTCAGCCCTGGGTGATGCGCTAAAGGCTCCTACCAGAGGGGGCGCCAGACGGACAGTGACCCAAGCAACAGGCTGCTGAGTTTGTGGCCTGTGTTTCTCGTGCTTTCCGTGTCTCACTGCGTTTCAGTGTCACCCCGAGGAATTCGGGCGGTCTTTACAGGCTGATGGCCTCTCGGTTCCTCATCAGCCTGGCAAGCCCCCCAGCCCTATCTGGCCAGACCCTGGCGAGCGCCTTCCCTTGTTCTACCAAAACCCTTCCCACCCTCGCCTGGGGTGAGCTTTTGTTATTTTAATTGATGGGAATGAGGATACCTTCCAGCCTCCTCAGGCCCTTCCTTAGGGCTTCTGCCCTTAGACCCTGCCATGCCCGCCACCTACCCTGGTTCCTGCACTCCAGAGGGTCCCTCTGGCCCTGACACTCCCTCTGGCCATGCCCTCCACGGGGTGGAGTCAGCAGGGCCAAGGGGACACGCCCATTGGCTCCACCCCGTGCTCTGGAAACCCAGGACCCCGAATGCCCTGCCCCAGCAGCCCTTGACCCACTTCTAGTGTCAGCACCGGCTCTCCCCAGAGTTCAGCTTCCCAGGACTCACAGAGAGGCCAACGGGCAGCTGTTGGCATGGAGGGTATGGACAGAGCCCGGATGAGAGGTCTGAGTGTCCCCCTGTGCACATCCAAGGCCCCTTGGGGCATGGGATGGACCCAGCATTGGGAAGAAAAGGGTCAGGTTAGTGGTCAGAGACTGGGAATCGGCTCTCCGCACACTGTCACTTTCATTGCGGGACTCCCCTGAGTCTGGGAATTCTAAAGTTGAGCCTGGCATTCCCCCTTAGAATGAATGTGTTTTTGTATAGGCAGGAGTTTAGAGCCTACTGCACTTCAAATGTTGACATATGTAGGATGGGAACTCCCAGGTATGCTCTGGCCCTGCACTTCCAAAGGTCCAGAGCAGTTCTGTTGGCTCTGCTGAGACTGCAAGGGGCAAAGACCATCTCCAGAGAGGAGGGGCTCCTGCTTCATGCTCCGAAGTCAGGAGCTTCTGAGCGGATGAAACAGTGGACACTGAGACCCTCGACTGTAAGTTGATTTAGAATGGCGCCAAAGGTGTGTGTGACGTGTGTGTGCGTGTGCGCACGCCTGCACCTGGGGACGTGTGTGGTACGTGACAGTGACTTTGCGTGTGTGTGCGCGCCTGAGGACGTGTGTGGTTGTGTGTATGCTGTGGGTGTGTGTGTGGTCCATGACTCCATGTGTGTGCGCGTGGGGATGTATGTGGAGCAGGGTCAGTGTGTCTGCGCGTGTGTTTGTGTGTACGTGCATGCATTAGTTTTAAGAATCGTAGAAGCTGCCCTTTGGAAGTGTGAAGTAGTAAACATCTGTGTGGTGTCCCTCACTGTATAATTCAAAATGAAAATCATCTTCAATCGGCAGAAATTTGGTCCCCCCGGATTCTGAATTTTTTCCCCCCATATTGATTATGTCTTCATTGTACTGATGAGGAGAGTAGCTTAGAGAAGTTAAGTGACTCAGCCAAGGGCATAGAGCTCGCGAGCCCAGGGCCAGGACACAGTCCAAGCGGTGCGGCTCCAGAGGCCTGGAGCCCTGCTCACGACCGCGCGGGGCCTCTCGGCCAGGGGAACAGATTCTGATGGGCCGGGGCCAGCGTGCAGGCTGCCCATGCCGCGGACTCTGGAAGTCGGGTGGAGAGGACCAGACAGCAGACGAGGGTAAAGGGCTGCTCAGAATTCAGTTGGGTTCCTAGATCTTCGATGATTAAGGAGGCTCACTGCACATCCCCGATCCCTTTGCTGGTGGTTAAAAGGGACCAATGCCCACGAGAGCGCTTCTGGGAGCTGCCTGCCAAAACCTGGAACAGGACCGCTCACGACTGGCTCTGCAGCAGGAGCAGAGGAAGGAAACGGCGCCACCTGGTGGACATCCTTGGTAGTGGCAGTAGGAGGGCTAGCAGCCTTGGTATGGGGGAGGCAGGACGAGGTCCAAGTGGATGATCGTATTCACGTGTCTTAAAAATCATTGCTTCATATATTTTATCCATTTTGGGGTTTATTGTAGGGTGGTAAATATGGTCTCCGTTACTCCATTTTAGCTGGATTGATTCATTGTTTTATTGTTAATTTTTCCTTGAATGATTTGGAAGCTCTATTGTCTTTGAATGAAAATTCTCTCTAAATGTTTATAAATCACCTCTAAGTTCATAAGTTTCCATGTAATTGGGCCAGTATTCCTATAACAGTGTCAAGAATGAAATAATCGATTAGATCTTGCCCTCAATAATGAGAAATTTAGCATATTTTACCTCACTGCTGTTCCAAATTGTGTGTGTGTGTGTGTGTCTGTGCATGCACATGCGCGTGCTACAGTTACTACTATTTAGACAGTTGCTCTAAGATTGTTATATTAACAATGAAAATATAGGTATAAAGTTCTTGGATTTAATTGCTCACTACCACTATTTAATCCCACGTCTTTCCCATTTTTGAGTTATTTACTTTTTTCTCAATCAAAGGGACTCATGATTGGGTAATTTTTTCAAGCGGTGGGCTTGGAACCTTTACCTGTCTATACGCAGCTTTATGTTCTCTTCATCAGCAACCCTCAGCCTCAACACTCAACTCCCCGTATCTAGGGCCCGAAGACTTATTTGAAAATATGCCATTGTTTCCCTCACAAAAAAAAAAAAAATTCCTATATTAAAAGTGCTGCCTGTTTACGAATGGCTACTCTTGTCTGGTGAATGGATATTAATAAAGTATTCCTTAAACTTCCTCCTGCTTTTTGCCATAACTCGGCTTCATTGAGAAGCATGATTTTACCGTTTCTCAGACGGCCTTCCGCTTTGAACCACTAAACCATCACCGCACTGTTTTTCTCCATGCTTATTCCTGAAAAAGTGAGCTCTCGACTTGAGTAAAGATGCTTCCCGTCAGAGATGTGTGGCTTCCTGACCCAAGGTCCAAAAGAAGAGAAAAGGAAAGATGCCTGGTTCCGATGGTTCCATTTTATCAGCTTAGAGATCTAGTTATCCGTGTGGCTGTGGTGGAATCTGCAATATCTTGCCTCAGAGTTTCCTTTTTCTGGCTTACACGGGGAGCCGCATTAGCTGAGGTCACGGCCCTCTGGCCCTTGTCAGGATCCCGGTGCTGAGGCAGCCCCTTCCCCACACACCCACTCACTCCTTGTCCTTTTGATCGTGCAAAGTGGGTGCCAGCTGTGTGGACCGTGCTGCTGGCGGCCAGGATTGCCCCCCCACGCGACGTGTCCCAAGTCCCTCGGCGTCCCTCACTGCTAACAACTAGCTCCAGGAAGGGTGCAAGCTGGCTTCCACTGCCGTCCTTCCCCCTTCCTGTCCAGGCGGGCCCTCCTTTTGCGCTAGTCGGCCCGAAACCTTCTCTCCTGCGCTGCCTACGCTGAAGGAATTCCTCAGCGTTTCCAGCCGCTGGAGGGCGCTCTTCTCCTCTCTTTGGTCCCCTGCAGCGCTTACAGTGGAAATTTAGGAGGTGGGAAGGGCTTGAGGCTTCTCCGTATCTAGGGGCTCCCGCTCCAGCACATTCAACCAACTGTGGGTTGAAAATATTCGGGAAAAAACAGAAAGTTTCAAAAAGCAACACTTGAACTTGCCACACACCGGCAACTGCTTACGTAGCATTCTCGTTGCCTTACATACCACGCGTCCTCTACAGATGATTTCAAGTACACAGGAGGACACGGCGAAAGAGAATGTGACGATGAATGTATGCGTATGTTCATGGATAAATGAAAGATTGTGCTCTACGCTGGAATTCGACACAACATTGTAAAATGACTATAACTCGAAAAACAAATGTTTGTATGTAAAAAAGAAAGTACACGGGAGGATGCATGTAATTGCATGTCAGTCCTGTGTCATTTTATAAAAGAGGCATCAACATCCATGGATGTTGGCATCTTTGGGGAGTAAGAAGGGCTGCATTGCCACTAGAGAAGACAGGATGGAGGTTCCTTAAAAAACCACAAATGGACTTACCTTATGATCCAGCCTTCCCACGCCTGGGGACATGTTAGGGGGAAAGTCGAATTCAAACAGTCACATGCACCTCAATGCTCACAGCAGCCCTATTTATAATCGCCAGGACGTGGAACCAACCCAAACGTCCATCGACTGGGGACTGGAGAAAGAAGGAGTGGTCTATTTATGCCATGGAATACTACTCAGCCATGAAAAAGGATAAAACGATGCCATTTGCGGCAACGTGGATGGACACAGAGATAGTCCTTCTGAGTCAAGTAAGTAAGCCAGAAGAGAGAAAAATGCCATATGATACCACTTGCATGTGGAATCTAAAAAATAGACAGAAATGAACTTCACGACAAAAGAGGAACAGACCCACAGACATAGAGAAACCAACTTATGGTTAGCAGGGAGGGCAGGGGGTGGGAAGGGGTAAATATGGGAATTGGAAAATTGCCCCTCTTGGGGAGTGATGGAAATGGTAGCTACCTTGATTGTGGTGATGGATTTCTGGGTGTAGACATGTATGAAAATTCATCAAATACTACATGTGAGATGTGTCTAGTTTACGGAACAGAAATCGTAGCACAATAAAGGTGTTTTCAAAGAAAAGAGAGATGGGCTGCATTGTGTCCTATGCTTCTATGTGTCTTCAGGGAGGCCTCAAGAGGGCGGTGCTGGCCTTCCCGCCAACACGATGACATGAAGCCCGAACAATCCATCGATGGGAAGAAGATAAGTGCCATGGTCCCATGTGGACCCCAAGCTTAGGCATGGTGCATGGGTGACATTTATCGAGAATCCAGCGAGGTTGCGGCCAGAGCTTGAGGCCGGGGCAGCAAAGCGCAAGTGGCACTGAGGAGCATCGTGGCGCAGAGGCTGGACTGGGGGCCCGCAGGCTCCTCCCAGGAGGAGCCTCCGTGTTTGGGAGGTGGCTAACGTGCCTGCTTCGTGTCACCAGCAAGTGATGCCACCTGTGGACAATCAGCTGCAATCCTGAGCCGGGTCAGCCCTGGGTGATGCGCTAAAGGCTCCTACCAGAGGGGGCGCCAGACGGACAGTGACCCAAGCAACAGGCTGCTGAGTTTGCGGCCTGTGTTTCTCGTGCTTTCCGTGTCTCACTGCGTTTCAGTGTCACCCCGAGGAATTCGGGCGGTCTTTACAGGCTGATGGCCTCTCGGTTCCTCATCAGCCTGGCAAGCCCCCCAGCCCTATCTGGCCAGACCCTGGCGAGCGCCTTCCCTTGTTCTACCAAAACCCTTCCCACCCTCGCCTGGGGTGAGCTTTTGTTATTTTAATTGATGGGAATGAGGATACCTTCCAGCCTCCTCAGGCCCTTCCTTAGGGCTTCTGCCCTTAGACCCCGCCATGCCCGCCACCTACCCTGGTTCCTGCACTCCAGAGGGTCCCTCTGGCCCTGACACTCCCTCTGGCCATGCCCTCCACGGGGTGGAGTCAGCAGGGCCAAGGGGACACGCCCATTGGCTCCACCCCGTGCTCTGGAAACCCAGGACCCCGAATGCCCTGCCCCAGCAGCCCTTGACCCACTTCTAGTGTCAGCACCGGCTCTCCCCAGAGTTCAGCTTCCCAGGACTCACAGAGAGGCCAACGGGCAGCTGTTGGCATGGAGGGTATGGACAGAGCCCGGATGAGAGGTCTGAGTGTCCCCCTGTGCACATCCAAGGCCCCTTGGGGCATGGGATGGACCCAGCATTGGGAAGAAAAGGGTCAGGTTAGTGGTCAGAGACTGGGAATCGGCTCTCCGCACACTGTCACTTTCATTGCGGGACTCCCCTGAGTCTGGGAATTCTAAAGTTGAGCCTGGCATTCCCCCTTAGAATGAATGTGTTTTTGTATAGGCAGGAGTTTAGAGCCTACTGCACTTCAAATGTTGACATATGTAGGATGGGAACTCCCAGGTATGCTCTGGCCCTGCACTTCCAAAGGTCCAGAGCAGTTCTGTTGGCTCTGCTGAGACTGCAAGGGGCAAAGACCATCTCCAGAGAGGAGGGGCTCCTGCTTCATGCTCCGAAGTCAGGAGCTTCTGAGCGGATGAAACAGTGGACACTGAGACCCTCGACTGTAAGTTGATTTAGAATGGCGCCAAAGGTGTGTGTGACGTGTGTGTGCGTGTGCGCACGCCTGCACCTGGGGACGTGTGTGGTACGTGACAGTGACTTTGCGTGTGTGTGCGCGCCTGAGGACGTGTGTGGTTGTGTGTATGCTGTGGGTGTGTGTGTGGTCCATGACTCCATGTGTGTGCGCGTGGGGATGTATGTGGAGCAGAGTCAGTGTGTCTGCGCGTGTGTTTGTGTGTACGTGCATGCATTAGTTTTAAGAATCGTAGAAGCTGCCCTTTGGAAGTGTGAAGGAGTAAACATCTGTATGGTGTCCCTCACTGTATAATTCAAAATGAAAATCATCTTCAATCGGCAGAAATTTGGTCCCCCCGGATTCTGAATTTTTTCCCCCCATATTGATTATGTCTTCATTGTACTGATGAGGAGAGTAGCTTAGAGAAGTTAAGTGACTCAGCCAAGGGCATAGAGCTCGCGAGCCCAGGGCCAGGACACAGTCCAAGCGGTGCGGCTCCAGAGGCCTGGAGCCCTGCTCACGACCGCGCGGGGCCTCTCGGCCGGGGGAACAGATTCTGATGGCTCGGGGCCAGCGTGCAGGCTGCCCATGCCACGGACTCTGGAAGTCGGGTGGAGAGGACCAGACAGCAGACGAGGGTAAAGGGCTGCTCAGAAATCAGTTGGGTTCCTAGATCTTCGATGAGTAAGGAGGCTCACTGCACATCCCCGATCCCTTTGCTGGTGGTTAAAAGGGACCAATGCCCACGAGAGCGCTTCTGGGAGCTGCCTGCCAAAACCTGGAACAGGACCGCTCACGACTGGCTCTGCAGCAGGAGCAGAGGAAGGAAACGGCGCCACCTGGTGGACATCCTTGGTAGTGGCAGTAGGAGGGCTAGCAGCCTTGGTATGGGGGAGGCAGGACGAGGTCCAAGTGGATGATCGTATTCACGTGTCTTAAAAATCATTGCTTCATATATTTTATCCATTTTGGGGTTTATTGTAGGGTGGTAAATATGGTCTCCGTTACTCCATTTTAGCTGGATTGATTCATTGTTTTATTGTTAATTTTTCCTTGAATGATTTGGAAGCTCTATTGTCTTTGAATGAAAATTCTCTCTAAATGTTTATAAATCACCTCTAAGTTCATAAGTTTCCATGTAATTGGGCCAGTATTCCTATAACAGTGTCAAGAATGAAATAATCGATTAGATCTTGCCCTCAATAATGAGAAATTTAGCATATTTTACCTCACTGCTGTTCCAAATTGTGTGTGTGTGTGTGTGTGTCTGTGCATGCACGTTCACGTGCTACAGTTACTACTATTTAGACAGTTGCTCTAAGATTGTTATATTAACAATGAAAATATAGGTATAAAGTTCTTGGATTTAATTGCTCACTACCACTATTTAATCCCACGTCTTTCCCATTTTTGAGTTATTTACTTTTTTCTCAATCAAAGGGACTCATGATTGGGTAATTTTTTCAAGCGGTGGGCTTGGAACCTTTACCTGTCTATACGCAGCTTTATGTTCTCTTCATCAGCAACCCTCAGCCTCAACACTCAACTCCCCGTATCTAGGGCCCGAAGCCTTATTTGAAAATATGCCATTGTTTCCCTCACAAAAAAAAAAAAAAAAAAAAAAAATTCCTATATTAAAAGTGCTGCCTGTTTACGAATGGCTACTCTTGTCTGGTGAATGGATATTAATAAAGAATTCCTTAAACTTCCTCCTGCTTTTTGCCATAACTCGGCTTCATTGAGAAGCATGATTTTACCGTTTCTCAGACGGCCTTCCGCTTTGAACCACTAAACCATCACCGCACTGTTTTTCTCCATGCTTATTCCTGAAAAAGTGAGCTCTCGACTTGAGTAAAGATGCTTCCCGTCAGAGATGTGTGGCTTCCTGACCCAAGGTCCAAAAGAAGAGAAAAGGAAAGATGCCTGGTTCCGATGGTTCCATTTTATCAGCTTAGAGATCTAGTTATCCGTGTGGCTGTGGTGGAATCTGCAATATCTTGCCTCAGAGTTTCCTTTTTCTGGCTTACACGGGGAGCCGCATTAGCTGAGGTCACGGCCCTCTGGCCCTTGTCAGGATCCCGGTGCTGAGGCAGAACCTTCCCCACACACCCACTCACTCCTTGTCCTTTTGATCGTGCAAAGTGGGTGCCAGCTGTGTGGACCGTGCTGCTGGCGGCCAGGATTGCCCCCCCACGCGACGTGTCCCAAGTCCCTCGGCGTCCCTCACTGCTACCAACTAGCTCCAGGAAGGGTGCAAGCTGGCTTCCACTGCCGTCCTTCCCCCTTCCTGTCCAGGCGGGCCCTCCTTTTGCGCTAGTCGGCCCGAAACCTTCTCTCCTGCGCTGCCTACGCTGAAGGAATTCCTCAGCGTTTCCAGCCGCTGGAGGGCGCTCTTCTCCTCTCTTTGGTCCCCTGCAGCGCTTACAGTGGAAATTTAGGAGGTGGGAAGGGCTTGAGGCTTCTCCGTATCTAGGGGCTCCCGCTCCAGCACATTCAACCAACTGTGGGTTGAAAATATTCGGGAAAAAACAGAAAGTTTCAAAAAGCAACACTTGAACTTGCCACACACCGGCAACTGCTTACGTAGCATTCTCGTTGCCTTACATACCACGCGTCCTCTACAGATGATTTCAAGTACACAGGAGGACACGGCGAAAGAGAATGTGACGATGAATGTATGCGTATGTTCATGGATAACTGAAAGATTGTGCTCTACGCTGGAATTCGACACAACATTGTAAAATGACTATAACTCGAAAAACAAATGTTTGTATGTAAAAAAGAAAGTACACGGGAGGATGCATGTAATTGCATGTCAGTCCTGTGTCATTTTATAAAAGAGGCATCAACATCCATGGATGTTGGCATCTTTGGGGAGTAAGAAGGGCTGCATTGCCACTAGAGAAGACAGGATGGAGGTTCCTTAAAAAACCACAAATGGACTTACCTTATGATCCAGCCTTCCCACGCCTGGGGACATGTTAGGGGGAAAGTCGAATTCAAACAGTCACATGCACCTCAATGCTCACAGCAGCCCTATTTATAATCGCCAGGACGTGGAACCAACCCAAACGTCCATCGACTGGGGACTGGAGAAAGAAGGAGTGGTCTATTTATGCCATGGAATACTACTCAGCCATGAAAAAGGATAAAACGATGCCATTTGCGGCAACGTGGATGGACACAGAGATAGTCCTTCTGAGTCAAGTAAGTAAGCCAGAAGAGAGAAAAATGCCATATGATACCACTTGCATGTGGAATCTAAAAAATAGACAGAAATGAACTTCACGACAAAAGAGGAACAGACCCACAGACATAGAGAAACCAACTTATGGTTAGCAGGGAGGGCAGGGGGTGGGAAGGGGTAAATATGGGAATTGGAAAATTGCCCCTCTTGGGGAGTGATGGAAATGGTAGCTACCTTGATTGTGGTGATGGATTTCTGGGTGTAGACATGTATGAAAATTCATCAAATACTACATGTGAGATGTGTCTAGTTTACGGAACAGAAATCGTAGCACAATAAAGGTGTTTTCAAAGAAAAGAGAGATGGGCTGCATTGTGTCCTATGCTTCTATGTGTCTTCAGGGAGGCCTCAAGAGGGCGGTGCTGGCCTTCCCGCCAACACGATGACATGAAGCCCGAACAATCCATCGATGGGAAGAAGATAAGTGCCATGGTCCCATGTGGACCCCAAGCTTAGGCATGGTGCATGGGTGACATTTATCGAGAATCCAGCGAGGTTGCGGCCAGAGCTTGAGGCCGGGGCAGCAAAGCGCAAGTGGCACTGAGGAGCATCGTGGCGCAGAGGCTGGACTGGGGGCCCGCAGGCTCCTCCCAGGAGGAGCCTCCGTGTTTGGGAGGTGGCTAACGTGCCTGCTTCGTGTCACCAGCAAGTGATGCCACCTGTGGACAATCAGCTGCAATCCTGAGCCGGGTCAGCCCTGGGTGATGCGCTAAAGGCTCCTACCAGAGGGGGCGCCAGACGGACAGTGACCCAAGCAACAGGCTGCTGAGTTTGCGGCCTGTGTTTCTCGTGCTTTCCGTGTCTCACTGCGTTTCAGTGTCACCCCGAGGAATTCGGGCGGTCTTTACAGGCTGATGGCCTCTCGGTTCCTCATCAGCCTGGCAAGCCCCCCAGCCCTATCTGGCCAGACCCTGGCGAGCGCCTTCCCTTGTTCTACCAAAACCCTTCCCACCCTCGCCTGGGGTGAGCTTTTGTTATTTTAATTGATGGGAATGAGGATACCTTCCAGCCTCCTCAGGCCCTTCCTTAGGGCTTCTGCCCTTAGACCCCGCCATGCCCGCCACCTACCCTGGTTCCTGCACTCCAGAGGGTCCCTCTGGCCCTGACACTCCCTCTGGCCATGCCCTCCACGGGGTGGAGTCAGCAGGGCCAAGGGGACACGCCCATTGGCTCCACCCCGTGCTCTGGAAACCCAGGACCCCGAATGCCCTGCCCCAGCAGCCCTTGACCCACTTCTAGTGTCAGCACCGGCTCTCCCCAGAGTTCAGCTTCCCAGGACTCACAGAGAGGCCAACGGGCAGCTGTTGGCATGGAGGGTATGGACAGAGCCCGGATGAGAGGTCTGAGTGTCCCCCTGTGCACATCCAAGGCCCCTTGGGGCATGGGATGGACCCAGCATTGGGAAGAAAAGGGTCAGGTTAGTGGTCAGAGACTGGGAATCGGCTCTCCGCACACTGTCACTTTCATTGCGGGACTCCCCTGAGTCTGGGAATTCTAAAGTTGAGCCTGGCATTCCCCCTTAGAATGAATGTGTTTTTGTATAGGCAGGAGTTTAGAGCCTACTGCACTTCAAATGTTGACATATGTAGGATGGGAACTCCCAGGTATGCTCTGGCCCTGCACTTCCAAAGGTCCAGAGCAGTTCTGTTGGCTCTGCTGAGACTGCAAGGGGCAAAGACCATCTCCAGAGAGGAGGGGCTCCTGCTTCATGCTCCGAAGTCAGGAGCTTCTGAGCGGATGAAACAGTGGACACTGAGACCCTCGACTGTAAGTTGATTTAGAATGGCGCCAAAGGTGTGTGTGACGTGTGTGTGCGTGTGCGCATGCCTGCACCTGGGGACGTGTGTGGTACGTGACAGTGACTTTGCGTGTGTGTGCGCGCCTGAGGACGTGTGTGGTTGTGTGTATGCTGTGGGTGTGTGTGTGGTCCATGACTCCATGTGTGTGCGCGTGGGGATGTATGTGGAGCAGAGTCAGTGTGTCTGCGCGTGTGTTTGTGTGTACGTGCATGCATTAGTTTTAAGAATCGTAGAAGCTGCCCTTTGGAAGTGTGAAGGAGTAAACATCTGTATGGTGTCCCTCACTGTATAATTCAAAATGAAAATCATCTTCAATCGGCAGAAATTTGGTCCCCCCGGATTCTGAATTTTTTCCCCCCATATTGATTATGTCTTCATTGTACTGATGAGGAGAGTAGCTTAGAGAAGTTAAGTGACTCAGCCAAGGGCATAGAGCTCGCGAGCCCAGGGCCAGGACACAGTCCAAGCGGTGCGGCTCCAGAGGCCTGGAGCCCTGCTCACGACCGCGCGGGGCCTCTCGGCCGGGGGAACAGATTCTGATGGCTCGGGGCCAGCGTGCAGGCTGCCCATGCCACGGACTCTGGAAGTCGGGTGGAGAGGACCAGACAGCAGACGAGGGTAAAGGGCTGCTCAGAAATCAGTTGGGTTCCTAGATCTTCGATGAGTAAGGAGGCTCACTGCACATCCCCGATCCCTTTGCTGGTGGTTAAAAGGGACCAATGCCCACGAGAGCGCTTCTGGGAGCTGCCTGCCAAAACCTGGAACAGGACCGCTCACGACTGGCTCTGCAGCAGGAGCAGAGGAAGGAAACGGCGCCACCTGGTGGACATCCTTGGTAGTGGCAGTAGGAGGGCTAGCAGCCTTGGTATGGGGGAGGCAGGACGAGGTCCAAGTGGATGATCGTATTCACGTGTCTTAAAAATCATTGCTTCATATATTTTATCCATTTTGGGGTTTATTGTAGGGTGGTAAATATGGTCTCCGTTACTCCATTTTAGCTGGATTGATTCATTGTTTTATTGTTAATTTTTCCTTGAATGATTTGGAAGCTCTATTGTCTTTGAATGAAAATTCTCTCTAAATGTTTATAAATCACCTCTAAGTTCATAAGTTTCCATGTAATTGGGCCAGTATTCCTATAACAGTGTCAAGAATGAAATAATCGATTAGATCTTGCCCTCAATAATGAGAAATTTAGCATATTTTACCTCACTGCTGTTCCAAATTGTGTGTGTGTGTGTGTGTGTCTGTGCATGCACGTGCGCGTGCTACAGTTACTACTATTTAGACAGTTGCTCTAAGATTGTTATATTAACAATGAAAATATAGGTATAAAGTTCTTGGATTTAATTGCTCACTACCACTATTTAATCCCACGTCTTTCCCATTTTTGAGTTATTTACTTTTTTCTCAATCAAAGGGACTCATGATTGGGTAATTTTTTCAAGCGGTGGGCTTGGAACCTTTACCTGTCTATACGCAGCTTTATGTTCTCTTCATCAGCAACCCTCAGCCTCAACACTCAACTCCCCGTATCTAGGGCCCGAAGACTTATTTGAAAATATGCCATTGTTTCCCTCACAAAAAAAAAAAAAATTCCTATATTAAAAGTGCTGCCTGTTTACGAATGGCTACTCTTGTCTGGTGAATGGATATTAATAAAGTATTCCTTAAACTTCCTCCTGCTTTTTGCCATAACTCGGCTTCATTGAGAAGCATGATTTTACCGTTTCTCAGACGGCCTTCCGCTTTGAACCACTAAACCATCACCGCACTGTTTTTCTCCATGCTTATTCCTGAAAAAGTGAGCTCTCGACTTGAGTAAAGATGCTTCCCGTCAGAGATGTGTGGCTTCCTGACCCAAGGTCCAAAAGAAGAGAAAAGGAAAGATGCCTGGTTCCGATGGTTCCATTTTATCAGCTTAGAGATCTAGTTATCCGTGTGGCTGTGGTGGAATCTGCAATATCTTGCCTCAGAGTTTCCTTTTTCTGGCTTACACGGGGAGCCGCATTAGCTGAGGTCACGGCCCTCTGGCCCTTGTCAGGATCCCGGTGCTGAGGCAGAACCTTCCCCACACACCCACTCACTCCTTGTCCTTTTGATCGTGCAAAGTGGGTGCCAGCTGTGTGGACCGTGCTGCTGGCGGCCAGGATTGACCCCCACGCGACGTGTCCCAAGTCCCTCGGCGTCCCTCACTGCTACCAACTAGCTCCAGGAAGGGTGCAAGCTGGCTTCCACTGCCGTCCTTCCCCCTTCCTGTCCAGGCGGGCCCTCCTTTTGCGCTAGTCGGCCCGAAACCTTCTCTCCTGCGCTGCCTACGCTGAAGGAATTCCTCAGCGTTTCCAGCCGCTGGAGGGTGCTCTTCTCCTCTCTTTGGTCCCCTGCAGCGCTTACAGTGGAAATTTAGGAGGTGGGAAGGGCTTGAGGCTTCTCCGTATCTAGGGGCTCCCGCTCCAGCACATTCAACCAACTGTGGGTTGAAAATATTCGGGAAAAAACAGAAAGTTTCAAAAAGCAACACTTGAACTTGCCACACACCGGCAACTGCTTACGTAGCATTCTCGTTGCCTTACATACCACGCGTCCTCTACAGATGATTTCAAGTACACAGTAGGACACGGCGAAAGAGAATGTGACGATGAATGTATGCGTATGTTCATGGATAAATGAAAGATTGTGCTCTACGCTGGAATTCGACACAACATTGTAAAATGACTATAACTCGAAAAACAAATGTTTGTATGTAAAAAAGAAAGTACACGGGAGGATGCATGTAATTGCATGTCAGTCCTGTGTCATTTTATAAAAGAGGCATCAACATCCATGGATGTTGGCATCTTTGGGGAGTAAGAAGGGCTGCATTGCCACTAGAGAAGACAGGATGGAGGTTCCTTAAAAAACCACAAATGGACTTAACTTATGATCCAGCCTTCCCACGCCTGGGGACATGTTAGGGGGAAAGTCGAATTCAAACAGTCACATGCACCTCAATGCTCACAGCAGCCCTATTTATAATCGCCAGGACGTGGAACCAGTCCAAACGTCCATCGACTGGGGACTGGAGAAAGAAGGAGTGGTCTATTTATGCCATGGAATACTACTCAGCCATGAAAAAGGATAAAACGATGCCATTTGCGGCAACGTGGATGGACACAGAGATAGTCCTTCTGAGTCAAGTAAGTAAGCCAGAAGAGAGAAAAATGCCATATGATACCACTTGCATGTGGAATCTAAAAAATAGACAGAAATGAACTTCACGACAAAAGAGGAACAGACCCACAGACATAGAGAAACCAACTTATGGTTAGCAGGGAGGGCAGGGGGTGGGAAGGGGTAAATATGGGAATTGGAAAATTGCCCCTCTTGGGGAGTGATGGAAATGGTAGCTACCTTGATTGTGGTGATGGATTTCTGGGTGTAGACATGTATGAAAATTCATCAAATACTACATGTGAGATGTGTCTAGTTTACGGAACAGAAATCGTAGCACAATAAAGGTGTTTTCAAAGAAAAGAGAGATGGGCTGCATTGTGTCCTATGCTTCTATGTGTCTTCAGGGAGGCCTCAAGAGGGCGGTGCTGGCCTTCCCGCCAACACGATGACATGAAGCCCGAACAATCCATCGATGGGAAGAAGATAAGTGCCATGGTCCCATGTGGACCCCAAGCTTAGGCATGGTGCATGGGTGACATTTATCGAGAATCCAGCGAGGTTGCGGCCAGAGCTTGAGGCCGGGGCAGCAAAGCGCAAGTGGCACTGAGGAGCATCGTGGCGCAGAGGCTGGACTGGGGGCCCGCAGGCTCCTCCCAGGAGGAGCCTCCGTGTTTGGGAGGTGGCTAACGTGCCTGCTTCGTGTCACCAGCAAGTGATGCCACCTGTGGACAATCAGCTGCAATCCTGAGCCGGGTCAGCCCTGGGTGATGCGCTAAAGGCTCCTACCAGAGGGGGCGCCAGACGGACAGTGACCCAAGCAACAGGCTGCTGAGTTTGCGGCCTGTGTTTCTCGTGCTTTCCGTGTCTCACTGCGTTTCAGTGTCACCCCGAGGAATTCGGGCGGTCTTTACAGGCTGATGGCCTCTCGGTTCCTCATCAGCCTGGCAAGCCCCCCAGCCCTATCTGGCCAGACCCTGGCGAGCGCCTTCCCTTGTTCTACCAAAACCCTTCCCACCCTCGCCTGGGGTGAGCTTTTGTTATTTTAATTGATGGGAATGAGGATACCTTCCAGCCTCCTCAGGCCCTTCCTTAGGGCTTCTGCCCTTAGACCCCGCCATGCCCGCCACCTACCCTGGTTCCTGCACTCCAGAGGGTCCCTCTGGCCCTGACACTCCCTCTGGCCATGCCCTCCACGGGGTGGAGTCAGCAGGGCCAAGGGGACACGCCCATTGGCTCCACCCCGTGCTCTGGAAACCCAGGACCCCGAATGCCCTGCCCCAGCAGCCCTTGACCCACTTCTAGTGTCAGCACCGGCTCTCCCCAGAGTTCAGCTTCCCAGGACTCACAGAGAGGCCAACGGGCAGCTGTTGGCATGGAGGGTATGGACAGAGCCCGGATGAGAGGTCTGAGTGTCCCCCTGTGCACATCCAAGGCCCCTTGGGGCATGGGATGGACCCAGCATTGGGAAGAAAAGGGTCAGGTTAGTGGTCAGAGACTGGGAATCGGCTCTCTGCACACTGTCACTTTCATTGCGGGACTCCCCTGAGTCTGGGAATTCTAAAGTTGAGCCTGGCATTCCCCCTTAGAATGAATGTGTTTTTGTATAGGCAGGAGTTTAGAGCCTACTGCACTTCAAATGTTGACATATGTAGGATGGGAACTCCCAGGTATGCTCTGGCCCTGCACTTCCAAAGGTCCAGAGCAGTTCTGTTGGCTCTGCTGAGACTGCAAGGGGCAAAGACCATCTCCAGAGAGGAGGGGCTCCTGCTTCATGCTCCGAAGTCAGGAGCTTCTGAGCGGATGAAACAGTGGACACTGAGACCCTCGACTGTAAGTTGATTTAGAATGGCGCCAAAGGTGTGTGTGACGTGTGTGTGCGTGTGCGCACGCCTGCACCTGGGGACGTGTGTGGTACGTGACAGTGACTTTGCGTGTGTGTGCGCGCCTGAGGACGTGTGTGGTTGTGTGTATGCTGTGGGTGTGTGTGTGGTCCATGACTCCATGTGTGTGCGCGTGGGGATGTATGTGGAGCAGAGTCAGTGTGTCTGCGCGTGTGTTTGTGTGTACGTGCATGCATTAGTTTTAAGAATCGTAGAAGCTGCCCTTTGGAAGTGTGAAGGAGTAAACATCTGTATGGTGTCCCTCACTGTATAATTCAAAATGAAAATCATCTTCAATCGGCAGAAATTTGGTCCCCCCGGATTCTGAATTTTTTCCCCCCATATTGATTATGTCTTCATTGTACTGATGAGGAGAGTAGCTTAGAGAAGTTAAGTGACTCAGCCAAGGGCATAGAGCTCGCGAGCCCAGGGCCAGGACACAGTCCAAGCGGTGCGGCTCCAGAGGCCTGGAGCCCTGCTCACGACCGCGCGGGGCCTCTCGGCCGGGGGAACAGATTCTGATGGCTCGGGGCCAGCGTGCAGGCTGCCCATGCCACGGACTCTGGAAGTCGGGTGGAGAGGACCAGACAGCAGACGAGGGTAAAGGGCTGCTCAGAAATCAGTTGGGTTCCTAGATCTTCGATGAGTAAGGAGGCTCACTGCACATCCCCGATCCCTTTGCTGGTGGTTAAAAGGGACCAATGCCCACGAGAGCGCTTCTGGGAGCTGCCTGCCAAAACCTGGAACAGGACCGCTCACGACTGGCTCTGCAGCAGGAGCAGAGGAAGGAAACGGCGCCACCTGGTGGACATCCTTGGTAGTGGCAGTAGGAGGGCTAGCAGCCTTGGTATGGGGGAGGCAGGACGAGGTCCAAGTGGATGATCGTATTCACGTGTCTTAAAAATCATTGCTTCATATATTTTATCCATTTTGGGGTTTATTGTAGGGTGGTAAATATGGTCTCCGTTACTCCATTTTAGCTGGATTGATTCATTGTTTTATTGTTAATTTTTCCTTGAATGATTTGGAAGCTCTATTGTCTTTGAATGAAAATTCTCTCTAAATGTTTATAAATCACCTCTAAGTTCATAAGTTTCCATGTAATTGGGCCAGTATTCCTATAACAGTGTCAAGAATGAAATAATCGATTAGATCTTGCCCTCAATAATGAGAAATTTAGCATATTTTACCTCACTGCTGTTCCAAATTGTGTGTGTGTGTGTGTGTGTCTGTGCATGCACGTGCGCGTGCTACAGTTACTACTATTTAGACAGTTGCTCTAAGATTGTTATATTAACAATGAAAATATAGGTATAAAGTTCTTGGATTTAATTGCTCACTACCACTATTTAATCCCACGTCTTTCCCATTTTTGAGTTATTTACTTTTTTCTCAATCAAAGGGACTCATGATTGGGTAATTTTTTCAAGCGGTGGGCTTGGAACCTTTACCTGTCTATACGCAGCTTTATGTTCTCTTCATCAGCAACCCTCAGCCTCAACACTCAACTCCCCGTATCTAGGGCCCGAAGACTTATTTGAAAATATGCCATTGTTTCCCTCACAAAAAAAAAAAAAAAAAAAAAAAAAAATTCCTATATTAAAAGTGCTGCCTGTTTACGAATGGCTACTCTTGTCTGGTGAATGGATATTAATAAAGTATTCCTTAAACTTCCTCCTGCTTTTTGCCATAACTCGGCTTCATTGAGAAGCATGATTTTACCGTTTCTCAGACGGCCTTCCGCTTTGAACCACTAAACCATCACCGCACTGTTTTTCTCCATGCTTATTCCTGAAAAAGTGAGCTCTCGACTTGAGTAAAGATGCTTCCCGTCAGAGATGTGTGGCTTCCTGACCCAAGGTCCAAAAGAAGAGAAAAGGAAAGATGCCTGGTTCCGATGGTTCCATTTTATCAGCTTAGAGATCTAGTTATCCGTGTGGCTGTGGTGGAATCTGCAATATCTTGCCTCAGAGTTTCCTTTTTCTGGCTTACACGGGGAGCCGCATTAGCTGAGGTCACGGCCCTCTGGCCCTTGTCAGGATCCCGGTGCTGAGGCAGAACCTTCCCCACACACCCACTCACTCCTTGTCCTTTTGATCGTGCAAAGTGGGTGCCAGCTGTGTGGACCGTGCTGCTGGCGGCCAGGATTGCCCCCCCACGCGACGTGTCCCAAGTCCCTCGGCGTCCCTCACTGCTACCAACTAGCTCCAGGAAGGGTGCAAGCTGGCTTCCACTGCCGTCCTTCCCCCTTCCTGTCCAGGCGGGCCCTCCTTTTGCGCTAGTCGGCCCGAAACCTTCTCTCCTGCGCTGCCTACGCTGAAGGAATTCCTCAGCGTTTCCAGCCGCTGGAGGGCGCTCTTCTCCTCTCTTTGGTCCCCTGCAGCGCTTACAGTGGAAATTTAGGAGGTGGGAAGGGCTTGAGGCTTCTCCGTATCTAGGGGCTCCCGCTCCAGCACATTCAACCAACTGTGGGTTGAAAATATTCGGGAAAAAACAGAAAGTTTCAAAAAGCAACACTTGAACTTGCCACACACCGGCAACTGCTTACGTAGCATTCACGTTGCCTTACATACCACGCGTCCTCTACAGATGATTTCAAGTACACAGGAGGACACGGCGAAAGAGAATGTGACGATGAATGTATGCGTATGTTCATGGATAACTGAAAGATTGTGCTCTACGCTGGAATTCGACACAACATTGTAAAATGACTATAACTCGAAAAACAAATGTTTGTATGTAAAAAAGAAAGTACACGGGAGGATGCATGTAATTGCATGTCAGTCCTGTGTCATTTTATAAAAGAGGCATCAACATCCATGGATGTTGGCATCTTTGGGGAGTAAGACGGGCTGCATTGCCACTAGAGAAGACAGGATGGAGGTTCCTTAAAAAACCACAAATGGACTTACCTTATGATCCAGCCTTCCCACGCCTGGGGACATGTTAGGGGGAAAGTCGAATTCAAACAGTCACATGCACCTCAATGCTCACAGCAGCCCTATTTATAATCGCCAGGACGTGGAACCAACCCAAACGTCCATCGACTGGGGACTGGAGAAAGAAGGAGTGGTCTATTTATGCCATGGAATACTACTCAGCCATGAAAAAGGATAAAACGATGCCATTTGCGGCAACGTGGATGGACACAGAGATAGTCCTTCTGAGTCAAGTAAGTAAGCCAGAAGAGAGAAAAATGCCATATGATACCACTTGCATGTGGAATCTAAAAAATAGACAGAAATGAACTTCACGACAAAAGAGGAACAGACCCACAGACATAGAGAAACCAACTTATGGTTAGCAGGGAGGGCAGGGGGTGGGAAGGGGTAAATATGGGAATTGGAAAATTGCCCCTCTTGGGGAGTGATGGAAATGGTAGCTACCTTGATTGTGGTGATGGATTTCTGGGTGTAGACATGTATGAAAATTCATCAAATACTACATGTGAGATGTGTCTAATTGACGGAACAGAAATTGTAGCACAATAAAGGTGTTATCAAAGAAAAGAGAGATGGGCTGCATTGTGTCCTATGCTTCTATGTGTCTTCAGGGAGGCCTCAAGAGGGCGGTGCTGGCCTTCCCGCCAACACGATGACATGAAGCCCGAACAATCCATCGATGGGAAGAAGATAAGTGCCATGGTCCCATGTGGACCCCAAGCTTAGGCATGGTGCATGGGTGACATTTATCGAGAATCCAGTGAGGTTGCGGCCAGAGCTTGAGGCCGGGGCAGCAAAGCGCAAGTGGCACTGAGGAGCATCGTGGCGCAGAGGCTGGACTGGGGGCCCGCAGGCTCCTCCCAGGAGGAGCCTCCGTGTTTGGGAGGTGGCTAACGTGCCTGCTTCGTGTCACCAGCAAGTGATGCCACCTGTGGACAATCAGCTGCAATCCTGAGCCGGGTCAGCCCTGGGTGATGCGCTAAAGGCTCCTACCAGAGGGGGCGCCAGACGGACAGTGACCCAAGCAACAGGCTGCTGAGTTTCCGGCCTGTGTTTCTCGTGCTTTCCGTGTCTCACTGCGTTTCAGTGTCACCCCGAGGAATTCGGGCGGTCTTTACAGGCTGATGGCCTCTCGGTTCCTCATCAGCCTGGCAAGCCCCCCAGCCCTATCTGGCCAGACCCTGGCGAGCGCCTTCCCTTGTTCTACCAAAACCCTTCCCACCCTCGCCTGCGGTGAGCTTTTGTTATTTTAATTGATGGGAATGAGGATACCTTCCAGCCTCCTCAGGCCCTTCCTTAGGGCTTCTGCCCTTAGACCCCGCCATGCCCGCCACCTACCCTGGTTCCTGCACTCCAGAGGGTCCCTCTGGCCCTGACACTCCCTCTGGCCACGCCCTCCACGGGGTGGAGTCAGCAGGGCCAAGGGGACACGCCCATTGGCTCCACCCCGTGCTCTGGAAACCCAGGACCCCGAATGCCCTGCCCCAGCAGCCCTTGACCCACTTCTAGTGTCTGCACCGGCTCTCCCCGGAGCTCAGCTTCCCAGGACTCACAGAGAGGCCAACGGGCAGCTGTTGGCATGGAGGGTATGGACAGAGCCCGGATGGGAGGTCTGAGTGTCCCCCTGTGCACATCCAAGGCCCCTTGGGGCATGGGATGGACACAGCATTGGGAAGAAAAGGGTCAGGCTAGTGGTCAGAGACTGGGAATCGGCTCTCCCCACACTGTCACTTTCATTGCGGGACTCCCCTGAGTCTGGGAATTCTAAAGTTGAGCCTGGCATTCCCCCTTAGAATGAATGTGTTTTTGTATAGGCAGGAGTTTAGAGCCTACTGCACTTCAAATGTTGACATATGTAGGATGGGAACTCCCAGGTATGCTCTGGCCCTGCACTTCCAAAGGTCCAGAGCAGTTCTGTTGGCTCTGCTGAGACTGCAAGGGGCAAAGACCATCTCCAGAGAGGAGGGGCTCCTGCTTCATGCTCCGAAGTCAGGAGCTTCTGAGCGGATGAAACAGTGGACACTGAGACCCTCGACTGTAAGTTGATTTAGAATGGCGCCAAAGGTGTGTGTGACGTGTGTGTGCGTGTGCGCACGCCTGCACCTGGGGACGTGTGTGGTACGTGACAGTGACTTTGCGTGTGTGTGCGCGCCTGAGGACGTGTGTGGTTGTGTGTATGCTGTGGGTGTGTGTGTGGTCCATGACTCCATGTGTGTGCGCGTGGGGATGTATGTGGAGGAGGGTCAGTGTGTCTGCACGTGTGTTTGTGTGTACGTGCATGCATTAGTTTTAAGAATCGTAGAAGCTGCCCTTTGGAAGTGTGAAGTAGTAAACATCTGTATGGTGTCCCTCACTGTATAATTCAAAATGAAAATCATCTTCAATCGGCAGAAATTTGGTCCCCCCGGATTCTGAATTTTTTCCCCCCATATTGATTATGTCTTCATTGTACTGATGAGGAGAGTAGCTTAGAGAAGTTAAGTGACTCAGCCAAGGGCATAGAGCTCGCAAGCCCAGGGCCAGGACACAGTCCAAGCGGTGCGGCTCCAGAGGCCTGGAGCCCTGCTCACGACCGCGCGGGGCCTCTCGGCCGGGGGAACAGATTCTGATGGGCCGGGGCCAGCGTGCAGGCTGCCCATGCCGCGGACTCTGGAAGTCGGGTGGAGAGGACCAGACAGCAGACGAGGGTAAAGGGCTGCTCAGAAATCAGTTGGGTTCCTAGATCTTCGATGAGTAAGGAGGCTCACTGCACATCCCCGATCCCTTTGCTGGTGGCTAAAAGGGACCAATGCCCACGAGAGCGCTTCTGGGAGCTGCCTGCCAAAACCTGGAACAGGACCGCTCACGACTGGCTCTGCAGCAGGAGCAGAGGAAGGAAACGGCGCCACCTGGTGGACATCCTTGGTAGTGGCAGTAGGAGGGCTAGCAGCCTTGGTATGGGGGAGGCAGGACGAGGTCCAAGTGGATGATCGTTTTCACGTGTCTTAAAAATCATTGCTTCATATATTTTATCCATTTTGGTATTTATTGTAGGGTGGTAAATATGGTCTCCGTTACTCCATTTTAGCTGGATTGATTCATTGTTTTATTGTTAATTTTTCCTTGAATGATTTGGAAGCTCTATTGTCTTTGAATGAAAATTCTCTCTAAATGTTTATAAATCACCTCTAAGTTCATAAGTTTCCATGTAATTGGGCCAGTATTCCTATAACAGTGTCAAGAATGAAATAATCGATTAGATCTTGCCCTCAATAATGAGAAATTTAGCATATTTTACCTCACTGCTGTTCCAAATTGTGTGTGTGTGTGTGTGTGTCTGTGCATGCACGTGCGCGTGCTACAGTTACTACTATTTAGACAGTTGCTCTAAGATTGTTATATTAACAATGAAAATATAGGTATAAAGTTCTTGGATTTAATTGCTCACTACCACTATTTAATCCCACGTCTTTCCCATTTTTGAGTTATTTACTTTTTTCTCAATCAAAGGGACTCATGATTGGGTAATTTTTTCAAGCGGTGGGCTTGGAACCTTTACCTGTCTATACGCAGCTTTATGTTCTCTTCATCAGCAACCCTCAGCCTCAACACTCAACTCCCCGTATCTAGGGCCCGAAGACTTATTTGAAAATATGCCATTGTTTCCCTCACAAAAAAAAAAAAAATTCCTATATTAAAAGTGCTGCCTGTTTACGAATGGCTACTCTTGTCTGGTGAATGGATATTAATAAAGTATTCCTTAAACTTCCTCCTGCTTTTTGCCATAACTCGGCTTCATTGAGAAGCATGATTTTACCGTTTCTCAGACGGCCTTCCGCTTTGAACCACTAAACCATCACCGCACTGTTTTTCTCCATGCTTATTCCTGAAAAAGTGAGCTCTCGACTTGAGTAAAGATGCTTCCCGTCAGAGATGTGTGGCTTCCTGACCCAAGGTCCAAAAGAAGAGAAAAGGAAAGATGCCTGGTTCCGATGGTTCCATTTTATCAGCTTAGAGATCTAGTTATCCGTGTGGCTGTGGTGGAATCTGCAATATCTTGCCTCAGAGTTTCCTTTTTCTGGCTTACACGGGGAGCCGCATTAGCTGAGGTCACGGCCCTCTGGCCCTTGTCAGGATCCCGGTGCTGAGGCAGAACCTTCCCCACACACCCACTCACTCCTTGTCCTTTTGATCGTGCAAAGTGGGTGCCAGCTGTGTGGACCGTGCTGCTGGCGGCCAGGATTGCCCCCCCACGCGACGTGTCCCAAGTCCCTCGGCGTCCCTCACTGCTACCAACTAGCTCCAGGAAGGGTGCAAGCTGGCTTCCACTGCCGTCCTTCCCCCTTCCTGTCCAGGCGGGCCCTCCTTTTGCGCTAGTCGGCCCGAAACCTTCTCTCCTGCGCTGCCTACGCTGAAGGAATTCCTCAGCGTTTCCAGCCGCTGGAGGGCGCTCTTCTCCTCTCTTTGGTCCCCTGCAGCGCTTACAGTGGAAATTTAGGAGGTGGGAAGGGCTTGAGGCTTCTCCGTATCTAGGGGCTCCCGCTCCAGCACATTCAACCAACTGTGGGTTGAAAATATTCGGGAAAAAACAGAAAGTTTCAAAAAGCAACACTTGAACTTGCCACACACCGGCAACTGCTTACGTAGCATTCACGTTGCCTTACATACCACGCGTCCTCTACAGATGATTTCAAGTACACAGGAGGACACGGCGAAAGAGAATGTGACGATGAATGTATGCGTATGTTCATGGATAACTGAAAGATTGTGCTCTACGCTGGAATTCGACACAACATTGTAAAATGACTATAACTCGAAAAACAAATGTTTGTATGTAAAAAAGAAAGTACACGGGAGGATGCATGTAATTGCATGTCAGTCCTGTGTCATTTTATAAAAGAGGCATCAACATCCATGGATGTTGGCATCTTTGGGGAGTAAGACGGGCTGCATTGCCACTAGAGAAGACAGGATGGAGGTTCCTTAAAAAACCACAAATGGACTTACCTTATGATCCAGCCTTCCCACGCCTGGGGACATGTTAGGGGGAAAGTCGAATTCAAACAGTCACATGCACCTCAATGCTCACAGCAGCCCTATTTATAATCGCCAGGACGTGGAACCAACCCAAACGTCCATCGACTGGGGACTGGAGAAAGAAGGAGTGGTCTATTTATGCCATGGAATACTACTCAGCCATGAAAAAGGATAAAACGATGCCATTTGCGGCAACGTGGATGGACACAGAGATAGTCCTTCTGAGTCAAGTAAGTAAGCCAGAAGAGAGAAAAATGCCATATGATACCACTTGCATGTGGAATCTAAAAAATAGACAGAAATGAACTTCACGACAAAAGAGGAACAGACCCACAGACATAGAGAAACCAACTTATGGTTAGCAGGGAGGGCAGGGGGTGGGAAGGGGTAAATATGGGAATTGGAAAATTGCCCCTCTTGGGGAGTGATGGAAATGGTAGCTACCTTGATTGTGGTGATGGATTTCTGGGTGTAGACATGTATGAAAATTCATCAAATACTACATGTGAGATGTGTCTAATTGACGGAACAGAAATTGTAGCACAATAAAGGTGTTATCAAAGAAAAGAGAGATGGGCTGCATTGTGTCCTATGCTTCTATGTGTCTTCAGGGAGGCCTCAAGAGGGCGGTGCTGGCCTTCCCGCCAACACGATGACATGAAGCCCGAACAATCCATCGATGGGAAGAAGATAAGTGCCATGGTCCCATGTGGACCCCAAGCTTAGGCATGGTGCATGGGTGACATTTATCGAGAATCCAGCGAGGTTGCGGCCAGAGCTTGAGGCCGGGGCAGCAAAGCGCAAGTGGCACTGAGGAGCATCGTGGCGCAGAGGCTGGACTGGGGGCCCGCAGGCTCCTCCCAGGAGGAGCCTCCGTGTTTGGGAGGTGGCTAACGTGCCTGCTTCGTGTCACCAGCAAGTGATGCCACCTGTGGACAATCAGCTGCAAT
The DNA here is from genome assembly GCF_048773025.1 of Camelus bactrianus. Taxonomy (NCBI): domain Eukaryota; kingdom Metazoa; phylum Chordata; class Mammalia; order Artiodactyla; family Camelidae; genus Camelus; species Camelus bactrianus. Next base: position 28,997,368 of record NC_133567.1, read on the forward strand.
CCTGAGCCGGGTCAGCCCTGGGTGATGCGCTAAAGGCTCCTACCAGAGGGGGCGCCAGACGGACAGTGACCCAAGCAACAGGCTGCTGAGTTTCCGGCCTGTGTTTCTCGTGCTTTCCGTGTCTCACTGCGTTTCAGTGTCACCCCGAGGAATTCGGGCGGTCTTTACAGGCTGATGGCCTCTCGGTTCCTCATCAGCCTGGCAAGCCCCCCAGCCCTATCTGGCCAGACCCTGGCGAGCGCCTTCCCTTGTTCTACCAAAACCCTTCCCACCCTCGCCTGCGGTGAGCTTTTGTTATTTTAATTGATGGGAATGAGGATACCTTCCAGCCTCCTCAGGCCCTTCCTTAGGGCTTCTGCCCTTAGACCCCGCCATGCCCGCCACCTACCCTGGTTCCTGCACTCCAGAGGGTCCCTCTGGCCCTGACACTCCCTCTGGCCACGCCCTCCACGGGGTGGAGTCAGCAGGGCCAAGGGGACACGCCCATTGGCTCCACCCCGTGCTCTGGAAACCCAGGACCCCGAATGCCCTGCCCCAGCAGCCCTTGACCCACTTCTAGTGTCTGCACCGGCTCTCCCCGGAGCTCAGCTTCCCAGGACTCACAGAGAGGCCAACGGGCAGCTGTTGGCATGGAGGGTATGGACAGAGCCCGGATGGGAGGTCTGAGTGTCCCCCTGTGCACATCCAAGGCCCCTTGGGGCATGGGATGGACACAGCATTGGGAAGAAAAGGGTCAGGCTAGTGGTCAGAGACTGGGAATCGGCTCTCCCCACACTGTCACTTTCATTGCGGGACTCCCCTGAGTCTGGGAATTCTAAAGTTGAGCCTGGCATTCCCCCTTAGAATGAATGTGTTTTTGTATAGGCAGGAGTTTAGAGCCTACTGCACTTCAAATGTTGACATATGTAGGATGGGAACTCCCAGGTATGCTCTGGCCCTGCACTTCCAAAGGTCCAGAGCAGTTCTGTTGGCTCTGCTGAGACTGCAAGGGGCAAAGACCATCTCCAGAGAGGAGGGGCTCCTGCTTCATGCTCCGAAGTCAGGAGCTTCTGAGCGGATGAAACAGTGGACACTGAGACCCTCGACTGTAAGTTGATTTAGAATGGCGCCAAAGGTGTGTGTGACGTGTGTGTGCGTGTGCGCACGCCTGCACCTGGGGACGTGTGTGGTACGTGACAGTGACTTTGCGTGTGTGTGCGCGCCTGAGGACATGTGTGGTTGTGTGTATGCTGTGGGTGTGTGTGTGGTCCATGACTCCATGTGTGTGCGCGTGGGGATGTATGTGGAGCAGGGTCAGTGTGTCTGCGCGTGTGTTTGTGTGTACGTGCATGCATTAGTTTTAAGAATCGTAGAAGCTGCCCTTTGGAAGTGTGAAGTAGTAAACATCTGTATGGTGTCCCTCACTGTATAATTCAAAATGAAAATCATCTTCAATCGGCAGAAATTTGGTCCCCCCGGATTCTGAATTTTTTCCCCCCATATTGATTATGTCTTCATTGTACTGATGAGGAGAGTAGCTTAGAGAAGTTAAGTGACTCAGCCAAGGGCATAGAGCTCGCAAGCCCAGGGCCAGGACACAGTCCAAGCGGTGCGGCTCCAGAGGCCTGGAGCCCTGCTCACGACCGCGCGGGGCCTCTCGGCCGGGGGAACAGATTCTGATGGGCCGGGGCCAGCGTGCAGGCTGCCCATGCCGCGGACTCTGGAAGTCGGGTGGAGAGGACCAGACAGCAGACGAGGGTAAAGGGCTGCTCAGAAATCAGTTGGGTTCCTAGATCTTCGATGAGTAAGGAGGCTCACTGCACATCCCCGATCCCTTTGCTGGTGGCTAAAAGGGACCAATGCCCACGAGAGCGCTTCTGGGAGCTGCCTGCCAAAACCTGGAACAGGACCGCTCACGACTGGCTCTGCAGCAGGAGCAGAGGAAGGAAACGGCGCCACCTGGTGGACATCCTTGGTAGTGGCAGTAGGAGGGCTAGCAGCCTTGGTATGGGGGAGGCAGGACGAGGTCCAAGTGGATGATCGTTTTCACGTGTCTTAAAAATCATTGCTTCATATATTTTATCCATTTTGGGATTTATTGTAGGGTGGTAAATATGGTCTCCGTTACTCCATTTTAGCTGGATTGATTCATTGTTTTATTGTTAATTTTTCCTTGAATGATTTGGAAGCTCTATTGTCTTTGAATGAAAATTCTCTCTAAATGTTTATAAATCACCTCTAAGTTCATAAGTTTCCATGTAATTGGGCCAGTATTCCTATAACAGTGTCAAGAATGAAATAATCGATTAGATCTTGCCCTCAATAATGAGAAATTTAGCATATTTTACCTCACTGCTGTTCCAAATTGTGTGTGTGTGTGTGTCTGTGCATGCACGTGCGCGTGCTACAGTTACTACTATTTAGACAGTTGCTCTAAGATTGTTATATTAACAATGAAAATATAGGTATAAAGTTCTTGGATTTAATTGCTCACTACCACTATTTAATCCCACGTCTTTCCCATTTTTGAGTTATTTACTTTTTTCTCAATCAAAGGGACTCATGATTGGGTAATTTTTTCAAGCGGTGGGCTTGGAACCTTTACCTGTCTATACGCAGCTTTATGTTCTCTTCATCAGCAACCCTCAGCCTCAACACTCAACTCCCCGTATCTAGGGCCCGAAGACTTATTTGAAAATATGCCATTGTTTCCCTCACAAAAAAAAAAAAAATTCCTATATTAAAAGTGCTGCCTGTTTACGAATGGCTACTCTTGTCTGGTGAATGGATATTAATAAAGTATTCCTTAAACTTCCTCCTGCTTTTTGCCATAACTCGGCTTCATTGAGAAGCATGATTTTACCGTTTCTCAGACGGCCTTCCGCTTTGAACCACTAAACCATCACCGCACTGTTTTTCTCCATGCTTATTCCTGAAAAAGTGAGCTCTCGACTTGAGTAAAGATGCTTCCCGTCAGAGATGTGTGGCTTCCTGACCCAAGGTCCAAAAGAAGAGAAAAGGAAAGATGCCTGGTTCCGATGGTTCCATTTTATCAGCTTAGAGATCTAGTTATCCGTGTGGCTGTGGTGGAATCTGCAATATCTTGCCTCAGAGTTTCCTTTTTCTGGCTTACACGGGGAGCCGCATTAGCTGAGGTCACGGCCCTCTGGCCCTTGTCAGGATCCCGGTGCTGAGGCAGCCCCTTCCCCACACACCCACTCACTCCTTGTCCTTTTGATCGTGCAAAGTGGGTGCCAGCTGTGTGGACCGTGCTGCTGGCGGCCAGGATTGCCCCCCCACGCGACGTGTCCCCAGTCCCTCGGCGTCCCTCACTGCTACCAACTAGCTCCAGGAAGGGTGCAAGCTGGCTTCCACTGCCGTCCTTCCCCCTTCCTGTCCAGGCGGGCCCTCCTTTTGCGCTAGTCGGCCCGAAACCTTCTCTCCTGCGCTGCCTACGCTGAAGGAATTCCTCAGCGTTTCCAGCCGCTGGAGGGCGCTCTTCTCCTCTCTTTGGTCCCCTGCAGCGCTTACAGTGGAAATTTAGGAGGTGGGAAGGGCTTGAGGCTTCTCCGTATCTAGGGGCTCCCGCTCCAGCACATTCAACCAACTGTGGGTTGAAAATATTCGGGAAAAAACAGAAAGTTTCAAAAAGCAACACTTGAACTTGCCACACACCGGCAACTGCTTACGTAGCATTCACGTTGCCTTACATACCACGCGTCCTCTACAGATGATTTCAAGTACACAGGAGGACACGGCGAAAGAGAATGTGACAATGAATGTATGCGTATGTTCATGGATAACTGAAAGATTGTGCTCTACGCTGGAATTCGACACAACATTGTAAAATGACTATAACTCGAAAAACAAATGTTTGTATGTAAAAAAGAAAGTACACGGGAGGATGCATGTAATTGCATGTCAGTCCTGTGTCATTTTATAAAAGAGGCATCAACATCCATGGATGTTGGCATCTTTGGGGAGTAAGACGGGCTGCATTGCCACTAGAGAAGACAGGATGGAGGTTCCTTAAAAAACCACAAATGGACTTACCTTATGATCCAGCCTTCCCACGCCTGGGGACATGTTAGGGGGAAAGTCGAATTCAAACAGTCACATGCACCTCAATGCTCACAGCAGCCCTATTTATAATCGCCAGGACGTGGAACCAACCCAAACGTCCATCGACTGGGGACTGGAGAAAGAAGGAGTGGTCTATTTATGCCATGGAATACTACTCAGCCATGAAAAAGGATAAAACGATGCCATTTGCGGCAACGTGGATGGACACAGAGATAGTCCTTCTGAGTCAAGTAAGTAAGCCAGAAGAGAGAAAAATGCCATATGATACCACTTGCATGTGGAATCTAAAAAATAGACAGAAATGAACTTCACGACAAAAGAGGAACAGACCCACAGACATAGAGAAACCAACTTATGGTTAGCAGGGAGGGCAGGGGGTGGGAAGGGGTAAATATGGGAATTGGAAAATTGCCCCTCTTGGGGAGTGATGGAAATGGTAGCTACCTTGATTGTGGTGATGGATTTCTGGGTGTAGACATGTATGAAAATTCATCAAATACTACATGTGAGATGTGTCTAATTGACGGAACAGAAATTGTAGCACAATAAAGGTGTTATCAAAGAAAAGAGAGATGGGCTGCATTGTGTCCTATGCTTCTATGTGTCTTCAGGGAGGCCTCAAGAGGGCGGTGCTGGCCTTCCCGCCAACACGATGACATGAAGCCCGAACAATCCATCGATGGGAAGAAGATAAGTGCCATGGTCCCATGTGGACCCCAAGCTTAGGCATGGTGCATGGGTGACATTTATCGAGAATCCAGCGAGGTTGCGGCCAGAGCTTGAGGCCGGGGCAGCAAAGCGCAAGTGGCACTGAGGAGCATCGTGGCGCAGAGGCTGGACTGGGGGCCCGCAGGCTCCTCCCAGGAGGAGCCTCCGTGTTTGGGAGGTGGCTAACGTGCCTGCTTCGTGTCACCAGCAAGTGACGCCACCTGTGGACAATCAGCTGCAATCCTGAGCCGGGTCAGCCCTGGGTGATGCGCTAAAGGCTCCTACCAGAGGGGGCGCCAGACGGACAGTGACCCAAGCAACAGGCTGCTGAGTTTCCGGCCTGTGTTTCTCGTGCTTTCCGTGTCTCACTGCGTTTCAGTGTCACCCCGAGGAATTCGGGCGGTCTTTACAGGCTGATGGCCTCTCGGTTCCTCATCAGCCTGGCAAGCCCCCCAGCCCTCTCTGGCCAGACCCTGGCGAGCGCCTTCCCTTGTTCTACCAAAACCCTTCCCACCCTCGCCTGCGGTGAGCTTTTGTTATTTTAATTGATGGGAATGAGGATACCTTCCAGCCTCCTCAGGCCCTTCCTTAGGGCTTCTGCCCTTAGACCCCGCCATGCCCGCCACCTACCCTGGTTCCTGCACTCCAGAGGGTCCCTCTGGCCCTGACACTCCCTCTGGCCACGCCCTCCACGGGGTGGAGTCAGCAGGGCCAAGGGGACACGCCCATTGGCTCCACCCCGTGCTCTGGAAACCCAGGACCCCGAATGCCCTGCCCCAGCAGCCCTCGACCCACTTCTAGTGTCTGCACCGGCTCTCCCCGGAGCTCAGCTTCCCAGGACTCACAGAGAGGCCAACGGGCAGCTGTTGGCATGGAGGGTATGGACAGAGCCCGGATGGGAGGTCTGAGTGTCCCCCTGTGCACATCCAAGGCCCCTTGGGGCATGGGATGGACCCAGCATTGGGAAGAAAAGGGTCAGGCTAGTGGTCAGAGACTGGGAATCGGCTCTCCCCACACTGTCACTTTCATTGCGGGACTCCCCTGAGTCTGGGAATTCTAAAGTTGAGCCTGGCATTCCCCCTTAGAATGAATGTGTTTTTGTATAGGCAGGAGTTTAGAGCCTACTGCACTTCAAATGTTGACATATGTAGGATGGGAACTCCCAGGTATGCTCTGGCCCTGCACTTCCAAAGGTCCAGAGCAGTTCTGTTGGCTCTGCTGAGACTGCAAGGGGCAAAGACCATCTCCAGAGAGGAGGGGCTCCTGCTTCATGCTCCGAAGTCAGGAGCTTCTGAGCGGATGAAACAGTGGACACTGAGACCCTCGACTGTAAGTTGATTTAGAATGGCGCCAAAGGTGTGTGTGACGTGTGTGTGCGTGTGCGCACGCCTGAACCTGGGGACGTGTGTGGTACGTGACAGTGACTTTGCGTGTGTGTGCGCGCCTGAGGACGTGTGTGGTTGTGTGTATGCTGTGGGTGTGTGTGTGGTCCATGACTCCATGTGTGTGCGCGTGGGGATGTATGTGGAGCAGGGTCAGTGTGTCTGCGCGTGTGTTTGTGTGTACGTGCATGCATTAGTTTTAAGAATCGTAGAAGCTGCCCTTTGGAAGTGTGAAGTAGTAAACATCTGTATGGTGTCCCTCACTGTATAATTCAAAATGAAAATCATCTTCAATCGGCAGAAATTTGGTCCCCCCGGATTCTGAATTTTTTCCCCCCATATTGATTATGTCTTCATTGTACTGATGAGGAGAGTAGCTTAGAGAAGTTAAGTGACTCAGCCAAGGGCATAGAGCTCGCGAGCCCAGGGCCAGGACACAGTCCAAGCGGTGCGGCTCCAGAGGCCTGGAGCCCTGCTCACGACCGCGCGGGGCCTCTCGGCCGGGGGAACAGATTCTGATGGGCCGGGGCCAGCGTGCAGGCTGCCCATGCCGCGGACTCTGGAAGTCGGGTGGAGAGGACCAGACAGCAGACGAGGGTAAAGGGCTGCTCAGAAATCAGTTGGGTTCCTAGATCTTCGATGAGTAAGGAGGCTCACTGCACATCCCCGATCCCTTTGCTGGTGGCTAAAAGGGACCAATGCCCACGAGAGCGCTTCTGGGAGCTGCCTGCCAAAACCTGGAACAGGACCGCTCACGACTGGCTCTGCAGCAGGAGCAGAGGAAGGAAACGGCGCCACCTGGTGGACATCCTTGGTAGTGGCAGTAGGAGGGCTAGCAGCCTTGGTATGGGGGAGGCAGGACGAGGTCCAAGTGGATGATCGTTTTCACGTGTCTTAAAAATCATTGCTTCATATATTTTATCCATTTTGGGGTTTATTGTAGGGTGGTAAATATGGTCTCCGTTACTCCATTTTAGCTGGATTGATTCACTGTTTTATTGTTAATTTTTCCTTGAATGATTTGGAAGCTCTATTGTCTTTGAATGAAAATTCTCTCTAAATGTTTATAAATCACCTCTAAGTTCATAAGTTTCCATGTAATTGGGCCAGTATTCCTATAACAGTGTCAAGAATGAAATAATCGATTAGATCTTGCCCTCAATAATGAGAAATTTAGCATATTTTACCTCACTGCTGTTCCAAATTGTGTGTGTGTGTGTGTGTGTGTGTCTGTGCGTGCACGTGCGCGTGCTACAGTTACTACTATTTAGACAGTTGCTCTAAGATTGTTATATTAACAATGAAAATATAGGTATAAAGTTCTTGGATTTAATTGCTCACTACCACTATTTAATCCCACGTCTTTCCCATTTTTGAGTTATTTACTTTTTTCTCAATCAAAGGGACTCATGATTGGGTAATTTTTTCAAGCGGTGGGCTTGGAACCTTTACCTGTCTATACGCAGCTTTATGTTCTCTTCATCAGCAACCCTCAGCCTCAACACTCAACTCCCCGTATCTAGGGCCCGAAGCCTTATTTGAAAATATGCCATTGTTTCCCTCACAAAAAAAAAAAAAAAAAAAAATTCCTATATTAAAAGTGCTGCCTGTTTACGAATGGCTACTCTTGTCTGGTGAATGGATATTAATAAAGAATTCCTTAAACTTCCTCCTGCTTTTTGCCATAACTCGGCTTCATTGAGAAGCATGATTTTACCGTTTCTCAGACGGCCTTCCGCTTTGAACCACTAAACCATCACCGCACTGTTTTTCTCCATGCTTATTCCTGAAAAAGTGAGCTCTCGACTTGAGTAAAGATGCTTCCCGTCAGAGATGTGTGGCTTCCTGACCCAAGGTCCAAAAGAAGAGAAAAGGAAAGATGCCGGGTTCCGATGGTTCCATTTTATCAGCTTAGAGATCTAGTTATCCGTGTGGCTGTGGTGGAATCTGCAATATCTTGCCTCAGAGTTTCCTTTTTCTGGCTTACACGGGGAGCCGCATTAGCTGAGGTCACGGCCCTCTGGCCCTTGTCAGGATCCCGGTGCTGAGGCCCCTTCCCCACACACCCACTCACTCCTTGTCCTTTTGATCGTGCAAAGTGGGTGCCAGCTGTGTGGACCGTGCTGCTGGCGGCCAGGATTGCCCCCCCACGCGACGTGTCCCCAGTCCCTCGGCGTCCCTCACTGCTACCAACTAGCTCCAGGAAGGGTGCAAGCTGGCTTCCACTGCCGTCCTTCCCCCTTCCTGTCCAGGCGGGCCCTCCTTTTGCGCTAGTCGGCCCGAAACCTTCTCTCCTGCGCTGCCTACGCTGAAGGAATTCCTCAGCGTTTCCAGCCGCTAGAGGGCGCTCTTCTCCTCTCTTTGGTCCCCTGCAGCGCTTACAGTGGAAATTTAGGAGGTGGGAAGGGCTTGAGGCTTCTCCGTATCTAGGGGCTCCCGCTCCAGCACATTCAACCAACTGTGGGTTGACAATATTCGGGAAAAAACAGAAAGTTTCAAAAAGCAACACTTGAACTTGCCACACACCGGCAACTGCTTACGTAGCATTCACGTTGCCTTACATACCACGCGTCCTCTAGAGATGATTTCAAGTACACAGGAGGACACGGCGAAAGAGAATGTGACAATGAATGTATGCGTATGTTCATGGATAACTGAAAGATTGTGCTCTACGCTGGAATTCGACACAACATTGTAAAATGACTATAACTCGAAAAACAAATGTTTGTATGTAAAAAAGAAAGTACACGGGAGGATGCATGTAATTGCATGTCAGTCCTGTGTCATTTTATAAAAGAGGCATCAGCATCCATGGATGTTGGCATCTTTGGGGAGTAAGACGGGCTGCATTGCCACTAGAGAAGACAGGATGGAGGTTCCTTAAAAAACCACAAATGGACTTACCTTATGATCCAGCCTTCCCACGCCTGGGGACATGTTAGGGGGAAAGTCGAATTCAAACAGTCACATGCACCTCAATGCTCACAGCAGCCCTATTTATAATCGCCAGGACGTGGAACCAACCCAAACGTCCATCGACTGGGGACTGGAGAAAGAAGGAGTGGTCTATTTATGCCATGGAATACTACTCAGCCATGAAAAAGGATAAAACGATGCCATTTGCGGCAACGTGGATGGACACAGAGATAGTCCTTCTGAGTCAAGTAAGTAAGCCAGAAGAGAGAAAAATGCCATATGATACCACTTGCATGTGGAATCTAAAAAATAGACAGAAATGAACTTCACGACCAAAGAGGAACAGACCCACAGACATAGAGAAACCAACTTATGGTTAGCAGGGAGGGCAGGGGGTGGGAAGGGGTAAATATGGGAATTGGAAAATTGCCCCTCTTGGGGAGTGATGGAAATGGTAGCTACCTTGATTGTGGTGATGGATTTCTGGGTGTAGACATGTATGAAAATTCATCAAATACTACATGTGAGATGTGTCTAATTGACGGAACAGAAATCGTAGCACAATAAAGGTGTTATCAAAGAAAAGAGAGATGGGCTGCATTGTGTCCTATGCTTCTATGTGTCTTCAGGGAGGCCTCAAGAGGGCGGTGCTGGCCTTCCCGCCAACACGATGACATGAAGCCCGAACAATCCATCGATGGGAAGAAGATAAGTGCCATGGTCCCATGTGGACCCCAAGCTTAGGCATGGTGCATGGGTGACATTTATCGAGAATCCAGCGAGGTTGCGGCCAGAGCTTGAGGCCGGGGCAGCAAAGCGCAAGTGGCACTGAGGAGCATCGTGGCGCAGAGGCTGGACTGGGGGCCCGCAGGCTCCTCCCAGGAGGAGCCTCCGTGTTTGGGAGGTGGCTAACGTGCCTGCTTCGTGTCACCAGCAAGTGATGCCACCTGTGGACAATCAGCTGCAATCCTGAGCCGGGTCAGCCCTGGGTGATGCGCTAAAGGCTCCTACCAGAGGGGGCGCCAGACGGACAGTGACCCAAGCAACAGGCTGCTGAAATTCCGGCCTGTGTTTCTCGTGCTTTCCGTGTCTCACTGCGTTTCAGTGTCACCCCGAGGAATTCGGGCGGTCTTTACAGGCTGATGGCCTCTGGGTTCCTCATCAGCCTGGCAAGCCCCCCAGCCCTCTCTAGCCAGACACTGGGAGCGCCTTCCCTTGTTCTACCAAAACCCTTCCCACCCTCGCCTGAGGTGAGCTTTTGTTATTTTAATTGATGGGAATGAGGATACCTTCCAGCCTCCTCAGGCCCTTCCTTAGGGCTTCTGCCCTTAGACACCACCATGCCCACCACCTACCCTGGTTCCTGCACTCCAGAGGGTCCCTCTGGCTCTGAAACTCCCTCTGGCCAAGGCCTCCACGGGGTGGAGTCAGCAGGGCCAAGGGGACACGCCCATTGCCTCCACCCCGTGCTCTGGAAACCCAGGACCCCGAATGCCCTGCCCCTGCAGCCCTCGACCCACTTCTAGTGTCTGCACCGGCTCTCCCCGGAGTTCAGCTTCCCAGGACTCACAGAGAGGCCAACGGGCAGCTGTTGGCATGGAGGGTATGGACAGAGCCCGGATGGGAGGTCTGGGTGTCCCCCTGTGCACATCCAAGGCCCCTTGGGGCATGGGATGGACCCAGCATTGGGAAGAAAAGGGTCAGGCTAGTGGTCAGAGACTGGGAATCGGCTCTCCCCACACTGTCACTTTCATTGCGGGACTCCCCTGGGTCTGGGAATTCTAAAGTTGAGCCTGGCATTCCCCCTTAGAATGAATGTGTATTTGTATAGGCAGGAGTTTAGAGCCTACTGCACTTCAAATGTTGACATATGTAGGATGGGAACTCCCAGGTATGCTCTGGCCCTGCACTTCCAAAGGTCCAGAGCAGTTCTGTTGGCTCTGCTGAGACTGCAAGGGGCAAAGACCATCTCCAGAGAGGAGGGGCTCCTGCTTCATGCTCCGAAGTCAGGAGCTTCTGAGCGGATGAAACAGTGGACACTGAGACCCTCGACTGTAAGTTGATTTAGAATGGCGCCAAAGGTGTGTGTGACGTGTGTGTGCGTGTGCGCACGCCTGAACCTGGGGACGTGTGTGGTACGTGACAGTGACTTTGCGTGTGTGTGCGCGCCTGAGGACGTGTGTGGTTGTGTGTATGCTGTGGGTGTGTGTGTGGTCCATGACTCCATGTGTGTGCGCGTGGGGATGTATGTGGAGCAGGGTCAGTGTGTCTGCGCGTGTGTTTGTGTGTACGTGCATGCATTAGTTTTAAGAATCGTAGAAGCTGCCCTTTGGAAGTGTGAAGTAGTAAACATCTGTATGGTGTCCCTCACTGTATAATTCAAAATGAAAATCATCTTCAATCGGCAGAAATTTGGTCCCCCCGGATTCTGAAATTTTCCCCCCATATTGATTATGTCTTCATTGTACTGATGAGGAGAGTAGCTTAGAGAAGTTAAGTGACTCAGCCAAGGGCATAGAGCTCGCGAGCCAAGGGCCAGGACACAGTCCAAGCGGTGCAGCTCCAGAGGCCTGGAGCCCTGCTCACGACCGCGCGGGGCCTCTCGGCCGGGGGAACAGATTCTGATGGGCCGGGGCCAGCGTGCAGGCTGCCCATGCCGCGGACTCTGGAAGTCGGGTGGAGAGGACCAGACAGCAGACGAGGGTAAAGGGCTGCTCAGAAATCAGTTGGGTTCCTAGATCTTCGATGAGTAAGGAGGCTCACTGCACATCCCCGATCCCTTTGCTGGTGGCTAAAAGGGACCAATGCCCACGAGAGCGCTTCTGGGAGCTGCCTGCCAAAACCTGGAACAGGACCGCTCACGACTGGCTCTGCAGCAGGAGCAGAGGAAGGAAACGGCGCCACCTGGTGGACATCCTTGGTAGTGGCAGTAGGAGGGCTAGCAGCCTTGGTATGGGGGAGGCAGGACGAGGTCCAAGTGGATGATCGTTTTCACGTGTCTTAAAAATCATTGCTTCATATATTTTATCCATTTTGGGGTTTATTGTAGGGTGGTAAATATGGTCTCCGTTACTCCATTTTAGCTGGATTGATTCATTGTTTTATTGTTAATTTTTCCTTGAATGATTTGGAAGCTCTATTGTCTTTGAATGAAAATTCTCTCTAAATGTTTATAAATCACCTCTAAGTTCATAAGTTTCCATGTAATTGGGCCAGTATTCCTATAACAGTGTCAAGAATGAAATAATCGATTAGATCTTGCCCTCAATAATGAGAAATTTAGCATATTTTACCTCACTGCTGTTCCAAATTGTGTGTGTGTGTGTGTGTGTGTGTCTGTGCGTGCACGTGCACGTGCTACAGTTACTACTATTTAGACAGTTGCTCTAAGATTGTTATATTAACAATGAAAATATAGGTATAAAGTTCTTGGATTTAATTGCTCACTACCACTATTTAATCCCACGTCTTTCCCATTTTTGAGTTATTTACTTTTTTCTCAATCAAAGGGACTCATGATTGGGTAATTTTTTCAAGCGGTGGGCTTGGAACCTTTACCTGTCTATACGCAGCTTTATGTTCTCTTCATCAGCAACCCTCAGCCTCAACACTCAACTCCCCGTATCTAGGGCCCGAAGCCTTATTTGAAAATATGCCATTGTTTCCCTCACAAAAAAAAAAAAAAAAAAAAAAATTCCTATATTAAAAGTGCTGCCTGTTTACGAATGGCTACTCTTGTCTGGTGAATGGATATTAATAAAGAATTCCTTAAACTTCCTCCTGCTTTTTGCCATAACTCGGCTTCATTGAGAAGCATGATTTTACCGTTTCTCAGACGGCCTTCCGCTTTGAACCACTAAACCATCACCGCACTGTTTTTCTCCATGCTTATTCCTGAAAAAGTGAGCTCTCGACTTGAGTAAAGATGCTTCCCGTCAGAGATGTGTGGCTTCCTGACCCAAGGTCCAAAAGAAGAGAAAAGGATAGATGCCGGGTTCCGATGGTTCCATTTTATCAGCTTAGAGATCTAGTTATCCGTGTGGCTGTGGTGGAATCTGCAATATCTTGCCTCAGAATTTCCTTTTTCTGGCTTACACGGGGAGCCGCATTAGCTGAGGTCACGGCCCTCTGGCCCTTGTCAGGATCCCGGTGCTGAGGCAGCCCCTTCCCCACACACCCACTCACTCCTTGTCCTTTTGATCGTGCAAAGTGGGTGCCAGCTGTGTGGACCGTGCTGCTGGCGGCCAGGATTGCCCCCCCACGCGACGTGTCCCCAGTCCCTCGGCGTCCCTCACTGCTACCAACTAGCTCCAGGAAGGGTGCAAGCTGGCTTCCACTGCCGTCCTTCCCCCTTCCTGTCCAGGCGGGCCCTCCTTTTGCGCTAGTCGGCCCGAAACCTTCTCTCCTGCGCTGCCTACGCTGAAGGAATTCCTCAGCGTTTCCAGCCGCTAGAGGGCGCTCTTCTCCTCTCTTTGGTCCCCTGCAGCGCTTACAGTGGAAATTTAGGAGGTGGGAAGGGCTTGAGGCTTCTCCGTATCTAGGGGCTCCCGCTCCAGCACATTCAACCAACTGTGGGTTGACAATATTCGGGAAAAAACAGAAAGTTTCAAAAAGCAACACTTGAACTTGCCACACACCGGCAACTGCTTACGTAGCATTCACGTTGCCTTACATACCACGCGTCCTCTACAGATGATTTCAAGTACACAGGAGGACACGGCGAAAGAGAATGTGACGATGAATGTATGCGTATGTTCATGGATAACTGAAAGATTGTGCTCTACGCTGGAATTCGACACAACATTGTAAAATGACTATAACTCGAAAAACAAATGTTTGTATGTAAAAAAGAAAGTACACGGGAGGATGCATGTAATTGCATGTCAGTCCTGTGTCATTTTATAAAAGAGGCATCAACATCCATGGATGTTGGCATCTTTGGGGAGTAAGACGGGCTGCATTGCCACTAGAGAAGACAGGATGGAGGTTCCTTAAAAAACCACAAATGGACTTACCTTATGATCCAGCCTTCCCACGCCTGGGGACATGTTAGGGGGAAAGTCGAATTCAAACAGTCACATGCACCTCAATGCTCACAGCAGCCCTATTTATAATCGCCAGGACGTGGAACCAACCCAAACGTCCATCGACTGGGGACTGGAGAAAGAAGGAGTGGTCTATTTATGCCATGGAATACTACTCAGCCATGAAAAAGGATAAAACGATGCCATTTGCGGCAACGTGGATGGACACAGAGATAGTCCTTCTGAGTCAAGTAAGTAAGCCAGAAGAGAGAAAAATGCCATATGATACCACTTGCATGTGGAATCTAAAAAATAGACAGAAATGAACTTCACGACAAAAGAGGAACAGACCCACAGACATAGAGAAACCAACTTATGGTTAGCAGGGAGGGCAGGGGGTGGGAAGGGGTAAATATGGGAATTGGAAAATTGCCCCTCTTGGGGAGTGATGGAAATGGTAGCTACCTTGATTGTGGTGATGGATTTCTGGGTGTAGACATGTATGAAAATTCATCAAATACTACATGTGAGATGTGTCTAATTGACGGAACAGAAATTGTAGCACAATAAAGGTGTTGTCAAAGAAAAGAGAGATGGGCTGCATTGTGTCCTATGCTTCTATGTGTCTTCAGGGAGGCCTCAAGAGGGCGGTGCTGGCCTTCCCGCCAACACGATGACATGAAGCCCGAACAATCCATCGATGGGAAGAAGATAAGTGCCATGGTCCCATGTGGACCCCAAGCTTAGGCATGGTGCATGGGTGACATTTATCGAGAATCCAGCGAGGTTGCGGCCAGAGCTTGAGGCCGGGGCAGCAAAGCGCAAGTGGCACTGAGGAGCATCGTGGCGCAGAGGCTGGACTGGGGGCCCGCAGGCTCCTCCCAGGAGGAGCCTCCGTGTTTGGGAGGTGGCTAACGTGCCTGCTTCGTGTCACCAGCAAGTGACGCCACCTGTGGACAATCAGCTGCAATCCTGAGCCGGGTCAGCCCTGGGTGATGCGCTAAAGGCTCCTACCAGAGGGGGCGCCAGACGGACAGTGACCCAAGCAACAGGCTGCTGAGTTTGCGGCCTGTGTTTCTCGTGCTTTCCGTGTCTCACTGCGTTTCAGTGTCACCCCGAGGAATTTGGGCGGTCTTTACAGGCTGATGGCCTCTCGGTTCCTCATCAGCCTGGCAAGCCCCCCAGCCCTCTCTGGCCAGACCCTGGCGAGCGCCTTCCCTTGTTCTACCAAAACCCTTCCCACCCTCGCCTGCGGTGAGCTTTTGTTATTTTAATTGATGGGAATGAGGATACCTTCCAGCCTCCTCAGGCCCTTCCTTAGGGCTTCTGCCCTTAGACCCCGCCATGCCCGCCACCTACCCTGGTTCCTGCACTCCAGAGGGTCCCTCTGGCCCTGACACTCCCTCTGGCCACGCCCTCCACGGGGTGGAGTCAGCAGGGCCAAGGGGACACGCCCATTGGCTCCACCCCGTGCTCTGGAAACCCAGGACCCCGAATGCCCTGCCCCAGCAGCCCTCGACCCACTTCTAGTGTCTGCACCGGCTCTCCCCGGAGCTCAGCTTCCCAGGACTCACAGAGAGGCCAACGGGCAGCTGTTGGCATGGAGGGTATGGACAGAGCCCGGATGGGAGGTCTGAGTGTCCCCCTGTGCACATCCAAGGCCCCTTGGGGCATGGGATGGACCCAGCATTGGGAAGAAAAGGGTCAGGCTAGTGGTCAGAGACTGGGAATCGGCTCTCCCCACACTGTCACTTTCATTGCGGGACTCCCCTGAGTCTGGGAATTCTAAAGTTGAGCCTGGCATTCCCCCTTAGAATGAATGTGTTTTTGTATAGGCAGGAGTTTAGAGCCTACTGCACTTCAAATGTTGACATATGTAGGATGGGAACTCCCAGGTATGCTCTGGCCCTGCACTTCCAAAGGTCCAGAGCAGTTCTGTTGGCTCTGCTGAGACTGCAAGGGGCAAAGACCATCTCCAGAGAGGAGGGGCTCCTGCTTCATGCTCCGAAGTCAGGAGCTTCTGAGCGGATGAAACAGTGGACACTGAGACCCTCGACTGTAAGTTGATTTAGAATGGCGCCAAAGGTGTGTGTGACGTGTGTGTGCGTGTGCGCACGCCTGCACCTGGGGACGTGTGTGGTACGTGACAGTGACTTTGCGTGTGTGTGCGCGCCTGAGGACGTGTGTGGTTGTGTGTATGCTGTGGGTGTGTGTGTGGTCCATGACTCCATGTGTGTGCGCGTGGGGATGTATGTGGAGCAGGGTCAGTGTGTCTGCGCGTGTGTTTGTGTGTACGTGCATGCATTAGTTTTAAGAATCGTAGAAGCTGCCCTTTGGAAGTGTGAAGTAGTAAACATCTGTATGGTGTCCCTCACTGTATAATTCAAAATGAAAATCATCTTCAATCGGCAGAAATTTGGTCCCCCCGGATTCTGAATTTTTTCCCCCCATATTGATTATGTCTTCATTGTACTGATGAGGAGAGTAGCTTAGAGAAGTTAAGTGACTCAGCCAAGGGCATAGAGCTCGCAAGCCCAGGGCCAGGACACAGTCCAAGCGGTGCGGCTCCAGAGGCCTGGAGCCCTGCTCACGACCGCGCGGGGCCTCTCGGCCGGGGGAACAGATTCTGATGGGCCGGGGCCAGCGTGCAGGCTGCCCATGCCGCGGACTCTGGAAGTCGGGTGGAGAGGACCAGACAGCAGACGAGGGTAAAGGGCTGCTCAGAAATCAGTTGGGTTCCTAGATCTTCGATGAGTAAGGAGGCTCACTGCACATCCCCGATCCCTTTGCTGGTGGCTAAAAGGGACCAATGCCCACGAGAGCGCTTCTGGGAGCTGCCTGCCAAAACCTGGAACAGGACCGCTCACGACTGGCTCTGCAGCAGGAGCAGAGGAAGGAAACGGCGCCACCTGGTGGACATCCTTGGTAGTGGCAGTAGGAGGGCTAGCAGCCTTGGTATGGGGGAGGCAGGACGAGGTCCAAGTGGATGATTGTTTTCACGTGTCTTAAAAATCATTGCTTCATATATTTTATCCATTTTGGGGTTTATTGTAGGGTGGTAAATATGGTCTCCGTTACTCCATTTTAGCTGGATTGATTCATTGTTTTATTGTTAATTTTTCCTTGAATGATTTGGAAGCTCTATTGTCTTTGAATGAAAATTCTCTCTAAATGTTTATAAATCACCTCTAAGTTCATAAGTTTCCATGTAATTGGGCCAGTATTCCTATAACAGTGTCAAGAATGAAATAATCGATTAGATCTTGCCCTCAATAATGAGAAATTTAGCATATTTTACCTCACTGCTGTTCCAAATTGTGTGTGTGTGTGTGTCTGTGCATGCACGTGCGCGTGCTACAGTTACTACTATTTAGACAGTTGCTCTAAGATTGTTATATTAACAATGAAAATATAGGTATAAAGTTCTTGGATTTAATTGCTCACTACCACTATTTAATCCCACGTCTTTCCCATTTTTGAGTTATTTACTTTTTTCTCAATCAAAGGGACTCATGATTGGGTAATTTTTTCAAGCGGTGGGCTTGGAACCTTTACCTGTCTATACGCAGCTTTATGTTCTCTTCATCAGCAACCCTCAGCCTCAACACTCAACTCCCCGTATCTAGGGCCCGAAGCCTTATTTGAAAATATGCCATTGTTTCCCTCACAAAAAAAAAAAAAAAAAAAAATATTCCTATATTAAAAGTGCTGCCTGTTTACGAATGGCTACTCTTGTCTGGTGAATGGATATTAATAAAGAATTCCTTAAACTTCCTCCTGCTTTTTGCCATAACTCGGCTTCATTGAGAAGCATGATTTTACCGTTTCTCAGACGGCCTTCCGCTTTGAACCACTAAACCATCACCGCACTGTTTTTCTCCATGCTTATTCCTGAAAAAGTGAGCTCTCGACTTGAGTAAAGATGCTTCCCGTCAGAGATGTGTGGCTTCCTGACCCAAGGTCCAAAAGAAGAGAAAAGGAAAGATGCCTGGTTCCGATGGTTCCATTTTATCAGCTTAGAGATCTAGTTATCCGTGTGGCTGTGGTGGAATCTGCAATATCTTGCCTCAGAGTTTCCTTTTTCTGGCTTACACGGGGAGCCACATTAGCTGAGGTCACGGCCCTCTGGCCCTTGTCAGGATCCCGGTGCTGAGGCAGCCCCTTCCCCACACACCCACTCACTCCTTGTCCTTTTGATCGTGCAAAGTGGGTGCCAGCTGTGTGGACCGTGCTGCTGGCGGCCAGGATTGCCCCCCCACGCGACGTGTCCCCAGTCCCTCGGCGTCCCTCACTGCTACCAACTAGCTCCAGGAAGGGTGCAAGCTGGCTTCCACTGCCGTCCTTCCCCCTTCCTGTCCAGGCGGGCCCTCCTTTTGCGCTAGTCGGCCCGAAACCTTCTCTCCTGCGCTGCCTACGCTGAAGGAATTCCTCAGCGTTTCCAGCCGCTAGAGGGCGCTCTTCTCCTCTCTTTGGTCCCCTGCAGCGCTTACAGTGGAAATTTAGGAGGTGGGAAGGGCTTGAGGCTTCTCCGTATCTAGGGGCTCCCGCTCCAGCACATTCAACCAACTGTGGGTTGAAAATATTCGGGAAAAAACAGAAAGTTTCAAAAAGCAACACTTGAACTTGCCACACACCGGCAACTGCTTACGTAGCATTCACGTTGCCTTACATACCACGCGTCCTCTAGAGATGATTTCAAGTACACAGGAGGACACGGCGAAAGAGAATGTGACGATGAATGTATGCGTATGTTCATGGATAACTGAAAGATTGTGCTCTACGCTGGAATTCGACACAACATTGTAAAATGACTATAACTCGAAAAACAAAAGTTTGTATGTAAAAAAGAAAGTACACGGGAGGATGCATGTAATTGCATGTCAGTCCTGTGTCATTTTATAAAAGAGGCATCAGCATCCATGGATGTTGGCATCTTTGGGGAGTAAGACGGGCTGCATTGCCACTAGAGAAGACAGGATGGAGGTTCCTTAAAAAACCACAAATGGACTTACCTTATGATCCAGCCTTCCCACGCCTGGGGACATGTTAGGGGGAAAGTCGAATTCAAACAGTCACATGCACCTCAATGCTCACAGCAGCCCTATTTATAATCGCCAGGACATGGAACCAACCCAAACGTCCATCGACTGGGGACTGGAGAAAGAAGGAGTGGTCTATTTATGCCATGGAATACTACTCAGCCATGAAAAAGGATAAAACGATGCCATTTGCGGCAACGTGGATGGACACAGAGATAGTCCTTCTGAGTCAAGTAAGTAAGCCAGAAGAGAGAAAAATGCCATATGATACCACTTGCATGTGGAATCTAAAAAATAGACAGAAATGAACTTCACGACAAAAGAGGAACAGACCCACAGACATAGAGAAACCAACTTATGGTTAGCAGGGAGGGCAGGGGGTGGGAAGGGGTAAATATGGGAATTGGAAAATTGCCCCTCTTGGGGAGTGATGGAAATGGTAGCTACCTTGATTGTGGTGATGGATTTCTGGGTGTAGACATGTATGAAAATTCATCAAATACTACATGTGAGATGTGTCTAATTGACGGAACAGAAATCGTAGCACAATAAAGGTGTTATCAAAGAAAAGAGAGATGGGCTGCATTGTGTCCTATGCTTCTATGTGTCTTCAGGGAGGCCTCAAGAGGGCGGTGCTGGCCTTCCCGCCAACACGATGACATGAAGCCCGAACAATCCATCGATGGGAAGAAGATAAGTGCCATGGTCCCATGTGGACCCCAAGCTTAGGCATGGTGCATGGGTGACATTTATCGAGAATCCAGCGAGGTTGCGGCCAGAGCTTGAGGCCGGGGCAGCAAAGCGCAAGTGGCACTGAGGAGCATCGTGGCGCAGAGGCTGGACTGGGGGCCCGCAGGCTCCTCCCAGGAGGAGCCTCCGTGTTTGGGAGGTGGCTAACGTGCCTGCTTCGTGTCACCAGCAAGTGATGCCACCTGTGGACAATCAGCTGCAATCCTGAGCCGGGTCAGCCCTGGGTGATGCGCTAAAGGCTCCTACCAGAGGGGGCGCCAGACGGACAGTGACCCAAGCAACAGGCTGCTGAGTTTCCGGCCTGTGTTTCTCGTGCTTTCCGTGTCTCACTGCGTTTCAGTGTCACCCCGAGGAATTCGGGCGGTCTTTACAGGCTGATGGCCTCTCGGTTCCTCATCAGCCTGGCAAGCCCCCCAGCCCTCTCTGGCCAGACCCTGGCGAGCGCCTTCCCTTGTTCTACCAAAACCCTTCCCACCCTCGCCTGCGGTGAGCTTTTGTTATTTTAATTGATGGGAATGAGGATACCTTCCAGCCTCCTCAGGCCCTTCCTTAGGGCTTCTGCCCTTAGACCCCGCCATGCCCGCCACCTACCCTGGTTCCTGCACTCCAGAGGGTCCCTCTGGCCCTGACACTCCCTCTGGCCACGCCCTCCACGGGGTGGAGTCAGCAGGGCCAAGGGGACACGCCCATTGGCTCCACCCCGTGCTCTGGAAACCCAGGACCCCGAATGCCCTGCCCCAGCAGCCCTCGACCCACTTCTAGTGTCTGCACCGGCTCTCCCCGGAGCTCAGCTTCCCAGGACTCACAGAGAGGCCAACGGGCAGCTGTTGGCATGGAGGGTATGGACAGAGCCCGGATGGGAGGTCTGAGTGTCCCCCTGTGCACATCCAAGGCCCCTTGGGGCATGGGATGGACCCAGCATTGGGAAGAAAAGGGTCAGGCTAGTGGTCAGAGACTGGGAATCGGCTCTCCCCACACTGTCACTTTCATTGCGGGACTCCCCTGAGTCTGGGAATTCTAAAGTTGAGCCTGGCATTCCCCCTTAGAATGAATGTGTTTTTGTATAGGCAGGAGTTTAGAGCCTACTGCACTTCAAATGTTGACATATGTAGGATGGGAACTCCCAGGTATGCTCTGGCCCTGCACTTCCAAAGGTCCAGAGCAGTTCTGTTGGCTCTGCTGAGACTGCAAGGGGCAAAGACCATCTCCAGAGAGGAGGGGCTCCTGCTTCATGCTCCGAAGTCAGGAGCTTCTGAGCGGATGAAACAGTGGACACTGAGACCCTCGACTGTAAGTTGATTTAGAATGGCGCCAAAGGTGTGTGTGACGTGTGTGTGCGTGTGCGCACGCCTGCACCTGGGGACGTGTGTGGTACGTGACAGTGACTTTGCGTGTGTGTGCGCGCCTGAGGACGTGTGTGGTTGTGTGTATGCTGTGGGTGTGTGTGTGGTCCATGACTCCATGTGTGTGCGCGTGGGGATGTATGTGGAGCAGGGTCAGTGTGTCTGCGCGTGTGTTTGTGTGTACGTGCATGCATTAGTTTTAAGAATCGTAGAAGCTGCCCTTTGGAAGTGTGAAGTAGTAAACATCTGTATGGTGTCCCTCACTGTATAATTCAAAATGAAAATCATCTTCAATCGGCAGAAATTTGGTCCCCCCGGATTCTGAATTTTTTCCCCCCATATTGATTATGTCTTCATTGTACTGATGAGGAGAGTAGCTTAGAGAAGTTAAGTGACTCAGCCAAGGGCATAGAGCTCGCGAGCCCAGGGCCAGGACACAGTCCAAGCGGTGCAGCTCCAGAGGCCTGGAGCCCTGCTCACGACCGCGCGGGGCCTCTCGGCCGGGGGAACAGATTCTGATGGGCCGGGGCCAGCGTGCAGGCTGCCCATGCCGCGGACTCTGGAAGTCGGGTGGAGAGGACCAGACAGCAGACGAGGGTAAAGGGCTGCTCAGAAATCAGTTGGGTTCCTAGATCTTCGATGAGTAAGGAGGCTCACTGCACATCCCCGATCCCTTTGCTGGTGGCTAAAAGGGACCAATGCCCACGAGAGCGCTTCTGGGAGCTGCCTGCCAAAACCTGGAACAGGACCGCTCACGACTGGCTCTGCAGCAGGAGCAGAGGAAGGAAACGGCGCCACCTGGTGGACATCCTTGGTAGTGGCAGTAGGAGGGCTAGCAGCCTTGGTATGGGGGAGGCAGGACGAGGTCCAAGTGGATGATCATTTTCACGTGTCTTAAAAATCATTGCTTCATATATTTTATCCATTTTGGGGTTTATTGTAGGGTGGTAAATATGGTCTCCGTTACTCCATTTTAGCTGGATTGATTCATTGTTTTATTGTTAATTTTTCCTTGAATGATTTGGAAGCTCTATTGTCTTTGAATGAAAATTCTCTCTAAATGTTTATAAATCACCTCTAAGTTCATAAGTTTCCATGTAATTGGGCCAGTATTCCTATAACAGTTTCAAGAATGAAATAATCGATTAGATCTTGCCCTCAATAATGAGAAATTTAGCATATTTTACCTCACTGCTGTTCCAAATTGTGTGTGTGTGTGTGTGTGTGTGTCTGTGCGTGCACGTGCGCGTGCTACAGTTACTACTATTTAGACAGTTGCTCTAAGATTGTTATATTAACAATGAAAATATAGGTATAAAGTTCTTGGATTTAATTGCTCACTACCACTATTTAATCCCACGTCTTTCCCATTTTTGAGTTATTTACTTTTTTCTCAATCAAAGGGACTCATGATTGGGTAATTTTTTCAAGCGGTGGGCTTGGAACCTTTACCTGTCTATACGCAGCTTTATGTTCTCTTCATCAGCAACCCTCAGCCTCAACACTCAACTCCCCGTATCTAGGGCCCGAAGCCTTATTTGAAAATATGCCAATGTTTCCCTCACAAAAAAAAAAAAAAAAAAAAAAAATTCCTATATTAAAAGTGCTGCCTGTTTACGAATGGCTACTCTTGTCTGGTGAATGGATATTAATAAAGAATTCCTTAAACTTCCTCCTGCTTTTTGCCATAACTCGGCTTCATTGAGAAGCATGATTTTACCGTTTCTCAGACGGCCTTCCGCTTTGAACCACTAAACCATCACCGCACTGTTTTTCTCCATGCTTATTCCTGAAAAAGTGAGCTCTCGACTTGAGTAAAGATGCTTCCCGTCAGAGATGTGTGGCTTCCTGACCCAAGGTCCAAAAGAAGAGAAAAGGAAAGATGCCGGGTTCCGATGGTTCCATTTTATCAGCTTAGAGATCTAGTTATCCGTGTGGCTGTGGTGGAATCTGCAATATCTTGCCTCAGAATTTCCTTTTTCTGGCTTACACGGGGAGCCGCATTAGCTGAGGTCACGGCCCTCTGGCCCTTGTCAGGATCCCGGTGCTGAGGCAGCCCCTTCCCCACACACCCACTCACTCCTTGTCCTTTTGATCGTGCAAAGTGGGTGCCAGCTGTGTGGACCGTGCTGCTGGCGGCCAGGATTGCCCCCCCACGCGACGTGTCCCCAGTCCCTCGGCGTCCCTCACTGCTACCAACTAGCTCCAGGAAGGGTGCAAGCTGGCTTCCACTGCCGTCCTTCCCCCTTCCTGTCCAGGCGGGCCCTCCTTTTGCGCTAGTCGGCCCGAAACCTTCTCTCCTGCGCTGCCTACGCTGAAGGAATTCCTCAGCGTTTCCAGCCGCTAGAGGGCGCTCTTCTCCTCTCTTTGGTCCCCTGCAGCGCTTACAGTGGAAATTTAGGAGGTGGGAAGGGCTTGAGGCTTCTCCGTATCTAGGGGCTCCCGCTCCAGCACATTCAACCAACTGTGGGTTGACAATATTCGGGAAAAAACAGAAAGTTTCAAAAAGCAACACTTGAACTTGCCACACACCGGCAACTGCTTACGTAGCATTCACGTTGCCTTACATACCACGCGTCCTCTACAGATGATTTCAAGTACACAGGAGGACACGGCGAAAGAGAATGTGACAATGAATGTATGCGTATGTTCATGGATAACTGAAAGATTGTGCTCTACGCTGGAATTCGACACAACATTGTAAAATGACTATAACTCGAAAAACAAATGTTTGTATGTAAAAAAGAAAGTACACGGGAGGATGCATGTAATTGCATGTCAGTCCTGTGTCATTTTATAAAAGAGGCATCAGCATCCATGGATGTTGGCATCTTTGGGGAGTAAGACGGGCTGCATTGCCACTAGAGAAGACAGGATGGAGGTTCCTTAAAAAACCACAAATGGACTTACCTTATGATCCAGCCTTCCCACGCCTGGGGACATGTTAGGGGGAAAGTCGAATTCAAACAGTCACATGCACCTCAATGCTCACAGCAGCCCTATTTATAATCGCCAGGACGTGGAACCAACCCAAACGTCCATCGACTGGGGACTGGAGAAAGAAGGAGTGGTCTATTTATGCCATGGAATACTACTCAGCCATGAAAAAGGATAAAACGATGCCATTTGCGGCAACGTGGATGGACACAGAGATAGTCCTTCTGAGTCAAGTAAGTAAGCCAGAAGAGAGAAAAATGCCATATGATACCACTTGCATGTGGAATCTAAAAAATAGACAGAAATGAACTTCACGACAAAAGAGGAACAGACCCACAGACATAGAGAAACCAACTTATGGTTAGCAGGGAGGGCAGGGGGTGGGAAGGGGTAAATATGGGAATTGGAAAATTGCCCCTCTTGGGGAGTGATGGAAATGGTAGCTACCTTGATTGTGGTGATGGATTTCTGGGTGTAGACATGTATGAAAATTCATCAAATACTACATGTGAGATGTGTCTAATTGACGGAACAGAAATCGTAGCACAATAAAGGTGTTATCAAAGAAAAGAGAGATGGGCTGCATTGTGTCCTATGCTTCTATGTGTCTTCAGGGAGGCCTCAAGAGGGCGGTGCTGGCCTTCCCGCCAACACGATGACATGAAGCCCGAACAATCCATCGATGGGAAGAAGATAAGTGCCATGGTCCCATGTGGACCCCAAGCTTAGGCATGGTGCATGGGTGACATTTATCGAGAATCCAGCGAGGTTGCGGCCAGAGCTTGAGGCCGGGGCAGCAAAGCGCAAGTGGCACTGAGGAGCATCGTGGCGCAGAGGCTGGACTGGGGGCCCGCAGGCTCCTCCCAGGAGGAGCCTCCGTGTTTGGGAGGTGGCTAACGTGCCTGCTTCGTGTCACCAGCAAGTGACGCCACCTGTGGACAATCAGCTGCAATCCTGAGCCGGGTCAGCCCTGGGTGATGCGCTAAAGGCTCCTACCAGAGGGGGCGCCAGACGGACAGTGACCCAAGCAACAGGCTGCTGAGTTTCCGGCCTGTGTTTCTCGTGCTTTCCGTGTCTCACTGCGTTTCAGTGTCACCCCGAGGAATTCGGGCGGTCTTTACAGGCTGATGGCCTCTCGGTTCCTCATCAGCCTGGCAAGCCCCCCAGCCCTCTCTGGCCAGACCCTGGCGAGCGCCTTCCCTTGTTCTACCAAAACCCTTCCCACCCTCGCCTGCGGTGAGCTTTTGTTATTTTAATTGATGGGAATGAGGATACCTTCCAGCCTCCTCAGGCCCTTCCTTAGGGCTTCTGCCCTTAGACCCCGCCATGCCTGCCACCTACCCTGGTTCCTGCACTCCAGAGGGTCCCTCTGGCCCTGACACTCCCTCTGGCCACGCCCTCCACGGGGTGGAGTCAGCAGGGCCAAGGGGACACGCCCATTGGCTCCACCCCGTGCTCTGGAAACCCAGGACCCCGAATGCCCTGCCCCAGCAGCCCTTGACCCACTTCTAGTGTCTGCACCGGCTCTCCCCGGAGCTCAGCTTCCCAGGACTCACAGAGAGGCCAACGGGCAGCTGTTGGCATGGAGGGTATGGACAGAGCCCGGATGGGAGGTCTGAGTGTCCCCCTGTGCACATCCAAGGCCCCTTGGGGCATGGGATGGACCCAGCATTGGGAAGAAAAGGGTCAGGCTAGTGGTCAGAGACTGGGAATCGGCTCTCCCCACACTGTCACTTTCATTGCGGGACTCCCCTGAGTCTGGGAATTCTAAAGTTGAGCCTGGCATTCCCCCTTAGAATGAATGTGTTTTTGTATAGGCAGGAGTTTAGAGCCTACTGCACTTCAAATGTTGACATATGTAGGATGGGAACTCCCAGGTATGCTCTGGCCCTGCACTTCCAAAGGTCCAGAGCAGTTCTGTTGGCTCTGCTGAGACTGCAAGGGGCAAAGACCATCTCCAGAGAGGAGGGGCTCCTGCTTCATGCTCCGAAGTCAGGAGCTTCTGAGCGGATGAAACAGTGGACACTGAGACCCTCGACTGTAAGTTGATTTAGAATGGCGCCAAAGGTGTGTGTGACGTGTGTGTGCGTGTGCGCACGCCTGCACCTGGGGACGTGTGTGGTACGTGACAGTGACTTTGCGTGTGTGTGCGCGCCTGAGGACGTGTGTGGTTGTGTGTATGCTGTGGGTGTGTGTGTGGTCCATGACTCCATGTGTGTGCGCGTGGGGATGTATGTGGAACAGGGTCAGTGTGTCTGCGCGTGTGTTTGTGTGTACGTGCATGCATTAGTTTTAAGAATCGTAGAAGCTGCCCTTTGGAAGTGTGAAGTAGTAAACATCTGTATGGTGTCCCTCACTGTATAATTCAAAATGAAAATCATCTTCAATCGGCAGAAATTTGGTCCCCCCGGATTCTGAAATTTTCCCCCCATATTGATTATGTCTTCATTGTACTGATGAGGAGAGTAGCTTAGAGAAGTTAAGTGACTCAGCCAAGGGCATAGAGCTCGCGAGCCCAGGGCCAGGACACAGTCCAAGCGGTGCAGCTCCAGAGGCCTGGAGCCCTGCTCACGACCGCGCAGGGCCTCTCGGCCGGGGGAACAGATTCTGATGGGCCGGGGCCAGCGTGCAGGCTGCCCATGCCGCGGACTCTGGAAGTCGGGTGGAGAGGACCAGACAGCAGACGAGGGTAAAGGGCTGCTCAGAAATCAGTTGGGTTCCTAGATCTTCGATGAGTAAGGAGGCTCACTGCACATCCCCGATCCCTTTGCTGGTGGCTAAAAGGGACCAATGCCCACGAGAGCGCTTCTGGGAGCTGCCTGCCAAAACCTGGAACAGGACCGCTCACGACTGGCTCTGCAGCAGGAGCAGAGGAAGGAAACGGCGCCACCTGGTGGACATCCTTGGTAGTGGCAGTAGGAGGGCTAGCAGCCTTGGTATGGGGGAGGCAGGATGAGGTCCAAGTGGATGATCGTTTTCACGTGTCTTAAAAATCATTGCTTCATATATTTTATCCATTTTGGGGTTTATTGTAGGGTGGTAAATATGGTCTCCGTTACTCCATTTTAGCTGGATTGAATCATTGTTTTATTGTTAATTTTTCCTTGAATGATTTGGAAGCTCTATTGTCTTTGAATGAAAATTCTCTCTAAATGTTTATAAATCACCTCTAATTTCATAAGTTTCCATGTAATTGGGCCAGTATTCCTATAACAGTGTCAAGAATGAAATAATCGATTAGATCTTGCCCTCAATAATGAGAAATTTAGCATATTTTACCTCACTGCTGTTCCAAATTGTGTGTGTGTGTGTGTGTGTGTGTGTCTGTGCGTGCACGTGCACGTGCTACAGTTACTACTATTTAGACAGTTGCTCTAAGATTGTTATATTAACAATGAAAATATAGGTATAAAGTTCTTGGATTTAATTGCTCACTACCACTATTTAATCCCACGTCTTTCCCATTTTTGAGTTATTTACTTTTTTCTCAATCAAAGGGACTCATGATTGGGTAATTTTTTCAAGCGGTGGGCTTGGAACCTTTACCTGTCTATACGCAGCTTTATGTTCTCTTCATCAGCAACCCTCAGCCTCAACACTCAACTCCCCGTATCTAGGGCCCGAAGCCTTATTTGAAAATATGCCATTGTTTCCCTCACAAAAAAAAAAAAAAAAAATTCCTATATTAAAAGTGCTGCCTGTTTACGAATTGCTACTCTTGTCTGGTGAATGGATATTAATAAAGAATTCCTTAAACTTCCTCCTGCTTTTTGCCATAACTCGGCTTCATTGAGAAGCATGATTTTACCGTTTCTCAGACGGCCTTCCGCTTTGAACCACTAAACCATCACCGCACTGTTTTTCTCCATGCTTATTCCTGAAAAAGTGAGCTCTCGACTTGAGTAAAGATGCTTCCCGTCAGAGATGTGTGGCTTCCTGACCCAAGGTCCAAAAGAAGAGAAAAGGAAAGATGCCGGGTTCCGATGGTTCCATTTTATCAGCTTAGAGATCTAGTTATCCGTGTGGCTGTGGTGGAATCTGCAATATCTTGCCTCAGAATTTCCTTTTTCTGGCTTACACGGGGAGCCGCATTAGCTGAGGTCACGGCCCTCTGGCCCTTGTCAGGATCCCGGTGCTGAGGCAGCCCCTTCCCCACACACCCACTCACTCCTTGTCCTTTTGATCGTGCAAAGTGGGTGCCAGCTGTGTGGACCGTGCTGCTGGCGGCCAGGATTGCCCCCCCACGCGACGTGTCCCCAGTCCCTCGGCGTCCCTCACTGCTACCAACTAGCTCCAGGAAGGGTGCAAGCTGGCTTCCACTGCCGTCCTTCCCCCTTCCTGTCCAGGCGGGCCCTCCTTTTGCGCTAGTCGGCCCGAAACCTTCTCTCCTGCGCTGCCTACGCTGAAGGAATTCCTCAGCGTTTCCAGCCGCTAGAGGGCGCTCTTCTCCTCTCTTTGGTCCCCTGCAGCGCTTACAGTGGAAATTTAGGAGGTGGGAAGGGCTTGAGGCTTCTCCGTATCTAGGGGCTCCCGCTCCAGCACATTCAACCAACTGTGGGTTGACAATATTCGGGAATAAACAGAAAGTTTCAAAAAGCAACACTTGAACTTGCCACACACCGGCAACTGCTTACGTAGCATTCACGTTGCCTTACATACCACGCGTCCTCTACAGATGATTTCAAGTACACAGGAGGACACGGCGAAAGAGAATGTGACAATGAATGTATGCGTATGTTCATGGATAACTGAAAGATTGTGCTCTACGCTGGAATTCGACACAACATTGTAAAATGACTATAACTCGAAAAACAAATGTTTGTATGTAAAAAAGAAAGTACACGGGAGGATGCATGTAATTGCATGTCAGTCCTGTGTCATTTTATAAAAGAGGCATCAGCATCCATGGATGTTGGCATCTTTGGGGAGTAAGACGGGCTGCATTGCCACTAGAGAAGACAGGATGGAGGTTCCTTAAAAAACCACAAATGGACTTACCTTATGATCCAGCCTTCCCACGCCTGGGGACATGTTAGGGGGAAAGTCGAATTCAAACAGTCACATGCACCTCAATGCTCACAGCAGCCCTATTTATAATCGCCAGGACGTGGAACCAACCCAAACGTCCATCGACTGGGGACTGGAGAAAGAAGGAGTGGTCTATTTATGCCATGGAATACTACTCAGCCATGAAAAAGGATAAAACGATGCCATTTGCGGCAACGTGGATGGACACAGAGATAGTCCTTCTGAGTCAAGTAAGTAAGCCAGAAGAGAGAAAAATGCCATATGATACCACTTGCATGTGGAATCTAAAAAATAGACAGAAATGAACTTCACGACAAAAGAGGAACAGACCCACAGACATAGAGAAACCAACTTATGGTTAGCAGGGAGGGCAGGGGGTGGGAAGGGGTAAATATGGGAATTGGAAAATTGCCCCTCTTGGGGAGTGATGGAAATGGTAGCTACCTTGATTGTGGTGATGGATTTCTGGGTGTAGACATGTATGAAAATTCATCAAATACTACATGTGAGATGTGTCTAATTGACGGAACAGAAATCGTAGCACAATAAAGGTGTTATCAAAGAAAAGAGAGATGGGCTGCATTGTGTCCTATGCTTCTATGTGTCTTCAGGGAGGCCTCAAGAGGGCGGTGCTGGCCTTCCCGCCAACACGATGACATGAAGCCCGAACAATCCATCGATGGGAAGAAGATAAGTGCCATGGTCCCATGTGGACCCCAAGCTTAGGCATGGTGCATGGGTGACATTTATCGAGAATCCAGCGAGGTTGCGGCCAGAGCTTGAGGCCGGGGCAGCAAAGCGCAAGTGGCACTGAGGAGCATCGTGGCGCAGAGGCTGGACTGGGGGCCCGCAGGCTCCTCCCAGGAGGAGCCTCCGTGTTTGGGAGGTGGCTAACGTGCCTGCTTCGTGTCACCAGCAAGTGATGCCACCTGTGGACAATCAGCTGCAATCCTGAGCCGGGTCAGCCCTGGGTGATGCGCTAAAGGTTCCTACCAGAGGGGGCGCCAGACGGACAGTGACCCAAGCAACAGGCTGCTGAGTTTCCGGCCTGTGTTTCTCGTGCTTTCCGTGTCTCACTGCGTTTCAGTGTCACCCCGAGGAATTCGGGCGGTCTTTACAGGCTGATGGCCTCTCGGTTCCTCATCAGCCTGGCAAGCCCCCCAGCCCTCTCTGGCCAGACCCTGGCGAGCGCCTTCCCTTGTTCTACCAAAACCCTTCCCACCCTCGCCTGCGGTGAGCTTTTGTTATTTTAATTGATGGGAATGAGGATACCTTCCAGCCTCCTCAGGCCCTTCCTTAGGGCTTCTGCCCTTAGACCCCGCCATGCCCGCCACCTACCCTGGTTCCTGCACTCCAGAGGGTCCCTCTGGCCCTGACACTCCCTCTGGCCACGCCCTCCACGGGGTGGAGTCAGCAGGGCCAAGGGGACACGCCCATTGGCTCCACCCCGTGCTCTGGAAACCCAGGACCCCGAATGCCCTGCCCCAGCAGCCCTCGACCCACTTCTAGTGTCTGCACCGGCTCTCCCCGGAGCTCAGCTTCCCAGGACTCACAGAGAGGCCAACGGGCAGCTGTTGGCATGGAGGGTATGGACAGAGCCCGGATGGGAGGTCTGAGTGTCCCCCTGTGCACATCCAAGGCCCCTTGGGGCATGGGATGGACCCAGCATTGGGAAGAAAAGGGTCAGGCTAGTGGTCAGAGACTGGGAATCGGCTCTCCCCACACTGTCACTTTCATTGCGGGACTCCCCTGAGTCTGGGAATTCTAAAGTTGAGCCTGGCATTCCCCCTTAGAATGAATGTGTTTTTGTATAGGCAGGAGTTTAGAGCCTACTGCACTTCAAATGTTGACATATGTAGGATGGGAACTCCCAGGTATGCTCTGGCCCTGCACTTCCAAAGGTCCAGAGCAGTTCTGTTGGCTCTGCTGAGACTGCAAGGGGCAAAGACCATCTCCAGAGAGGAGGGGCTCCTGCTTCATGCTCCGAAGTCAGGAGCTTCTGAGCGGATGAAACAGTGGACACTGAGACCCTCGACTGTAAGTTGATTTAGAATGGCGCCAAAGGTGTGTGTGACGTGTGTGTGCGTGTGCGCACGCCTGCACCTGGGGACGTGTGTGGTACGTGACAGTGACTTTGCGTGTGTGTGCGCGCCTGAGGACGTGTGTGGTTGTGTGTATGCTGTGGGTGTGTGTGTGGTCCATGACTCCATGTGTGTGCGCGTGGGGATGTATGTGGAGCAGGGTCAGTGTGTCTGCGCGTGTGTTTGTGTGTACGTGCATGCATTAGTTTTAAGAATCGTAGAAGCTGCCCTTTGGAAGTGTGAAGTAGTAAACATCTGTATGGTGTCCCTCACTGTATAATTCAAAATGAAAATCATCTTCAATCGGCAGAAATTTGGTCCCCCCGGATTCTGAATTTTTTCCCCCCATATTGATTATGTCTTCATTGTACTGATGAGGAGAGTAGCTTAGAGAAGTTAAGTGACTCAGCCAAGGGCATAGAGCTCGCGAGCCCAGGGCCAGGACACAGTCCAAGCGGTGCAGCTCCAGAGGCCTGGAGCCCTGCTCACGACCGCGCGGGGCCTCTCGGCCGGGGGAACAGATTCTGATGGGCCGGGGCCAGCGTGCAGGCTGCCCATGCCGCGGACTCTGGAAGTCGGGTGGAGAGGACCAGACAGCAGACGAGGGTAAAGGGCTGCTCAGAAATCAGTTGGGTTCCTAGATCTTCGATGAGTAAGGAGGCTCACTGCACATCCCCGATCCCTTTGCTGGTGGCTAAAAGGGACCAATGCCCACGAGAGCGCTTCTGGGAGCTGCCTGCCAAAACCTGGAACAGGACCGCTCACGACTGGCTCTGCAGCAGGAGCAGAGGAAGGAAACGGCGCCACCTGGTGGACATCCTTGGTAGTGGCAGTAGGAGGGCTAGCAGCCTTGGTATGGGGGAGGCAGGACGAGGTCCAAGTGGATGATCATTTTCACGTGTCTTAAAAATCATTGCTTCATATATTTTATCCATTTTGGGGTTTATTGTAGGGTGGTAAATATGGTCTCCGTTACTCCATTTTAGCTGGATTGATTCATTGTTTTATTGTTAATTTTTCCTTGAATGATTTGGAAGCTCTATTGTCTTTGAATGAAAATTCTCTCTAAATGTTTATAAATCACCTCTAAGTTCATAAGTTTCCATGTAATTGGGCCAGTATTCCTATAACAGTTTCAAGAATGAAATAATCGATTAGATCTTGCCCTCAATAATGAGAAATTTAGCATATTTTACCTCACTGCTGTTCCAAATTGTGTGTGTGTGTGTGTGTGTGTGTCTGTGCGTGCACGTGCGCGTGCTACAGTTACTACTATTTAGACAGTTGCTCTAAGATTGTTATATTAACAATGAAAATATAGGTATAAAGTTCTTGGATTTAATTGCTCACTACCACTATTTAATCCCACGTCTTTCCCATTTTTGAGTTATTTACTTTTTTCTCAATCAAAGGGACTCATGATTGGGTAATTTTTTCAAGCGGTGGGCTTGGAACCTTTACCTGTCTATACGCAGCTTTATGTTCTCTTCATCAGCAACCCTCAGCCTCAACACTCAACTCCCCGTATCTAGGGCCCGAAGCCTTATTTGAAAATATGCCAATGTTTCCCTCACAAAAAAAAAAAAAAAAAAAAAAAATTCCTATATTAAAAGTGCTGCCTGTTTACGAATGGCTACTCTTGTCTGGTGAATGGATATTAATAAAGAATTCCTTAAACTTCCTCCTGCTTTTTGCCATAACTCGGCTTCATTGAGAAGCATGATTTTACCGTTTCTCAGACGGCCTTCCGCTTTGAACCACTAAACCATCACCGCACTGTTTTTCTCCATGCTTATTCCTGAAAAAGTGAGCTCTCGACTTGAGTAAAGATGCTTCCCGTCAGAGATGTGTGGCTTCCTGACCCAAGGTCCAAAAGAAGAGAAAAGGAAAGATGCCGGGTTCCGATGGTTCCATTTTATCAGCTTAGAGATCTAGTTATCCGTGTGGCTGTGGTGGAATCTGCAATATCTTGCCTCAGAATTTCCTTTTTCTGGCTTACACGGGGAGCCGCATTAGCTGAGGTCACGGCCCTCTGGCCCTTGTCAGGATCCCGGTGCTGAGGCAGCCCCTTCCCCACACACCCACTCACTCCTTGTCCTTTTGATCGTGCAAAGTGGGTGCCAGCTGTGTGGACCGTGCTGCTGGCGGCCAGGATTGCCCCCCCACGCGACGTGTCCCCAGTCCCTCGGCGTCCCTCACTGCTACCAACTAGCTCCAGGAAGGGTGCAAGCTGGCTTCCACTGCCGTCCTTCCCCCTTCCTGTCCAGGCGGGCCCTCCTTTTGCGCTAGTCGGCCCGAAACCTTCTCTCCTGCGCTGCCTACGCTGAAGGAATTCCTCAGCGTTTCCAGCCGCTAGAGGGCGCTCTTCTCCTCTCTTTGGTCCCCTGCAGCGCTTACAGTGGAAATTTAGGAGGTGGGAAGGGCTTGAGGCTTCTCCGTATCTAGGGGCTCCCGCTCCAGCACATTCAACCAACTGTGGGTTGACAATATTCGGGAAAAAACAGAAAGTTTCAAAAAGCAACACTTGAACTTGCCACACACCGGCAACTGCTTACGTAGCATTCACGTTGCCTTACATACCACGCGTCCTCTACAGATGATTTCAAGTACACAGGAGGACACGGCGAAAGAGAATGTGACAATGAATGTATGCGTATGTTCATGGATAACTGAAAGATTGTGCTCTACGCTGGAATTCGACACAACATTGTAAAATGACTATAACTCGAAAAACAAATGTTTGTATGTAAAAAAGAAAGTACACGGGAGGATGCATGTAATTGCATGTCAGTCCTGTGTCATTTTATAAAAGAGGCATCAGCATCCATGGATGTTGGCATCTTTGGGGAGTAAGACGGGCTGCATTGCCACTAGAGAAGACAGGATGGAGGTTCCTTAAAAAACCACAAATGGACTTACCTTATGATCCAGCCTTCCCACGCCTGGGGACATGTTAGGGGGAAAGTCGAATTCAAACAGTCACATGCACCTCAATGCTCACAGCAGCCCTATTTATAATCGCCAGGACGTGGAACCAACCCAAACGTCCATCGACTGGGGACTGGAGAAAGAAGGAGTGGTCTATTTATGCCATGGAATACTACTCAGCCATGAAAAAGGATAAAACGATGCCATTTGCGGCAACGTGGATGGACACAGAGATAGTCCTTCTGAGTCAAGTAAGTAAGCCAGAAGAGAGAAAAATGCCATATGATACCACTTGCATGTGGAATCTAAAAAATAGACAGAAATGAACTTCACGACAAAAGAGGAACAGACCCACAGACATAGAGAAACCAACTTATGGTTAGCAGGGAGGGCAGGGGGTGGGAAGGGGTAAATATGGGAATTGGAAAATTGCCCCTCTTGGGGAGTGATGGAAATGGTAGCTACCTTGATTGTGGTGATGGATTTCTGGGTGTAGACATGTATGAAAATTCATCAAATACTACATGTGAGATGTGTCTAATTGACGGAACAGAAATCGTAGCACAATAAAGGTGTTATCAAAGAAAAGAGAGATGGGCTGCATTGTGTCCTATGCTTCTATGTGTCTTCAGGGAGGCCTCAAGAGGGCGGTGCTGGCCTTCCCGCCAACACGATGACATGAAGCCCGAACAATCCATCGATGGGAAGAAGATAAGTGCCATGGTCCCATGTGGACCCCAAGCTTAGGCATGGTGCATGGGTGACATTTATCGAGAATCCAGCGAGGTTGCGGCCAGAGCTTGAGGCCGGGGCAGCAAAGCGCAAGTGGCACTGAGGAGCATCGTGGCGCAGAGGCTGGACTGGGGGCCCGCAGGCTCCTCCCAGGAGGAGCCTCCGTGTTTGGGAGGTGGCTAACGTGCCTGCTTCGTGTCACCAGCAAGTGACGCCACCTGTGGACAATCAGCTGCAATCCTGAGCCGGGTCAGCCCTGGGTGATGCGCTAAAGGCTCCTACCAGAGGGGGCGCCAGACGGACAGTGACCCAAGCAACAGGCTGCTGAGTTTCCGGCCTGTGTTTCTCGTGCTTTCCGTGTCTCACTGCGTTTCAGTGTCACCCCGAGGAATTCGGGCGGTCTTTACAGGCTGATGGCCTCTCGGTTCCTCATCAGCCTGGCAAGCCCCCCAGCCCTCTCTGGCCAGACCCTGGCGAGCGCCTTCCCTTGTTCTACCAAAACCCTTCCCACCCTCGCCTGCGGTGAGCTTTTGTTATTTTAATTGATGGGAATGAGGATACCTTCCAGCCTCCTCAGGCCCTTCCTTAGGGCTTCTGCCCTTAGACCCCGCCATGCCTGCCACCTACCCTGGTTCCTGCACTCCAGAGGGTCCCTCTGGCCCTGACACTCCCTCTGGCCACGCCCTCCACGGGGTGGAGTCAGCAGGGCCAAGGGGACACGCCCATTGGCTCCACCCCGTGCTCTGGAAACCCAGGACCCCGAATGCCCTGCCCCAGCAGCCCTTGACCCACTTCTAGTGTCTGCACCGGCTCTCCCCGGAGCTCAGCTTCCCAGGACTCACAGAGAGGCCAACGGGCAGCTGTTGGCATGGAGGGTATGGACAGAGCCCGGATGGGAGGTCTGAGTGTCCCCCTGTGCACATCCAAGGCCCCTTGGGGCATGGGATGGACCCAGCATTGGGAAGAAAAGGGTCAGGCTAGTGGTCAGAGACTGGGAATCGGCTCTCCCCACACTGTCACTTTCATTGCGGGACTCCCCTGAGTCTGGGAATTCTAAAGTTGAGCCTGGCATTCCCCCTTAGAATGAATGTGTTTTTGTATAGGCAGGAGTTTAGAGCCTACTGCACTTCAAATGTTGACATATGTAGGATGGGAACTCCCAGGTATGCTCTGGCCCTGCACTTCCAAAGGTCCAGAGCAGTTCTGTTGGCTCTGCTGAGACTGCAAGGGGCAAAGACCATCTCCAGAGAGGAGGGGCTCCTGCTTCATGCTCCGAAGTCAGGAGCTTCTGAGCGGATGAAACAGTGGACACTGAGACCCTCGACTGTAAGTTGATTTAGAATGGCGCCAAAGGTGTGTGTGACGTGTGTGTGCGTGTGCGCACGCCTGCACCTGGGGACGTGTGTGGTACGTGACAGTGACTTTGCGTGTGTGTGCGCGCCTGAGGACGTGTGTGGTTGTGTGTATGCTGTGGGTGTGTGTGTGGTCCATGACTCCATGTGTGTGCGCGTGGGGATGTATGTGGAACAGGGTCAGTGTGTCTGCGCGTGTGTTTGTGTGTACGTGCATGCATTAGTTTTAAGAATCGTAGAAGCTGCCCTTTGGAAGTGTGAAGTAGTAAACATCTGTATGGTGTCCCTCACTGTATAATTCAAAATGAAAATCATCTTCAATCGGCAGAAATTTGGTCCCCCCGGATTCTGAAATTTTCCCCCCATATTGATTATGTCTTCATTGTACTGATGAGGAGAGTAGCTTAGAGAAGTTAAGTGACTCAGCCAAGGGCATAGAGCTCGCGAGCCCAGGGCCAGGACACAGTCCAAGCGGTGCAGCTCCAGAGGCCTGGAGCCCTGCTCACGACCGCGCAGGGCCTCTCGGCCGGGGGAACAGATTCTGATGGGCCGGGGCCAGCGTGCAGGCTGCCCATGCCGCGGACTCTGGAAGTCGGGTGGAGAGGACCAGACAGCAGACGAGGGTAAAGGGCTGCTCAGAAATCAGTTGGGTTCCTAGATCTTCGATGAGTAAGGAGGCTCACTGCACATCCCCGATCCCTTTGCTGGTGGCTAAAAGGGACCAATGCCCACGAGAGCGCTTCTGGGAGCTGCCTGCCAAAACCTGGAACAGGACCGCTCACGACTGGCTCTGCAGCAGGAGCAGAGGAAGGAAACGGCGCCACCTGGTGGACATCCTTGGTAGTGGCAGTAGGAGGGCTAGCAGCCTTGGTATGGGGGAGGCAGGATGAGGTCCAAGTGGATGATCGTTTTCACGTGTCTTAAAAATCATTGCTTCATATATTTTATCCATTTTGGGGTTTATTGTAGGGTGGTAAATATGGTCTCCGTTACTCCATTTTAGCTGGATTGAATCATTGTTTTATTGTTAATTTTTCCTTGAATGATTTGGAAGCTCTATTGTCTTTGAATGAAAATTCTCTCTAAATGTTTATAAATCACCTCTAATTTCATAAGTTTCCATGTAATTGGGCCAGTATTCCTATAACAGTGTCAAGAATGAAATAATCGATTAGATCTTGCCCTCAATAATGAGAAATTTAGCATATTTTACCTCACTGCTGTTCCAAATTGTGTGTGTGTGTGTGTGTGTGTGTGTCTGTGCGTGCACGTGCACGTGCTACAGTTACTACTATTTAGACAGTTGCTCTAAGATTGTTATATTAACAATGAAAATATAGGTATAAAGTTCTTGGATTTAATTGCTCACTACCACTATTTAATCCCACGTCTTTCCCATTTTTGAGTTATTTACTTTTTTCTCAATCAAAGGGACTCATGATTGGGTAATTTTTTCAAGCGGTGGGCTTGGAACCTTTACCTGTCTATACGCAGCTTTATGTTCTCTTCATCAGCAACCCTCAGCCTCAACACTCAACTCCCCGTATCTAGGGCCCGAAGCCTTATTTGAAAATATGCCATTGTTTCCCTCACAAAAAAAAAAAAAAAAATTCCTATATTAAAAGTGCTGCCTGTTTACGAATTGCTACTCTTGTCTGGTGAATGGATATTAATAAAGAATTCCTTAAACTTCCTCCTGCTTTTTGCCATAACTCGGCTTCATTGAGAAGCATGATTTTACCGTTTCTCAGACGGCCTTCCGCTTTGAACCACTAAACCATCACCGCACTGTTTTTCTCCATGCTTATTCCTGAAAAAGTGAGCTCTCGACTTGAGTAAAGATGCTTCCCGTCAGAGATGTGTGGCTTCCTGACCCAAGGTCCAAAAGAAGAGAAAAGGAAAGATGCCGGGTTCCGATGGTTCCATTTTATCAGCTTAGAGATCTAGTTATCCGTGTGGCTGTGGTGGAATCTGCAATATCTTGCCTCAGAATTTCCTTTTTCTGGCTTACACGGGGAGCCGCATTAGCTGAGGTCACGGCCCTCTGGCCCTTGTCAGGATCCCGGTGCTGAGGCAGCCCCTTCCCCACACACCCACTCACTCCTTGTCCTTTTGATCGTGCAAAGTGGGTGCCAGCTGTGTGGACCGTGCTGCTGGCGGCCAGGATTGCCCCCCCACGCGACGTGTCCCCAGTCCCTCGGCGTCCCTCACTGCTACCAACTAGCTCCAGGAAGGGTGCAAGCTGGCTTCCACTGCCGTCCTTCCCCCTTCCTGTCCAGGCGGGCCCTCCTTTTGCGCTAGTCGGCCCGAAACCTTCTCTCCTGCGCTGCCTACGCTGAAGGAATTCCTCAGCGTTTCCAGCCGCTAGAGGGCGCTCTTCTCCTCTCTTTGGTCCCCTGCAGCGCTTACAGTGGAAATTTAGGAGGTGGGAAGGGCTTGAGGCTTCTCCGTATCTAGGGGCTCCCGCTCCAGCACATTCAACCAACTGTGGGTTGACAATATTCGGGAATAAACAGAAAGTTTCAAAAAGCAACACTTGAACTTGCCACACACCGGCAACTGCTTACGTAGCATTCACGTTGCCTTACATACCACGCGTCCTCTACAGATGATTTCAAGTACACAGGAGGACACGGCGAAAGAGAATGTGACAATGAATGTATGCGTATGTTCATGGATAACTGAAAGATTGTGCTCTACGCTGGAATTCGACACAACATTGTAAAATGACTATAACTCGAAAAACAAATGTTTGTATGTAAAAAAGAAAGTACACGGGAGGATGCATGTAATTGCATGTCAGTCCTGTGTCATTTTATAAAAGAGGCATCAGCATCCATGGATGTTGGCATCTTTGGGGAGTAAGACGGGCTGCATTGCCACTAGAGAAGACAGGATGGAGGTTCCTTAAAAAACCACAAATGGACTTACCTTATGATCCAGCCTTCCCACGCCTGGGGACATGTTAGGGGGAAAGTCGAATTCAAACAGTCACATGCACCTCAATGCTCACAGCAGCCCTATTTATAATCGCCAGGACGTGGAACCAACCCAAACGTCCATCGACTGGGGACTGGAGAAAGAAGGAGTGGTCTATTTATGCCATGGAATACTACTCAGCCATGAAAAAGGATAAAACGATGCCATTTGCGGCAACGTGGATGGACACAGAGATAGTCCTTCTGAGTCAAGTAAGTAAGCCAGAAGAGAGAAAAATGCCATATGATACCACTTGCATGTGGAATCTAAAAAATAGACAGAAATGAACTTCACGACAAAAGAGGAACAGACCCACAGACATAGAGAAACCAACTTATGGTTAGCAGGGAGGGCAGGGGGTGGGAAGGGGTAAATATGGGAATTGGAAAATTGCCCCTCTTGGGGAGTGATGGAAATGGTAGCTACCTTGATTGTGGTGATGGATTTCTGGGTGTAGACATGTATGAAAATTCATCAAATACTACATGTGAGATGTGTCTAATTGACGGAACAGAAATCGTAGCACAATAAAGGTGTTATCAAAGAAAAGAGAGATGGGCTGCATTGTGTCCTATGCTTCTATGTGTCTTCAGGGAGGCCTCAAGAGGGCGGTGCTGGCCTTCCCGCCAACACGATGACATGAAGCCCGAACAATCCATCGATGGGAAGAAGATAAGTGCCATGGTCCCATGTGGACCCCAAGCTTAGGCATGGTGCATGGGTGACATTTATCGAGAATCCAGCGAGGTTGCGGCCAGAGCTTGAGGCCGGGGCAGCAAAGCGCAAGTGGCACTGAGGAGCATCGTGGCGCAGAGGCTGGACTGGGGGCCCGCAGGCTCCTCCCAGGAGGAGCCTCCGTGTTTGGGAGGTGGCTAACGTGCCTGCTTCGTGTCACCAGCAAGTGATGCCACCTGTGGACAATCAGCTGCAATCCTGAGCCGGGTCAGCCCTGGGTGATGCGCTAAAGGTTCCTACCAGAGGGGGCGCCAGACGGACAGTGACCCAAGCAACAGGCTGCTGAGTTTCCGGCCTGTGTTTCTCGTGCTTTCCGTGTCTCACTGCGTTTCAGTGTCACCCCGAGGAATTCGGGCGGTCTTTACAGGCTGATGGCCTCTCGGTTCCTCATCAGCCTGGCAAGCCCCCCAGCCCTCTCTGGCCAGACCCTGGCGAGCGCCTTCCCTTGTTCTACCAAAACCCTTCCCACCCTCGCCTGCGGTGAGCTTTTGTTATTTTAATTGATGGGAATGAGGATACCTTCCAGCCTCCTCAGGCCCTTCCTTAGGGCTTCTGCCCTTAGACCCCGCCATGCCCGCCACCTACCCTGGTTCCTGCACTCCAGAGGGTCCCTCTGGCCCTGACACTCCCTCTGGCCACGCCCTCCACGGGGTGGAGTCAGCAGGGCCAAGGGGACACGCCCATTGGCTCCACCCCGTGCTCTGGAAACCCAGGACCCCGAATGCCCTGCCCCAGCAGCCCTCGACCCACTTCTAGTGTCTGCACCGGCTCTCCCCGGAGCTCAGCTTCCCAGGACTCACAGAGAGGCCAACGGGCAGCTGTTGGCATGGAGGGTATGGACAGAGCCCGGATGGGAGGTCTGAGTGTCCCCCTGTGCACATCCAAGGCCCCTTGGGGCATGGGATGGACCCAGCATTGGGAAGAAAAGGGTCAGGCTAGTGGTCAGAGACTGGGAATCGGCTCTCCCCACACTGTCACTTTCATTGCGGGACTCCCCTGAGTCTGGGAATTCTAAAGTTGAGCCTGGCATTCCCCCTTAGAATGAATGTGTTTTTGTATAGGCAGGAGTTTAGAGCCTACTGCACTTCAAATGTTGACATATGTAGGATGGGAACTCCCAGGTATGCTCTGGCCCTGCACTTCCAAAGGTCCAGAGCAGTTCTGTTGGCTCTGCTGAGACTGCAAGGGGCAAAGACCATCTCCAGAGAGGAGGGGCTCCTGCTTCATGCTCCGAAGTCAGGAGCTTCTGAGCGGATGAAACAGTGGACACTGAGACCCTCGACTGTAAGTTGATTTAGAATGGCGCCAAAGGTGTGTGTGACGTGTGTGTGCGTGTGCGCACGCCTGCACCTGGGGACGTGTGTGGTACGTGACAGTGACTTTGCGTGTGTGTGCGCGCCTGAGGACGTGTGTGGTTGTGTGTATGCTGTGGGTGTGTGTGTGGTCCATGACTCCATGTGTGTGCGCGTGGGGATGTATGTGGAGCAGGGTCAGTGTGTCTGCGCGTGTGTTTGTGTGTACGTGCATGCATTAGTTTTAAGAATCGTA
The DNA here is from genome assembly GCF_048773025.1 of Camelus bactrianus. Taxonomy (NCBI): domain Eukaryota; kingdom Metazoa; phylum Chordata; class Mammalia; order Artiodactyla; family Camelidae; genus Camelus; species Camelus bactrianus. Next base: position 29,038,912 of record NC_133567.1, read on the forward strand.
GAAGCTGCCCTTTGGAAGTGTGAAGTAGTAAACATCTGTATGGTGTCCCTCACTGTATAATTCAAAATGAAAATCATCTTCAATCGGCAGAAATTTGGTCCCCCCGGATTCTGAATTTTTTCCCCCCATATTGATTATGTCTTCATTGTACTGATGAGGAGAGTAGCTTAGAGAAGTTAAGTGACTCAGCCAAGGGCATAGAGCTCGCGAGCCCAGGGCCAGGACACAGTCCAAGCGGTGCAGCTCCAGAGGCCTGGAGCCCTGCTCACGACCACGCGGGGCCTCTCGGCCGGGGGAACATATTCTGATGGGCCGGGGCCAGCGTGCAGGCTGCCCATGCCGCGGACTCTGGAAGTCGGGTGGAGAGGACCAGACAGCAGACGAGGGTAAAGGGCTGCTCAGAAATCAGTTGGGTTCCTAGATCTTCGATGAGTAAGGTGGCTCACTGCACATCCCCGATCCCTTTGCTGGTGGCTAAAAGGGACCAATGCCCACGAGAGCGCTTCTGGGAGCTGCCTGCCAAAACCTGGAACAGGACCGCTCACGACTGGCTCTGCAGCAGGAGCAGAGGAAGGAAACGGCGCCACCTGGTGGACATCCTTGGTAGTGGCAGTAGGAGGGCTAGCAGCCTTGGGATTGGGGAGGCAGGACGAGGTCCAAGTGGATGATCGTTTTCACGTGTCTTAAAAATCATTGCTTCATATATTTTATCCATTTTGGGGTTTATTGTAGGGTGGTAAATATGGTCTCCGTTACTCCATTTTAGCTGGATTGATTCATTGTTTTATTGTTAATTTTTCCTTGAATGATTTGGAAGCTCTATTGTCTTTGAATGAAAATTCTCTCTAAATGTTTATAAATCACCTCTAAGTTCATAAGTTTCCATGTAATTGGGCCAGTATTCCTATAACAGTTTCAAGAATGAAATAATCGATTAGATCTTGCCCTCAATAATGAGAAATTTAGCATATTTTACCTCACTGCTGTTCCAAATTGTGTGTGTGTGTGTGTGTGTGTGTCTGTGCGTGCACGTGCGCGTGCTACAGTTACTACTATTTAGACAGTTGCTCTAAGATTGTTATATTAACAATGAAAATATAGGTATAAAGTTCTTGGATTTAATTGCTCACTACCACTATTTAATCCCACGTCTTTCCCATTTTTGAGTTATTTACTTTTTTCTCAATCAAAGGGACTCATGATTGGGTAATTTTTTCAAGCGGTGGGCTTGGAACCTTTACCTGTCTATACGCAGCTTTATGTTCTCTTCATCAGCAACCCTCAGCCTCAACACTCAACTCCCCGTATCTAGGGCCCGAAGCCTTATTTGAAAATATGCCATTGTTTCCCTCACAAAAAAAAAAAAAAAAAAAAATTCCTATATTAAAAGTGCTGCCTGTTTATGAATGGCTACTCTTGTCTGGTGAATGGATATTAATAAAGAATTCCTTAAACTTCCTCCTGCTTTTTGCCATAACTCGGCTTCATTGAGAAGCATGATTTTACCGTTTCTCAGATGGCCTTCCGCTTTGAACCACTAAACCATCACCGCACTGTTTTTCTCCATGCTTATTCCTGAAAAAGTGAGCTCTCGACTTGAGTAAAGATGCTTCCCGTCAGAGATGTGTGGCTTCCTGACCCAAGGTCCAAAAGAAGAGAAAAGGAAAGATGCCGGGTTCCGATGGTTCCATTTTATCAGCTTAGAGATCTAGTTATCCGTGTGGCTGTGGTGGAATCTGCAATATCTTGCCTCAGAATTTCCTTTTTCTGGCTTACACGGGGAGCCGCATTAGCTGAGGTCACGGCCCTCTGGCCCTTGTCAGGATCCCGGTGCTGAGGCAGCCCCTTCCCCACACACCCACTCACTCCTTGTCCTTTTGATCGTGCAAAGTGGGTGCCAGCTGTGTGGACCGTGCTGCTGGCGGCCAGGATTGCCCCCCCACGCGACGTGTCCCCAGTCCCTCGGCGTCCCTCACTGCTACCAACTAGCTCCAGGAAGGGTGCAAGCTGGCTTCCACTGCCGTCCTTCCCCCTTCCTGTCCAGGCGGGCCCTCCTTTTGCGCTAGTCGGCCCGAAACCTTCTCTCCTGCGCTGCCTACGCTGAAGGAATTCCTCAGCGTTTCCAGCCGCTAGAGGGCGCTCTTCTCCTCTCTTTGGTCCCCTGCAGCGCTTACAGTGGAAATTTAGGAGGTGGGAAGGGCTTGAGGCTTCTCCGTATCTAGGGGCTCCCGCTCCAGCACATTCAACCAACTGTGGGTTGACAATATTCGGGAAAAAACAGAAAGTTTCAAAAAGCAACACTTGAACTTGCCACACACCGGCAACTGCTTACGTAGCATTCACGTTGCCTTACATACCACGCGTCCTCTACAGATGATTTCAAGTACACAGGAGGACACGGCGAAAGAGAATGTGACAATGAATGTATGCGTATGTTCATGGATAACTGAAAGATTGTGCTCTACGCTGGAATTCGACACAACATTGTAAAATGACTATAACTCGAAAAACAAATGTTTGTATGTAAAAAAGAAAGTACACGGGAGGATGCATGTAATTGCATGTCAGTCCTGTGTCATTTTATAAAAGAGGCATCAGCATCCATGGATGTTGGCATCTTTGGGGAGTAAGACGGGCTGCATTGCCACTAGAGAAGACAGGATGGAGGTTCCTTAAAAAACCACAAATGGACTTACCTTATGATCCAGCCTTCCCACGCCTGGGGACATGTTAGGGGGAAAGTCGAATTCAAACAGTCACATGCACCTCAATGCTCACAGCAGCCCTATTTATAATCGCCAGGACGTGGAACCAACCCAAACGTCCATCGACTGGGGACTGGAGAAAGAAGGAGTGGTCTATTTATGCCATGGAATACTACTCAGCCATGAAAAAGGATAAAACGATGCCATTTGCGGCAACGTGGATGGACACAGAGATAGTCCTTCTGAGTCAAGTAAGTAAGCCAGAAGAGAGAAAAATGCCATATGATACCACTTGCATGTGGAATCTAAAAAATAGACAGAAATGAACTTCACGACAAAAGAGGAACAGACCCACAGACATAGAGAAACCAACTTATGGTTAGCAGGGAGGGCAGGGGGTGGGAAGGGGTAAATATGGGAATTGGAAAATTGCCCCTCTTGGGGAGTGATGGAAATGGTAGCTACCTTGATTGTGGTGATGGATTTCTGGGTGTAGACATGTATGAAAATTCATCAAATACTACATGTGAGATGTGTCTAATTGACGGAACAGAAATCGTAGCACAATAAAGGTGTTATCAAAGAAAAGAGAGATGGGCTGCATTGTGTCCTATGCTTCTATGTGTCTTCAGGGAGGCCTCAAGAGGGCGGTGCTGGCCTTCCCGCCAACACGATGACATGAAGCCCGAACAATCCATCGATGGGAAGAAGATAAGTGCCATGGTCCCATGTGGACCCCAAGCTTAGGCATGGTGCATGGGTGACATTTATCGAGAATCCAGCGAGGTTGCGGCCAGAGCTTGAGGCCAGGGCAGCAAAGCGCAAGTGGCACTGAGGAGCATCGTGGCGCAGAGGCTGGACTGGGGGCCCGCAGGCTCCTCCCAGGAGGAGCCTCCGTGTTTGGGAGGTGGCTAACGTGCCTGCTTCGTGTCACCAGCAAGTGATGCCACCTGTGGACAATCAGCTGCAATCCTGAGCCGGGTCAGCCCTGGGTGATGCGCTAAAGGCTCCTACCAGAGGGGGCGCCAGACGGACAGTGACCCAAGCAACAGGCTGCTGAGTTTCCGGCCTGTGTTTCTCGTGCTTTCCGTGTCTCACTGCGTTTCAGTGTCACCCCGAGGAATTCGGGCGGTCTTTACAGGCTGATGGCCTCTCGGTTCCTCATCAGCCTGGCAAGCCCCCCAGCCCTCTCTGGCCAGACCCTGGCGAGCGCCTTCCCTTGTTCTAACAAAACCCTTCCCACCCTCGCCTGCGGTGAGCTTTTGTTATTTTAATTGATGGGAATGAGGATACCTTCCAGCCTCCTCAGGCCCTTCCTTAGGGCTTCTGCCCTTAGACCCCGCCATGCCCGCCACCTACCCTGGTTCCTGCACTCCAGAGGGTCCCTCTGGCCCTGACACTCCCTCTGGCCATGCCCTCCACGGGGTGGAGTCAGCAGGGCCAAGGGGACACGCCCATTGGCTCCACCCCGTGCTCTGGAAACACAGGACCCCGAATGCCCTGCCCCAGCAGCCCTTGACCCACTTCTAGTGTCTGCACCGGCTCTCCCCGGAGCTCAGCATCCCAGGACTCACAGAGAGGCCAACGGGCAGCTGTTGGCATGGAGGGTATGGACAGAGCCCGGATGGGAGGTCTGAGTGTCCCCCTGTGCACATCCAAGGCCCCTTGGGGCATGGGATGGACCCAGCATTGGGAAGAAAAGGGTCAGGCTAGTGGTCAGAGACTGGGAATCGGCTCTCCCCACACTGTCACTTTCATTGCGGGACTCCCCTGAGTCTGGGAATTCTAAAGTTGAGCCTGGCATTCCCCCTTAGAATGAATGTGTTTTTGTATAGGCAGGAGTTTAGAGCCTACTGCACTTCAAATGTTGACATATGTAGGATGGGAACTCCCAGGTATGCTCTGGCCCTGCACTTCCAAAGGTCCAGAGCAGTTCTGTTGGCTCTGCTGAGACTGCAAGGGGCAAAGACCATCTCCAGAGAGGAGGGGCTCCTGCTTCATGCTCCGAAGTCAGGAGCTTCTGAGCGGATGAAACAGTGGACACTGAGACCCTCGACTGTAAGTTGATTTAGAATGGCGCCAAAGGTGTGTGTGACGTGTGTGTGCGTGTGCGCACGCCTGCACCTGGGGACGTGTGTGGTACGTGACAGTGACTTTGCGTGTGTGTGCGCGCCTGAGGACGTGTGTGGTTGTGTGTATGCTGTGGGTGTGTGTGTGGTCCATGACTCCATGTGTGTGCGCGTGGGGATGTATGTGGAGCAGGGTCAGTGTGTCTGCACGTGTGTTTGTGTGTACGTGCATGCATTAGTTTTAAGAATCGTAGAAGCTGCCCTTTGGAAGTGTGAAGTAGTAAACATCTGTATGGTGTCCCTCACTGTATAATTCAAAATGAAAATCATCTTCAATCGGCAGAAATTTGGTCCCCCCGGATTCTGAATTTTTTCCCCCCATATTGATTATGTCTTCATTGTACTGATGAGGAGAGTAGCTTAGAGAAGTTAAGTGACTCAGCCAAGGGCATAGAGCTCGCGAGCCCAGGGCCAGGACACAGTCCAAGCGGTGCAGCTCCAGAGGCCTGGAGCCCTGCTCACGACCGCGCGGGGCCTCTCGGCCGGGGGAACAGATTCTGATGGGCCGGGGCCAGCGTGCAGGCTGCCCATGCCGCGGACTCTGGAAGTCGGGTGGAGAGGACCAGACAGCAGACGAGGGTAAAGGGCTGCTCAGAAATCAGTTGGGTTCCTAGATCTTCGATGAGTAAGGAGGCTCACTGCACATCCCCGATCCCTTTGCTGGTGGCTAAAAGGGACCAATGCCCACGAGAGCGCTTCTGGGAGCTGCCTGCCAAAACCTGGAACAGGACCGCTCACGACTGGCTCTGCAGCAGGAGCAGAGGAAGGAAACGGCGCCACCTGGTGGACATCCTTGGTAGTGGCAGTAGGAGGGCTAGCAGCCTTGGTATGGGGGAGGCAGGACGAGGTCCAAGTGGATGATCGTTTTCACGTGTCTTAAAAATCATTGCTTCATATATTTTATCCATTTTGGGGTTTATTGTAGGGTGGTAAATATGGTCTCCGTTACTCCATTTTAGCTGGATTGATTCATTGTTTTATTGTTAATTTTTCCTTGAATGATTTGGAAGCTCTATTGTCTTTGAATGAAAATTCTCTCTAAATGTTTATAAATCACCTCTAAGTTCATAAGTTTCCATGTAATTGGGCCAGTATTCCTATAACAGTGTCAAGAATGAAATAATCGATTAGATCTTGCCCTCAATAATGAGAAATTTAGCATATTTTACCTCACTGCTGTTCCAAATTGTGTGTGTGTGTGTGTGTGTGTGTGTGTGTGTGTCTGTGTGTGCACGTGCGCGTGCTACAGTTACTACTATTTAGACAGTTGCTCTAAGATTGTTATATTAACAATGAAAATATAGGTATAAAGTTCTTGGATTTAATTGCTCACTACCACTATTTAATCCCACGTCTTTCCCATTTTTGAGTTATTTACTTTTTTCTCAATCAAAGGGACTCATGATTGGGTAATTTTTTCAAGCGGTGGGCTTGGAACCTTTACCTGTCTATACGCAGCTTTATGTTCTCTTCATCAGCAACCCTCAGCCTCAACACTCAACTCCCCGTATCTAGGGCCCGAAGCCTTATTTGAAAATATGCGATTGTTTCCCTCACAAAAAAAAAAAAAAAAAAAAAATTCCTATATTAAAAGTGCTGCCTGTTTACGAATGGCTACTCTTGTCTGGTGAATGGATATTAATAAAGAATTCCTTAAACTTCCTCCTGCTTTTTGCCATAACTCGGCTTCATTGAGAAGCATGATTTTACCGTTTCTCAGACGGCCTTCCGCTTTGAACCACTAAACCATCACCGCACTGTTTTTCTCCATGCTTATTCCTGAAAAAGTGAGCTCTCGACTTGAGTAAAGATGCTTCCCGTCAGAGATGTGTGGCTTCCTGACCCAAGGTCCAAAAGAAGAGAAAAGGAAAGATGCCGGGTTCCGATGGTTCCATTTTATCAGCTTAGAGATCTAGTTATCCGTGTGGCTGTGGTGGAATCTGCAATATCTTGCCTCAGAATTTCCTTTTTCTGGCTTACACGGGGAGCCGCATTAGCTGAGGTCACGGCCCTCTGGCCCTTGTCAGGATCCCGGTGCTGAGGCAGCCCCTTCCCCACACACCCACTCACTCCTTGTCCTTTTGATCGTGCAAAGTGGGTGCCAGCTGTGTGGACCGTGCTGCTGGCGGCCAGGATTGCCCCCCCACGCGACGTGTCCCCAGTCCCTCGGCGTCCCTCACTGCTACCAACTAGCTCCAGGAAGGGTGCAAGCTGGCTTCCACTGCCGTCCTTCCCCCTTCCTGTCCAGGCGGGCCCTCCTTTTGCGCTAGTCGGCCCGAAACCTTCTCTCCTGCGCTGCCTACGCTGAAGGAATTCCTCAGCGTTTCCAGCCGCTAGAGGGCGCTCTTCTCCTCTCTTTGGTCCCCTGCAGCGCTTACAGTGGAAATTTAGGAGGTGGGAAGGGCTTGAGGCTTCTCCGTATCTAGGGGCTCCCGCTCCAGCACATTCAACCAACTGTGGGTTGACAATATTCGGGAAAAAACAGAAAGTTTCAAAAAGCAACACTTGAACTTGCCACACACCGGCAACTGCTTACGTAGCATTCACGTTGCCTTACATACCACGCGTCCTCTACAGATGATTTCAAGTACACAGGAGGACACGGCGAAAGAGAATGTGACAATGAATGTATGCGTATGTTCATGGATAACTGAAAGATTGTGCTCTACGCTGGAATTCGACACAACATTGTAAAATGACTATAACTCGAAAAACAAATGTTTGTATGTAAAAAAGAAAGTACACGGGAGGATGCATGTAATTGCATGTCAGTCCTGTGTCATTTTATAAAAGAGGCATCAGCATCCATGGATGTTGGCATCTTTGGGGAGTAAGACGGGCTGCATTGCCACTAGAGAAGACAGGATGGAGGTTCCTTAAAAAACCACAAATGGACTTACCTTATGATCCAGCCTTCCCACGCCTGGGGACATGTTAGGGGGAAAGTCGAATTCAAACAGTCACATGCACCTCAATGCTCACAGCAGCCCTATTTATAATCGCCAGGACGTGGAACCAACCCAAACGTCCATCGACTGGGGACTGGAGAAAGAAGGAGTGGTCTATTTATGCCATGGAATACTACTCAGCCATGAAAAAGGATAAAACGATGCCATTTGCGGCAACGTGGATGGACACAGAGATAGTCCTTCTGAGTCAAGTAAGTAAGCCAGAAGAGAGAAAAATGCCATATGATACCACTTGCATGTGGAATCTAAAAAATAGACAGAAATGAACTTCACGACAAAAGAGGAACAGACCCACAGACATAGAGAAACCAACTTATGGTTAGCAGGGAGGGCAGGGGGTGGGAAGGGGTAAATATGGGAATTGGAAAATTGCCCCTCTTGGGGAGTGATGGAAATGGTAGCTACCTTGATTGTGGTGATGGATTTCTGGGTGTAGACATGTATGAAAATTCATCAAATACTACATGTGAGATGTGTCTAATTGACGGAACAGAAATCGTAGCACAATAAAGGTGTTATCAAAGAAAAGAGAGATGGGCTGCATTGTGTCCTATGCTTCTATGTGTCTTCAGGGAGGCCTCAAGAGGGCGGTGCTGGCCTTCCCGCCAACACGATGACATGAAGCCCGAACAATCCATCGATGGGAAGAAGATAAGTGCCATGGTCCCATGTGGACCCCAAGCTTAGGCATGGTGCATGGGTGACATTTATCGAGAATCCAGCGAGGTTGCGGCCAGAGCTTGAGGCCGGGGCAGCAAAGCGCAAGTGGCACTGAGGAGCATCGTGGCGCAGAGGCTGGACTGGGGGCCCGCAGGCTCCTCCCAGGAGGAGCCTCCGTGTTTGGGAGGTGGCTAACGTGCCTGCTTCGTGTCACCAGCAAGTGATGCCACCTGTGGACAATCAGCTGCAATCCTGAGCCGGGTCAGCCCTGGGTGATGCGCTAAAGGCTCCTACCAGAGGGGGCGCCAGACGGACAGTGACCCAAGCAACAGGCTGCTGAGTTTCCGGCCTGTGTTTCTCGTGCTTTCCGTGTCTCACTGCGTTTCAGTGTCACCCCGAGGAATTCGGGCGGTCTTTACAGGCTGATGGCCTCTCGGTTCCTCATCAGCCTGGCAAGCCCCCCAGCCCTCTCTGGCCAGACCCTGGCGAGCGCCTTCCCTTGTTCTACCAAAACCCTTCCCACCCTCGCCTGCGGTGAGCTTTTGTTATTTTAATTGATGGGAATGAGGATACCTTCCAGCCTCCTCAGGCCCTTCCTTAGGGCTTCTGCCCTTAGACCCCGCCATGCCCGCCACCTACCCTGGTTCCTGCACTCCAGAGGGTCCCTCTGGCCCTGACACTCCCTCTGGCCACGCCCTCCACGGGGTGGAGTCAGCAGGGCCAAGGGGACACGCCCATTGGCTCCACCCCGTGCTCTGGAAACACAGGACCCCGAATGCCCTGCCCCAGCAGCCCTCGACCCACTTCTAGTGTCTGCACCGGCTCTCCCCGGAGCTCAGCTTCCCAGGACTCACAGAGAGGCCAACGGGCAGCTGTTGGCATGGAGGGTATGGACAGAGCCCGGATGGGAGGTCTGAGTGTCCCCCTGTGCACATCCAAGGCCCCTTGGGGCATGGGATGGACCCAGCATTGGGAAGAAAAGGGTCAGGCTAGTGGTCAGAGACTGGGAATCGGCTCTCCCCACACTGTCACTTTCATTGCGGGACTCCCCTGAGTCTGGGAATTCTAAAGTTGAGCCTGGCATTCCCCCTTAGAATGAATGTGTTTTTGTATAGGCAGGAGTTTAGAGCCTACTGCACTTCAAATGTTGACATATGTAGGATGGGAACTCCCAGGTATGCTCTGGCCCTGCACTTCCAAAGGTCCAGAGCAGTTCTGTTGGCTCTGCTGAGACTGCAAGGGGCAAAGACCATCTCCAGAGAGGAGGGGCTCCTGCTTCATGCTCCGAAGTCAGGAGCTTCTGAGCGGATGAAACAGTGGACACTGAGACCCTCGACTGTAAGTTGATTTAGAATGGCGCCAAAGGTGTGTGTGACGTGTGTGTGCGTGTGCGCACGCCTGCACCTGGGGACGTGTGTGGTACGTGACAGTGACTTTGCGTGTGTGTGCGCGCCTGAGGACGTGTGTGGTTGTGTGTATGCTGTGGGTGTGTGTGTGGTCCATGACTCCTCATGTGTGCGCTTGGGGATGTATGTGGAGCAGGGTCAGTGTGTCTGCACGTGTGTTTGTGTGTACGTGCATGCATTAGTTTTAAGAATCGTAGAAGCTGCCCTTTGGAAGTGTGAAGTAGTAAACATCTGTATGGTGTCCCTCACTGTATAATTCAAAATGAAAATCATCTTCAATCGGCAGAAATTTGGTCCCCCCGGATTCTGAATTTTTTCCCCCCATATTGATTATGTCTTCATTGTACTGATGAGGAGAGTAGCTTAGAGAAGTTAAGTGACTCAGCCAAGGGCATAGAGCTCGCGAGCCCAGGGCCAGGACACAGTCCAAGCGGTGCAGCTCCAGAGGCCTGGAGCCCTGCTCACGACCACGCGGGGCCTCTCGGCCGGGGGAACAGATTCTGATGGGCCGGGGCCAGCGTGCAGGCTGCCCATGCCGCGGACTCTGGAAGTCGGGTGGAGAGGACCAGACAGCAGACGAGGGTAAAGGGCTGCTCAGAAATCAGTTGGGTTCCTAGATCTTCGATGAGTAAGGAGGCTCACTGCACATCCCCGATCCCTTTGCTGGTGGCTAAAAGGGACCAATGCCCACGAGAGCGCTTCTGGGAGCTGCCTGCCAAAACCTGGAACAGGACCGCTCACGACTGGCTCTGCAGCAGGAGCAGAGGAAGGAAACGGCGCCACCTGGTGGACATCCTTGGTAGTGGCAGTAGGAGGGCTAGCAGCCTTGGTATGGGGGAGGCAGGACGAGGTCCAAGTGGATGATCGTTTTCACGTGTCTTAAAAATCATTGCTTCATATATTTTATCCATTTTGGGGTTTATTGTAGGGTGGTAAATATGGTCTCCGTTACTCCATTTTAGCTGGATTGATTCATTGTTTTATTGTTAATTTTTCCTTGAATGATTTGGAAGCTCTATTGTCTTTGAATGAAAATTCTCTCTAAATGTTTATAAATCACCTCTAAGTTCATAAGTTTCCATGTAATTGGGCCAGTATTCCTATAACAGTGTCAAGAATGAAATAATCGATTAGATCTTGCCCTCAATAATGAGAAATTTAGCATATTTTACCTCACTGCTGTTCCAAATTGTGTGTGTGTGTGTGTGTGTGTGTGTGTGTGTGTCTGTGCGTGCACGTGCGCGTGCTACAGTTACTACTATTTAGACAGTTGCTCTAAGATTGTTATATTAACAATGAAAATATAGGTATAAAGTTCTTGGATTTAATTGCTCACTACCACTATTTAATCCCACGTCTTTCCCATTTTTGAGTTATTTACTTTTTTCTCAATCAAAGGGACTCATGATTGGGTAATTTTTTCAAGCGGTGGGCTTGGAACCTTTACCTGTCTATACGCAGCTTTATGTTCTCTTCATCAGCAACCCTCAGCCTCAACACTCAACTCCCCGTATCTAGGGCCCGAAGCCTTATTTGAAAATATGCGATTGTTTCCCTCACAAAAAAAAAAAAAAAAAAAAATTCCTATATTAAAAGTGCTGCCTGTTTACGAATGGCTACTCTTGTCTGGTGAATGGATATTAATAAAGAATTCCTTAAACTTCCTCCTGCTTTTTGCCATAACTCGGCTTCATTGAGAAGCATGATTTTACCGTTTCTCAGACGGCCTTCCGCTTTGAACCACTAAACCATCACCGCACTGTTTTTCTCCATGCTTATTCCTGAAAAAGTGAGCTCTCGACTTGAGTAAAGATGCTTCCCGTCAGAGATGTGTGGCTTCCTGACCCAAGGTCCAAAAGAAGAGAAAAGGAAAGATGCCGGGTTCCGATGGTTCCATTTTATCAGCTTAGAGATCTAGTTATCCGTGTGGCTGTGGTGGAATCTGCAATATCTTGCCTCAGAATTTCCTTTTTCTGGCTTACACGGGGAGCCGCATTAGCTGAGGTCACGGCCCTCTGGCCCTTGTCAGGATCCCGGTGCTGAGGCAGCCCCTTCCCCACACACCCACTCACTCCTTGTCCTTTTGATCGTGCAAAGTGGGTGCCAGCTGTGTGGACCGTGCTGCTGGCGGCCAGGATTGCCCCCCCACGCGACGTGTCCCCAGTCCCTCGGCGTCCCTCACTGCTACCAACTAGCTCCAGGAAGGGTGCAAGCTGGCTTCCACTGCCGTCCTTCCCCCTTCCTGTCCAGGCGGGCCCTCCTTTTGCGCTAGTCGGCCCGAAACCTTCTCTCCTGCGCTGCCTACGCTGAAGGAATTCCTCAGCGTTTCCAGCCGCTAGAGGGCGCTCTTCTCCTCTCTTTGGTCCCCTGCAGCGCTTACAGTGGAAATTTAGGAGGTGGGAAGGGCTTGAGGCTTCTCCGTATCTAGGGGCTCCCGCTCCAGCACATTCAACCAACTGTGGGTTGACAATATTCGGGAAAAAACAGAAAGTTTCAAAAAGCAACACTTGAACTTGCCACACACCGGCAACTGCTTACGTAGCATTCACGTTGCCTTACATACCACGCGTCCTCTACAGATGATTTCAAGTACACAGGAGGACACGGCGAAAGAGAATGTGACAATGAATGTATGCGTATGTTCATGGATAACTGAAAGATTGTGCTCTACGCTGGAATTCGACACAACATTGTAAAATGACTATAACTCGAAAAACAAATGTTTGTATGTAAAAAAGAAAGTACACGGGAGGATGCATGTAATTGCATGTCAGTCCTGTGTCATTTTATAAAAGAGGCATCAGCATCCATGGATGTTGGCATCTTTGGGGAGTAAGACGGGCTGCATTGCCACTAGAGAAGACAGGATGGAGGTTCCTTAAAAAACCACAAATGGACTTACCTTATGATCCAGCCTTCCCACGCCTGGGGACATGTTAGGGGGAAAGTCGAATTCAAACAGTCACATGCACCTCAATGCTCACAGCAGCCCTATTTATAATCGCCAGGACGTGGAACCAACCCAAACGTCCATCGACTGGGGACTGGAGAAAGAAGGAGTGGTCTATTTATGCCATGGAATACTACTCAGCCATGAAAAAGGATAAAACGATGCCATTTGCGGCAACGTGGATGGACACAGAGATAGTCCTTCTGAGTCAAGTAAGTAAGCCAGAAGAGAGAAAAATGCCATATGATACCACTTGCATGTGGAATCTAAAAAATAGACAGAAATGAACTTCACGACAAAAGAGGAACAGACCCACAGACATAGAGAAACCAACTTATGGTTAGCAGGGAGGGCAGGGGGTGGGAAGGGGTAAATATGGGAATTGGAAAATTGCCCCTCTTGGGGAGTGATGGAAATGGTAGCTACCTTGATTGTGGTGATGGATTTCTGGGTGTAGACATGTATGAAAATTCATCAAATACTACATGTGAGATGTGTCTAATTGACGGAACAGAAATCGTAGCACAATAAAGGTGTTATCAAAGAAAAGAGAGATGGGCTGCATTGTGTCCTATGCTTCTATGTGTCTTCAGGGAGGCCTCAAGAGGGCGGTGCTGGCCTTCCCGCCAACACGATGACATGAAGCCCGAACAATCCATCGATGGGAAGAAGATAAGTGCCATGGTCCCATGTGGACCCCAAGCTTAGGCATGGTGCATGGGTGACATTTATCGAGAATCCAGCGAGGTTGCGGCCAGAGCTTGAGGCCGGGGCAGCAAAGCGCAAGTGGCACTGAGGAGCATCGTGGCGCAGAGGCTGGACTGGGGGCCCGCAGGCTCCTCCCAGGAGGAGCCTCCGTGTTTGGGAGGTGGCTAACGTGCCTGCTTCGTGTCACCAGCAAGTGATGCCACCTGTGGACAATCAGCTGCAATCCTGAGCCGGGTCAGCCCTGGGTGATGCGCTAAAGGCTCCTACCAGAGGGGGCGCCAGACGGACAGTGACCCAAGCAACAGGCTGCTGAGTTTCCGGCCTGTGTTTCTCGTGCTTTCCGTGTCTCACTGCGTTTCAGTGTCACCCCGAGGAATTCGGGCGGTCTTTACAGGCTGATGGCCTCTCGGTTCCTCATCAGCCTGGCAAGCCCCCCAGCCCTCTCTGGCCAGACCCTGGCGAGCGCCTTCCCTTGTTCTACCAAAACCCTTCCCACCCTCGCCTGCGGTGAGCTTTTGTTATTTTAATTGATGGGAATGAGGATACCTTCCAGCCTCCTCAGGCCCTTCCTTAGGGCTTCTGCCCTTAGACCCCGCCATGCCCGCCACCTACCCTGGTTCCTGCACTCCAGAGGGTCCCTCTGGCCCTGACACTCCCTCTGGCCACGCCCTCCACGGGGTGGAGTCAGCAGGGCCAAGGGGACACGCCCATTGGCTCCACCCCGTGCTCTGGAAACCCAGGACCCCGAATGCCCTGCCCCAGCAGCCCTCGACCCACTTCTAGTGTCTGCACCGGCTCTCCCCGGAGCTCAGCTTCCCAGGACTCACAGAGAGGCCAACGGGCAGCTGTTGGCATGGAGGGTATGGACAGAGCCCGGATGGGAGGTCTGAGTGTCCCCCTGTGCACATCCAAGGCCCCTTGGGGCATGGGATGGACCCAGCATTGGGAAGAAAAGGGTCAGGCTAGTGGTCAGAGACTGGGAATCGGCTCTCCCCACACTGTCACTTTCATTGCGGGACTCCCCTGAGTCTGGGAATTCTAAAGTTGAGCCTGGCATTCCCCCTTAGAATGAATGTGTTTTTGTATAGGCAGGAGTTTAGAGCCTACTGCACTTCAAATGTTGACATATGTAGGATGGGAACTCCCAGGTATGCTCTGGCCCTGCACTTCCAAAGGTCCAGAGCAGTTCTGTTGGCTCTGCTGAGACTGCAAGGGGCAAAGACCATCTCCAGAGAGGAGGGGCTCCTGCTTCATGCTCCGAAGTCAGGAGCTTCTGAGCGGATGAAACAGTGGACACTGAGACCCTCGACTGTAAGTTGATTTAGAATGGCGCCAAAGGTGTGTGTGACGTGTGTGTGCGTGTGCGCACGCCTGCACCTGGGGACGTGTGTGGTACGTGACAGTGACTTTGCGTGTGTGTGCGCGCCTGAGGACGTGTGTGGTTGTGTGTATGCTGTGGGTGTGTGTGTGGTCCATGACTCCATGTGTGTGCGCGTGGGGATGTATGTGGAGCAGGGTCAGTGTGTCTGCACGTGTGTTTGTGTGTACGTGCATGCATTAGTTTTAAGAATCGTAGAAGCTGCCCTTTGGAAGTGTGAAGTAGTAAACATCTGTATGGTGTCCCTCACTGTATAATTCAAAATGAAAATCATCTTCAATCGGCAGAAATTTGGTCCCCCCGGATTCTGAATTTTTTCCCCCCATATTGATTATGTCTTCATTGTACTGATGAGGAGAGTAGCTTAGAGAAGTTAAGTGACTCAGCCAAGGGCATAGAGCTCGCGAGCCCAGGGCCAGGACACAGTCCAAGCGGTGCAGCTCCAGAGGCCTGGAGCCCTGCTCACGACCGCGCGGGGCCTCTCGGCCGGGGGAACAGATTCTGATGGGCCGGGGCCAGCGTGCAGGCTGCCCATGCCGCGGACTCTGGAAGTCGGGTGGAGAGGACCAGACAGCAGACGAGGGTAAAGGGCTGCTCAGAAATCAGTTGGGTTCCTAGATCTTCGATGAGTAAGGAGGCTCACTGCACATCCCTGATCCCTTTGCTGGTGGCTAAAAGGGACCAATGCCCACGAGAGCGCTTCTGGGAGCTGCCTGCCAAAACCTGGAACAGGACCGCTCACGACTGGCTCTGCAGCAGGAGCAGAGGAAGGAAACGGCGCCACCTGGTGGACATCCTTGGTAGTGGCAGTAGGAGGGCTAGCAGCCTTGGTATGGGGGAGGCAGGACGAGGTCCAAGTGGATGATCGTTTTCACGTGTCTTAAAAATCATTGCTTCATATATTTTATCCATTTTGGGGTTTATTGTAGGGTGGTAAATATGGTCTCCGTTACTCCATTTTAGCTGGATTGATTCATTGTTTTATTGTTAATTTTTCCTTGAATGATTTGGAAGCTCTATTGTCTTTGAATGAAAATTCTCTCTAAATGTTTATAAATCACCTCTAAGTTCATAAGTTTCCATGTAATTGGGCCAGTATTCCTATAACAGTGTCAAGAATGAAATAATCGATTAGATCTTGCCCTCAATAATGAGAAATTTAGCATATTTTACCTCACTGCTGTTCCAAATTGTGTGTGTGTGTGTGTGTGTGTGTGTGTGTGTGTCTGTGTGTGCACGTGCGCGTGTTACAGTTACTACTATTTAGACAGTTGCTCTAAGATTGTTATATTAACAATGAAAATATAGGTATAAAGTTCTTGGATTTAATTGCTCACTACCACTATTTAATCCCACGTCTTTCCCATTTTTGAGTTATTTACTTTTTTCTCAATCAAAGGGACTCATGATTGGGTAATTTTTTCAAGCGGTGGGCTTGGAACCTTTACCTGTCTATACGCAGCTTTATGTTCTCTTCATCAGCAACCCTCAGCCTCAACACTCAACTCCCCGTATCTAGGGCCCGAAGCCTTATTTGAAAATATGCCATTGTTTCCCTCACAAAAAAAAAAAAAAAAAAAAATTCCTATATTAAAAGTGCTGCCTGTTTACGAATGGCTACTCTTGTCTGGTGAATGGATATTAATAAAGAATTCCTTAAACTTCCTCCTGCTTTTTGCCATAACTCGGCTTCATTGAGAAGCATGATTTTACCGTTTCTCAGACGGCCTTCCGCTTTGAACCACTAAACCATCACCGCACTGTTTTTTTCCATGCTTATTCCTGAAAAAGTGAGCTCTCGACTTGAGTAAAGATGCTTCCCGTCAGAGATGTGTGGCTTCCTGACCCAAGGTCCAAAAGAAGAGAAAAGGAAAGATGCCGGGTTCCGATGGTTCCATTTTATCAGCTTAGAGATCTAGTTATCCGTGTGGCTGTGGTGGAATCTGCAATATCTTGCCTCAGAATTTCCTTTTTCTGGCTTACACGGGGAGCCGCATTAGCTGAGGTCACGGCCCTCTGGCCCTTGTCAGGATCCCGGTGCTGAGGCAGCCCCTTCCCCACACACCCACTCACTCCTTGTCCTTTTGATCGTGCAAAGTGGGTGCCAGCTGTGTGGACCGTGCTGCTGGCGGCCAGGATTGCCCCCCCACGCGACATGTCCCCAGTCCCTCGGCGTCCCTCACTGCTACCAACTAGCTCCAGGAAGGGTGCAAGCTGGCTTCCACTGCCGTCCTTCCCCCTTCCTGTCCAGGCGGGCCCTCCTTTTGCGCTAGTTGGCCCGAAACCTTCTCTCCTGCGCTGCCTACGCTGAAGGAATTCCTCAGCGTTTCCAGCCGCTAGAGGGCGCTCTTCTCCTCTCTTTGGTCCCCTGCAGCGCTTACAGTGGAAATTTAGGAGGTGGGAAGGGCTTGAGGCTTCTCCGTATCTAGGGGCTCCCGCTCCAGCACATTCAACCAACTGTGGGTTGACAATATTCGGGAAAAAACAGAAAGTTTCAAAAAGCAACACTTGAACTTGCCACACACCGGCAACTGCTTACGTAGCATTCACGTTGCCTTACATACCACGCGTCCTCTACAGATGATTTCAAGTACACAGGAGGACACGGCGAAAGAGAATGTGACAATGAATGTATGCGTATGTTCATGGATAACTGAAAGATTGTGCTCTACGCTGGAATTCGACACAACATTGTAAAATGACTATAACTCGAAAAACAAATGTTTGTATGTAAAAAAGAAAGTACACGGGAGGATGCATGTAATTGCATGTCAGTCCTGTGTCATTTTATAAAAGAGGCATCAGCATCCATGGATGTTGGCATCTTTGGGGAGTAAGACGGGCTGCATTGCCACTAGAGAAGACAGGATGGAGGTTCCTTAAAAAACCACAAATGGACTTACCTTATGATCCAGCCTTCCCACGCCTGGGGACATGTTAGGGGGAAAGTCGAATTCAAACAGTCACATGCACCTCAATGCTCACAGCAGCCCTATTTATAATCGCCAGGACGTGGAACCAACCCAAACGTCCATCGACTGGGGACTGGAGAAAGAAGGAGTGGTCTATTTATGCCATGGAATACTACTCAGCCATGAAAAAGGATAAAACGATGCCATTTGCGGCAACGTGGATGGACACAGAGATAGTCCTTCTGAGTCAAGTAAGTAAGCCAGAAGAGAGAAAAATGCCATATGATACCACTTGCATGCGGAATCTAAAAAATAGACAGAAATGAACTTCACGACAAAAGAGGAACAGACCCACAGACATAGAGAAACCAACTTATGGTTAGCAGGGAGGGCAGGGGGTGGGAAGGGGTAAATATGGGAATTGGAAAATTGCCCCTCTTGGGGAGTGATGGAAATGGTAGCTACCTTGATTGTGGTGATGGATTTCTGGGTGTAGACATGTATGAAAATTCATCAAATACTACATGTGAGATGTGTCTAATTGACGGAACAGAAATCGTAGCACAATAAAGGTGTTATCAAAGAAAAGAGAGATGGGCTGCATTGTGTCCTATGCTTCTATGTGTCTTCAGGGAGGCCTCAAGAGGGCGGTGCTGGCCTTCCCGCCAACACGATGACATGAAGCCCGAACAATCCATCGATGGGAAGAAGATAAGTGCCATGGTCCCATGTGGACCCCAAGCTTAGGCATGGTGCATGGGTGACATTTATCGAGAATCCAGCGAGGTTGCGGCCAGAGCTTGAGGCCGGGGCAGCAAAGCGCAAGTGGCACTGAGGAGCATCGTGGCGCAGAGGCTGGACTGGGGGCCCGCAGGCTCCTCCCAGGAGGAGCCTCCGTGTTTGGGAGGTGGCTAACGTGCCTGCTTCGTGTCACCAGCAAGTGATGCCACCTGTGGACAATCAGCTGCAATCCTGAGCCGGGTCAGCCCTGGGTGATGCGCTAAAGGCTCCTACCAGAGGGGGCGCCAGACGGACAGTGACCCAAGCAACAGGCTGCTGAGTTTCCGGCCTGTGTTTCTCGTGCTTTCCGTGTCTCACTGCGTTTCAGTGTCACCCCGAGGAATTCGGGCGGTCTTTACAGGCTGATGGCCTCTCGGTTCCTCATCAGCCTGGCAAGCCCCCCAGCCCTCTCTGGCCAGACCCTGGCGAGCGCCTTCCCTTGTTCTACCAAAACCCTTCCCACCCTCGCCTGCGGTGAGCTTTTGTTATTTTAATTGATGGGAATGAGGATACCTTCCAGCCTCCTCAGGCCCTTCCTTAGGGCTTCTGCCCTTAGACCCCGCCATGCCCGCCACCTACCCTGGTTCCTGCACTCCAGAGGGTCCCTCTGGCCCTGACACTCCCTCTGGCCACGCCCTCCACGGGGTGGAGTCAGCAGGGCCAAGGGGACACGCCCATTGGCTCCACCCCGTGCTCTGGAAACCCAGGACCCCGAATGCCCTGCCCCAGCAGCCCTCGACCCACTTCTAGTGTCTGCACCGGCTCTCCCCGGAGCTCAGCTTCCCAGGACTCACAGAGAGGCCAACGGGCAGCTGTTGGCATGGAGGGTATGGACAGAGCCCGGATGGGAGGTCTGAGTGTCCCCCTGTGCACATCCAAGGCCCCTTGGGGCATGGGATGGACCCAGCATTGGGAAGAAAAGGGTCAGGCTAGTGGTCAGAGACTGGGAATCGGCTCTCCCCACACTGTCACTTTCATTGCGGGACTCCCCTGAGTCTGGGAATTCTAAAGTTGAGCCTGGCATTCCCCCTTAGAATGAATGTGTTTTTGTATAGGCAGGAGTTTAGAGCCTACTGCACTTCAAATGTTGACATATGTAGGATGGGAACTCCCAGGTATGCTCTGGCCCTGCACTTCCAAAGGTCCAGAGCAGTTCTGTTGGCTCTGCTGAGACTGCAAGGGGCAAAGACCATCTCCAGAGAGGAGGGGCTCCTGCTTCATGCTCCGAAGTCAGGAGCTTCTGAGCGGATGAAACAGTGGACACTGAGACCCTCGACTGTAAGTTGATTTAGAATGGCGCCAAAGGTGTGTGTGACGTGTGTGTGCGTGTGCGCACGCCTGCACCTGGGGACGTGTGTGGTACGTGACAGTGACTTTGCGTGTGTGTGCGCGCCTGAGGACGTGTGTGGTTGTGTGTATGCTGTGGGTGTGTGTGTGGTCCATGACTCCATGTGTGTGCGCGTGGGGATGTATGTGGAGCAGAGTCAGTGTGTCTGCGCGTGTGTTTGTGTGTACGTGCATGCATTAGTTATAAGAATCGTAGAAGCTGCCCTTTGGAAGTGTGAAGTAGTAAACATCTGTATGGTGTCCCTCACTGTATAATTCAAAATGAAAATCATCTTCAATCGGCAGAAACTTGGTCCCCCCGGATTCTGAATTTTTTCCCCCCATATTGATTATGTCTTCATTGTACTGATGAGGAGAGTAGCTTAGAGAAGTTAAGTGACTCAGCCAAGGGCATAGAGCTCGCGAGCCCAGGGCCAGGACACAGTCCAAGCGGTGCGGCTCCAGAGGCCTGGAGCCCTGCTCACGACCGCGCGGGGCCTCTCGGCCGGGGGAACAGATTCTGATGGGCCGGGGCCAGCGTGCAGGCTGCCCATGCCGCGGACTCTGGAAGTCGGGTGGAGAGGACCAGACAGAAGACGAGGGTAAAGGGCTGCTCAGAAATCAGTTGGGTTCCTAGATCTTCGATGAGTAAGGAGGCTCACTGCACATCCCCGATCCCTTTGCTGGTGGCTAAAAGGGACCAATGCCCACGAGAGCGCTTCTGGGAGCTGCCTGCCAAAACCTGGAACAGGACCGCTCACGACTGGCTCTGCAGCAGGAGCAGAGGAAGGAAACGGCGCCACCTGGTGGACATCCTTGGTAGTGGCAGTAGGAGGGCTAGCAGCCTTGGTATGGGGGAGGCAGGACGAGGTCCAAGTGGATGATCGTTTTCACATGTCTTAAAAATCATTGCTTCATATATTTTATCCATTTTGGGGTTTATTGTAGGGTGGTAAATATGGTCTCCGTTACTCCATTTTAGCTGGATTGATTCATTGTTTTATTGTTAATTTTTCCTTGAATGATTTGGAAGCTCTATTGTCTTTGAATGAAAATTCTCTCTAAATGTTTATAAATCACCTCTAAGTTCATAAGTTTCCATGTAATTGGGCCAGTATTCCTATAACAGTGTCAAGAATGAAATAATCGATTAGATCTTGCCCTCAATAATGAGAAATTTAGCATATTTTACCTCACTGCTGTTCCAAATTGTGTGTGTGTGTGTGTGTGTGTGTGTGTGTGTGTCTGTGCATGCACGTGCGCGTTCTACAGTTACTACTATTTAGACAGTTGCTCTAAGATTGTTATATTAACAATGAAAATATAGGTATAAAGTTCTTGGATTTAATTGCTCACTACCACTATTTAAACCCACGTCTTTCCCATTTTTGAGTTATTTACTTTTTTCTCAATCAAAGGGACTCATGATTGGGTAATTTTTTCAAGCGGTGGGCTTGGAACCTTTACCTGTCTATACGCAGCTTTATGTTCTCTTCATCAGCAACCCTCAGCCTCAACACTCAACTCCCCGTATCTAGGGCCCGAAGCCTTATTTGAAAATATGCCATTGTTTCCCTCACAAAAAAAAAAAAAAAAAAAAATTCCTATATTAAAAGTGCTGCCTGTTTACGAATGGCTACTCTTGTCTGGTGAATGGATATTAATAAAGAATTCCTTAAACTTCCTCCTGCTTTTTGCCATAACTCGGCTTCATTGAGAAGCATGATTTTACCGTTTCTCAGACGGCCTTCCGCTTTGAACCACTAAACCATCACCGCACTGTTTTTCTCCATGCTTATTCCTGAAAAAGTGAGCTCTCGACTTGAGTAAAGATGCTTCCCGTCAGAGATGTGTGGCTTCCTGACCCAAGGTCCAAAAGAAGAGAAAAGGAAAGATGCCTGGTTCTGATGGTTCCATTTTATCAGCTTAGAGATCTAGTTATCCGTGTGGCTGTGGTGGAATCTGCAATATCTTGCCTCAGAATTTCCTTTTTCTGGCTTACACGGGGAGCCGCATTAGCTGAGGTCACGGCCCTCTGGCCCTTGTCAGGATCCCGGTGCTGAGGCAGCCCCTTCCCCACACACCCACTCACTCCTTGTCCTTTTGATCGTGCAAAGTGGGTGCCAGCTGTGTGGACCGTGCTGCTGGCGGCCAGGATTGCCCCCCCACGCGACGTGTCCCCAGTCCCTCGGCGTCCCTCAGTGCTACCAACTAGCTCCAGGAAGGGTGCAAGCTGGCTTCCACTGCCGTCCTTCCCCCTTCCTGTCCAGGCGGGCCCTCCTTTTGCGCTAGTCGGCCCGAAACCTTCTCTCCTGCGCTGCCTACGCTGAAGGAATTCCTCAGCGTTTCCAGCCGCTAGAGGGCGCTCTTCTCCTCTCTTTGGTCCCCTGCAGCGCTTACAGTGGAAATTTAGGAGGTGGGAAGGGCTTGAGGCTTCTCCGTATCTAGGGGCTCCCGCTCCAGCACATTCAACCAACTGTGGGTTGACAATATTCGGGAATAAACAGAAAGTTTCAAAAAGCAACACTTGAACTTGCCACACACCTGCAACTGCTTACGTAGCATTTACGTTGCCTTACATACCACGCGTCCTCTACAGATGATTTCAAGTACACAGGAGGACACGGCGAAAGAGAATGTGACAATGAATGTATGCGTATGTTCATGGATAACTGAAAGATTGTGCTCTACGCTGGAATTCGACACAACATTGTAAAATGACTATAACTCGAAAAACAAATGTTTGTATGTAAAAAAGAAAGTACACGGGAGGATGCATGTAATTGCATGTCAGTCCTGTGTCATTTTATAAAAGAGGCATCAGCATCCATGGATGTTGGCATCTTTGGGGAGTAAGACGGGCTGCATTGCCACTAGAGAAGACAGGATGGAGGTTCCTTAAAAAACCACAAATGGACTTACCTTATGATCCAGCCTTCCCACGCCTGGGGACATGTTAGGGGGAAAGTCGAATTCAAACAGTCACATGCACCTCAATGCTCACAGCAGCCCTATTTATAATCGCCAGGACGTGGAACCAACCCAAACGTCCATCGACTGGGGACTGGAGAAAGAAGGAGTGGTCTATTTATGCCATGGAATACTACTCAGCCATGAAAAAGGATAAAACGATGCCATTTGCGGCAACGTGGATGGACACAGAGATAGTCCTTCTGAGTCAAGTAAGTAAGCCAGAAGAGAGAAAAATGCCATATGATACCACTTGCATGTGGAATCTAAAAAATAGACAGAAATGAACTTCACGACAAAAGAGGAACAGACCCACAGACATAGAGAAACCAACTTATGGTTAGCAGGGAGGGCAGGGGGTGGGAAGGGGTAAATATGGGAATTGGAAAATTGCCCCTCTTGGGGAGTGATGGAAATGGTAGCTACCTTGATTGTGGTGATGGATTTCTGGGTGTAGACATGTATGAAAATTCATCAAATACTACATGTGAGATGTGTCTAATTGACGGATCAGAAATCGTAGCACAATAAAGGTGTTATCAAAGAAAAGAGAGATGGGCTGCATTGTGTCCTATGCTTCTATGTGTCTTCAGGGAGGCCTCAAGAGGGCGGTGCTGGCCTTCCCGCCAACACGATGACATGAAGCCCGAACAATCCATCGATGGGAAGAAGATAAGTGCCATGGTCCCATGTGGACCCCAAGCTTAGGCATGGTGCATGGGTGACATTTATCGAGAATCCAGCGAGGTTGCGGCCAGAGCTTGAGGCCGGGGCAGCAAAGCGCAAGTGGCACTGAGGAGCATCGTGGCGCAGAGGCTGGACTGGGGGCCCGCAGGCTCCTCCCAGGAGGAGCCTCCGTGTTTGGGAGGTGGCTAACGTGCCTGCTTCGTGTCACCAGCAAGTGATGCCACCTGTGGACAATCAGCTGCAATCCTGAGCCGGGTCAGCCCTGGGTGATGCGCTAAAGGCTCCTACCAGAGGGGGCGCCAGACGGACAGTGACCCAAGCAACAGGCTGCTGAGTTTCCGGCCTGTGTTTAGCGTGCTTTCCGTGTCTCACTGCGTTTCAGTGTCACCCCGAGGAATTCGGGCGGTCTTTACAGGCTGATGGCCTCTCGGTTCCTCATCAGCCTGGCAAGCCCCCCAGCCCTCTCTGGCCAGACCCTGGCGAGCGCCTTCCCTTGTTCTACCAAAACCCTTCCCACCCTCGCCTGCGGTGAGCTTTTGTTATTTTAATTGATGGGAATGAGGATATCTTCCAGCCTCCTCAGGCCCTTCCTTAGGGCTTCTGCCCTTAGACCCCGCCATGCCCGCCACCTACCCTGGTTCCTGCACTCCAGAGGGTCCCTCTGGCCCTGACACTCCCTCTGGCCACGCCCTCCACGGGGTGGAGTCAGCAGGGCCAAGGGGACACGCCCATTGGCTCCACCCCGTGCTCTGGAAACCCAGGACCCCGAATGCCCTGCCCCAGCAGCCCTTGACCCACTTCTAGTGTCTGCACCGGCTCTCCCCGGAGCTCAGCTTCCCAGGACTCACAGAGAGGCCAACGGGCAGCTGTTGGCATGGAGGGTATGGACAGAGCCCGGATGGGAGGTCTGAGTGTCCCCCTGTGCACATCCAAGGCCCCTTGGGGCATGGGATTGACCCAGCATTGGGAAGAAAAGGGTCAGGCTAGTGGTCAGAGACTGGGAATCGGCTCTCCCCACACTGTCACTTTCATTGCGGGACTCCCCTGAGTCTGGGAATTCTAAAGTTGAGCCTGGCATTCCCCCTTAGAATGAATGTGTTTTTGTATAGGCAGGAGTTTAGAGCCTACTGCACTTCAAATGTTGACATATGTAGGATGGGAACTCCCAGGTATGCTCTGGCCCTGCACTTCCAAAGGTCCAGAGCAGTTCTGTTGGCTCTGCTGAGACTGCAAGGGGCAAAGACCATCTCCAGAGAGGAGGGGCTCCTGCTTCATGCTCCGAAGTCAGGAGCTTCTGAGCGGATGAAACAGTGGACACTGAGACCCTCGACTGTAAGTTGATTTAGAATGGCGCCAAAGGTGTGTGTGACGTGTGTGTGCGTGTGCGCACGCCTGCACCTGGGGACGTGTGTGGTACGTGACAGTGACTTTGCGTGTGTGTGCGCGCCTGAGGACGTGTGTGGTTGTGTGTATGCTGTGGGTGTGTGTGTGGTCCATGACTCCATGTGTGTGCGCGTGGGGATGTATGTGGAGCAGAGTCAGTGTGTCTGCGCGTGTGTTTGTGTGTACGTGCATGCATTAGTTTTAAGAATCGTAGAAGCTGCCCTTTGGAAGTGTGAAGTAGTAAACATCTGTATGGTGTCCCTCACTGTATAATTCAAAATGAAAATCATCTTCAATCGGCAGAAATTTGGTCCCCCCGGATTCTGAATTTTTTCCCCCCATATTGATTATGTCTTCATTGTACTGATGAGGAGAGTAGCTTAGAGAAGTTAAGTGACTCAGCCAAGGGCATAGAGCTCGCAAGCCCAGGGCCAGGACACAGTCCAAGCGGTGCGGCTCCAGAGGCCTGGAGCCCTGCTCACGACCGCGCGGGGCCTCTCGGCCGGGGGAACAGATTCTGATGGGCCGGGGCCAGCGTGCAGGCTGCCCATGCCGCGGACTCTGGAAGTTGGGTGGAGAGGACCAGACAGCAGACGAGGGTAAAGGGCTGCTCAGAAATCAGTTGGGTTCCTAGATCTTCGATGAGTAAGGAGGCTCACTGCACATCCCCGATCCCTTTGCTGGTGGCTAAAAGGGACCAATGCCCACGAGAGCGCTTCTGGGAGCTGCCTGCCAAAACCTGGAACAGGACCGCTCACGACTGGCTCTGCAGCAGGAGCAGAGGAAGGAAACGGCGCCACCTGGTGGACATCCTTGGTAGTGGCAGTAGGAGGGCTAGCAGCCTTGGTATGGGGGAGGCAGGACGAGGTCCAAGTGGATGATCGTTTTCACGTGTCTTAAAAATCATTGCTTCATATATTTTATCCATTTTGGGGTTTATTGTAGGGTGGTAAATATGGTCTCCGTTACTCCATTTTAGCTGGATTGATTCATTGTTTTATTGTTAATTTTTCCTTGAATGATTTGGAAGCTCTATTGTCTTTGAATGAAAATTCTCTCTAAATGTTTATAAATCACCTCTAAGTTCATAAGTTTCCATGTAATTGGGCCAGTATTCCTATAACAGTGTCAAGAATGAAATAATCGATTAGATCTTGCCCTCAATAATGAGAAATTTAGCATATTTTACCTCACTGCTGTTCCAAATTGTGTGTGTGTGTGTGTGTGTGTGTGTCTGTGCGTGCACGTGCGCGTGCTACAGTTACTACTATTTAGACAGTTGCTCTAAGATTGTTATATTAACAATGAAAATATAGGTATAAAGTTCTTGGATTTAATTGCTCACTACCACTATTTAATCCCACGTCTTTCCCATTTTTGAGTTATTTACTTTTTTCTCAATCAAAGGGACTCATGATTGGGTAATTTTTTCAAGCGGTGGGCTTGGAACCTTTACCTGTCTATACGCAGCTTTATGTTCTCTTCATCAGCAACCCTCAGCCTCAACACTCAACTCCCCGTATCTAGGGCCCGAAGCCTTATTTGAAAATATGCCATTGTTTCCCTCACAAAAAAAAAAAAAAAAAAAAATTCCTATATTAAAAGTGCTGCCTGTTTACGAATGGCTACTCTTGTCTGGTGAATGGATATTAATAAAGAATTCCTTAAACTTCCTCCTGCTTTTTGCCATAACTCGGCTTCATTGAGAAGCATGATTTTACCGTTTCTCAGACGGCCTTCCGCTTTGAACCACTAAACCATCACCGCACTGTTTTTCTCCATGCTTATTCCTGAAAAAGTGAGCTCTCGACTTGAGTAAAGATGCTTCCCGTCAGAGATGTGTGGCTTCCTGACCCAAGGTCCAAAAGAAGAGAAAAGGAAAGATGCCTGGTTCTGATGGTTCCATTTTATCAGCTTAGAGATCTAGTTATCCGTGTGGCTGTGGTGGAATCTGCAATATCTTGCCTCAGAATTTCCTTTTTCTGGCTTACACGGGGAGCCGCATTAGCTGAGGTCACGGCCCTCTGGCCCTTGTCAGGATCCCGGTGCTGAGGCAGCCCCTTCCCCACACACCCACTCACTCCTTGTCCTTTTGATCGTGCAAAGTGGGTGCCAGCTGTGTGGACCGTGCTGCTGGCGGCCAGGATTGCCCCCCCACGCGACGTGTCCCCAGTCCCTCGGCGTCCCTCAGTGCTACCAACTAGCTCCAGGAAGGGTGCAAGCTGGCTTCCACTGCCGTCCTTCCCCCTTCCTGTCCAGGCGGGCCCTCCTTTTGCGCTAGTCGGCCCGAAACCTTCTCTCCTGCGCTGCCTACGCTGAAGGAATTCCTCAGCGTTTCCAGCCGCTAGAGGGCGCTCTTCTCCTCTCTTTGGTCCCCTGCAGCGCTTACAGTGGAAATTTAGGAGGTGGGAAGGGCTTGAGGCTTCTCCGTATCTAGGGGCTCCCGCTCCAGCACATTCAACCAACTGTGGGTTGACAATATTCGGGAATAAACAGAAAGTTTCAAAAAGCAACACTTGAACTTGCCACACACCGGCAACTGCTTACGTAGCATTCACGTTGCCTTACATACCACGCGTCCTCTACAGATGATTTCAAGTACACAGGAGGACACGGCGAAAGAGAATGTGACAATGAATGTATGCGTATGTTCATGGATAACTGAAAGATTGTGCTCTACGCTGGAATTCGACACAACATTGTAAAATGACTATAACTCGAAAAACAAATGTTTGTATGTAAAAAAGAAAGTACACGGGAGGATGCATGTAATTGCATGTCAGTCCTGTGTCATTTTATAAAAGAGGCATCAGCATCCATGGATGTTGGCATCTTTGGGGAGTAAGACGGGCTGCATTGCCACTAGAGAAGACAGGATGGAGGTTCCTTAAAAAACCACAAATGGACTTACCTTATGATCCAGCCTTCCCACGCCTGGGGACATGTTAGGGGGAAAGTCGAATTCAAACAGTCACATGCACCTCAATGCTCACAGCAGCCCTATTTATAATCGCCAGGACGTGGAACCAACCCAAACGTCCATCGACTGGGGACTGGAGAAAGAAGGAGTGGTCTATTTATGCCATGGAATACTACTCAGCCATGAAAAAGGATAAAACGATGCCATTTGCGGCAACGTGGATGGACACAGAGATAGTCCTTCTGAGTCAAGTAAGTAAGCCAGAAGAGAGAAAAATGCCATATGATACCACTTGCATGTGGAATCTAAAAAATAGACAGAAATGAACTTCACGACAAAAGAGGAACAGACCCACAGACATAGAGAAACCAACTTATGGTTAGCAGGGAGGGCAGGGGGTGGGAAGGGGTAAATATGGGAATTGGAAAATTGCCCCTCTTGGGGAGTGATGGAAATGGTAGCTACCTTGATTGTGGTGATGGATTTCTGGGTGTAGACATGTATGAAAATTCATCAAATACTACATGTGAGATGTGTCTAATTGACGGAACAGAAATCGTAGCACAATAAAGGTGTTATCAAAGAAAAGAGAGATGGGCTGCATTGTGTCCTATGCTTCTATGTGTCTTCAGGGAGGCCTCAAGAGGGCGGTGCTGGCCTTCCCGCCAACACGATGACATGAAGCCCGAACAATCCATCGATGGGAAGAAGATAAGTGCCATGGTCCCATGTGGACCCCAAGCTTAGGCATGGTGCATGGGTGACATTTATCGAGAATCCAGCGAGGTTGCGGCCAGAGCTTGAGGCCGGGGCAGCAAAGCGCAAGTGGCACTGAGGAGCATCGTGGCGCAGAGGCTGGACTGGGGGCCCGCAGGCTCCTCCCAGGAGGAGCCTCCGTGTTTGGGAGGTGGCTAACGTGCCTGCTTCGTGTCACCAGCAAGTGATGCCACCTGTGGACAATCAGCTGCAATCCTGAGCCGGGTCAGCCCTGGGTGATGCGCTAAAGGCTCCTACCAGAGGGGGCGCCAGACGGACAGTGACCCAAGCAACAGGCTGCTGAGTTTCCGGCCTGTGTTTCTCGTGCTTTCCGTGTCTCACTGCGTTTCAGTGTCACCCCGAGGAATTCGGGCGGTCTTTACAGGCTGATGGCCTCTCGGTTCCTCATCAGCCTGGCAAGCCCCCCAGCCCTCTCTGGCCAGACCCTGGCGAGCGCCTTCCCTTGTTCTACCAAAACCCTTCCCACCCTCGCCTGCGGTGAGCTTTTGTTATTTTAATTGATGGGAATGAGGATACCTTCCAGCCTCCTCAGGCCCTTCCTTAGGGCTTCTGCCCTTAGACCCCGCCATGCCCGCCACCTACCCTGGTTCCTGCACTCCAGAGGGTCCCTCTGGCCCTGACACTCCCTCTGGCCACGCCCTCCACGGGGTGGAGTCAGCAGGGCCAAGGGGACACGCCCATTGGCTCCACCCCGTGCTCTGGAAACCCAGGACCCCGAATGCCCTGCCCCAGCAGCCCTTGACCCACTTCTAGTGTCTGCACCGGCTCTCCCCGGAGCTCAGCTTCCCAGGACTCACAGAGAGGCCAACGGGCAGCTGTTGGCATGGAGGGTATGGACAGAGCCCGGATGGGAGGTCTGAGTGTCCCCCTGTGCACATCCAAGGCCCCTTGGGGCATGGGATGGACCCAGCATTGGGAAGAAAAGGGTCAGGCTAGTGGTCAGAGACTGGGAATCGGCTCTCCCCACACTGTCACTTTCATTGCGGGACTCCCCTGAGTCTGGGAATTCTAAAGTTGAGCCTGGCATTCCCCCTTAGAATGAATGTGTTTTTGTATAGGCAGGAGTTTAGAGCCTACTGCACTTCAAATGTTGACATATGTAGGATGGGAACTCCCAGGTATGCTCTGGCCCTGCACTTCCAAAGGTCCAGAGCAGTTCTGTTGGCTCTGCTGAGACTGCAAGGGGCAAAGACCATCTCCAGAGAGGAGGGGCTCCTGCTTCATGCTCCGAAGTCAGGAGCTTCTGAGCGGATGAAACAGTGGACACTGAGACCCTCGACTGTAAGTTGATTTAGAATGGCGCCAAAGGTGTGTGTGACGTGTGTGTGCGTGTGCGCACGCCTGCACCTGGGGACGTGTGTGGTACGTGACAGTGACTTTGCGTGTGTGTGCGCGCCTGAGGACGTGTGTGGTTGTGTGTATGCTGTGGGTGTGTGTGTGGTCCATGACTCCATGTGTGTGCGCGTGGGGATGTATGTGGAGCAGAGTCAGTGTGTCTGCGCGTGTGTTTGTGTGTACGTGCATGCATTAGTTTTAAGAATCGTAGAAGCTGCCCTTTGGAAGTGTGAAGTAGTAAACATCTGTATGGTGTCCCTCACTGTATAATTCAAAATGAAAATCATCTTCAATCGGCAGAAATTTGGTCCCCCCGGATTCGGAATTTTTTCCCCCCATATTGATTATGTCTTCATTGTACTGATGAGGAGAGTAGCTTAGAGAAGTTAAGTGACTCAGCCAAGGGCATAGAGCTCGCGAGCCCAGGGCCAGGACACAGTCCAAGCGGTGCGGCTCCAGAGGCCTGGAGCCCTGGTCACGACCGCGCGGGGCCTCTCGGCCGGGGGAACAGATTCTGATGGGCCGGGGCCAGCGTGCAGGCTGCCCATGCCGCGGACTCTGGAAGTCGGGTGGAGAGGACCAGACAGCAGACGAGGGTAAAGGGCTGCTCAGAAATCAGTTGGGTTCCTAGATCTTCGATGAGTAAGGAGGCTCACTGCACATCCCCGATCCCTTTGCTGGTGGCTAAAAGGGACCAATGCCCACGAGAGCACTTCTGGGAGCTGCCTGCCAAAGTCTGGAACAGGACCGCTCACGACTGGCTCAGCAGCAGGAGCAGAGGAAGGAAACGGCGCCACCTGGTGGACATCCTTGGTAGTGGCAGTAGTAGGGCTAGCAGCCTTGGTATGGGGGAGGCAGGACGAGGTCCAAGTGGATGATCGTTTTCACGTGTCTTAAAAATCATTGCTTCATATATGTTATCCATTTTGGGGTTTATTGTAGGGTGGTAAATATGGTCTCCGTTACTCCATTTTAGCTGGATTGATTCATTGTTTTATTGTTAATTTTTCCTTGAATGTTTGGAAGCTATATTGTCTTTGAATGAAAATTCTCTCTAAATGTTTATAAATCACCTCTAAGTTCATAAGTTTCCATGTAATTGGGCCAGTATTCCTATAAAAGTGTCAAGAATGAAATAATCGATTAGATCTTGCCCTCAATAATGAGAAATTTAGCATATTTTACCTCACTGCTGTTCCAAATTGTGTGTGTGTGTGTGTGTGTGTGTGTGCGCGCGTGCACGTGCACGTGCACGTGCTACATTTACTACTATTTAGACAGTTGCTCTAAGATTTTTATATTAACAATGAAAATATAGGTATAAAGTTCTTGGATTTAATTGCTCACTACCACTATTTAATCCCACGTCTTTCCCATTTTTGAGTTATTTACTTTTTTCTCAATCAAAGGGACTCATGATTGGGTAATTTTTTCAAGCGGTGGGCTTGGAATCTTTACCTGTCTATACGCAGCTTTATGTTCTCTTCATCAGCAACCCTCAGCCTCAACACTCAACTCCCCGTATCTAGGGCCCGAAGCCTTATTTGAAAATATGCCATTGTTTCCCTCACAAAAAAAAAAAAAAAAAAAAATTCCTATATTAAAAGTGCTGCCTGTTTACGAATGGCTACTCTTGTCTGGTGAAAGGATATTAATAAAGAATTCCTTAAACTTCCTCCTGCTTTTTGCCATAACTCGGCTTCATTGAGAAGCATGATTTTACCGTTTCTCAGACGGCCTTCCGCTTTGAACCACTAAACCATCACCGCACTGTTTTTCTCCATGCTTATTCCTGAAAAAGTGAGCTCTCGACTTGAGTAAAGATGCTTCCCGTCAGAGATGTGTGGCTTCCTGACCCAAGGTCCAAAAGAAGAGAAAAGGAAAGATGCCTGGTTCCGATGGTTCCATTTTATCATTTTAGAGATCTAGTTATCTGTGTGGCTGTGGTGGAATCTGCAATATCTTGCCTCAGAATTTCCTTTTTCTGGCTTACACGGGGAGCCACATTAGCTGAGGTCACGGCCCTCTGGCCCTTGTCAGGATCCCGGTGCTTAGGCAGCCCCTTCCCCACACACCCACTCACTCCTTGTCCTTTTGATCGTGCAAAGTGGGTGCCAGCTGTGTGGACCGTGCTGCTGGCGGCCAGGATTGCCCCCCCACGCGACGTGTCCCCAGTCCCTCGGCGTCCCTCAGTGCTACCAACTAGCTCCAGGAAGGGTGCAAGCTGGCTTCCACTGCCGTCCTTCCCCCTTCCTGTCCAGGCGGGCCCTCCTTTTGCGCTAGTCGGCCCGAAACCTTCTCTCCTGCGCTGCCTATGCTGAAGGAATTCCTCAGCGTTTCCAGCCGCTAGAGGGCGCTCTTCTCCTCTCTTTGGTCCCCTGCAGCGCTTACAGTGGAAATTTAGGAGGTGGGAAGGGCTTGAGGCTTCTCCGTATCTAGGGGCTCCCGCTCCAGCACATTCAACCAACTGTGGGTTGACAATATTCGGGAAAAAACAGAAAGTTTCAAAAAGCAACACTTGAACTTGCCACACACCGGCAACTGCTTACGTAGCATTCACGTTGCCTTACATACCACGCGTCCTCTACAGATGATTTCAAGTACACAGGAGGACACGGCGAAAGAGAATGTGACAATGAATGTATGCGTATGTTCATGGATAACTGAAAGATTGTGCTCTACGCTGGAATTCGACACAACATTGTAAAATGACTATAACTCGAAAAACAAATGTTTGTATGTAAAAAAGAAAGTACACGGGAGGATGCATGTAATTGCATGTCAGTCCTGTGTCATTTTATAAAAGAGGCATCAACATCCATGGATGTTGGCATCTATGGGGAGTAAGACGGGCTGCATTGCCACTAGAGAAGACAGGATGGAGGTTCCTTAAAAAACCACAAATGGACTTACCTTATGATCCAGCCTTCCCACGCCTGGGGGCATGTTAGGGGGAAAGTCGAATTCAAACAGTCACATGCACCTCAATGCTCACAGCAGCCCTATTTATAATCGCCAGGACGTGGAACCAACCCAAACGTCCATCGACTGGGGACTGGAGAAAGAAGGAGTGGTCTATTTATGCCATGGAATACTACTCAGCCATGAAAAAGGATAAAACGATGCCATTTGCGGCAACGTGGATGGACACAGAGATAGTCCTTCTGAGTCAAGTAAGTAAGCCAGAAGAGAGAAAAATGCCATATGATACCACTTGCATGTGGAATCTAAAAAATAGACAGAAATGAACTTCACGACATAAGAGGAATAGACCCACAGACATAGAGAAACCAACTTATGTTTAGCAGGGAGGGCAGGGGGTGGGAAGGGGTAAATATGGGAATTGGAAAATTGCCCCTCTTGGGGGGTGATGGAAATGGTAGCTACCTTGATTGTGGTGATGGATTTCTGGGTGTAGACATGTATGAAAATTCATCAAATACTACATGTGAGATGTGTCTAATTGACGGAACAGAAATCGTAGCACAATAAAGGTGTTATCAAAGAAAAGAGAGATGGGCTGCATTGTGTCCTATGCTTCTATGTGTCTTCAGGGAGGCCTCAAGAGGGCGGTGCTGGCCTTCCCGCCAACACGATGACATGAAGCCCGAACAATCCATCGATGGGAAGAAGATAAGTGCCATGGTCCCATGTGGACCCCAAGCTTAGGCATGGTGCATGGGTGACATTTATCGAGAATCCAGCGATGTTGCGGCCAGAGCTTGAGGCCGGGGCAGCAAAGCGCAAGTGGCACTGAGGAGCATCGTGGCGCAGAGGCTGGACTGGGGGCCCGCAGGCTCCTCCCAGGAGGAGCCTCCGTGTTTGGGAGGTGGCTAACGTGCCTGCTTCGTGTCACCAGCAAGTGATGCCACCTGTGGACAATCAGCTGCAATCCTGAGCCGGGTCAGCCCTGGGTGATGCGCTAAAGGCTCCTACCAGAGGGGGCGCCAGACGGACAGTGACCCAAGCAACAGGCTGCTGAGTTTCCGGCCTGTGTTTCTCGTGCTTTCCGTGTCTCACTGCGTTTCAGTGTCACCCCGAGGAATTTGGGCGGTCTTTACAGGCTGATGGCCTCTCGGTTCCTCATCAGCCTGGCAAGCCCCCCAGCCCTCTCTGGCCAGACCCTGGCGAGCGCCTTCCCTTGTTCTACCAAAACCCTTCCCACCCTCGCCTGCGGTGAGCTTTTGTTATTTTAATTGATGGGAATGAGGATACCTTCCAGCCTCCTCAGGCCCTTCCTTAGGGCTTCTGCCCTTAGACCCCGCCATGCCCGCCACCTACCCTGGTTCCTGCACTCCAGAGGGTCCCTCTGGCCCTGACACTCCCTCTGGCCACGCCCTCCACGGGGTGGAGTCAGCAGGGCCAAGGGGACACGCCCATTGGCTCCACCCCGTGCTCTGGAAACCCAGGACCCCGAATGCCCTGCCCCAGCAGCCCTCGACCCACTTCTAGTGTCTGCACCGGCTCTCCCCGGAGCTCAGCTTCCCAGGACTCACAGAGAGGCCAACGGGCAGCTGTTGGCATGGAGGGTATGGACAGAGCCCGGATGGGAGGTCTGAGTGTCCCCCTGTGCACATCCAAGGCCCCTTGGGGCATGGGATGGACCCAGCATTGGGAAGAAAAGGGTCAGGCTAGTGGTCAGAGACTGGGAATCGGCTCTCCCCACACTGTCACTTTCATTGCGGGACTCCCCTGAGTCTGGGAATTCTAAAGTTGAGCCTGGCATTCCCCCTTAGAATGAATGTGTTTTTGTATAGGCAGGAGTTTAGAGCCTACTGCACTTCAAATGTTGACATATGTAGGATGGGAACTCCCAGGTATGCTCTGGCCCTGCACTTCCAAAGGTCCAGAGCAGTTCTGTTGGCTCTGCTGAGACTGCAAGGGGCAAAGACCATCTCCAGAGAGGAGGGGCTCCTGCTTCATGCTCCGAAGTCAGGAGCTTCTGAGCGGATGAAACAGTGGACACTGAGACCCTCGACTGTAAGTTGATTTAGAATGGCGCCAAAGGTGTGTGTGACGTGTGTGTGCGTGTGCGCACGCCTGCACCTGGGGACGTGTGTGGTACGTGACAGTGACTTTGCGTGTGTGTGCGCGCCTGAGGACGTGTGTGGTTGTGTGTATGCTGTGGGTGTGTGTGTGGTCCATGACTCCATGTGTGTGCGCGTGGGGATGTATGTGGAGCAGGGTCAGTGTGTCTGCGCGTGTGTTTGTGTGTACGTGCATGCATTAGTTTTAAGAATCGTAGAAGCTTCCCTTTGGAAGTGTGAAGTAGTAAACATCTGTATGGTGTCCCTCACTGTATAATTCAAAATGAAAATCATCTTCAATCGGCAGAAATTTGGTCCCCCCGGATTCGGAATTTTTTCCCCCCATATTGATTATGTCTTCATTGTACTGATGAGGAGAGTAGCTTAGAGAAGTTAAGTGACTCAGCCAAGGGCATAGAGCTCGCGAGCCCAGGGCCAGGACACAGTCCAAGCGGTGCAGCTCCAGAGGCCTGGAGCCCTGCTCACGACCGCGCGGGGCCTCTCGGCCGGGGGAACAGATTCTGATGGGCCGGGGCCAGCGTGCAGGCTGCCCATGCCGCGGACTCTGGAAGTCGGGTGGAGAGGACCAGACAGCAGACGAGGGTAAAGGGCTGCTCAGAAATCAGTTGGGTTCCTAGATCTTCGATGAGTAAGGAGGCTCACTGCACATCCCCGATCCCTTTGCTGGTGGCTAAAAGGGACCAATGCCCACGAGAGCGCTTCTGGGAGCTGCCTGCCAAAACCTGGAACAGGACCGCTCACGACTGGCTCTGCAGCAGGAGCAGAGGAAGGAAACGGCGCCACCTGGTGGACATCCTTGGTAGTGGCAGTAGGAGGGCTAGCAGCCTTGGTATGGGGGAGGCAGGACGAGGTCCAAGTGGATGATCGTTTTCACGTGTCTTAAAAATCATTGCTTCATATATTTTATCCATTTTGGGGTTTATTGTAGGGTGGTAAATATGGTCTCCGTTACTCCATTTTAGCTGGATTGATTCATTGTTTTATTGTTAATTTTTCCTTGAATGATTTGGAAGCTCTATTGTCTTTGAATGAAAATTCTCTCTAAATGTTTATAAATCACCTCTAAGTTCATAAGTTTCCATGTAATTGGGCCAGTATTCCTATAACAGTGTCAAGAATGAAATAATCGATTAGATCTTGCCCTCAATAATGAGAAATTTAGCATATTTTACCTC
Organism: Camelus bactrianus; assembly: GCF_048773025.1. Taxonomy (NCBI): domain Eukaryota; kingdom Metazoa; phylum Chordata; class Mammalia; order Artiodactyla; family Camelidae; genus Camelus; species Camelus bactrianus. The sequence goes on from NC_133567.1 coordinate 29,075,130, forward strand.
ACTGCTGTTCCAAATTGTGTATGTGTGTGTGTGTGTGTGTGTGTGTGTGTCTGTGCGTGCACGTGCGCGTGCTACAGTTACTACTATTTAGACAGTTGCTCTAAGATTGTTATATTAACAATGAAAATATAGGTATAAAGTTCTTGGATTTAATTGCTCACTACCACTATTTAAACCCACGTCTTTCCCATTTTTGAGTTATTTACTTTTTTCTCAATCAAAGGGACTCATGATTGGGTAATTTTTTCAAGCGGTGGGCTTGGAACCTTTACCTGTCTATACGCAGCTTTATGTTCTCTTCATCAGCAACCCTCAGCCTCAACACTCAACTCCCCGTATCTAGGGCCCGAAGCCTTATTTGAAAATATGCCATTGTTTCCCTCACAAAAAAAAAAAAAAAAAAAAAAAAAAAATTCCTATATTAAAAGTGCTGCCTGTTTACGAATGGCTACTCTTGTCTGGTGAAAGGATATTAATAAAGAATTCCTTAAACTTCCTCCTGCTTTTTGCCATAACTCGGCTTCATTGAGAAGCATGATTTTACCGTTTCTCAGACGGCCTTCCGCTTTGAACCACTAAACCATCACCGCACTGTTTTTCTCCATGCTTATTCCTGAAAAAGTGAGCTCTCTACTTGAGTAAAGATGCTTCCCGTCAGAGATGTGTGGCTTCCTGACCCAAGGTCCAAAAGAAGAGAAAAGGAAAGATGCCTGGTTCCGATGGTTCCATTTTATCAGCTTAGAGATCTAGTTATCCGTGTGGCTGTGGTGGAATCTGCAATATCTTGCCTCAGAATTTCCTTTTTCTGGCTTACACGGGGAGCCACATTAGCTGAGGTCACGGCCCTCTGGCCCTTGTCAGGATCCCGGTGCTGAGGCAGCCCCTTCCCCACACACCCACTCACTCCTTGTCCTTTTGATCGTGCAAAGTGGGTGCCAGCTGTGTGGACCGTGCTGCTGGCGGCCAGGATTGCCCCCCCACGCGACGTGTCCCCAGTCCCTCGGCGTCCCTCACTGCTACCAACTAGCTCCAGGAAGGGTGCAAGCTGGCTTCCACTGCCGTCCTTCCCCCTTCCTGTCCAGGCGGGCCCTCCTTTTGCGCTAGTCGGCCCGGAACATTCTCTCCTGCGCTGCCTACGCTGAAGGAATTCCTCAGCGTTTCCAGCCGCTGGAGGGCGCTCTTCCCCTCTCTTTGGTCCCCTGCAGCGCTTACAGTGGAAATTTAGGAGGTGGGAAGGGCTTGAGGCTTCTCCGTATCTAGGGGCTCCCGCTCCAGCACATTCAACCAACTGTGGGTTGACAATATTCGGGAAAAAACAGAAAGTTTCAAAAAGCAACACTTGAACTTGCCACACACCGGCAACTGCTTATGTAGCATTCACGTTGCCTTACATACCACGCGTCCTCTAGAGATGATTTCAAGTACACAGGAGGGCACGGCGAAAGAGAATGTGACGATGAATGTATGCGTATGTTCATGGATAACTGAAAGATTGTGCTCTACGCTGGAATTCGACACAACATTGTAAAATGACTATAACTCGAAAAACAAATGTTTGTATGTAAAAAAGAAAGTACACGGGAGGATGCATGTAATTGCATGTCAGTCCTGTGTCATTTTATAAAAGAGGCATCAGCATCCATGGATGTTGGCATCTTTGGGGAGTAAGACGGGCTGCATTGCCACTAGAGAAGACAGGATGGAGGTTCCTTAAAAAACCACAAATGGACTTAACTTATGATCCAGCTTTCCCACACCTGGGGACATGTTAGGGGGAAAGTCTAATTCAAACAGTCACATGCATCTCAATGCTCACAGCAGCCCTATTTATAATCGCCAGGACGTGGAACCAACCAAACGTCCATCGACTGGGGACTGGAGAAAGAAGGAGTGGTCTATTTATGCCATGGAATACTACTCAGCCATGAAAAAGGATAAAACGATGCCATTTGCGGCAACGTGGATGGACACAGAGATAGTCCTTCTGAGTCAAGTAAGTAAGCCAGAAGAGAGAAAAATGCCTTATGATACCACTTGCATGTGGAATCTAAAAAATAGACAGAAATGAACTTCACGACAAAAGAGGAACACACCCACAGACTTAGAGAAACCAACTTATGTTTAGCAGGGAGGGCAGGGGGTGGGAAGGGGTAAATATGGGAATTGGAAAATTGCCCCTCTTGGGGAGTGATGGAAATGGTAGCTACCTTGATTGTGGTGATGGATTTCTGGGTGTAGACATGTATGAAAATTCATCAAATACTACATGTGAGATGTGTCTAGTTTACGGAACAGAAATCGTAGCACAATAAAGGTGTTTTCAAAGAAAAGAGAGATGGGCTGCATTGTGTCCTATGTTTCTATGTGTCTTCAGGGAGGCCTCAAGTGCGCGGTGCTGGCCTTCCTACCAACACGATGACATGAAGCCCGAACAATCCATCGATGGGAAGAAGATAAGTGCCATGGTCCCATGTGGACCCCAAGCTTAGGCATGGTGCATGGGTGACATTTATCGAGAATCCAGCGAGGTTGCGGCCAGAGCTTGAGGCCGGGGCAGCAAAGCGCAAGTGGCACTGAGGAGCATCGTGGCGCAGAGGCTGGACTGGGGGCCCGCAGGCTCCTCCCAGGAGGAGCCTCGGTGTTTGGGAGGTGGCTAACGTGCCTGCTTCGTGTCACCAGCAAGTGACGCCACCTGTGGACAATCAGCTGCAATCCTGAGCCGGGTCAGCCCTGGGTGATGCGCTAAAGGCTCCTACCAGAGGGGGCGCCAGACGGACAGTGACCCAAGCAACAGGCTGCTGAAATTCCGGCCTGTGTTTCTCGTGCTTTCCGTGTCTCACTGCGTTTCAGTGTCACCCCGAGGAATTCGGGCGGTCTTTACAGGCTGATGGCCTCTCGGTTCCTCATCAGCCTGGCAAGCCCCCCAGCCCTCTCTAGCCAGACACTGGGAGCGCCTTCCCTTGTTCTACCAAAACCCTTCCCACCCTCGCCTGCGGTGAGCTTTTGTTATTTTAATTGATGGGAATGAGGATACCTTCCAGCCTCCTCAGTCCCTTCCTTAGGGCTTCTGCCCTTAGACAGCACCATGCCCGCCACCTACCCTGGTTCCTGCACTCCAGAGGGTCCCTCTGGCTCTGAAACTCCCTCTGGTCAAGGCCTCCACGGGGTGGAGTCAGCAGGGCCAAGGGGACACGCCCATTGCCTCCACCCCGTGCTCTGGAAACCCAGGACCCCGAATGACCTGCCCCTGCAGCCCTCGACCCACTTCTAGTGTCTGCACCGGCTCTCCCCGGAGTTCAGCTTCCCAGGACTCACAGGGAGGCCAACGGGCAGCTGTTGGCATGGAGGGTATGGACAGAGCCCGGATGGGAGGTCTGAGTGTCCCCCTGTGCACATCCAAGGCCCCTTGGGGCATGGGATGGACCCAGCATTGGGAAGAAAAGGGTCAGGCTATTGGTCAGAGACTGGGAATCGGCTCTCCCCACACTGTCACTTTCATTGCGGGACTCCCCTGGGTCTGGGAATTCTAAAGTTGAGCCTGGCATTCCCCCTTAGAATGAATGTGTATTTGTATAGGCAGGAGTTTAGAGCCTACTGCACTTCAAATGTTGACATATGTAGGATGGGAACTCCCAGGTATGCTCTGGCCCTGCACTTCCAAAGGTCCAGAGCAGTTCTGTTGGCTCTGCTGAGACTGCAAGGGGCAAAGACCATCTCCAGAGAGGAGGGGCTCCTGCTTCATGCTCCGAAGTCAGGAGCTTCTGAGCGGATGAAACAGTGGACACTGATACCCTCGACTGTAAGTTGATTTAGAATGGCGCCAAAGGTGTGTGTGACGTGTGTGTGCGTGTGCGCACGCCTGCACCTGGGGACGTGTTTGGTACGTGACAGTGACTTTGCGTGTGTGTGCGCGCCTGAGGACGTGTGTGGTTGTGTGTATGCTGTGGGTGTGTGTGTGGTCCATGACTCCATGTGTGTGCGCGTGGGGATGTATGTGGAGCAGGGTCAGTGTGTCTGCGCGTGTGTTTGTGTGTACGTGCATGCATTAGTTTTAAGAATCGTAGAAGCTGCCCTTTGGAAGTGTGAAGTAGTAAACATCTGTATGGTGTCCCTCACTGTATAATTCAAAATGAAAATCATCTTCAATCGGCAGAAATTTGGTCCCCCCGGATTCGGAATTTTTTCCCCCCATATTGATTATGTCTTCATTGTACTGATGAGGAGAGTAGCTTAGAGAAGTTAAGTGACTCAGCCAAGGGCATAGAGCTCGCGAGCCCAGGGCCAGGACACAGTCCATGCGGTGCGGCTCCAGAGGCCTGGAGCCCTGCTCACGACCACGCGGGGCCTCTCGGCCGGGGGAACAGATTCTGATGGGCCGGGGCCAGCGTGCAGGCTGCCCATGCCGCGGACTCTGGAAGTCGGGTGGAGAGGACCAGACAGCAGACGAGGGTAAAGGGCTGCTCAGAAATCAGTTGGGTTCCTAGATCTTCGATGAGTAAGGAGGCTCACTGCACATCCCCGATCCCTTTGCTGGTGGCTAAAAGGGACCAATGCCCACGAGAGCGCTTCTGGGAGCTGCCTGCCAAAACCTGGAACAGGACCGCTCACGACTGGCTCTGCAGCAGGAGCAGAGGAAGGAAACGGCGCCACCTGGTGGACATCCTTGGTAGTGGCAGTAGGAGGGCTAGCAGCCTTGGTATGGGGGAGGCAGGGCGAGGTCCAAGTGGATGATCGTTTTCACGTTTCTTAAAATTCATTGCTTCATATATTTTATCCATTTTGGGGTTTATTGTAGGGTGGTAAACATGGTCTCCGTTACTCCATTTTAGCTGGATTGATTCATTGTTTTATTGTTAATTTTTCCTTGAATGATTTGGAAGCTCTATTGTCTTTGAATGAAAATTCTCTCTAAATGTTTATAAATCACCTCTAAGTTCATAAGTTTCCATGTAATTGGGCCAGTATTCCTATAACAGTGTCAAGAATGAAATAATCGATTAGATCTTGCCCTCAATAATGAGAAATTTAGCATATTTTACCTCACTGCTGTTCCAAATTGTGTGTGTGTGTGTGTGTGTCTGTGCATGCACGTGCGCGTGCTACAGTTACTACTATTTAGACAGTTGCTCTAAGATTGTTATATTAACAATGAAAATATAGGTATAAAGTTCTTGGATTTAATTGCTCACTACCACTATTTAATCCCACGTCTTTCCCATTTTTGAGTTATTTACTTTTTTCTCAATCAAAGGGACTCATGATTGGGTAATTTTTTCAAGCGGTGGGCTTGGAACCTTTACCTGTCTATACGCAGCTTTATGTTCTCTTCATCAGCAACCCTCAGCCTCAACACTCAACTCCCCGTATCTAGAGCCCGAAGCCTTATTTGAAAATATGCCATTGTTTCCCTCACAAAAAAAAAAAAAAAAAAAAAAAATTCCTATATTAAAAGTGCTGCCTGTTTACGAATGGCTACTCTTGTCTGGTGAAAGGATATTAATAAAGAATTCCTTAAACTTCCTCCTGCTTTTTGCCATAACTCGGCTTCATTGAGAAGCATGATTTTACCGTTTCTCAGACGGCCTTCCGCTTTGAACCACTAAACCATCACCGCACTGTTTTTCTCCATGCTTATTCCTGAAAAAGTGAGCTCTCGACTTGAGTAAAGATGCTTCCCGTCAGAGATGTGTGGCTTCCTGACCCAAGGTCCAAAAGAAGAGAAAAGGAAAGATGCCTGGTTCCGATGGTTCCATTTTATCATTTTAGAGATCTAGTTATCTGTGTGGCTGTGGTGGAATCTGCAATATCTTGCCTCAGAATTTCCTTTTTCTGGCTTACACGGGGAGCCGCATTAGCTGAGGTCACGGCCCTCTGGCCCTTGTCAGGATCCCGGTGCTGAGGCAGCCCCTTCCCCACACACCCACTCACTCCTTGTCCTTTTGATCGTGCAAAGTGGGTGCCAGCTGTGTGGACCGTGCTGCTGGCGGCCAGGATTGCCCCCCCACGCGACGTGTCCCCAGTCCCTCGGCGTCCCTCACTGCTACCAACTAGCTCCAGGAAGGGTGCAAGCTGGCTTCCACTGCCGTCCTTCCCCCTTCCTGTCCAGGCGGGCCCTCCTTTTGCGGTAGTCGGCCCGAAACCTTCTCTCCTGCGCTGCCTACGCTGAAGGAATTCCTCAGCGTTTCCAGCCGCTAGAGGGCGCTCTTCTCCTCTCTTTGGTCCCCTGCAGCGCTTACAGTGGAAATTTAGGAGGTGGGAAGGGCTTGAGGCTTCTCCGTATCTAGGGGCTCCCGCTCCAGCACATTCAACCAACTGTGGGTTGACAATATTCGGGAAAAAACAGAAAGTTTCAAAAAGCAACACTTGAACTTGCCACACACCGGCAACTGCTTACGTAGCATTCACGTTGCCTTACATACCACGCGTCCTCTACAGATGATTTCAAGTACACAGGAGGACACGGCGAAAGAGAATGTGACAATGAATGTATGCGTATGTTCATGGATAACTGAAAGATTGTGCTCTACGCTGGAATTCGACACAACATTGTAAAATGACTATAACTCGAAAAACAAATGTTTGTATGTAAAAAAGAAAGTACACGGGAGGATGCATGTAATTGCATGTCAGTCCTGTGTCATTTTATAAAAGAGGCATCAACATCCATGGATGTTGGCATCTATGGGGAGTAAGACGGGCTGCATTGCCACTAGAGAAGACAGGATGGAGGTTCCTTAAAAAACCACAAATGGACTTACCTTATGATCCAGCCTTCCCACGCCTGGGGGCATGTTAGGGGGAAAGTCGAATTCAAACAGTCACATGCACCTCAATGCTCACAGCAGCCCTATTTATAATCGCCAGGACGTGGAACCAACCCAAACGTCCATCGACTGGGGACTGGAGAAAGAAGGAGTGGTCTATTTATGCCATGGAATACTACTCAGCCATGAAAAAGGATAAAACGATGCCATTTGCGGCAACGTGGATGGACACAGAGATAGTCCTTCTGAGTCAAGTAAGTAAGCCAGAAGAGAGAAAAATGCCATATGATACCACTTGCATGTGGAATCTAAAAAATAGACAGAAATGAACTTCACGACATAAGAGGAATAGACCCACAGACATAGAGAAACCAACTTATGTTTAGCAGGGAGGGCAGGGGGTGGGAAGGGGTAAATATGGGAATTGGACAATTGCCCCTCTTGGGGGGTGATGGAAATGGTAGCTACCTTGATTGTGGTGATGGATTTCTGGGTGTAGACATGTATGAAAATTCATCAAATACTACATGTGAGATGTGTCTAATTGACGGAACAGAAATCGTAGCACAATAAAGGTGTTATCAAAGAAAAGAGAGATGGGCTGCATTGTGTCCTATGCTTCTATGTGTCTTCAGGGAGGCCTCAAGAGGGCGGTGCTGGCCTTCCCGCCAACACGATGACATGAAGCCCGAACAATCCATCGATGGGAAGAAGATAAGTGCCATGGTCCCATGTGGACCCCAAGCTTAGGCATGGTGCATGGGTGACATTTATCGAGAATCCAGCGAGGTTGCGGCCAGAGCTTGAGGCCGGGGCAGCAAAGCGCAAGTGGCACTGAGGAGCATCGTGGCGCAGAGGCTGGACTGGGGGCCCGCAGGCTCCTCCCAGGAGGAGCCTCCGTGTTTGGGAGGTGGCTAACGTGCCTGCTTCGTGTCACCAGCAAGTGATGCCACCTGTGGACAATCAGCTGCAATCCTGAGCCGGGTCAGCCCTGGGTGATGCGCTAAAGGCTCCTACCAGAGGGGGCGCCAGACGGACAGTGACCCAAGCAACAGGCTGCTGAGTTTCCGGCCTGTGTTTCTCGTGCTTTCCGTGTCTCACTGCGTTTCAGTGTCACCCCGAGGAATTCGGGCGGTCTTTACAGGCTGATGGCCTCTCGGTTCCTCATCAGCCTGGCAAGCCCCCCAGCCCTCTCTGGCCAGACCCTGGCGAGCGCCTTCCCTTGTTCTACCAAAACCCTTCCCACCCTCGCCTGCGGTGAGCTTTTGTTATTTTAATTGATGGGAATGAGGATACCTTCCAGCCTCCTCAGGCCCTTCCTTAGGGCTTCTGCCCTTAGACCCCGCCATGCCCGCCACCTACCCTGGTTCCTGCACTCCAGAGGGTCCCTCTGGCCCTGACACTCCCTCTGGCCACGCCCTCCACGGGGTGGAGTCAGCAGGGCCAAGGGGACACGCCCATTGGCTCCACCCCGTGCTCTGGAAACCCAGGACCCCGAATGCCCTGCCCCAGCAGCCCTCGACCCACTTCTAGTGTCTGCACCGGCTCTCCCCAGAGCTCAGCTTCCCAGGACTCACAGAGAGGCCAACGGGCAGCTGTTGGCATGGAGGGTATGGACAGAGCCCGGATGGGAGGTCTGAGTGTCCCCCTGTGCACATCCAAGGCCCCTTGGGGCATGGGATGGACCCAGCATTGGGAAGAAAAGGGTCAGGCTAGTGGTCAGAGACTGGGAATCGGCTCTCCCCACACTGTCACTTTCATTGCGGGACTCCCCTGAGTCTGGGAATTCTAAAGTTGAGCCTGGCATTCCCCCTTAGAATGAATGTGTTTTTGTATAGGCAGGAGTTTAGAGCCTACTGCACTTCAAATGTTGACATATGTAGGATGGGAACTCCCAGGTATGCTCTGGCCCTGCACTTCCAAAGGTCCAGAGCAGTTCTGTTGGCTCTGCTGAGACTGCAAGGGGCAAAGACCATCTCCAGAGAGGAGGGGCTCCTGCTTCATGCTCCGAAGTCAGGAGCTTCTGAGCGGATGAAACAGTGGACACTGAGACCCTCGACTGTAAGTTGATTTAGAATGGCGCCAAAGGTGTGTGTGACGTGTGTGTGCGTGTGCGCACGCCTGCACCTGGGGACGTGTGTGGTACGTGACAGTGACTTTGCGTGTGTGTGCGCGCCTGAGGACGTGTGTGGTTGTGTGTATGCTGTGGGTGTGTGTGTGGTCCATGACTCCATGTGTGTGCGCGTGGGGATGTATGTGGAGCAGGGTCAGTGTGTCTGCGCGTGTGTTTGTGTGTACGTGCATGCATTAGTTTTAAGAATCGTAGAAGCTGCCCTTTGGAAGTGTGAAGTAGTAAACATCTGTATGGTGTCCCTCACTGTATAATTCAAAATGAAAATCATCTTCAATCGGCAGAAATTTGGTCCCCCCGGATTCTGAATTTTTTCCCCCCATATTGATTATGTCTTCATTGTACTGATGAGGAGAGTAGCTTAGAGAAGTTAAGTGACTCAGCCAAGGGCATAGAGCTCGCGAGCCCAGGGCCAGGACACAGTCCAAGCGGTGCAGCTCCAGAGGCCTGGAGCCCTGCTCACGACCGCGCGGGGCCTCTCGGCCGGGGGAACAGATTCTGATGGGCCGGGGCCAGCGTGCAGGCTGCCCATGCCGCGGACTCTGGAAGTCGGGTGGAGAGGACCAGATAGCAGACGAGGGTAAAGGGCTGCTCAGAAATCAGTTGGGTTCCTAGATCTTCGATGAGTAAGGAGGCTCACTGCACATCCCCGATCCCTTTGCTGGTGGCTAAAAGGGACCAATGCCCACGAGAGCGCTTCTGGGAGCTGCCTGCCAAAACCTGGAACAGGACCGCTCACGACTGGCTCTGCAGCAGGAGCAGAGGAAGGAAACGGCGCCACCTGGTGGACATCCTTGGTAGTGGCAGTAGGAGGGCTAGCAGCCTTGGTATGGGGGAGGCAGGACGAGGTCCAAGTGGATGATCGTTTTCACGTGTCTTAAAAATCATTGCTTCATATATTTTATCCATTTTGGGGTTTATTGTAGGGTGGTAAATATGGTCTCCGTTACTCCATTTTAGCTGGATTGATTCATTGTTTTATTGTTAATTTTTCCTTGAATGATTTGGAAGCTCTATTGTCTTTGAATGAAAATTCTCTCTAAATGTTTATAAATCACCTCTAAGTTCATAAGTTTCCATGTAATTGGGCCAGTATTCCTATAACAGTGTCAAGAATGAAATAATCGATTAGATCTTGCCCTCAATAATGAGAAATTTAGCATATTTTACCTCACTGCTGTTCCAAATTGTGTATGTGTGTGTGTGTGTGTGTGTGTGTCTGTGCGTGCACGTGCGCGTGCTACAGTTACTACTATTTAGACAGTTGCTCTAAGATTGTTATATTAACAATGAAAATATAGGTATAAAGTTCTTGGATTTAATTGCTCACTACCACTATTTAAACCCACGTCTTTCCCATTTTTGAGTTATTTACTTTTTTCTCAATCAAAGGGACTCATGATTGGGTAATTTTTTCAAGCGGTGGGCTTGGAACCTTTACCTGTCTATACGCAGCTTTATGTTCTCTTCATCAGCAACCCTCAGCCTCAACACTCAACTCCCCGTATCTAGGGCCCGAAGCCTTATTTGAAAATATGCCATTGTTTCCCTCACAAAAAAAAAAAAAAAAAAAAAAAAAAAAATTCCTATATTAAAAGTGCTGCCTGTTTACGAATGGCTACTCTTGTCTGGTGAAAGGATATTAATAAAGAATTCCTTAAACTTCCTCCTGCTTTTTGCCATAACTCGGCTTCATTGAGAAGCATGATTTTACCGTTTCTCAGACGGCCTTCCGCTTTGAACCACTAAACCATCACCGCACTGTTTTTCTCCATGCTTATTCCTGAAAAAGTGAGCTCTCGACTTGAGTAAAGATGCTTCCCGTCAGAGATGTGTGGCTTCCTGACCCAAGGTCCAAAAGAAGAGAAAAGGAAAGATGCCTGGTTCCGATGGTTCCATTTTATCAGCTTAGAGATCTAGTTATCCGTGTGGCTGTGGTGGAATCTGCAATATCTTGCCTCAGAATTTCCTTTTTCTGGCTTACACGGGGAGCCACATTAGCTGAGGTCACGGCCCTCTGGCCCTTGTCAGGATCCCGGTGCTGAGGCAGCCCCTTCCCCACACACCCACTCACTCCTTGTCCTTTTGATCGTGCAAAGTGGGTGCCAGCTGTGTGGACCGTGCTGCTGGCGGCCAGGATTGCCCCCCCACGCGACGTGTCCCCAGTCCCTCGGCGTCCCTCACTGCTACCAACTAGCTCCAGGAAGGGTGCAAGCTGGCTTCCACTGCCGTCCTTCCCCCTTCCTGTCCAGGCGGGCCCTCCTTTTGCGCTAGTCGGCCCGGAACATTCTCTCCTGCGCTGCCTACGCTGAAGGAATTCCTCAGCGTTTCCAGCCGCTGGAGGGCGCTCTTCCCCTCTCTTTGGTCCCCTGCAGCGATAACAGTGGAAATTTAGGAGGTGGGAAGGGCTTGAGGCTTCTCCGTATCTAGGGGCTCCCGCTCCAGCACATTCAACCAACTGTGGGTTGACAATATTCGGGAAAAAACAGAAAGTTTCAAAAAGCAACACTTGAACTTGCCACACACCGGCAACTGCTTATGTAGCATTCACGTTGCCTTACATACCACGCGTCCTCTAGAGATGATTTCAAGTACACAGGAGGACACGGCGAAAGAGAATGTGACGATGAATGTATGCGTATGTTCATGGATAACTGAAAGATTGTGCTCTACGCTGGAATTCGACACAACATTGTAAAATGACTATAACTCGAAAAACAAATGTTTGTATGTAAAAAAGAAAGTACACGGGAGGATGCATGTAATTGCATGTCAGTCCTGTGTCATTTTATAAAAGAGGCATCAGCATCCATGGATGTTGGCATCTTTGGGGAGTAAGACGGGCTGCATTGCCACTAGAGAAGACAGGATGGAGGTTCCTTAAAAAACCACAAATGGACTTACCTTATGATCCAGCTTTCCCACACCTGGGGACATGTTAGGGGGAAAGTCTAATTCAAACAGTCACATGCACCTCAATGCTCACAGCAGCCCTATTTATAATCGCCAGGACGTGGAACCAACCCAAACGTCCATCGACTGGGGACTGGAGAAAGAAGGAGTGGTCTATTTATGCCATGGAATACTACTCAGCCATGAAAAAGGATAAAACGATGCCATTTGCGGCAACGTGGATGGACACAGAGATAGTCCTTCTGAGTCAAGTAAGTAAGCCAGAAGAGAGAAAAATGCCTTATGATACCACTTGCATGTGGAATCTAAAAAATAGACAGAAATGAACTTCACGACAAAAGAGGAACACACACACAGACATAGAGAAACCAACTTATGTTTAGCAGGGAGGGCAGGGGGTGGGAAGGGGTAAATATGGGAATTGGAAAATTGCCCCTCTTGGGGAGTGATGGAAATGGTAGCTACCTTGATTGTGGTGATGGATTTCTGGGTGTAGACATGTATGAAAATTCATCAAATACTACATGTGAGATGTGTCTAGTTTACGGAACAGAAATCGTAGCACAATAAAGGTGTTTTCAAAGAAAAGAGAGATGGGCTGCATTGTGTCCTATGTTTCTATGTGTCTTCAGGGAGGCCTCAAGTGCGCGGTGCTGGCCTTCCTACCAACACGATGACATGAAGCCCGAACAATCCATCGATGGGAAGAAGATAAGTGCCATGGTCCCATGTGGACCCCAAGCTTAGGCATGGTGCATGGGTGACATTTATCGAGAATCCAGCGAGGTTGCGGCCAGAGCTTGAGGCCGGGGCAGCAAAGCGCAAGTGGCACTGAGGAGCATCGTGGCGCAGAGGCTGGACTGGGGGCCCGCAGGCTCCTCCCAGGAGGAGCCTCGGTGTTTGGGAGGTGGCTAACGTGCCTGCTTCGTGTCACCAGCAAGTGACGCCACCTGTGGACAATCAGCTGCAATCCTGAGCCGGGTCAGCCCTGGGTGATGCGCTAAAGGCTCCTACCAGAGGGGGCGCCAGACGGACAGTGACCCAAGCAACAGGCTGCTGAAATTCCGGCCTGTGTTTCTCGTGCTTTCCGTGTCTCACTGCGTTTCAGTGTCACCCCGAGGAATTCGGGCGGTCTTTACAGGCTGATGGCCTCTCGGTTCCTCATCAGCCTGGCAAGCCCCCCAGCCCTCTCTAGCCAGACACTGGGAGCGCCTTCCCTTGTTCTACCAAAACCCTTCCCACCCTCGCCTGCGGTGAGCTTTTGTTATTTTAATTGATGGGAATGAGGATACCTTCCAGCCTCCTCAGGCCCTTCCTTAGGGCTTCTGCCCTTAGACACCACCATGCCCGCCACCTACCCTGGTTCCTGCACTCCAGAGGGTCCCTCTGGCTCTGAAACTCCCTCTGTTCAAGGCCTCCACGGGGTGGAGTCAGCAGGGCCAAGGGGACACGCCCATTGCCTCCACCCCGTGCTCTGGAAACCCAGGACCCCGAATGCCCTGCCCCTGCAGCCCTCGACCCACTTCTAGTGTCTGCACCGGCTCTCCCCGGAGTTCAGCTTCCCAGGACTCACAGAGAGGCCAACGGGCAGCTGTTGGCATGGAGGGTATGGACAGAGCCCGGATGGGAGGTCTGAGTGTCCCCCTGTGCACATCCAAGGCCCCTTGGGGCATGGGATGGACCCAGCATTGGGAAGAAAAGGGTCAGGCTAGTGGTCAGAGACTGGGAATCGGCTCTCCCCACACTGTCACTTTCATTGCGGGACTCCCCTGGGTCTGGGAATTCTAAAGTTGAGCCTGGCATTCCCCCTTAGAATGAATGTGTATTTGTATAGGCAGGAGTTTAGAGCCTACTGCACTTCAAATGTTGACATATGTAGGATGGGAACTCCCAGGTATGCTCTGGCCCTGCACTTCCAAAGGTCCAGAGCAGTTCTGTTGGCTCTGCTGAGACTGCAAGGGGCAAAGACCATCTCCAGAGAGGAGGGGCTCCTGCTTCATGCTCCGAAGTCAGGAGCTTCTGAGCGGATGAAACAGTGGACACTGAGACCCTCGACTGTAAGTTGATTTAGAATGGCGCCAAAGGTGTGTGTGACGTGTGTGTGCGTGTGCGCACGCCTGCACCTGGGGACGTGTGTGGTACGTGACAGTGACTTTGCGTGTGTGTGCGCGCCTGAGGACGTGTGTGGTTGTGTGTATGCTGTGGGTGTGTGTGTGGTCCATGACTCCATGTGTGTGCGCGTGGGGATGTATGTGGAGCAGAGTCAGTGTGTCTGCGCGTGTGTTTGTGTGTACGTGCATGCATTAGTTTTAAGAATCGTAGAAGCTGCCCTTTGGAAGTGTGAAGTAGTAAACATCTGTATGGTGTCCCTCACTGTATAATTCAAAATGAAAATCATCTTCAATCGGCAGAAATTTGGTCCCCCCGGATTCGGAAATTTTTCCCCCCATATTGATTATGTCTTCATTGTACTGATGAGGAGAGTAGCTTAGAGAAGTTAAGTGACTCAGCCAAGGGCATAGAGCTCGCGAGCCCAGGGCCAGGACACAGTCCATGCGGTGCGGCTCCAGAGGCCTGGAGCCCTGCTCACGACCACGCGGGGCCTCTCGGCCGGGGGAACAGATTCTGATGGGCCGGGGCCAGCGTGCAGGCTGCCCATGCCGCGGACTCTGGAAGTCGGGTGGAGAGGACCAGACAGCAGACGAGGGTAAAGGGCTGCTCAGAAATCAGTTGGGTTCCTAGATCTTCGATGAGTAAGGAGGCTCACTGCACATCCCCGATCCCTTTGCTGGTGGCTAAAAGGGACCAATGCCCACGAGAGCGCTTCTGGGAGCTGCCTGCCAAAACCTGGAACAGGACCGCTCACGACTGGCTCTGCAGCAGGAGCAGAGGAAGGAAACGGCGCCACCTGGTGGACATCCTTGGTAGTGGCAGTAGGAGGGCTAGCAGCCTTGGTATGTGGGAGGCAGGGCGAGGTCCAAGTGGATGATCGTTTTCACGTTTCTTAAAATTCATTGCTTCATATATTTTATCCATTTTGGGGTTTATTGTAGGGTGGTAAACATGGTCTCCGTTACTCCATTTTAGCTGGATTGATTCATTGTTTTATTGTTAATTTTTCCTTGAATGATTTGGAAGCTCTATTGTCTTTGAATGAAAATTCTCTCTAAATGTTTATAAATCACCTCTAAGTTCATAAGTTTCCATGTAATTGGGCCAGTATTCCTATAACAGTGTCAAGAATGAAATAATCGATTAGATCTTGCCCTCAATAATGAGAAATTTAGCATATTTTACCTCACTGCTGTTCCAAATTGTGTGTGTGTGTGTGTGTGTCTGTGCATGCACGTGCGCGTGCTACAGTTACTACTATTTAGACAGTTGCTCTAAGATTGTTATATTAACAATGAAAATATAGGTATAAAGTTCTTGGATTTAATTGCTCACTACCACTATTTAATCCCACGTCTTTCCCATTTTTGAGTTATTTACTTTTTTCTCAATCAAAGGGACTCATGATTGGGTAATTTTTTCAAGCGGTGGGCTTGGAACCTTTACCTGTCTATACGCAGCTTTATGTTCTCTTCATCAGCAACCCTCAGCCTCAACACTCAACTCCCCGTATCTAGGGCCCGAAGCCTTATTTGAAAATATGCCATTGTTTCCCTCACAAAAAAAAAAAAAAAAAAAAAAAAAATTCCTATATTAAAAGTGCTGCCTGTTTACGAATGGCTACTCTTGTCTGGTGAATGGATATTAATAAAGAATTCCTTAAACTTCCTCCTGCTTTTTAGCCATAACTCGGCTTCATTGAGAAGCATGATTTTACCGTTTCTCAGACTGGCTTCCGCTTTGAACCACTAAACCATCACCGCACTGTTTTTCTCCATGCTTATTCCTGAAAAAGTGAGCTCTCGACTTGAGTAAAGATGCTTCCCGTCAGAGATGTGTGGCTTCCTGACCCAAGGTCCAAAAGAAGAGAAAAGGAAAGATGCCTGGTTCCGATGGTTCCATTTTATCAGCTTAGAGATCTAGTTATCCGTGTGGCTGTGGTGGAATCTGCAATATCTTGCCTCAGAGTTTCCTTTTTCTGGCTTACACGGGGAGCCGCATTAGCTGAGGTCACGGCCCTCTGGCCCTTGTCAGGATCCCGGTGCTGAGGCAGACCCTTCCCCACACACCCACTCACTCCTTGTCCTTTTGATCGTGCAAAGTGGGTGCCAGCTGTGTGGACCGTGCTGCTGGCGGCCAGGATTTCCCCCCCACGCGACGTGTCCCCAGTCCCTCGGCATCCCTCACTGCTACCAACTAGCTCCAGGAAGGGTGCAAGCTGGCTTCCACTGCCGTCCTTCCCCCTTCCTGTCCAGGCGGGCCCTCCTTTTGCGCTAGTCGGCCCGGAACATTCTCTCCTGCGCTGCCTACGCTGAAGGAATTCCTCAGCGTTTCCAGCCGCTGGAGGGCGCTCTTCTCCTCTCTTTGGTCCCCTGCAGCGCTTACAGTGGAAATTTAGGAGGTGGGAAGTGCTTTAGGCTTCTCTGTATCTAGGGGCTCCCGCTCCAGCACATTCAACCAACTGTGGGTTGAAAATATTCGGGAAAAAACAGAAAGTTTCAAAAAGCAACACTTGAACTTGCCACACACCGGCAACTGCTTACGTAGCATTCACGTTGCCTTACATACCACGTGTCCTCTAGAGATGATTTCAAGTACACAGGAGGACACGGCGAAAGAGAATGTGACGATGAATGTATGCGTATGTTCATGGATAACTGAAAGATTGTGCTCTACGCTGGAATTCGACACAACATTGTAAAATGACTATAACTCGAAAAACAAATGTTTGTATGTAAAAAAGAAAGTACACGGGAGGATGCATGTAATTGCATGTCAGTCCTGTGTCATTTTATAAAAGAGGCATCAGCATCCATGGATGTTGGCATCTTTGGGGAGTAAGACGGGCTGCATTGCCACTAGAGAAGACAGGATGGAGGTTCCTTAAAAAACCACAAATGGACTTACCTTATGATCCAGCTTTCCCACACCTGGGGACATGTTAGGGGGAAAGTCTAATTCAAACAGTCACATGCACCTCAATGCTCACAGCAGCCCTATTTATAATCGCCAGGACGTGGAACCAACCCAAACGTCCATCGACTGGGGACTGGAGAAAGAAGGAGTGGTCTATTTATGCCATGGAATACTACTCAGCCATGAAAAAGGATAAAACGATGCCATTTGCGGCAACGTGGATGGACACAGAGATAGTCCTTCTGAGTCAAGTAAGTAAGCCAGAAGAGAGAAAAATGCCTTATGATACCACTTGCATGTGGAATCTAAAAAATAGACAGAAATGAACTTCACGACAAAAGAGGAACACACTCACAGACATAGAGAAACCAACTTATGTTTAGCAGGGAGGGCAGGGGGTGGGAAGGGGTAAATATGGGAATTGGAAAATTGCCCCTCTTGGGGAGTGATGGAAATGGTAGCTACCTTGATTGTGGTGATGGATTTCTGGGTGTAGACATGTATGAAAATTCATCAAATACTACATGTGAGATGTGTCTAGTTTACGGAACAGAAATCGTAGCACAATAAAGGTGTTTTCAAAGAAAAGAGAGATGGGCTGCATTGTGTCCTATGTTTCTATGTGTCTTCAGGGAGGCCTCAAGAGCGCGGTGCTGGCCTTCCTACCAACACGATGACATGAAGCCCGAACAATCCATCGATGGGAAGTAGATAAGTGCCACGGTCCCATATGGACCCCAAGCTTAGGCATGGTGCATGGGTGACATTTATCGAGAATCCAGCGAGGTTGCGGCCAGAGCTTGAGGCCGGGGCAGCAAAGCGCAAGTGGCACTGAGGAGCATCGTGGCGCAGAGGCTGGACTGGGGGCCCGCAGGCTCCTCCCAGGAGGAGCCTCCGTGTTTGGGAGGTGGCTAACGTGCCTGTTTCGTGTCACCAGCAAGTGACGCCACCTGTGGACAATCAGCTGCAATCCTGAGCCGGGTCAGCCCTGGGTGATGCGCTAAAGGCTCCTACCAGAGGGGGCGCCAGACGGACAGTGACCCAAGCAACAGGCTGCTGAAATTCCGGCCTGTGTTTCTCGTGCTTTCCGTGTCTCACTGCGTTTCAGTGTCACCCCGAGGAATTCGGGCGGTCTTTACAGGCTGATGGCCTCTCGGTTCCTCATCAGCCTGGCAAGCCCCCCAGCCTTCTCTAGCCAGACACTGGGAGCGCCTTCCCTTGTTCTACCAAAACCCTTCCCACCCTCGCCTGCGGTGAGCTTTTGTTATTTTAATTGATGGGAATGAGGATACCTTCCAGCCTCCTCAGGCCCTTCCTTAGGGCTTCTGCCCTTAGAAACCACCATGCCCGCCACCTACCCTGGTTCCTGCACTCCAGAGGGTCCCTCTGGCTCTGAAACTCCCTCTGGCCAAGGCCTCCATGGGGTGGAGTCAGCAGGGCCAAGGGGACACGCCCATTGCCTCCACCCCGTGCTCTGGAAACCCAGGACCCCGAATGCCCTGCCCCTGCAGCCCTCGACCCACTTCTAGTGTCTGCACTGGCTCTCCCCGGAGTTCAGCTTCCCAGGACTCACAGAGAGGCCAACGGGCAGCTGTTGGCATGGAGGGTATGGACAGAGCCCGGATGGGAGGTCTGAGTGTCCCCCTGTGCACATCCAAGGCCCCTTGGGGCATGGGATGGACCCAGCATTGGGAAGAAAAGGGTCAGGCTAGTGGTCAGAGACTGGGAATCGGCTCTCCCCACACTGTCACTTTCATTGCGGGACTCCCCTGGGTCTGGGAATTCTAAAGTTGAGCCTGGCATTCCCCCTTAGAATGAATGTGTTTTTGTATAGGCAGGAGTTTAGAGCCTACTGCACTTCAAATGTTGACATATGTAGGATGGGAACTCCCAGGTATGCTCTGGCCCTGCACTTCCAAAGGTCCAGAGCAGTTCTGTTGGCTCTGCTGAGACTGCAAGGGGCAAAGACCATCTCCAGAGAGGAGGGGCTCCTGCTTCATGCTCCGAAGTCAGGAGCTTCTGAGCGGATGAAACAGTGGACACTGAGACCCTCGACTGTAAGTTGATTTAGAATGGCGCCAAAGGTGTGTGTGACGTGTGTGTGCGTGTGCGCACGCCTGCACCTGGGGACGTGTGTGGTACGTGACAGTGACTTTGCGTGTGTGTGCGCGCCTGAGGACGTGTGTGGTTGTGTGTATGCTGTGGGTGTGTGTGTGGTCCATGACTCCATGTGTGTGCGCGTGGGGATGTATGTGGAGCAGAGTCAGTGTGTCTGCGCGTGTGTTTGTGTGTACGTGCATGCATTAGTTTTAAGAATCGTAGAAGCTGCCCTTTGGAAGTGTGAAGTAGTAAACATCTGTATGGTGTCCCTCACTGTATAATTCAAAATGAAAATCATCTTCAATCGGCAGAAATTTGGTCCCCCTGGATTCGGAATTTTTTCCCCCCATATTGATTATGTCTTCATTGTACTGATGAGGAGAGTAGCTTAGAGAAGTTAAGTGACTCAGCCAAGGGCATAGAGCTCGCGAGCCCAGGGCCAGGACACAGTCCATGCGGTGCGGCTCCAGAGGCCTGGAGCCCTGCTCACGACCACGCGGGGCCTCTCGGCCGGGGGAACAGATTCTGATGGGCCGGGGCCAGCGTGCAGGCTGCCCATGCCGCGGACTCTGGAAGTCGGGTGGAGAGGACCAGACAGCAGACGAGGGTAAAGGGCTGCTCAGAAATCAGTTGGGTTCCTAGATCTTCGATGAGTAAGGAGGCTCACTGCACATCCCCGATCCCTTTGCTGGTGGCTAAAAGGGACCAATGCCCACGAGAGCGCTTCTGGGAGCTGCCTGCCAAAACCTGGAACAGGACCGCTCACGACTGGCTCTGCAGCAGGAGCAGAGGAAGGAAACGGCGCCACCTGGTGGACATCCTTGGTAGTGGCAGTAGGAGGGCTAGCAGCCTTGGTATGGGGGAGGCAGGGCGAGGTCCAAGTGGATGATCGTTTTCACGTTTCTTAAAATTCATTGCTTCATATATTTTATCCATTTTGGGGTTTATTGTAGGGTGGTAAACATGGTCTCCGTTACTCCATTTTAGCTGGATTGATTCATTGTTTTATTGTTAATTTTTCCTTGAATGATTTGGAAGCTCTATTGTCTTTGAATGAAAATTCTCTCTAAATGTTTATAAATCACCTCTAAGTTCATAAGTTTCCATGTAATTGGGCCAGTATTCCTATAACAGTGTCAAGAATGAAATAATCGATTAGATCTTGCCCTCAATAATGAGAAATTTAGCATATTTTACCTCACTGCTGTTCCAAATTGTGTGTGTGTGTGTGTGTGTCTGTGCATGCACGTGCGCGTGCTACAGTTACTACTATTTAGACAGTTGCTCTAAGATTGTTATATTAACAATGAAAATATAGGTATAAAGTTCTTGGATTTAATTGCTCACTACCACTATTTAATCCCACGTCTTTCCCATTTTTGAGTTATTTACTTTTTTCTCAATCAAAGGGACTCATGATTGGGTAATTTTTTCAAGCGGTGGGCTTGGAACCTTTACCTGTCTATACGCAGCTTTATGTTCTCTTCATCAGCAACCCTCAGCCTCAACACTCAACTCCCCGTATCTAGGGCCCGAAGCCTTATTTGAAAATATGCCATTGTTTCCCTCACAAAAAAAAAAAAAAAAAAAAAAAAAAATTCCTATATTAAAAGTGCTGCCTGTTTACGAATGGCTACTCTTGTCTGGTGAATGGATATTAATAAAGAATTCCTTAAACTTCCTCCTGCTTTTTGCCATAACTCGGCTTCATTGAGAAGCATGATTTTACCGTTTCTCAGACGGCCTTCCGCTTTGAACCACTAAACCATCACCGCACTGTTTTTCTCCATGCTTATTCCTGAAAAAGTGAGCTCTCGACTTGAGTAAAGATGCTTCCCGTCAGAGATGTGTGGCTTCCTGACCCAAGGTCCAAAAGAAGAGAAAAGGAAAGATGCCTGGTTCCGATGGTTCCATTTTATCAGCTTAGAGATCTAGTTATCCGTGTGGCTGTGGTGGAATCTGCAATATCTTGCCTCAGAGTTTCCTTTTTCTGGCTTACACGGGGAGCCGCATTAGCTGAGGTCACGGCCCTCTGGCCCTTGTCAGGATCCCGGTGCTGAGGCAGACCCTTCCCCACACACCCACTCACTCCTTGTCCTTTTGATCGTGCAAAGTGGGTGCCAGCTGTGTGGACCGTGCTGCTGGCGGCCAGGATTTCCCCCCCACGCGACGTGTCCCCAGTCCCTCGGCGTCCCTCACTGCTACCAACTAGCTCCAGGAAGGGTGCAAGCTGGCTTCCACTGCCGTCCTTCCCCCTTCCTGTCCAGGCGGGCCCTCCTTTTGCGCTAGTCGGCCCGGAACATTCTCTCCTGCGCTGCCTACGCTGAAGGAATTCCTCAGCGTTTCCAGCCGCTGGAGGGCGCTCTTCTCCTCTCTTTGGTCCCCTGCAGCGCTTACAGTGGAAATTTAGGAGGTGGGAAGTGCTTTAGGCTTCTCTGTATCTAGGGGCTCCCGCTCCAGCACATTCAACCAACTGTGGGTTGAAAATATTCGGGAAAAAACAGAAAGTTTCAAAAAGCAACACTTGAACTTGCCACACACCGGCAACTGCTTACGTAGCATTCACGTTGCCTTACATACCACGTGTCCTCTAGAGATGATTTCAAGTACACAGGAGGACACGGCGAAAGAGAATGTGACGATGAATGTATGCGTATGTTCATGGATAACTGAAAGATTGTGCTCTACGCTGGAATTCGACACAACATTGTAAAATGACTATAACTCGAAAAACAAATGTTTGTATGTAAAAAAGAAAGTACACGGGAGGATGCATGTAATTGCATGTCAGTCCTGTGTCATTTTATAAAAGAGGCATCAGCATCCATGGATGTTGGCATCTTTGGGGAGTAAGACGGGCTGCATTGCCACTAGAGAAGACAGGATGGAGGTTCCTTAAAAAACCACAAATGGACTTACCTTATGATCCAGCTTTCCCACACCTGGGGACATGTTAGGGGGAAAGTCTAATTCAAACAGTCACATGCACCTCAATGCTCACAGCAGCCCTATTTATAATCGCCAGGACGTGGAACCAACCCAAACGTCCATCGACTGGGGACTGGAGAAAGAAGGAGTGGTCTATTTATGCCATGGAATACTACTCAGCCATGAAAAAGGATAAAACGATGCCATTTGCGGCAACGTGGATGGACACAGAGATAGTCCTTCTGAGTCAAGTAAGTAAGCCAGAAGAGAGAAAAATGCCTTATGATACCACTTGCATGTGGAATCTAAAAAATAGACAGAAATGAACTTCACGACAAAAGAGGAACACACTCACAGACATAGAGAAACCAACTTATGTTTAGCAGGGAGGGCAGGGGGTGGGAAGGGGTAAATATGGGAATTGGAAAATTGCCCCTCTTGGGGAGTGATGGAAATGGTAGCTACCTTGATTGTGGTGATGGATTTCTGGGTGTAGACATGTATGAAAATTCATCAAATACTACATGTGAGATGTGTCTAGTTTACGGAACAGAAATCGTAGCACAATAAAGGTGTTTTCAAAGAAAAGAGAGATGGGCT
Organism: Camelus bactrianus; assembly: GCF_048773025.1. NCBI lineage: Eukaryota > Metazoa > Chordata > Mammalia > Artiodactyla > Camelidae > Camelus > Camelus bactrianus. Next base: position 29,097,594 of record NC_133567.1, read on the forward strand.
GCATTGTGTCCTATGTTTCTATGTGTCTTCAGGGAGGCCTCAAGAGCGCGGTGCTGGCCTTCCTACCAACACGATGACATGAAGCCCGAACAATCCATCGATGGGAAGTAGATAAGTGCCACGGTCCCATATGGACCCCAAGCTTAGGCATGGTGCATGGGTGACATTTATCGAGAATCCAGCGAGGTTGCGGCCAGAGCTTGAGGCCGGGGCAGCAAAGCGCAAGTGGCACTGAGGAGCATCGTGGCGCAGAGGCTGGACTGGGGGCCCGCAGGCTCCTCCCAGGAGGAGCCTCCGTGTTTGGGAGGTGGCTAACGTGCCTGTTTCGTGTCACCAGCAAGTGACGCCACCTGTGGACAATCAGCTGCAATCCTGAGCCGGGTCAGCCCTGGGTGATGCGCTAAAGGCTCCTACCAGAGGGGGCGCCAGACGGACAGTGACCCAAGCAACAGGCTGCTGAAATTCCGGCCTGTGTTTCTCGTGCTTTCCGTGTCTCACTGCGTTTCAGTGTCACCCCGAGGAATTCGGGCGGTCTTTACAGGCTGATGGCCTCTCGGTTCCTCATCAGCCTGGCAAGCCCCCCAGCCTTCTCTAGCCAGACACTGGGAGCGCCTTCCCTTGTTCTACCAAAACCCTTCCCACCCTCGCCTGCGGTGAGCTTTTGTTATTTTAATTGATGGGAATGAGGATACCTTCCAGCCTCCTCAGGCCCTTCCTTAGGGCTTCTGCCCTTAGACACCACCATGCCCGCCACCTACCCTGGTTCCTGCACTCCAGAGGGTCCCTCTGGCTCTGAAACTCCCTCTGGCCAAGGCCTCCATGGGGTGGAGTCAGCAGGGCCAAGGGGACACGCCCATTGCCTCCACCCCGTGCTCTGGAAACCCAGGACCCCGAATGCCCTGCCCCTGCAGCCCTCGACCCACTTCTAGTGTCTGCACTGGCTCTCCCCGGAGTTCAGCTTCCCAGGACTCACAGAGAGGCCAACGGGCAGCTGTTGGCATGGAGGGTATGGACAGAGCCCGGATGGGAGGTCTGAGTGTCCCCCTGTGCACATCCAAGGCCCCTTGGGGCATGGGATGGACCCAGCATTGGGAAGAAAAGGGTCAGGCTAGTGGTCAGAGACTGGGAATCGGCTCTCCCCACACTGTCACTTTCATTGCGGGACTCCCCTGGGTCTGGGAATTCTAAAGTTGAGCCTGGCATTCCCCCTTAGAATGAATGTGTTTTTGTATAGGCAGGAGTTTAGAGCCTACTGCACTTCAAATGTTGACATATGTAGGATGGGAACTCCCAGGTATGCTCTGGCCCTGCACTTCCAAAGGTCCAGAGCAGTTCTGTTGGCTCTGCTGAGACTGCAAGGGGCAAAGACCATCTCCAGAGAGGAGGGGCTCCTGCTTCATGCTCCGAAGTCAGGAGCTTCTGAGCGGATGAAACAGTGGACACTGAGACCCTCGACTGTAAGTTGATTTAGAATGGCGCCAAAGGTGTGTGTGACGTGTGTGTGCGTGTGCGCACGCCTGCACCTGGGGACGTGTGTGGTACGTGACAGTGACTTTGCGTGTGTGTGCGCGCCTGAGGACGTGTGTGGTTGTGTGTATGCTGTGGGTGTGTGTGTGGTCCATGACTCCATGTGTGTGCGCGTGGGGATGTATGTGGAGCAGAGTCAGTGTGTCTGCGCGTGTGTTTGTGTGTACGTGCATGCATTAGTTTTAAGAATCGTAGAAGCTGCCCTTTGGAAGTGTGAAGTAGTAAACATCTGTATGGTGTCCCTCACTGTATAATTCAAAATGAAAATCATCTTCAATCGGCAGAAATTTGGTCCCCCTGGATTCGGAATTTTTTCCCCCCATATTGATTATGTCTTCATTGTACTGATGAGGAGAGTAGCTTAGAGAAGTTAAGTGACTCAGCCAAGGGCATAGAGCTCGCGAGCCCAGGGCCAGGACACAGTCCATGCGGTGCGGCTCCAGAGGCCTGGAGCCCTGCTCACGACCACGCGGGGCCTCTCGGCCGGGGGAACAGATTCTGATGGGCCGGGGCCAGCGTGCAGGCTGCCCATGCCGCGGACTCTGGAAGTCGGGTGGAGAGGACCAGACAGCAGACGAGGGTAAAGGGCTGCTCAGAAATCAGTTGGGTTCCTAGATCTTCGATGAGTAAGGAGGCTCACTGCACATCCCCGATCCCTTTGCTGGTGGCTAAAAGGGACCAATGCCCACGAGAGCGCTTCTGGGAGCTGCCTGCCAAAACCTGGAACAGGACCGCTCACAACTGGCTCTGCAGCAGGAGCAGAGGAAGGAAACGGCGCCACCTGGTGGACATCCTTGGTAGTGGCAGTAGGAGGGCTAGCAGCCTTGGTATGGGGGAGGCAGGGCGAGGTCCAAGTGGATGATCGTTTTCACGTTTCTTAAAATTCATTGCTTCATATATTTTATCCATTTTGGGGTTTATTGTAGGGTGGTAAACATGGTCTCCGTTACTCCATTTTAGCTGGATTGATTCATTGTTTTATTGTTAATTTTTCCTTGAATGATTTGGAAGCTCTATTGTCTTTGAATGAAAATTCTCTCTAAATGTTTATAAATCACCTCTAAGTTCATAAGTTTCCATGTAATTGGGCCAGTATTCCTATAACAGTGTCAAGAATGAAATAATCGATTAGATCTTGCCCTCAATAATGAGAAATTTAGCATATTTTACCTCACTGCTGTTCCAAATTGTGTGTGTGTGTGTGTGTGTCTGTGCATGCACGTGCGCGTGCTACAGTTACTACTATTTAGACAGTTGCTCTAAGATTGTTATATTAACAATGAAAATATAGGTATAAAGTTCTTGGATTTAATTGCTCACTACCACTATTTAATCCCACGTCTTTCCCATTTTTGAGTTATTTACTTTTTTCTCAATCAAAGGGACTCATGATTGGGTAATTTTTTCAAGCGGTGGGCTTGGAACCTTTACCTGTCTATACGCAGCTTTATGTTCTCTTCATCAGCAACCCTCAGCCTCAACACTCAACTCCCCGTATCTAGGGCCCGAAGCCTTATTTGAAAATATGCCATTGTTTCCCTCACAAAAAAAAAAAAAAAAAAAAAAAAAAATTCCTATATTAAAAGTGCTGCCTGTTTACGAATGGCTACTCTTGTCTGGTGAATGGATATTAATAAAGAATTCCTTAAACTTCCTCCTGCTTTTTGCCATAACTCGGCTTCATTGAGAAGCATGATTTTACCGTTTCTCAGACGGCCTTCCGCTTTGAACCACTAAACCATCACCGCACTGTTTTTCTCCATGCTTATTCCTGAAAAAGTGAGCTCTCGACTTGAGTAAAGATGCTTCCCGTCAGAGATGTGTGGCTTCCTGACCCAAGGTCCAAAAGAAGAGAAAAGGAAAGATGCCTGGTTCCGATGGTTCCATTTTATCAGCTTAGAGATCTAGTTATCCGTGTGGCTGTGGTGGAATCTGCAATATCTTGCCTCAGAGTTTCCTTTTTCTGGCTTACACGGGGAGCCGCATTAGCTGAGGTCACGGCCCTCTGGCCCTTGTCAGGATCCCGGTGCTGAGGCAGACCCTTCCCCACACACCCACTCACTCCTTGTCCTTTTGATCGTGCAAAGTGGGTGCCAGCTGTGTGGACCGTGCTGCTGGCGGCCAGGATTTCCCCCCCACGCGACGTGTCCCCAGTCCCTCGTCGTCCCTCACTGCTACCAACTAGCTCCAGGAAGGGTGCAAGCTGGCTTCCACTGCCGTCCTTCCCCCTTCCTGTCCAGGCGGGCCCTCCTTTTGCGCTAGTCGGCCCGGAACATTCTCTCCTGCGCTGCCTACGCTGAAGGAATTCCTCAGCGTTTCCAGCCGCTGGAGGGCGCTCTTCTCCTCTCTTTGGTCCCCTGCAGCGCTTACAGTGGAAATTTAGGAGGTGGGAAGGGCTTGAGGCTTCTCTGTATCTAGGGGCTCCCGCTCCAGCACATTCAACCAACTGTGGGTTGAAAATATTCGGGAAAAAACAGAAAGTTTCAAAAAGCAACACTTGAACTTGCCACACACCGGCAACTGCTTACGTAGCATTCACGTTGCCTTACATACCACGCGTCCTCTACAGATGATTTCAAGTACACAGGAGGACACGGCGAAAGAGAATGTGACGATGAATGTATGCGTATGTTCATGGATAACTGAAAGATTGTGCTCTACGCTGGAATTCGACACAACATTGTAAAATGACTATAACTTGAAAAACAAATGTTTGTATGTAAAAAAGAAAGTACACGGGAGGATGCATGTAATTGCATGTCAGTCCTGTGTCATTTTATAAAAGAGGCATCAGCATCCATGGATGTTGGCATCTTTGGGGAGTAAGACGGGCTGCATTGCCACTAGAGAAGACAGGATGGAGGTTCCTTAAAAAACCACAAATGGACTTACCTTATGATCCAGCCTTCCCACACCTGGGGACATGTTATGGGGAAAGTCTAATTCAAACAGTCACATGCACCTCAATGCTCACAGCAGCCCTATTTATAATCGCCAGTACGTGGAACCAACCCAAACGTCCATCGACTGGGGACTGGAGAAAGAAGGAGTGGTCTATTTATGCCATGGAATACTACTCAGCCATGAAAAAGGATAAAACGATGCCATTTGCGGCAACGTGGATGGACACAGAGATAGTCCTTCTGAGTCAAGTAAGTAAGCCAGAAGAGAGAAAAATGCCTTATAATACCACTTGCATGTGGAATCTAAAAAATAGACAGAAATGAACTTCACGACAAAAGAGGAACACACCCACAGACATAGAGAAACCAACTTATGTTTAGCAGGGAGGGCAGGGGGTGGGAAGGGGTAAATATGGGAATTGGAAAATTGCCCCTCTTGGGGAGTGATGGAAATGGTAGCTACCTTGATTGTGGTGATGGATTTCTGGGTGTAGACATGTATGAAAATGCATCAAATACTACACGTGAGATGTGTCTAGTTTACGGAACAGAAATCGTAGCACAATAAAGGTGTTTTCAAAGAAAAGAGAGATGGGCTGCATTGTGTCCTATGTTTCTATGTGTCTTCAGGGAGGCCTCAAGAGGGCGGTGCTGGTCTTCCTACCAACACGATGACATGAAGCCCGAACAATCCATCGATGGGAAGAAGATAAGTGCCATGGTCCCATGTGGACCCCAAGCTTAGGCATGGTGCATGGGTGACATTTATCGAGAATCCAGCGAGGTTGCGGCCAGAGCTTGAGGCCGGGGCAGCAAAGCGCAAGTGGCACTGAGGAGCATCGTGGCGCAGAGGCTGCACTGGGGGCCCGCAGGCTCCTCCCAGGAGGAGCCTCCGTGTTTGGGAGGTGGCTAACGTGCCTGCTTCGTGTCACCAGCAAGTGACGCCACCTGTGGACAATCAGCTGCAATCCTGAGCTGGGTCAGCCCTGGGTGATGCGCTAAAGGCTCCTACCAGAGGGGGCGCCAGACGGACAGTGACCCAAGCAACAGGCTGCTGAGTTTCCGGCCTGTGTATAGCGTGCTTTCCGTGTCTCACTGCGTTTCAGTGTCACCCCGAGGAATTCAGGCGGTCTTTACAGGCTGATGGCCTCTCGGTTCCTCATCAGCCTGGCAAGCCCCACAGCCCTCTCTAGCCAGACACTGGGAGCGCCTTCCCTTGTTCTACCAAAACCGTTCCCACCCTCGCCTGCGGTGAGCTTTTGTTATTTTAATTGATGGGAATGAGGATATCTTCCAGCCTCCTCAGGCCCTTACTTAGGGCTTCTGCCCTTAGACACCACCATGCCCGCCACCTACCCTGGTTCCTGCACTCCAGAGGGTCCCTCTGGCTCTGACACTCCCTCTGGCCATGGCCTCCACGGGGTGGAGTCAGCAAGGCCAAGGGGACACGCCCATTGGCTCCACCCCGTGCTCTGGAAACCCAGGACCCCGAATGCCCTGCCCCTGCAGCCCTTGACCCACTTCTAGTGTCTGCACCGGCTCTCCCCGGAGTTCAGCTTCCCAGGACTCACAGAGAGGCCAACGGGCAGCTGTTGGCATGGAGGTTATGGACAGAGCCCGGATGGGAGGTCTGAGTGTCCCCCTGTGCACATCCAAGGCCCCTTGGGGCATGGGATGGACCCAGCATTGGGAAGAAAAGGGTCAGGCTAGTGGTCAGAGACTGGGAATCGGCTCTCCCCACACTGTCACTTTCATTGCGGGACTCCCCTGAGTCTGGGAATTCTAAAGTTGAGCCTGGCATTCCCCCTTAGAATGAATGTGTTTTTGTATAGTCAGGAGTTTAGAGCCTACTGCACTTCAAATGTTGACATATGTAGGATGGGAACTCCCAGGTATGCTCTGGCCCTGCACTTCCAAAGGTCCAGAGCAGTTCTGTTGGCTCTGCTGAGACTGCAAGGGGCAAAGACCATCTCCAGAGAGGAGGGGCTCCTGCTTCATGCTCCGAAGTCAGGAGCTTCTGAGCGGATGAAACAGTGGACACTGAGACCCTCGACTGTAAGTTGATTTAGAATGGTGCCAAAGGTGTGTGTGACGTGTGTGTGCGTGTGCGCACGCCTGCACCTGGGGACGTGTGTGGTACGTGACAGTGACTTTGCGTGTGTGTGCGCGCCTGAGGACGTGTGTGGTTGTGTGTATGCTGTGGGTGTGTGTGTGGTCCATGACTCCATGTTTGTGCGCGTGGGGATGTATGTGGAGCAGAGTCAGTGTGTCTGCGCGTGTGTTTGTGTGTACGTGCATGCATTAGTTTTAAGAATCGTAGAAGCTGCCCTTTGGAAGTGTGAAGTAGTAAACATCTGTATGGTGTCCCTCACTGTATAATTCAAAATGAAAATCATCTTCAATCGGCAAAAATTTGGTCCCCCGGATTCTGAATTTTTTCCCCCCATATTGATTATGTCTTCATTGTACTGATGAGGAGAGTAGCTTAGAGAAGTTAAGTGACTCAGCCAAGGGCATAGAGCTCGCGAGCCCAGGGTCAGGACACAGTCCAAGCGGTGCAGCTCCAGAGGCCTGGAGCCCTGCTCACGACCACGCGGGGCCTCTCGGCCGGGGGAACAGATTCTGATGGGCCGGGGCCAGCGTGCCGGCTGCCCATGCCGCGGACTCTGGAAGTCGGGTGGAGAGGACCAGACAGCAGAAGAGGGTAAAGGGCTGCTCAGAAATCAGTTGGGTTCCTAGATCTTCGATGAGTAAGGAGGCTCACTGCACATCCCCGATCCCTTTGCTGGTGGCTAAAAGGGACCAATGCCCACGAGAGCGCTTCTGGGAGCTGCCTGCCAAAACCTGGAACAGGACCGCTCACGACTGGCTCTGCAGCAGGAGCAGAGGAAGGAAACGACGCCACCTGGTGGACATCCTTGGTAGTGGCAGTAGGAGGGCTAGCAGCCTTGGTATGGGGGAGGCAGGACGAGGTCCAAGTGGATGATCGTATTCACGTGTCTTAAAAATCATTGCTTCATATATTTTATCCATTTTGGGGTTTATTGTAGGGTGGTAAATATGGTCTCCGTTACTCCATTTTAGCTGGATTGATTCATTGTTTTATTGTTAATTTTTCCTTGAATGATTTGGAAGCTCTATTGTCTTTGAATGAAAATTCTCTCTAAATGTTTATAAATCACCTCTAAGTTCATAAGTTTCCATGTAATTGGGCCAGTATTCCTATAACAGTGTCAAGAATGAAATAATCGATTAGATCTTGCCCTCAATAATGAGAAATTTAGCATATTTTACCTCACTGCTGTTCCAAATTGTGTGTGTGTGTGTGTGTGTCTGCGCGTGCACGTTCACGTGCTACAGTTACTACTATTTAGACAGTTGCTCTAAGATTGTTATATTAACAATGAAAATATAGGTATAAAGTTCTTGGATTTAATTGCTCACTACCACTATTTAATCCCACGTCTTTCCCATTTTTGAGTTATTTACTTTTTTCTCAATCAAAGGGACTCATGATTGGGTAATTTTTTCAAGCGGTGGGCTTGGAACCTTTACCTGTCTATACGCAGCTTTATGTTCTCTTCATCAGCAACCCTCAGACTCAACACTCAACTCCCTGTATCTAGGGCCCGAAGCCTTATTTGAAAATATGCCATTGTTTCCCTCACAAAAAAAAAAAAAAAAAAAATTTCCTGTATTAAAAGTGCTGCCTGTTTACGAATGGCTACTCTTGTCTGGTGAATGGATATTAATAAAGAATTCCTTAAACTTCCTCCTGCTTTTTGCCATAACTCGGCTTCATTGAGAAGCATGATTTTACCGTTTCTCAGACGGCCTTCCGCTTTGAACCACTAAACCATCACCGCACTGTTTTTCTCCATGCTTATTCCTGAAAAACTGAGCTCTTGACTTGAGTAAAGATGCTTCCCGTCAGAGATGTGTGGCTTCCTGACCCAAGGTCCAAAAAAAGAGAAAAGGAAAGATGCCTGGTTCCGATGGTTCCATTTTATCAGCTTAGAGATCTAGTTATCCGTGTGGCTGTGGTGGAATCTGCAATATCTTGCCTCAGAATTTCCTTTTTCTGGCTTACACGGGGAGCCGCATTAGCTGAGGTCACGGCCCTCTGGCCCTTGTCAGGATCCCGGTGCTGAGGCAGCCCCTTCCCCACACACCCACTCACTCCTTGTCCTTTTGATCGTGCAAAGTGGGTGCCAGCTGTGTGGACCGTGCTGCTGGCGGCCAGGATTGCCCCACCACGAGACGTGTCCCCAGTCGCTCGGCGTCCCTCACTGCTACCAACTAGCTCCAGGAAGGGTGCAAGCTGGCTTCCACTGCCGTCCTTCCCCCTTCCTGTCCAGGCGGGCCCTCAATTTGCACTAGTCGGCCCGAAACTTTCTCTCCTGCGCTGCCTACGCTGAAGGAATTCCTCAGCGTTTCCTGCCGTTGGAGGGCGCTCTTCTCCTCTCTTTGGTCCCCTGCAGTGCTTACAGTGGAAATTTAGGAGGTGCGAAGGGCTTGAGGCTTCTCCGTATCTAGGGGCTCCCGCTCCAGCACATTCAACCAACTGTGGGTTGAAAATATTCGGGAAAAACCAGAAAGTTTCAAAAAGCAACACTTGAACTTGCCACACACCGGCAACTGCTTACGTAGCATTCACGTTGCCTTACATACCACGCGTCCTCTAGAGATGATTTCAAGTACACAGGAGGACACGGCGAAAGAGAATGTGACGATGAATGTATGCGTATGTTCATGGATAACTGAAAGATTGTGCTCTACGCTGGAATTCGACACAACATTGTAAAATGACTATAACTCGAAAAACAAATGTTTGTATGTAAAAAAGAAAGTACACGGGAGGATGCATGTAATTGCATGTCAGTCCTGTGTCATTTTATAAAAGAGGCATCAGCATCCATGGATGTTGGCATCTTTGGGGAGTAAGACGGGCTGCATTGCCACTAGAGAAGACAGGATGGAGGTTCCTTAAAAAACCACAAATTGACTTACCTTATGATCCAGCTTTCCCACACCTGGGGACATGTTAGGGGGAAAGTCTAATTCAAACAGTCACATGCACCTCAATGCTCACAGCAGCCCTATTTATAATCGCCAGTACGTGGAACCAACCCAAACGTCCATCGACTGGGGACTGGAGAAAGAAGGAGTGGTCTATTTATGCCATGGAATACTACTCAGCCATGAAAAAGGATAAAACGATGCCATTTGCGGCAACGTGGATGGACACAGAGATAGTCCTTCTGAGTCAAGTAAGTAAGCCAGAAGAGAGAAAAATGCCTTATAATACCACTTGCATGTGGAATCTAAAAAATAGACAGAAATGAACTTCACGACAAAAGAGGAACACACCCACAGACATAGAGAAACCAACTTATGTTTAGCAGGGAGGGCAGGGGGTGGGAAGGGGTAAATATGGGAATTGGAAAATTGCCCCTCTTGGGGAGTGATGGAAATGGTAGCTACCTTGATTGTGGTGATGGATTTCTGGGTGTAGACATGTATGAAAATGCATCAAATACTACACGTGAGATGTGTCTAGTTTACGGAACAGAAATCGTAGCACAATAAAGGTGTTTTCAAAGAAAAGAGAGATGGGCTGCATTGTGTCCTATGTTTCTATGTGTCTTCAGGGAGGCCTCAAGAGGGCGGTGCTGGTCTTCCTACCAACACGATGACATGAAGCCCGAACAATCCATCGATGGGAAGAAGATAAGTGCCATGGTCCCATGTGGACCCCAAGCTTAGGCATGGTGCATGGGTGACATTTATCGAGAATCCAGCGAGGTTGCGGCCAGAGCTTGAGGCCGGGGCAGCAAAGCGCAAGTGGCACTGAGGAGCATCGTGGCGCAGAGGCTGCACTGGGGGCCCGCAGGCTCCTCCCAGGAGGAGCCTCCGTGTTTGGGAGGTGGCTAACGTGCCTGCTTCGTGTCACCAGCAAGTGACGCCACCTGTGGACAATCAGCTGCAATCCTGAGCTGGGTCAGCCCTGGGTGATGCGCTAAAGGCTCCTACCAGAGGGGGCGCCAGACGGACAGTGACCCAAGCAACAGGCTGCTGAGTTTCCGGCCTGTGTATAGCGTGCTTTCCGTGTCTCACTGCGTTTCAGTGTCACCCCGAGGAATTCAGGCGGTCTTTACAGGCTGATGGCCTCTCGGTTCCTCATCAGCCTGGCAAGCCCCACAGACCTCTCTAGCCAGACACTGGGAGCGCCTTCCCTTGTTCTACCAAAACCGTTCCCACCCTCGCCTGCGGTGAGCTTTTGTTATTTTAATTGATGGGAATGAGGATATCTTCCAGCCTCCTCAGGCCCTTACTTAGGGCTTCTGCCCTTAGACACCACCATGCCCGCCACCTACCCTGGTTCCTGCACTCCAGAGGGTCCCTCTGGCTCTGACACTCCCTCTGGCCATGGCCTCCACGGGGTGGAGTCAGCAAGGCCAAGGGGACACGCCCATTGGCTCCACCCCGTGCTCTGGAAACCCAGGACCCCGAATGCCCTGCCCCTGCAGCCCTTGACCCACTTCTAGTGTCTGCACCGGCTCTCCCCGGAGTTCAGCTTCCCAGGACTCACAGAGAGGCCAACGGGCAGCTGTTGGCATGGAGGGTATGGACAGAGCCCGGATGGGAGGTCTGAGTGTCCCCCTGTGCACATCCAAGGCCCCTTGGGGCATGGGATGGACCCAGCATTGGGAAGAAAAGGGTCAGGCTAGTGGTCAGAGACTGGGAATCGGCTCTCCCCACACTGTCACTTTCATTGCGGGACTCCCCTGAGTCTGGGAATTCTAAAGTTGAGCCTGGCATTCCCCCTTAGAATGAATGTGTTTTTGTATAGTCAGGAGTTTAGAGCCTACTGCACTTCAAATGTTGACATATGTAGGATGGGAACTCCCAGGTATGCTCTGGCCCTGCACTTCCAAAGGTCCAGAGCAGTTCTGTTGGCTCTGCTGAGACTGCAAGGGGCAAAGACCATCTCCAGAGAGGAGGGGCTCCTGCTTCATGCTCCGAAGTCAGGAGCTTCTGAGCGGATGAAACAGTGGACACTGAGACCCTCGACTGTAAGTTGATTTAGAATGGCGCCAAAGGTGTGTGTGACGTGTGTGTGCGTGTGCGCACGCCTGCACCTGGGGACGTGTGTGGTACGTGACAGTGACTTTGCGTGTGTGTGCGCGCCTGAGGACGTGTGTGGTTGTGTGTATGCTGTGGGTGTGTGTGTGGTCCATGACTCCATGTTTGTGCGCGTGGGGATGTATGTGGAGCAGAGTCAGTGTGTCTGCGCGTGTGTTTGTGTGTACGTGCATGCATTAGTTTTAAGAATCGTAGAAGCTGCCCTTTGGAAGTGTGAAGTAGTAAACATCTGTATGGTGTCCCTCACTGTATAATTCAAAATGAAAATCATCTTCAATCGGCAAAAATTTGGTCCCCCGGATTCTGAATTTTTTCCCCCCATATTGATTATGTCTTCATTGTACTGATGAGGAGAGTAGCTTAGAGAAGTTAAGTGACTCAGCCAAGGGCATAGAGCTCGCGAGCCCAGGGTCAGGACACAGTCCAAGCGGTGCAGCTCCAGAGGCCTGGAGCCCTGCTCACGACCACGCGGGGCCTCTCGGCCGGGGGAACAGATTCTGATGGGCCGGGGCCAGCGTGCCGGCTGCCCATGCCGCGGACTCTGGAAGTCGGGTGGAGAGGACCAGACAGCAGAAGAGGGTAAAGGGCTGCTCAGAAATCAGTTGGGTTCCTAGATCTTCGATGAGTAAGGAGGCTCACTGCACATCCCCGATCCCTTTGCTGGTGGCTAAAAGGGACCAATGCCCACGAGAGCGCTTCTGGGAGCTGCCTGCCAAAACCTGGAACAGGACCGCTCACGACTGGCTCTGCAGCAGGAGCAGAGGAAGGAAACGGCGCCACCTGGTGGACATCCTTGGTAGTGGCAGTAGGAGGGCTAGCAGCCTTGGTATGGGGGAGGCAGGACGAGGTCCAAGTGGATGATCGTATTCACGTGTCTTAAAAATCATTGCTTCATATATTTTATCCATTTTGGGGTTTATTGTAGGGTGGTAAATATGGTCTCCGTTACTCCATTTTAGCTGGATTGATTCATTGTTTTATTGTTAATTTTTCCTTGAATGATTTGGAAGCTCTATTGTCTTTGAATGAAAATTCTCTCTAAATGTTTATAAATCACCTCTAAGTTCATAAGTTTCCATGTAATTGGGCCAGTATTCCTATAACAGTGTCAAGAATGAAATAATCGATTAGATCTTGCCCTCAATAATGAGAAATTTAGCATATTTTACCTCACTGCTGTTCCAAATTGTGTGTGTGTGTGTGTGTGTCTGCGCGTGCACGTGCACGTGCTACAGTTACTACTATTTAGACAGTTGCTCTAAGATTGTTATATTAACAATGAAAATATAGGTATAAAGTTCTTGGATTTAATTGCTCACTACCACTATTTAATCCCACGTCTTTCCCATTTTTGAGTTATTTACTTTTTTCTCAATCAAAGGGACTCATGATTGGGTAATTTTTTCAAGCGGTGGGCTTGGAACCTTTACCTGTCTATACGCAGCTTTATGTTCTCTTCATCAGCAACCCTCAGACTCAACACTCAACTCCCTGTATCTAGGGCCCGAAGCCTTATTTGAAAATATGCCATTGTTTCCCTCACAAAAAAAAAAAAAAAAAAATTTCCTGTATTAAAAGTGCTGCCTGTTTACGAATGGCTACTCTTGTCTGGTGAATGGATATTAATAAAGAATTCCTTAAACTTCCTCCTGCTTTTTGCCATAACTCGGCTTCATTGAGAAGCATGATTTTACCGTTTCTCAGACGGCCTTCCGCTTTGAACCACTAAACCATCACCGCACTGTTTTTCTCCATGCTTATTCCTGAAAAACTGAGCTCTTGACTTGAGTAAAGATGCTTCCCGTCAGAGATGTGTGGCTTCCTGACCCAAGGTCCAAAAAAAGAGAAAAGGAAAGATGCCTGGTTCCGATGGTTCCATTTTATCAGCTTAGAGATCTAGTTATCCGTGTGGCTGTGGTGGAATCTGCAATATCTTGCCTCAGAATTTCCTTTTTCTGGCTTACACGGGGAGCCGCATTAGCTGAGGTCACGGCCCTCTGGCCCTTGTCAGGATCCCGGTGCTGAGGCAGCCCCTTCCCCACACACCCACTCACTCCTTGTCCTTTTGATCGTGCAAAGTGGGTGCCAGCTGTGTGGACCGTGCTGCTGGCGGCCAGGATTGCCCCACCACGCGACGTGTCCCCAGTCGCTCGGCGTCCCTCACTGCTACCAACTAGCTCCAGGAAGGGTGCAAGCTGGCTTCCACTGCCGTCCTTCCCCCTTCCTGTCCAGGCGGGCCCTCAATTTGCACTAGTCGGCCCGAAACTTTCTCTCCTGCGCTGCCTACGCTGAAGGAAATCCTCAGCGTTTCCTGCCGTTGGAGGGCGCTCTTCTCCTCTCTTTGGTCCCCTGCAGTGCTTACAGTGGAAATTTAGGAGGTGCGAAGGGCTTGAGGCTTCTCCGTATCTAGGGGCTCCCGCTCCAGCACATTCAACCAACTGTGGGTTGAAAATATTCGGGAAAAACCAGAAAGTTTCAAAAAGCAACACTTGAACTTGCCACACACCGGCAACTGCTTACGTAGCATTCACGTTGCCTTACATACCACGCGTCCTCTAGAGATGATTTCAAGTACACAGGAGGACACGGCGAAAGAGAATGTGACGATGAATGTATGCGTATGTTCATGGATAACTGAAAGATTGTGCTCTACGCTGGAATTCGACACAACATTGTAAAATGACTATAACTCGAAATACAAATGCTTGTATGTTAAAAAGAAAGTACACGGGAGGATGCATGTAATTGCATGTCAGTCCTGTGTCATTTTATAAAAGAGGCATCAGCATCCATGGATGTTGGCATCTTTGGGGAGTAAGACGGGCTGCATTGCCACTAGAGAAGACAGGATGGAGGTTCCTTAAAAAACCACAAATGGACTTACCTTATGATCCAGCCTTCCCACGCCTGGGGACATGTTAGGGGGAAAGTCGAATTCAAACAGTCACATGCACCTCAATGCTCACAGCAGCCCTATTTATAATCGCCAGGACGTGGAACCAACCCAAACGTCCATCGACTGGGGACTGGAGAAAGAAGGAGTGGTCTATTTATGCCATGGAATACTACTCAGCCATGAAAAAGGATAAAACGATGCCATTTGCGGCAACGTGGATGGACACAGAGATAGTCCTTCTGAGTCAAGTAAGTAAGCCAGAAGAGAGAAAAATGCCATATGATACCACTTGCATGTGGAATCTAAAAAATAGACAGAAATGAACTTCACGACAAAAGAGGAACAGACCCACAGACATAGAGAAACCAACTTATGGTTAGCAGGGAGGGCAGGGGGTGGGAAGGGGTAAATATGGGAATTGGAAAATTGCCCCTCTTGGGGAGTGATGGAAATGGTAGCTACCTTGATTGTGGTGATGGATTTCTGGGTGTAGACATGTATGAAAATTCATCAAATACTACATGTGAGATGTGTCTAATTGACGGAACAGAAATTGTAGCACAATAAAGGTGTTATCAAAGAAAAGAGAGATGGGCTGCATTGTGTCCTATGCTTCTATGTGTCTTCAGGGAGGCCTCAAGAGGGCGGTGCTGGCCTTCCCGCCAACACGATGACATGAAGCCCGAACAATCCATCGATGGGAAGAAGATAAGTGCCATGGTCCCATGTGGACCCCAAGCTTAGGCATGGCGCATGGGTGACATTTATCGAGAATCCAGCGAGGTTGCGGCCAGAGCTTGAGGCCGGGGCAGCAAAGCGCAAGTGGCACTGAGGAGCATCGTGGCGCAGAGGCTGGACTGGGGGCCCGCAGGCTCCTCCCAGGAGGAGCCTCCGTGTTTGGGAGGTGGCTAACGTGCCTGCTTCGTGTCACCAGCAAGTGATGCCACCTGTGGGCAATCAGCTGCAATCCTGAGCCGCGTCAGCCCTGGGTGATGCGCTAAAGGCTCCTACCAGAGGGGGCGCCAGACGGACAGTGACCCAAGCAACAGGCTGCTGAGTTTCCGGCCTGTGTTTCTCGTGCTTTCCGTGTCTCACTGCGTTTCAGTGTCACCCCGAGGAATTCGGGCGGTCTTTACAGGCTGATGGCCTCTCGGTTCCTCATCAGCCTGGCAAGCCCCCCAGCCCTCTCTGGCCAGACCCTGGCGAGCGCCTTCCCTTGTTCTACCAAAACCCTTCCCACCCTCGCCTGCGGTGAGCTTTTGTTATTTTAATTGATGGGAATGAGGATACCTTCCAGCCTCCTCAGGCCCTTCCTTAGGGCTTCTGCCCTTAGACCCCGCCATGCCCGCCACCTACCCTGGTTCCTGCACTCCAGAGGGTCCCTCTGGCCCTGACACTCCCTCTGGCCACGCCCTCCACGGGGTGGAGTCAGCAGGGCCAAGGGGACACGCCCATTGGCTCCACCCCGTGCTCTGGAAACCCAGGACCCCGAATGCCCTGCCCCAGCAGCCCTTGACCCACTTCTAGTGTCTGCACCGGCTCTCCCCGGAGCTCAGCTTCCCAGGACTCACAGAGAGGCCAACGGGCAGCTGTTGGCATGGAGGGTATGGACAGAGCCCGGATGGGAGGTCTGAGTGTCCCCCTGTGCACATGCAAGGCCCCTTGGGGCATGGGATGGACCCAGCATTGGGAAGAAAAGGGTCAGGCTAGTGGTCAGAGACTGGGAATCGGCTCTCCCCACACTGTCACTTTCATTGCGGGACTCCCCTGAGTCTGGGAATTCTAAAGTTGAGCCTGGCATTCCCCCTTAGAATGAATGTGTTTTTGTATAGGCAGGAGTTTAGAGCCTACTGCACTTCAAATGTTGACATATGTAGGATGGGAACTCCCAGGTATGCTCTGGCCCTGCACTTCCAAAGGTCCAGAGCAGTTCTGTTGGCTCTGCTGAGACTGCAAGGGGCAAAGACCATCTCCAGAGAGGAGGGGCTCCTGCTTCATGCTCCGAAGTCAGGAGCTTCTGAGCGGATGAAACAGTGGACACTGAGACCCTCGACTGTAAGTTGATTTAGAATGGTGCCAAAGGTGTGTGTGACGTGTGTGTGCGTGTGCGCACGCCTGCACCTGGGGACGTGTGTGGTACGTGACAGTGACTTTGCGTGTGTGTGCGCGCCTGAGGACGTGTGTGGTTGTGTGTATGCTGTGGGTGTGTGTGTGGTCCATGACTCCATGTGTGTGCGCGTGGGGATGTATGTGTAGCAGAGTCAGTGTGTCTGCGCGTGTGTTTGTGTGTACGTGCATGCATTAGTTTTAAGAATCGTAGAAGCTGCCCTTTGGAAGTGTGAAGTAGTAAACATCTGTATGGTGTCCCTCACTGTATAATTCAAAATGAAAATCATCTTCAATCGGCAGAAATTTGGTCCCCCGGATTCTGAATTTTTTCCCCCCATATTGATTATGTCTTCATTGTACTGATGAGGAGAGTAGCTTAGAGAAGTTAAGTGACTCAGCCAAGGGCATAGAGCTCGCGAGCCCAGGGCCAGGACACAGTCCAAGCGGTACGGCTCCAGAGGCCTGGAGCCCTGCTCACGACCGCGCGGGGCCTCTCGGCCGGGGGAACAGATTCTGATAGGACGGGGCCAGCGTGCAGGCTGCCCATGCCGCGGACTCTGGAAGTCGGGTGGAGAGGACCAGACAGCAGACGAGGGTAAAGGGCTGCTCAGAAATCAGTTGGGTTCCTAGATCTTCGATGAGTAAGGAGGCTCACTGCACATCCACGATCCCTTTGCTGGTGGCTAAAAGGGACCGATGCCCACGAGAGCTCTTCAGGGAGCTGCCTGCCAAAACCTGGAACAGGACCGCTCACGACTGGCTCTGCAGCAGGAGCAGAGGAAGGAAACGGCGCCACCTGGTGGACATCCTTGGTAGTGGCAGTAGGAGGGCTAGCAGCCTTGGTATGGGGGAGGCAGGACGAGGTCCAAGTGGATGATCGTTTTCACGTGTCTTAAAAATCATTGCTTCATATATTTTATCCATTTTGGGGTTTATTGTAGGGTGGTAAATATGGTCTCCGTTACTCCATTTTAGCTGGATTGATTCATTGTTTTATTGTTAATTTTTCCTTGAATGATTTGGAAGCTCTATTGTCTTTGAATGAAAATTCTCTCTAAATGTTTATAAATCACCTCTAAGTTCATAAGTTTCCATGTAATTGGGCCAGTATTCCTATAACAGTGTCAAGAATGAAATAATCGATTAGATCTTGCCCTCAATAATGAGAAATTTAGCATATTTTACCTCACTGCTGTTCCAAATGATGTGTGTGTGTGTGTGTGTGTGTCTGTGCGTGCACGTGCGCGTGCTACAGTTACTACTATTTAGACAGTTGCTCTAAGATTGTTATATTAACAATGAAAATATAGGTATAAAGTTCTTGGATTTAATTGCTCACTACCACTATTTAATCCCACGTCTTTCCCATTTTTGAGTTATTTACTTTTTTCTCAATCAAAGGGACTCATGATTGGGTAATTTTTTCAAGCGGTGGGCTTGGAACCTTTACCTGTCTATACGCAGCTTTATGTTCTCTTCATCAGCAACCCTCAGCCTCAACACTCAACTCCCCGTATCTAGGGCCCGAAGCCTTATTTGAAAATATGCCATTGTTTCCTTCACACACACACACACACAAAATTCCTATATTAAAAGTGCTGCCTGTTTACGAATGGCTACTCTTGTCTGGTGAATGGATATTAATAAAGAATTCCTTAAACTTCCTCCTGCTTTTTAGCCATAACTCGGCTTCATTGAGAAGCATGATTTTACCGTTTCTCAGACTGGCTTCCGCTTTGAACCACTATACGATCACCGCACTGTTTTTCTCCATGCTTATTCCTGAAAAAGTGAGTTCTCGACTTGAGTAAAGATGCTTCCCGTCAGAGATGTGTGGCTTCCTGACCCAAGGTCCAAAAGAAGAGAAAAGGAAAGATGCCTGGTTCCGATGGTTCCATTTTATCAGCTTAGAGATCTAGTTATCCGTGTGGCTGTGGTGGAATCTGCAATATCTTGCCTCAGAATTTCCTTTTTCTGGCTTATAAGGGGAGCCGCATTAGCTGAGGTCACGGCCCTCTGGCCCTTGTCAGGATCCCGGTGCTGAGGCAGCCCCTTCCCCACACACCCTCTCACTCCTTGTCCTTTTGATCGTGCAAAGTGGGTGCCAGCTGTGTGGACCGTGCTGCTGGCGGCCAGGATTGCCCCCCCACGCGACGTGTCCCCAGTCCCTCGGCATCCCTCACTGCTACCAACTAGCTCCAGGAAGGGTGCAAGCTGGCTTCCACTGCCGTCCTTCCCCCTTCCTGTCCAGGCGGGCCCTCCTTTTGCGCTAGTCGGCCAGAAACTTCTCTCCTGCGCTGCCTACGCTGAAGGAATTCCTCAGCATTTCCAGCCGCTGGAGGGCGCTCTTCTCCTCTCTTTGGTCCTCTGCAGCGCTTACAGTGGAAATTTAGGAGGTGGGAAGGGCTTGAGGCTTCTCCGTATCTAAGGGCTCCCGCTCCAGCACATTCAACCAACTGTGGGTTGAAAATATTCGGGAAAAAACAGAAAGTTTCAAAAAGCAACACTTGAACTTGCCACACACCGGCAACTGCTTACGTAGCATTCACGTTGCCTTACATACCACGTGTCCTCTAGAGATGATTTCAAGTACACAGGAGGACACGGCGATACAGAATGTGATGATGAATGTATGCGTATGTTCATGGATAACTGAAAGATTGTGCTCTACGCTGGAATTCGACACAACATTGTAAAATGACTATAACTCGAAATACAAATGTTTGTATGTAAAAAAGAAAGTACACGGGAGGATGGATGTAATTGCATGTCAGTCCTGTGTCATTTTATAAAAGAGGCATCAGCATCCATGGATGTTGGCATCTGTGGGGAGTCCTGGAACCACTGCCACATGGTTACCAAGGGATGACTCGAAGCCCAGGCTCCTTATCCGAGCCTGTCATGTCCCCACGTGGTCTGAATCCTGCCTGTACCACACTCCCCTGGTCACTCTCCTCCAGACCTGCCAAGCTGCCCTCTCCTTCTGGAACAGGCCAAGCTCACTGCACTTCATGTCTGACCTCTAGAAATACCCGTTACTTTCAGAGCATGGCTCTGCTTCATTAAGACGGGCTGCATTGCCAGTAGAGAAGACAAGATGGAGGTTCCATAAAAAACCACAAATGGACTTACCTTAAGATCCAGCCTTCCCACGCCTGGGGACATGTTAGGGGGAAAGTCTAATTCAAACAGTCACATGCACCTCAATGCTCACAGCAGCCCTATTTATAATCGCCAGGACGTGGAACCAACCCAAACGTCCATCGACTGGGGACTGGAGAAAGAAGGAGTGGTCTATTTATGCCATGGAATACTACTCAGCCATGAAAAAGGATAAAACGATGCCATTTGCGGCAACGTGGATGGACACAGAGATAGTACTTCTGAGTCAAGTAAGTAAGCCAGAAGAGAGAAAAATGACATATGATACCACTTGCATGTGGAATCTAAAAAATAGACAGAAATGAAATTCACGGCAAAAGAGGAACAGACCCACAGACATAGAGAAACCAACTTATGGTCAGCAGGGAGGGCAGGGGGTGGGAAGGGGTAAATATGGGAATTGGAAAATTGCCCCTCTTGGGGAGTGATGGAAATGGTAGCTACCTTGATTGTGGTGATGGATTTCTGGGTGTAGACATGTATGAAAATTCATCAAATACTACATGTGAGATGTGTCTAGTTTACGGAACAGAAATCGTAGCACAATAAAGGTGTTTTCAAAGAAAAGAGAGATGGGCTGCATTGTGTCCTATGCTTCTATGTGTCTTCAGGGAGGCCTCAAGAGGGCGGTGCTGGCCTTCCCGCCAACACGATGACATGAAGCCCGAACAATCCATCGATGGGAAGAAGATAAGTGCCATGGTCCCATGTGGACCCCAAGCTTAGGCATGGTGCATGGGTGACATTTATCGAGAATCCAGCGAGGTTGCGGCCAGAGCTTGAGCCCGGGGCAGCAAAGCACAAGTGGCACTGAGGAGAATCGTGGCGCTGAGGCTGGACTGGGGGCCCGCAGGCTCCTCCCAGGAGGAGCCTCCGTGTTTGGGAGGTGGCTAACGTGCCTGCTTCATGTCACCAGCAAGTGATGCCACCTGTGGACAATCAGCTGCAATCCTGAGCCGCGTCAGCCCTGGGTGATGCGCTAAAGGCTCCTACCAGAGGGGGCGCCAGACGGACAGTGACCCAAGCAACAGGCTGCTGAGTTTCCGGCCTGTGTTTAGCGTGCTTTCCGTGTCTCACTGCGTTTCAGTGTCACCCCGAGGAATTCGGGTGGTCTTTACAGGCTGATGGCCTCTCGGTTCCTCATCAGCCTGGCAAGCCCCCCAGCCCTCTCTGGCCAGACCCTGGCGAGCGCCTTCCCTTGTTCTACCAAAACCCTTCCCACCCTCGCCTGCGGTGAGCTTTTGTTATTTTAATTGATGGGAATGAGGATATCTTCCAGCCTCCTCAGGCCCTTCCTTAGGGCTTCTGCCCTTAGACCCCGCCATGCCCGCCACCTACCCTGGTTCCTGCACTCCAGAGGGTCCCTCTGGCCCTGACACTCCCTCTGGACACGCCCTCCACGGGGTGGAGTCAGCAGGGCCAAGGGGACACGCCCATTGGCTCCACCCCATGCTCTGGCAACCCAGGACCCCGAATGCCCTGCCCCAGCAGCCCTTGACCCACTTCTAGTGTCTGCACCAGCTCTCCCCGGAGTTCAGCTTCCCAGGACTCACAGAGAGGCCAACGGGCAGCTGTTGGCATGGAGGGTATGGACAGAGCCCGGATGGGAGGTCTGAGTGTCCCCCTGTGCACATGCAAGGCCCCTTGGGGCATGGGATGGACCCAGCATTGGGAAGAAAAGGGTCAGGCTAGTGGTCAGAGACTGGGAATCGGCTCTCCCCACACTGTCACTTTCATTGCTGGACTCCCCTGAGTCTGGGAATTCTAAAATTGAGCCTGGCATTCCCCCTTAGAATGAATGTGTATTTGTATAGGCAGGAGTTTAGAACCTACTGCACTTCAAATGTTGACATATGTAGGATGGGAATTCCCAGTTATGCTCTGGCCCTGCACTTCCAAAGGTCCAGAGCAGTTCTGTTGGCTCTGCTGAGACTGCAAGTGGTATAGACCATCTCCAGAGAGGAGGGGCTCCTGCTTCATGCTCCGAAGTCAGGAGCTTCTGAGCGGATGAGACAATGGACACTGAGACCCTCGACTGTAAGTTGATTTAGAATGGCGCCAAAGGTTTGTGTGACGTGTGTGTGCGTTTGTGCACGCCTGCACCTGGGGACGTGTGTGGTACGTGACAGTGACTTTGCGTGTGTGTGCGCGCCTGAGGACGTGTGTGGTTGCGTGTATGTTGTGGGTGTGTGTGTGCTCAATGTCTAAATGTGTGTGTGCGTGGGGATGTATGTGGAGCAGAGTCATTGTGTCTGCGCGTGTGTTTGTGTGTACGTGCATGCATTAGTTTTAAGAATCGTAGAAGCTGTCCTTTAGAAGTGTGAAGTGGTAAACATCTGTATGGTGTCCCTCACTGTATAATTCAAAATGAAAATCATCTTCAATCGGCAGAAATTTGGTCCCCCCGGATTCTGAATTTTTTCCCCCCATATTGATTATGACTTCATTGTACTGATGAGGAAAGTAGCTTAGAGAAGTTAAGTGACTCAGCCAATGGCATAGAGCTCACGAGCCCAGGGTCAGGAAACAGTCCAAGCGGTGTGGCTCCAGAGGCCTGGACCCCTGCTCACGACTGCGTGGGGCCTCTCGGCCGGGGGAACTGATTCTGATGGGCCGGGCCCAGCATGCAGGCTGCCCATGCTGCGGACTCTGGAAGTTGGGTGGAGAGTACCAGACAGCAGACGAGGGTAAAGGGCTGCTCAGAAATCAGCTGCGTTCCTAGAACTTCGATGAGTAAGGAGGCTAACTGCACATCCCCGATCCCTTTGCTGGTGGCTAAAAGGGACCAGTGCCCACGGGAGCGCTTCTGGGAGCTGCCTGCCAAAACCTGGAACAGGAACGCTCATGACTGGCTCTGCAGCAGGAGCAGAGGACGGAAACGGCGCCACCTGGTGGACATCCTTGGTAGTGGCAATAGGAGGTCTAGCAGCCTTGGTATGTGGGAGGCAGGACGAGGACCAAGTGGATGATCGTTTTCACGTGTCTTAAAAATCATTGCCTCATATATATTATCCACTTTGGGGTTTATTGTAGGGTGGTAAATATGGTCTCCGTTACTCCATTTTAGCTGGATTGATTCATTGTTTTATTGTTAATTTTTCCTTGAATGATTTGGAAGCTCTATTGTCTTTGAATGAAAATTCTCTCTAAATGTTTATAAATCACCTCTAAGTTCATAAGTTTACATGTAATTGGGCCAGTATTCCTATAAAAGTGTCAAGAATGAAATAATCGATTAGATCTTGCCCTCAATAATGAGAAATTTAGCATATTTTACCTCACTGCTGTTCCAAATTGTGTGTCTGTGTGTGTTTGTGTGTGTGTGTGTGTGTCTGTGCGTGCACGTGCACGTGCTACAGTTACTATTATTTAGACAGTTGCTCTAAGATTGTTATATTAACAATGAAAATATAGGTATAAACTTCTTGGATTTAATTGCTCACTACCACTATTTAACCACAAGTCTTTCCCATTTTTGAGTTATTTACTTTATTCTCAATCAAAGGGACTCATGATTGGGTAATTTTTTCAAGCGGTGGGCTTGGAACCTTTACCTGTCTATACGCAGCTTTATGTTCTCTTCATCAGCAACCCTCAGCCTCAACACTCAACTCCCCGTATCTAGGGCCCGAAGCCTTATTTGAAAATATGCCATTGTTTCCTTCACACACACACACACACAAAATTCCTATATTAAAAGTGCTGCCTGTTTACGAATGGCTACCCTTGTCTGGTGAATAGATATTAATAAAGAATTCCTTAAACTTCCTCCTGCTTTTTGCCATAACTCGGCTTCATTGAGAAGCATGATTTTACCGTTTCTCAGACGGGCTTCCGCTTTGAACCACTAAACCATCACCGCACTGTTTTTCTCCATGCTTATTCCTGAAAAATTGAGCTCTCGACTTGAGTAAAGATGCTTCCCGTCAGAGATGTGTGGCTTCCTGACCCAAGGTCCAAAAGAAGAGAAAAGGAAAGATGCCGGGTTCCGATGGTTCCATTTTATCAGCTTAGAGATCTAGTTATCCGTGTGGCTGTGGTGGAATCTGCAATATCTTGCCTCAGAATTTCCTTTTTCTGGCTTACACGGGGAGCCGCATTAGCTGAGGTCACGGCCCTCTGGCCCTTGTCAGGATCCCGGTGCTGAGGCAGCCCCTTCCCCACACACCCACTCACTCCTTGTCCTTTTGATCGTGCAAAGTGGGTGCCAGCTGTGTGGACCGTGCTGCTGGCGGCCAGGATTGCCCCCCCACGCGACGTGTCCCCAGTCCCTCGGCGTCCCTCACTGCTACCAACTAGCTCCAGGAAGGGTGCAAGCTGGCTTCCACTGCCGTCCTTCCCCCTTCCTGTCCAGGCGGGCCCTCCTTTTGCGCTAGTCGGCCCGAAACCTTCTCTCCTGCGCTGCCTACGCTGAAGGAATTCCTCAGCGTTTCCAGCCGCTAGAGGGCGCTCTTCTCCTCTCTTTGGTCCCCTGCAGCGCTTACAGTGGAAATTTAGGAGGTGGGAAGGGCTTGAGGCTTCTCCGTATCTAGGGGCTCCCGCTCCAGCACATTCAACCAACTGTGGGTTGACAATATTCGGGAAAAAACAGAAAGTTTCAAAAAGCAACACTTGAACTTGCCACACACCGGCAACTGCTTACGTAGCATTCACGTTGCCTTACATACCACGCGTCCTCTAGAGATGATTTCAAGTACACAGGAGGACACGGCGAAAGAGAATGTGACAATGAATGTATGCGTATGTTCATGGATAACTGAAAGATTGTGCTCTACGCTGGAATTCGACACAACATTGTAAAATAACTATAACTCGAAAAACAAATGTTTGTATGTAAAAAAGAAAGTACACGGGAGGATGCATGTAATTGCATGTCAGTCCTGTGTCATTTTATAAAAGAGGCATCAGCATCCATGGATGTTGGCATCTTTGGGGAGTAAGACGGGCTGCATTGCCACTAGAGAAGACAGGATGGAGGTTCCTTAAAAAACCACAAATGGACTTACCTTATGATCCAGCCTTCCCACACCTGGGGACATGTTAGGGGGAATGTCTAATTCAAAAAGTCACATGCACCTCAATGCTCACAGCGGCCCTATTTATAATCGCCAGGACGTGGAACCAACCCAAACGTCCATCGACTGGGGACTGGAGAAAGAAGGAGTGGTCTATTTATGCCATGGAATAATACTCAGCCATGAAAAAGGATAAAGCGATGCCATTTGCGGCAACGTGGATGGACGTTCGTTCATCTAGCACAAAGGGAAATGGTTGCAGTAGAAACTTTTACTCTGGTTTCTCAGTCTGTGTCCTAGTGCCTGTTTGATGTTCCTGCAGTTTTCACTGTAAAACCGAGTTGGAACTAGTACCTCCCCATAAATATGTATGGAGTGGAGTTTGCAACTGAAAAGAAACTTTGTGTTCCCAGAAAGCTAGGTGAAGGACGGCTTTCACACCCACTTATTTCTCAGAACTGAGCATGTGGAGAGACGTTCGTTCATCTAGCACCAAGGGAACGAGTTGCAGAAGAAACTTTTACTCTCGTTTCTCAGTCTGTTTCCTAGTGCCGGTTTGAAGTTCCTGCACTTTTCACTGTAAAACCCTGTTGGAGCTAGTACCAACCCATATATATGTAAGGAGTGGAGTTTGCAACTGAATACAAACTTTGTTTTCCTTTCAACCTAGGTGAAGGACGACTTTCACACACACTTATCTCTCAGAACTGAGCTTGTGGAGAGACGTTCGTTCATCTACCACCAAGGGAACGGGTTTCAGGAGAAACTTTAACTCTGGTTTCTCAGTCTGTTTCCTAGAGCCCGTTGAAGTTCCTGCAGTTTTCACTGTAAAATAGATTTGGAGGTAGTACCTCCCCATATATATGAATGGAGTGGTGTTTGCACCAGAAAAGAAACTTTGTGTTCCCTACAAGCTAGGTGAAGGACGGCTTTCACACATAGTTATCTCTCAGAACTGAGCATGTGGAGAGGCGTTCGTTCATCTAGCACCTAGGGAACGGGTTGCAGGAGTAACTTTTAGTCTGGTTTCTCAGTCTGTTTCCTAGTGCCTGTTTGAAGTTCCTGCAGTTTTTTCTGTAAAACCGAGTTGGAACTAGTACCTCCCCATATATATTTATGGAGTGGAGTTTGCAACTGAAAAGAAACTTTGTGTCCCAAAAAGCTAGGTGAAGGTCGGCTTTCACACACACTTATCTCTCAGAAATGAGCTTGTGGATAGAAGTTCGTTCAAGTAGCACCAAGGGAACGGGTTGCATGAGAAACTTTTATTCTATTTTCTCAGGCTGTTTCCTAGTGCCGGATTGAAATTCCTGCAATTTTCACTGTAAAACCGAGTTGGAGCTGGTACCTACCCATATATATGTAAGGAGTGGAGTTAGCAACTGAAAAGAAACTTTGTGTTCCCTTCAAGCTAGGTGAAGGACGGCTTTCACACACACTTTTCTCTCAGAATTGAGCATGTGGAGAGACGTTCGTTCATCTACCACCAAGGGAACGGGTTTCAGGGGAAACTTTTACTCCGGTTTCTCACTCTGTTTCCTAGTGCCGGTATGAAGTTCCTGCAGATTTCACTGTAAAATAGATTTGGAGATAGTACACCCCCATATATATGTATGGAGTGGAGTTGGCACCTGAAAAGAATCTTTGTGTTCCCAACAAGCTTTTTGAATGACGGCTTTCACACACATTTATTTCTCAGAACTGAGCATGTGGAGAGACGTTCGTTCATCTAGCACCAAGGGAACGGGTTGCAGGGGAAACTTTTACTCTGGTTTCTCAGGCTGTTTCCTAGTGCCGGTTTGAAGTTCCTGCAGCTTTCACTGTAAAACAGTTTTGGTAGTAGTACCTCCCCATATAAATGTATGGAGTGGAGTTTACAACTAAAAAGTAACTTTGTGATCCCTTCAAGCTAGGTGAAGGACGGCTTTCACACACACTTATCTCTCAGAACTGAGCTTCTGGAGAGACGTTCGTTCATCTAGCACCAAGGGAACGGGTTGCAGGAGAAACTTTTACTGTGTTTTCTCAGTCTGCTTCCTAGTGCCGGTTTGAAATTCTTGCAGTTTTCACTCTAAAAGCGATTTGGAACTAGTAGCTCCCCATATATATGTATGGAGTGGAGTTTGCAAAAGCAAAGAAACTTTGTGTTCCCAACAAGCAAGGTGAAGGACGGCTTTCACACACACTTACCTCTCAGAACTGAGCATGTGGACAGACGTTCGTTCATCTACCACCAAGGGAACAGGTTTCAGTGGAAACTTTTACTCCGGTTTCTCAGTCTGTTTCCTAGTGCCGGTATGAAGTTCCTGCAGGTTTCACTGTAAAATAGATTTGGAGCTAGTACCTCCCCATATATATGTATGGAGTGGAGTTTGCACCTGAAAACAATATTTGTGTTCCCAACAAGCTTTTTGAATGACGGCTTTCACACACATTTATCTCTCAGAACTGAGCATGTGGAGAGACGTTCGTTCATCTAGCACCAAGGGAACGGGTTGCAGG
Source organism: Camelus bactrianus (assembly GCF_048773025.1). Lineage (NCBI taxonomy): Eukaryota > Metazoa > Chordata > Mammalia > Artiodactyla > Camelidae > Camelus > Camelus bactrianus. The sequence goes on from NC_133567.1 coordinate 29,124,854, forward strand.
GGAAATTTTTACTCTGGTCTCTAAGGCTGTTTCCTAGTGCCGGGTTGAAGTTCCTGCAGCTTTCACTCTAAAACAGTTTTGGTAGTAGTACCTCCCCATATACATGTATGGAGTGGAGTTTGCAACTAAAAAGTAACTTTGTTTTCCCTTCAAGCTAGGTGAAGGACAACTTTCACACACCCTTATCTCTCAGAACTGAGCATGTGGAGAGACGTTCGTTCATCTAGCACCAAAGGAACGGGTTGCAGGAGAAACTTTTACTCTGTTTTCTCAGTCTGTTTCCTATTGCCGGTTTGAAGTTACTGCAGGTTTCACTGTAAAGCAGTTTTGGAACTAGTACCTACCCATATATATGTATGGAGTGGTATTTGCAACTGAAAAGAAACTTTGTGTTCCCAACAAGCTAGGTGAAGGACGGCTTTCACACACAGTTATCTCTCAGAACTGAGCTTCTGGAAAGAATTCGTTCATCTAGCACCAAGGGAACGGGTTGCAGGAGAAACTTTTACTCTGGTTGCTCAGTCTTCTTCCTATTGCCGGTTTGAAGTTAATGCAGTTTTCACTTTAAAGTCGAGTTGGAGATAGTAACTCCCCATATATATGTATGGAGTGGAGTTTGCAAAAGGAAAGAAACTTTGTGTTCCCAACAAGCTAGGTGAATGTCGGCTTTCACACACACTTACCTCTCAGAACTGAGCATGTGGAGAGACGTTCGTTCATCTAGCACCAAGGGAAAGGGTTGCAGGAGAAATTTTACTCTGGTTTCTCAGTATGTTTCCTAGTGCCGGTTTGAAGTTCCTGCATGTTTCACTTTAAAGCCGTTTTGGAACTAGTACCTCCCCATATACATTTAAGGAGTGGAGTTTGCAACTGAAAAGAAACTTTGTGTTCCCTTCAAGCTAGGTGATGGACGGCTTTCACACACTCTTATCTCTCAGAACTGAGCATGTGGAGAGACGTTCATTCATATAGCACCAAAGGAACGGGTTGCAGGAGAAACTTTTACTCTGGTTTCTCAGTCTGTGTCCTAGTGCCGGTTTGAAGTTCCTGCAGGTTTCACGGTAAAACCATTTGGAACTAGTACCTCCCCTTATACATGTATGGAGTGGAGTTTGCAACTGAAAAGAAACTTTATGTTCCCTTCAAGCTAGGTGAAGGACGGCTTTCACCCACACTTATCTCTCAGAACTGAGCATGTGGAGAGACGTTCGTTCATCCAGCACCAAGGGAACGGGTTGCAGGAGAAACATTTACTCTCGTTTCTCAGTCTGTTTCCTAGAGCCGGTTTGAAGTTACAGCAGTTTTCACTGTAAAACCCAGTTGGAGCTAGTACCTACCCATATATATGTAAGGAGTGGTGTTTGCAACTGAAAAGAAACTTTGTGTTCCCTTCAAGCTGGGTGAAGGACGGCTTTCACACACACTTATCTCTCAGAACTGAGCATGTTGAGAGACGTTCGTTCGTCTAGCACCAAGGTAACGTGTTGCAGGAGAAATTTTACTCTGGTTTCTCAGTCTGTTTCTTAGTGCCGGGTTTAAGTTCCTGCAGGATTCACTGTAAAACCGTTTTGGTAGTAATACCTCCCCATATACATGTATGGAGGGGAGTTTGCAACTAAAAAAACTTTGTGTTCACTTCAAGGAAGGTTAAGGACGGCTTTCACACACACTTATCTCTCAGAACTGAGCATGTGGAGAGACGTTCGTTCATCTAGAACCAACGGAACGGGATGCAGGAGAAACTTTTATTCTGGTTTCTCAGTCTGTTTCCTATTGCCGGTTTGAAGTTCATGCAGTTTTCACTGTAAAACTTAGTTGGAGCTTGTTACTCCCAATATATATGTAAGGAGTGGAGTTTGCAACTGGAAAGAAACTTTGTGTTCCCAACAAGCTAGGTGAATGACGGCTTTCACACACACTTACCTCTCAGAACTGAGCATGTGGAGAGACGTTCGTTCATCTACCACCAAGGGAACGGGTTTCAGGGGAAACTTTTATTCTGGTTTCTCAGTCTGTTTTCTAGTGCCGGTTTGAAGTACCTGCAGATTTCACTGTAAAATACATTTGGATCTAGTACCTCCCCATGTGTATGTATGGAGTGGAGTTTGCATCTGAAAAAAAACCTTGTGTTCCCAACAAGCTAGGTGAATGACGGCTTTCACACACATTTATCTCTCAGAACTGAGCACGTGGAGAGACGTTCGTTCATCTGGCACCAAGGGAAAGGGTTGCAGGAGAAACTTTTACTCTGGTTTCTCATTCTGCTTCCTAGTGCCGGTTTGAAGTTCCTGCAGTTTTCACTGTAAAACCCTGTTGGAGCTAGTACCTACCCATATATATGTAAGGAGTAGAGTTTGCAACTGAAAAGAAACTTTGTGTTCCCTTCAAGCTGGGTGAAGGACGGCTTTCACACACACTTATCTCTCAGAACTGAGCATGTTGAGAGACGTTCGTTCATCTAGCACCAAGGGAACGGGTTTTCAGGAGAAATTTTACTCTGGTTTCTCAGTCTGTTTCCTAGTGCCGGGTTTAAGTTCCTGCAGGTTTCACTGTAAAACCGTTTTGCTAGTAGTACCTCCCAATATACATGTATGGAGCGGAGTTTGGAACTAAAAAGAAACTTTGTGTTCCCTTCAAGCTAGGTGAAGGACGGCTTTCACACACACTTATCTCTCAGAACTGAGCATGTGGAGAGACGTTCGTTCATCTAGCACCAAGGGAACGGGTTGCAGGAGAAACTTTTATTCTAGTTTCTCAGTCTGTTTCCTACTGCCGGTTTGAAGTTCCTGCAGTTTACACTGTAAAATTAGTTGGAGCTTGTTACTCCCAATATATATGTAAGGATTGGAGTTTGCAACTGAAAAGAAACTTTGTGTTCCCAACTAGCTAGGTGAAGGACGGATTTCACACACACTTATCTCTCAGAACTGAGCTTGTGGATAGACCTTCCTTCATCTAGCACCAAGGGAATGGGTTGCAGGAGAAACTTTTACTCTGGTTTCTCAGTCTGCTTCCTAGTGCCGGTTTGAAGTTCCTGCAGTTTTCACTTTAAAACGAGGTGGAGCTAGTAACTCCCCATATATATGTATGGTGTGGAGTTTGCATAAGAAAATAAACTTTGTGTTCCCAACAAGCTAGGTGAAGGACGGCTTTCACACACACTTACCTCTCAGAACTGAGCATGTGGAGAGACGTTCGTTCATATAGCACCAAGGGAACGGGTTACAGGAGAAACTTTTATTCTGGTTTCTCAGTCTGTTTCTTAGTGCCGGTTTGAAGTTCCTGCAGTTTACACTGTAAAACTTAGTTGGAGCTTGTTACTCCCAATATATATGTAAGGATTGGAGTTTGCAACTGAAAAGAAACTATGTGTTCCCAACTAGCTAGGTGAAGGACGGATTTCACACACACTTATCTCTCAGAACTGAGCTTGTGGATAGATGTTCCTTCATCTAGCACCAAGGGAACGGGTTGCAGGAGAAACTTTTACTCTGGTTTCTCATTCTGCTTCCTAGTGCCGGTTTGAAGTACCTGCAGATTTCACTGTAAAATACATTTGGATCTAGTACCTCCCCATGTGTATGTATGGAGTGGAGTTTGCATCTGAAAAAAAACCTTGTGTTCCCAACAAGCTAGGTGAATGACGGCTTTCACACACATTTATCTCTCAGAACTGAGCACGTGGAGAGACGTTCGTTCATCTGGCAACAAGGGAAAGGGTTGCAGGAGAAACTTTTACTCTGGTTTCTCATTCTGCTTCCTAGTGCCGGTTTGAAGTTCCTGCAGTTTTCACTGTAAAACCCTGTTGGAGCTAGTACCTACCCATATATATGTAAGGAGTAGAGTTTGCAACTGAAAAGAAACTTTGTGTTCCCTTCAAGCTGGGTGAAGGACGGCTTTCACACACACTTATCTCTCAGAACTGAGCATGTTGAGAGACGTTCGTTCATCTAGCACCAAGGGAACGGGTTTTCAGGAGAAATTTTACTCTGGTTTCTCAGTCTGTTTCCTAGTGCCGGGTTTAAGTTCCTGCAGGTTTCACTGTAAAACCGTTTTGCTAGTAGTACCTCCCAATATACATGTATGGAGCGGAGTTTGGAACTAAAAAGAAACTTTGTGTTCCCTTCAAGCTAGGTGAAGGACGGCTTTCACACACACTTATCTCTCAGAACTGAGCATGTGGAGAGACGTTCGTTCATCTAGCACCAAGGGAACGGGTTGTAGGAGAAACTTTTATTCTAGTTTCTCAGTCTGTTTCCTACTGCCGGTTTGAAGTTCCTGCAGTTTACACTGTAAAACTTAGTTGGAGCTTGTTACTCCCAATATATATGTAAGGATTGGAGTTTGCAACTGAAAAGAAACTTTGTGTTCCCAACTAGCTAGTTGAAGGACGGATTTCACACACACTTATCTCTCAGAACTGAGCTTGTGGATAGACGTTCCTTCATCTAGCACCAAGGGAACGGGTTGCAGGAGAAACTTTTACTCTGGTTTCTCAATCTGCTTCCTAGTGCCGGTTTGAAGTTCCTGCAGTTTTCACTTTAAAAAGAGTTGGAGCTAGTAACTCCCCATATATATGTATGGTGTGGAGTTTGCATAAGAAAATAAACTTTGTGTTCCCAACAAGCTAGTTGAAGGACGGATTTCACACACACTTTTCTCTCAGTACTGAGCTTGTGGATAGACGTTCGTTCATCTAGCACCAAGGGAACAGGTTGCAGGAGAAACTTTACTCTGGTTTCTCAGTATTCTTCCTAGTGCCGATTTTAAGTTAATGCAGTTTTCACTTTAAAATCGAGTTGGATATAGTAACTCCCCATATATATGTATGGAGTGGAGTTTGCAAAAGAAAAAAACTTTGTGTTCCCAACAAGCTAGGTGAAGGACGGCTTTCACACACACTTATCTCTCAGAACTGAGCTTGTGGATAGAATTTCGTTCATCTAGCACCAATGGATCGGGTTTCAGGATAATCTTTTACTCTGGTTTCTCAGCCCACTTCCTAGTGCCGGTTTGAAGTTCCTGCAGTTTTCACTTTAAATCCGAGTTGGAGCTAGTAAATCCCCATATATATGTATGGAGTGGAGTTTGCAAAAGAAAAGAAACTTTGTGTTCCCAACAAGCTAGTTGAAGTAAGGCATTCACACCCATTTATCTCTCATAACTGAGCATGTGGAGAGACTTTCGTTCATCTAGCACCAAGGAAACGGGTTGCAGAAGAAACTTTTACTCTCGTTTCTCAGTCTTTTTCCTAGTGCCGGTTTGAAGTTCCTGCAGTTTTCACTGTAAAACCCTGTTGGAGCTAGTACGTACCCATGTATATGTAAGAAGAGGAGATAGCAACTGAAAAGAAACTTTGTGTTCCCTTCGAGCTGGCTGAAGGACGGCTTTCACACACACTTATCTCTCAGAACTGAGCATGTGGATAGACGTTCGTTCATCTTGCACCAAGGGAACGGGTTGCAGGAGAAATTATATTCTGGTTTCTCAGTCTTTTTCCTAGTGCCAGTTTGAAGTTCCTGCAGTTTTCACTGTAAAACCGAGTTGGAACTTGTACCTCCCTATATATATGTATGGATTGGTGTTTGCAACTGAAAAGAAACTTTGTGTTCCCAACAAGCTAGGTGAATGTCGGCTTTCACACACACTTAACTGTCAGAACTGAGCATGTGGAGAGACGTTCGTTCATCTAGCACCAAGGGAACGGGTTGCAGGAGAAACTTTACTCTGGTTTCTCAGTCTTCTTCCTAGTGCAGGTTTGAAGTTAATGCAGTTTTCACTTTAAAATCGTGTTGGAGATAGTAACTGCCCATATATATGTATGGAGTTGAGTTTGCAAAAGAAAAGAAACTTTGTGTTCCCAACAAGCTAGGTGAATGTCGGATTTCACACACACTTAACTCTCAGAACTGAGCATATGGAGAGACGTTCGTTCATCTAGCACCAAGGGAACGGGTTGCAGGAGAAACTTTTACTCTGGTTTCTCAGTCTGTGTCCTAGTGCCGGTTTGAATTTCCTGCAGGTTTCACTGTAAAACCCTGTTGGAGAGGGTACCTACCCATATATATGTAAGGAGTGGAGATTGCAACTGGAAAGAAACTTTGTGTTCCCATCAATCTGGCTGAAGGACGGCTTTCACACACACTTATCTCTCAGAACTGAGCATGTGGAGAGACGTTCGTTCATCTAGCACCAAGGGAACGTGTTGCAGTGGAAAATTTTACTCTGGTTTCTCAGTCTGTTTCCTAGGGCCTGTTTTAATTTCCAGCAGGTTTCACTGTAAAACAGTTTTGGTAGTAGTACCTCCCCATATATATGTATGGAGTGGAGTTTGCAACTAAAAGGAAACTTTGTGTTCCCTTCAAGCTAGGTGAAGTACGGCTGTCACACACATTTATCTCTCAGAACTGAGCATGTGGAGAGACGTTCGTTCATCTAGCACATAGGGAACGGGTTGCAGGAGAAACTTTTTCTCTGGTTTCTCAGTCTGTTTCCTAGTGCCGGTTTGAAGTTCCTGCAGTTTTCACAGTAAAACCGAGTTGGAACTACTACCTCCCTATATATATGTATGGAGTGGTGTTTGCAACTGGAAAGAAACTTTGTGTTTCCAACAAGCTAGGTGAAGTACGGCTGTCACACACATTAATCTCTCAGAACTGAGCATGTGGATAGACGTTCGTTCATCTAGCACCTAGGGAACGGGTTGCAGGAGAAACTTTTTCTCTTGTTTCTCAGTCTGTTTCCAAGTGCCGGTTTGAAGTTCCTGCAGTTTTCACAGTAAAACCGAGTTGGAACTACTACCTCCCTATATATATGTATGGAGTGGTGTTTGCAACTGAAAAGAAACTTTGTGTTCCAAACAAGCTAGCTGAAGTACGGCTTTCACACACACTTATCTCTCAGAACTGAGCATGTGGAGACACGTTCGTTCATCTAGCACAAAGGGAACGGGTTGCAAGAGAAACTTTTACTCTTGTTTCTCAGTCTGTTTCCTAGTGCCGGTTGGAAGTTCCTGCAGTTTTCACTGTAAAACCGAGTTGTAACTCGTACCTCCCCATATATATGTATGGAGTGGAGTTTGCAACTGAAAAGAAATTTGTGTTCCAAACAAGCTAGCTGAAGTACGGCTTTCACACACACTTATCACTCAGAACTGAGCATGTGGAGAGACGTTCGTTCATCTAGCCCCAAGGGAACGGGTTGCAGGAGGAACTTTTACTCTGGTTTCTCAGTCTGTTTCTTACTGCCGGTTTGAAGTTCCTGCAGTTTTCACTGTAAAACAGTTTTGGTAGTAGTACCTCCCCATATATATGTATGGAGTGGAGTTTGCAACTAAAAAGAAACTTTGTGTTCATTTCAAGCTAGGTGAAAGACGGCTTTCACACACACTTATCTCTCAGAACTGACCATGTGGATAGACGTTCGTTCATCTAGCACCAAGGACACGTGTTGCAGGAGAAACTATTACTCTGGTTTCTCAGTCTGTTTCCTAGTGCCGGTTTGAAGTTAATGCTGTTTTCACTGTAAAACCGATTTGGAACTAGTTACCACCCCATGTATATGTATTTAGTTGAGTTTGCACCTGAAAAGAAACTTTGTATTCCCAACAAGCTAGATGAAGGACGGCTTTCACACACACTTATCTCTGAGAACTGAGCTTGTGGATAGACTTTCGTTCATCTAGCACCAATGGATCGGGTTGCAGGATAAGCTTTTACTCTGGTTTCTCAGTCCGCTTCCTAATTCCAATTTGAAGTTCCTGCAGTTTTCACTTTAAAACCGAGTTGGAGCTAGTAAATTCCCATATATATGTATGGAGTGGAGTTTGCAAAAGAAAAGAATCTTTGTGCTTCCAACAAGCTAGGTGAAGTACGGCTGTCACACACATTAATCTCTCAGAACAGAGCATGTGGAGAGACGTTCGTTCATCTTGCACTTATGAAACGGGTTGCAGGAGAAACTTTTTCTCTGGTTTCTCAGTCTGTTTCCTAGTGCCCGTTGGAAGTTCCTGCAGTTTTCACTGTAAAACCGAGTTGGAACTACTACCTCCCTATATATATATATGGAGTGTTGTTTGCAACTGAAAAGAAACTTTGTGTTCCCAACAAGCTAGGTGAATGTCGGCTTTCACACACACTTACCTCTCAGAACTGAGCATGTGGAGAGACGTTCGTTCATCTAGCACCAAGTGTACGGGTTGCAGGAGAAACTTTACTGTGGATTCTCAGTTTTCTTCCTAGTGCAGGTTTGAAGTTAATGCAGTTTTCACTTTAAAATCGTGTTGGAGATAGTAACTCCCCATATATATGTATGGAGTGGAGTTTGCAAAAGAAAAGAAACTTTGTGTTCCCAACAAGCTAGGTGAATGTCGGCTTTCACACACACTTAACTTTCAGAACTGAGCATGTGGAGAGACTTTCGTTCATCTAGCACCAAGGAACGGGTTGCAGGAGAAACTTTTATTCTGGTTTCTCAGTCTGTTTCCAAGAGCCGGTTTGGAGTTCCTGCAGTTTTCACTGTAAAACCCTGTTGGAGCTAGTACCTACCAATATATATGTAAGGAGGGGAGTTTTCAACTGAAAAGAAACTTTGTTTTCCCTTCAACTTGTTGAAGGACGACTTTCACACACACTTATCTCTCAGAACTGAGCTTGTGGGTAGAAGTTCTTTCATCTAGCACCAAGGGAACGGGTTGCAGGAAGAACTTTTACTCTGGTTTCTCAGTCTGTTTCCTAGTGCCGGTTTGAAGTTCCTGCAGTTTACACTTTAAAACCGAGTTTGAGCTAGTACCTCCCCATATATATGTATGGAGTGGTGTTTGCAACTGAAAAGAAACTTTGTGTTCACAACAAGCTAGGTGAATGTCGGCTTTCACACACACTTAACTCTCAGAACTGAGCATGTGGAGAGACGTTCGTTCATGTAGCAGCTAGGGAACGGGTTGCAGGAGAAATTTACTCTGGATTCTCAGTCTTCTTCCTAGTGCCGGTTTGAAGTTCCTGCATGTTTCACTTTAAAACCATTTTGGAACTAGTACCTCCCTATATACATGTATGGAGTGGAGTTTGCAACTGAAAAGAAACTTTGTGTTCCCTTCAAGCTAGGTGAAAGACGGCTTTCACACACAGTTATCTCTCAGAACTGAGCATTTGGAGAGACGTTCGTTCATATAGCATCAAGGGATCGGGTTGCTCGAATAAATTTTATTCTGGTTTCTCATTCTGTTTCCTAATGTCGGTTTGAAATTCCTGCAGGTTTCACGGTAAAACCATTTTGGAACTAGTACCTCCCCATATACATGTATGGAGTGGAGTTTGCAATTGAAAAGAAACTTTATGTTCCCTTTAAGCTAGGTGAAGGACGGCTTTCACACACACTTATCTCTCAGAACTGAGCATGTGGAGAGACGTTCGTTCATCTAGCACCAAGGGAACGGGTTGCAGAAGAAACTTTTACTCTGGTTTCTCAGTCTGTTTCCTAGTGCCGGTTTGGAGTTCTTGCAGTTTTCACTGTAAAAACTTGTTGGAGCTAGTACCTACCCATATATATGTAAGGAGGGGAGTTTGCAACTGAAAAGAAACTTTGTGTTCCCTTCAAGCTGGCTGAAGGACGGTTTTCACACACACTTATCTCTCAGATCTGAGCTTGTGGATAGACTTTCGTTCATCTAGCACCAAGGGAACGGGTTGCAGGAGAAACGTTTACTCTGGTTTCTCAGTCTGTTTCCTAGTGCCGGTTTGAAGTTCCTGCAGTTTTCACTGTAAAACCGAGTTGGAACTAGTACCTCCTCATATATATGTATGGAGTGGAGTTTGCCACTGAAAAGAAACTTTGTTTTCCCTTCAACCTATGTGAAAGACGACTTTCATTCACACTTATCTCTCAGAACTGAGCATGTGGAGAGACGTTCGTTCATGTAGCACCAAGGGAACGGGTTACAGGAGAAATTTTTACTCTGGTTTCTTAGTATGTTTCCTAGTGCCTGTTTGAAGTTTCTGCAGGTTTCACTGTAAAACCGTTTCGGAAATACTACCTTCCCGTATACATGTATGGGGTGGAGATTGCAACTGAAAAGAAACTGTGTGTTCCCTTCAAGCTAGGTGAAATACGGCATTCACACACACATATCTCTCAGAACTGAGCATATGGAGAGACGTTCGTTCATTTAGCACCAAGGGAACGGGTTGCATGAGAAACGTTTACTCTGGTTTCTCAGTCTGTTTCCTAGTGCCGGTTTGAATTTCCTGCAGTTTTCACTTTAAAACCGAGTTGGAGCTAGTAACTCCCCATATATATGAATGGAGTGGAGTTTGCAAAAAAAAGAATCTTTGTGTTCCCTTCAAGCTAGCTGAAGGATGGCTTTCACACATATATATCTCTCAGAACTGAGAATGGGGTATGACGTTCGTTCATCTAGCACCAAGGGAACGTGTTGCAGGAGAAAGTATAACTCTGGTTTCTCAGTCGGTTTCCTAGTGCCGGTTTGAAGTTCCTGCATTTTTCACTGAAAAACCGAGTTGGAGCATGTACCTCCCCATATATATATATGGAGTGAGTTTACAAAAGAAAAGAAACTTTGTGTTCCCTTCAAGCTAGGAGAAGGACGGCTTTCACACACACTTATCTCTCAGAACTGAGCATGTGGAGAGACGTTCGTTCATCTAGCACCAAGGGAACGGGTTGCAGGAGAAACTTTTACTCTGGTTTCTCAGTCTGTTTCCAAGTGCCGGTTTGATGTTCCTGCAGATTTCACTGTAAAACCGAGTTGGAGCTAATACCTCCCCATATATATTTGTGGATTGGAGTTTGCAACAGTAAAGAAACTTTGTGTTCCCTTCAAGCTAGGTAAAGGACGGCTTTCACACACACATATCTCTCAGAAATGAGCTTGTGGATAGACGTCCGTTCATCTAGAACCAAAGGGAACGGGTTGCAGGAGAAAATTTTACTCTCGTTTCTTAGCCTGATTCCTAGTGCCGGTTTTACGTTCCTGCAGTTTTCAATTTAAAACCGAGTTGGTGCTAGTAAATCCCCGTATATATGTATGGAGTAGAGTTTGCAAAAGAAAAGAAACTTTGTGTTCCCAACAAGCTAGGTGAATGACGGCTTTCACTCACACTTACCTCTCAGAACTGAGCATGTGGAGAGACGTTCGTTCATCTAGCACCAAGGGAACGGGTTGCAGAGGAAACTTTTTCTCTGGTTTCTCAGTCTGTTTCCTAGTGCCGGTTTGAAGTTCCTGCAGGTTTCACTGTAAAATCGTTTTGGAAGTAGTACCTCCCCATATACATGTATGGAGTGGAGTTTGCAAATAAAAAGAAACTTTGTGTTCCCTTCATGCTAGGTGAAGGACGGCTTTCACACACACTTATCTCTCAGAACTGAGCATGTGGATAGACGTTCTTTCACCTAGCACCAAGGGAACGGGTTGCAGGAGAAACTTTTTTTCTGGTTTCTCAGTCTTTTTCCTAGTGCCGGTTTTAAGTTCCTGCTGTTTTCACTTTAAAATGAGTTAGAGCTAGTAACTCCCCATATATATGTATTTAGTGGAGCTTGCAAAAGAAAAGAAACTTTGTAATCCCAACAAGCAAGGTGAAGGACGGCTTTCACACACAGTTACCTCTCAGAACTGAGGATGTGGAGAGACGTTCGTTCATCTAGCACCAAGGGAACGGTTTGCAGGAGAATCTTTTACTCTGGTTTCTCAGTCTGTTTCCTAGTGCCGCTTTGAAGTTCCTGCTGGTTTCACTGTTATACCGTTGTTGAACTAGTACCTCCCCATATATATGTATAGATTGGAGTTTTCAACTGAAAAGAAACTTTGTTTTCCCTTCAACTTGGTGAAGGACGACTTTCACACACACTTATCTCTCTGAACTGAGCTTGTGGGTAGAAGTTCCTTCATCTAGCACCAAGGGAACGGGTTGCAGGAAGAACTTTTACTCTGGTTTCTCAGTCTGTTTCCTAGTGCCGGTTTGAAGTTCCTGCAGTTTACAATTTAAAACCGAGTTGGAGCTAGTACCTCCCCATATATATGTATGGAGTGGAGTTTGCAACTGAAAAGAAACTTTGTGTTCCCAACAAGCTAGTTGAAGGACGGCTTTCACACACACTTATCTCTGAGAACTGAGCTTGTGGATAGACTTTCGTTCATCTAGCACCAATGGATCGGGTTGCAGGATAAGCTTTTATTCTGGTTTCTCAGGCCGCTTCCTAGTTCCAATTTGAAGTTCCTGCAATTTTCACTTTAAATCCGAGTTGGAGCTAGTAAATCCCCATATATATGTATGGAGTGGAGTTTGCAAAAGAAAAGAAACTTTGTGTTTCCAACAAGCTAGGTGAAGTACGGCTGTCACACACATATATCTCTCAGAACTAAGCATATGGAGAGACGTTCGTTCATCTAGCAACTAGGGAACGGGTTGCAGGAGGAACTTTTACTCTGGTTTCTCAGTCTGTTTCTTACTGCCGGTTTGAAGTTCCTGCAGTTTTCACTGTAAAACAGTTTTGGTAGTAGTACCTCCCCATATATATGTATGGAGTGGAGTTTGCAACTAAAAAGAAACTTTGTGTTCATTTCAAGCTAGGTGAAAGACGGCTTTCACACACACTTATCTCTCAGAACTGACCATGTGGATAGACGTTCGTTCATCTAGCACCAAGGACACGTGTTGCAGGAGAAACTATTACTCTGGTTTCTCAGTCTGTTTCCTAGTGCCGGTTTGAAGTTAATGCTGTTTTCACTGTAAAACCGATTTGGAACTAGTTACCACCCCATGTATATGTATTTAGTTGAGTTTGCACCTGAAAAGAAACTTTGTATTCCCAACAAGCTAGATGAAGGACGGCTTTCACACACACTTATCTCTGAGAACTGAGCTTGTGGATAGACTTTCGTTCATCTAGCACCAATGGATCGGGTTGCAGGATAAGCTTTTACTCTGGTTTCTCAGTCCGCTTCCTAATTCCAATTTGAAGTTCCTGCAGTTTTCACTTTAAAACCGAGTTGGAGCTAGTAAATTCCCATATATATGTATGGAGTGGAGTTTGCAAAAGAAAAGAATCTTTGTGCTTCCAACAAGCTAGTTGAAGTACGGCTGTCACACACATTAATCTCTCAGAACAGAGCATGTGGAGAGACATTCGTTCATCTTGCACTTATGAAACGGGTTGCAGGAGAAACTTTTTCTCTGGTTTCTCAGTCTGTTTCCTAGTGCCCGTTGGAAGTTCCTGCAGTTTTCACTGTAAAACCGAGTTGGAACTACTACCTCCCTATATATATATATGGAGTGGTGTTTGCAACTGAAAAGAAACTTTGTGTTCCCAACAAGCTAGGTGAATGTCGGCATTCACACACACTTACCTCTCAGAACTGAGCATGTGGAGAGACGTTCGTTCATCTAGCACCAAGTGTACGGGTTGCAGGAGAAACTTTACTGTGGATTCTCAGTTTTCTTCCTAGTGCAGGTTTGAAGTTAATGCAGTTTTCACTTTAAAATCGTGTTGGAGATAGTAACTCCCCATATATATGTATGGAGTGGAGTTTGCAAAAGAAAAGAAACTTTGTGTTCCCAACAAGCTAGGTGAATGTCGGCTTTCACACACACTTAACTTTCAGAACAGAGCATGTGGAGAGACGTTCGTTCATCTAGCATCAAGGAACGGGTTGCAGGAGAAACTTTTATTCTGGTTTCTCAGTCTGTTTCCAAGAGCCGGTTTGGAGTTCCTGCAGTTTTCACTGTAAAACCCTGTTGGAGCTAGTACCTACCAATATATATGTAAGGAGGGGAGTTTTCAACTGAAAAGAAACTTTGTTTTCACTTCAACTTGTTGAAGGACGACTTTCACACACACATATCTCTCAGAACTGAGCTTGTGGGTAGAAGTTCTTTCATCTAGCACCAAGGGAACGGGTTGCAGGAAGAACTTTTACTCTGGTTTCTCAGTCTGTTTCCTAGTGCCGGTTTGAAGTTCCTGCAGTTTACACTTTAAAACCGAGTTTGAGCTAGTACCTCCCCATATATATGTATGGAGTGGTGTTTGCAACTGAAAAGAAACTTTGTGTTCACAACAAGCTAGGTGAATGTCGGCTTTCACACACACTTAACTCTCAGAACTGAGCATGTGGAGAGACGTTCGTTCATGTAGCAGCTAGGGAACGGGTTGCAGAAGAAATTTACTCTGGATTCTCAGTCTTCTTCCTAGTGCCGGTTTGAAGTTCCTGCATGTTTCACTTTAAAACCATTTTGGAACAAGTACCTCCCTATATACATGTATGGAGTGGAGTTTGCAACTGAAAAGAAACTTTGTGTTCCCTTCAAGCTAGGTGAAAGACGGCTTTCACACACAGTTATCTCTCAGAACTGAGCATTTGGAGAGACGTTCGTTCATATAGCATCAAGGGATCGGGTTGCACGAATAAATTTTATTCTGGTTTCTCATTCTGTTTCCTAATGTCGGTTTGAAATTCCTGCAGGTTTCACGGTAAAACCATTTTGGAACTAGTACCTCCCCATATACATGTATGGAGTGGAGTTTGCAATTGAAAAGAAACTTTATGTTCCCTTTAAGCTAGGTGAAGGACGGCTTTCACACACACTTATCTCTCAGAACTGAGCATGTGGAGAGACGTTCGTTCATCTAGCACCAAGGGAACGGGTTGCAGGAGAAACTTTTATTCTGGTTTCTCAGTCTGTTTCCTAGTGCCGGTTTGGAGTTCTTGCAGTTTTCACTGTAAAAACCTGTTGGAGCTAGTACCTACCCATATATATGTAAGGAGGGGAGTTTGCAACTGAAAAGAAACTTTGTGTTCCCTTCAAGCTGGCTGAAGGACGGTTTTCACACACACTTATCTCTCAGATCTGAGCTTGTGGATAGACTTTCGTTCATCTAGCACCAAGGGAACGGGTTGCAGGAGAAACGTTTACTCTGGTTTCTCAGTCTGTTTCCTAGTGCCGGTTTGAAGTTCCTGCAGTTTTCACTTTAAAACCGAGTTGGAGCTAGTAACTCCCCATATATATGAATGGAGTGGAGTTTGCAAAAAAAAGAATCTTTGTGTTCCCTTCAAGCTAGCTGAAGGATGGCTTTCACACATACATATCTCTCAGAACTGAGAATGGGGTATGACGTTCGTTCATCTAGCACCAAGGGAACGTGTTGCAGGAGAAAGTATAACTCTGGTTTCTCAGTCGGTTTCCTAGTGCCGGTTTGAAGTTCCTGCATTTTTCACTGAAAAACCGAGTTGGAGCATTTACCTCCCCATATATATGTATGGAGTGAGTTTACAAAAGAAAAGAAACTTTGTGTTCCCTTCAAGCTAGTCGAAGGACGGCTTTCACACACACTTATCTCTCAGAACTGAGCATGTGGAGAGACGTTCGTTCATCTAGCACCAAGGGAACGGGTTGCAGGAGAAACTTTTACTCTGGTTTCTCAGTCTGTTTCCAAGTGCCGGTTTGATGTTCCTGCAGATTTCACTGTAAAACCGAGTTGGAGCTAATACCTCCCCATATATATTTATGGATTGGAGTTTGCAACAGTAAAGAAACTTTGTGTTCCCTTCAAGCTAGGTAAAGGACGGCTTTCACACACACATATCTCTCAGAAATGAGCTTGTGGATAGACGTCCGTTCATCTAGAACCAAAGGGAACGGGTTGCAGGAGAAAATTTTACTCTCGTTTCTTAGTCTGATTCCTAGTGCCGGTTTTAAGTTCCTGCAGTTTTCAATTTAAAACCGAGTTGGTGCTAGTAACTCCCCGTATATATGTATGGAGTAGAGTTTGCAAAAGAAAAGAAACTTTG
Source organism: Camelus bactrianus (assembly GCF_048773025.1). Taxonomy (NCBI): domain Eukaryota; kingdom Metazoa; phylum Chordata; class Mammalia; order Artiodactyla; family Camelidae; genus Camelus; species Camelus bactrianus. The sequence goes on from NC_133567.1 coordinate 29,140,656, forward strand.
TGTTCCCAACAAGCTAGGTGAATGACGGCTTTCACTCACACTTACCTCTCAGAACTGAGCATGTGGAGAGACGTTCGTTCATCTAGCACCAAGGGAACGGGTTGCAGAGGAAACTTTTTCTCTGGTTTCTCATTCTGTTTCCTATTGCCGGTTTGAAGTTCCTGCAGGTTTCACTGTAAAATCGTTTTGGAAGTAGTACCTCCCCATATACATGTATGGAGTGGAGTTTGCAAATAAAAAGAAACTTTGTGTTCCCTTCATGCTAGGTGAAGGACGGCTTTCACACACACTTATCTCTCAGAACTGAGCATGTGGATAGACGTTCTTTCACCTAGCACCAAGGGAACGGGTTGCAGTAGAAACTTTTTTCTGGTTTCTCAGTCTTTTTCCTAGTGCCGGTTTTAAATTCCTGCTGTTTTCACTTTAAAATGAGTTGGAGCTAGTAACTACCCATATATATGTATTTAGTGGAGCTTGCAAAAGAAAAGAAACTTTGTGTTCCCAACAAGCTAGGTGAAGGACGGCTTTCACACACAGTTACCTCTCAGAACTGAGGATGTGGAGAGACGTTCGTTCATCTAGCACCAAGGGAACGGTTTGCAGGAGAATCTTTTACTCTGGTTTCTCAGTCTGTTTCCTAGTGCCGCTTTGAAGTTCCTGCTGGTTTCACTGTTATACCGTTGTTGAACTAGTACCTCCCCATATATATGTATAGATTGGAGTTTTCAACTGAAAAGAAACTTTGTTTTCCCTTCAACTTGGTGAAGGACGACTTTCACACACACTTATCTCTCTGAACTGAGCTTGTGGGTAGAAGTTCCTTCATCTAGCACCAAGGGAACGGGTTGCAGGAAGAACTTTTACTCTGGTTTCTCAGTCTGTTTCCTAGTGCCGGTTTGAAGTTCCTGCAGTTTACAATTTAAAACCGAGTTGGAGCTAGTACCTCCCCATATATATGTATGGAGTGGAGTTTGCAACTGAAAAGAAACTTTGTGTTCCCAACAAGCTAGTTGAAGGACGGCTTTCACACACACTTATCTCTGAGAACTGAGCTTGTGGATAGACTTTCGTTCATCTAGCACCAATGGATCGGGTTGCAGGATAAGCTTTTATTCTGGTTTCTCAGGCCGCTTCCTAGTTCCAATTTGAAGTTCCTGCAATTTTCACTTTAAATCCGAGTTGGAGCTAGTAAATCCCCATATATATGTATGGAGTGGAGTTTGCAAAAGAAAAGAAACTTTGTGTTTCCAACAAGCTAGGTGAAGTACGGCTGTCACACACATATATCTCTCAGAACTAAGCATATGGAGAGACGTTCGTTCATCTAGCAACTAGGGAACGGGTTGCAGGAGAAACTTTTTCTCTGGTTTCTCAGTCTGTTTCCTAGTGCTGGTTTGAAGTTCCTGCAGTTTTCACTGTAAACCCGAGTTGGAACTATTACCTCCATATATATATGTATGGAGTGGTGTTTGCAACTGAAAGGAAACTTTGTGTTCCCAACAAGCTAGGTGAATGTCGGCTTTCACACACACTTAACTCTCAGAACTGAGCATGTGGAGAGACGTTCGTTCATCTAGCACCAAGGGAACGGGTTGCAGGAGAAACTTTACTCTGGTTTCTCAGTCTTCTTCCTAGTGCAGGTTTGAAGTTAATGCAGTTTTCACTGTAAAATCGTGTTGGAGATAGTAACTCCCCATATATATGTATGGATTGGAGTTTGCAAAAGAAAAGAAACTTTGTGTACCCAACAAGCTAGGTGAATGTTTGCTTTCACACACACTTAACTCTCAGAACTGAGCATGTGGAGAGACTTTCGTACATCTAGCACCAAGGGAACGGGTTGCAGGAGAAACTTTACTCTGGTTTTTCAGTCTTCTTCCTAGTGCAGGTTTGAAGTTAATGCAGTTTTCACTTTAAAATCTTGTTGGAGTTAGTAACTCCCCATATATATGTATGCAGTGGAGTTTGCAAAAGAAAAGAAACTTTGTGTTCCCAACAAGCTAGGTGAATTTCGGCTTTCACATACACTTAACTCTCAGAACTGAACATGTGGAGATACGTTCGTTCATCTAGCACCAAGGGAACGGGTTGCAGGAGAAATTTAACTCTGGTTTCTCAGTCTGTTTCCTAGTGCCTGTTTGAAGTTCCTGCAGGTTTCAATTTAAAACTGTTTTGGATCTAGTACCTCCCCATATATATGTATGGAGTGGAGTTTGCAACTGAAAAGAAACTTTGTGTTCCCAACAATCTATGTGAAGGACGGCTTTCACACACACATATCTCTCAGAACTGAGCTTGTGGATAGACGTTCGTTCATCTAGCACCAAGCGAACGGGTTGCAGGAGAAACTTTTACTCTGGTTTCTCCGTCTGCTTCCTAGTGCCGGTTTGAAATTCTTGCAGTTTTCACTGTAAAACCGATTTGGAACTAGTACCTCCCCATATATATTTATGGAGTGGAGTTTGCAAAAGAAAAGAAACTTTGTGTTCCCAACAAGCTAGGTGAATGACGGCTTTCACACACACTTACCTCTCAGAACTGAGCATGTGGTGAGACGTTCGTTCATCTAGCACCAAGGGAACGGGTTGCAGGAGAAACTTTTACTCTGGTTTCTCTGTCTGTGTCCTAGTGCCGGTTTGAAGTTCCCGCAGGTTTCACTGTAAAACCCTGTTGGATCGAGTACCTACCCATATATATGTAAGAAGTGGAGATTGCAACTGAAAAGAAACTTTGTGTTCCCATCAAGCTGGCTGAAGGACGGCTTTCACACACACTTATCTCTCAGAACTGAGCATGTGGAGAGACGTTCGTTCATCTAGCACCAAGGGAACGGGTTGCAGGGGAAACTTTTACTTTGGTTTCTCAGTCTGTTTCCTAGTGCCTGTTTTAATTTCCTGCAGGTTTCACTGTAAAAGAGTTTTGGTAGTAGTACCTCCCAATATATATGTATGGAGTGGAGTTTGCAACTATAAAGAAACTTTGTGTTCCCTTCAAGCTAGGTGAAGGACGGCATTCACACTCACTTATCTCTCAGAACTGAGCATGTGGAGAGACGTTCGTTCATCTAGCACCAAGGGAACAGGTTGCAGGAGAAACTTTTATTCTGGTTTCTCAGTCTGTTTCCTAGTGCCGGATTTAAGTTCCTGCAGTTTTCACTTTAAAACGAGTTGAAGCTAGAAATTCCCCATATATATGTATGGAGTTGAGTTTGCAAAAGAAAAGAAACTTTGTTTTCCCAACAAGCTAGGTGAAGGACGGCTTTCACTCACACTTACCTTTCAGAACTGAGCATGTGGAGAGACGTTCGTTCTTTTAGCACCAAGGGAACGGGTTGCAGGAGAATCTTTTACTCTGGTTTCTCAGTCTGTTTCCTAGTGCCGGTTTGAAGTTCCTGCTGGTTTCACTGTTAAACCGTTGTGGAACTAGAACCTCCGCATATATATGTATTGATTGGATTTTACAACTGAAAAGAAACATTGTTTCCCTTCAAATTGGTGATGGACGACTTTCACACACACTTATCTCTCAGAACTGAGCTTGTGGGTAGATGTTCGTTCATCTAGCACCAAGGGAACGGGTTGCAGGAGAAACTTTTACTCTGGTTTCTCAGTCTGTTTCCTAGTGGCGGTTTGAAGTTCCTGCAGTTTACACTTTAAAACCGAGTTGGAGCTAGTACCTCCCCATATATATGTAAAGAGTGGAGTTTGCAACTGAAAAGAATCTTTGTGTTCCCAACAAGCTAGATGAAGGACGGCTTTCACACACACTTATCTCTGAGAACTGAGCTTGTGGATAGACTTTCGTTCATCTAGCACCAATGGATCGGTTTGCAGGATAAGCTTTTATTCTGTTTTCTCAGTCCGCTTCCTAGTTCCAATTTGAAGTTCCTGCAGTTTTCACTTTAAAACCGAGTTGGAGCTAGTAAATCCCCATATATATGTATGGAGTGGAGTTTGCCAAAGAAAAGAATCTTTGTGTTTCCAACAAGCTAGGTGAAGTACGGCTGTCACACATATTAATCTCTCAGAACTGAGCATGTGGAGAGACGTTCGTTCATTTAGCACCAAGGGAACGGGTTGCAGGAGAAACTTTTTCTCTGGTTTCTCAGTCTGTTTCCTAGTGCCGGTTTGAAGTTCCTGCAGTTTTCACTGTAAAATCGATTTGGAACTACTACCTCCCTATATATATGTATGGAGTGGTGTTTGCAACTGAAAAGAAACTTTGTGTTCCCAACAAGCTAGGTGAATGTCGGCTTTCACACACACTTAACTCTCAGAACTGAGCAGGTGGAGAGACTTTCGTTCATCTAGCACGTAGGGAACGGGTTGCAGGAGAAATTTACTCTGGATTCTCAGGCTTCTTCCTAGTGCAGGTTTGAAGTTAATGCAGTTTTCACTTTAAAATCGTGTTGGAAATAGTAACACCCCATATATATGTATGGAGTGGAGTTTGCAAAAGAAAAGAAACTTTGTGTTCCCAACAAGCTAGGTGAATGTCGGCTTTCACACACACTTAACTCTCAGAACTGAGCATGTGGATAGACGTTCGTTCATCTAGCACCAAGGGAACGGGTTGCAGGAGAAATTTTACTCAGTTTTCTCAGTCTGTTTCCTAATACCGGTTTGAAATTCCTGCAGGTTTCACGGTAAAACCATTTTAGAACTAGTACCTCCCCATATACATGTATGGAGTGGAGTTTGCAATTGAAAAGAAACTTTATGTTCCCTTTAAGCTAGGTGAAGGACGGCTTTCACACACACATATCTCTCAGAACTGAGCATGTGGAGAGACGTTCGTTCATCTAGCACCAAGGGAACGGGTTGCAGGAGAAACTTTTATTCTGGTTTCTCAGTCTGTTTCCTAGTGCCGGTTTGGAGTTCCTGCAGTTTTCACTGTAAAACCCTGTTGGAGCTAGTACCTACCCATATATATGTAAGGATGGGAGTTTGCAACTGAAAAGAAACTTTGTGTTCCCTTCAAGCTGGCTGAAGGACGGCTTTCACACACACTTATCTCTCAGAACTGAGCTTGTGGATAGACGTTCGTTCATCTAGCACCAAGGGAACGGGTTGCAGAAGAAACTTTTACTCTGGTTTCTCAGTCTGCTTCCTAGTGCCGGTTTGAAATTCTTGCAGTTTTCACTGTAAAACCGATTTGGAACTAGTACCTCCCCATATATATGTATGGAGTGGAGTTTGCAAAAGAAAAGAAACTTTGTGTTCCCAAAAAGCTAGGTGAATGACGGCTTTCACACACACTTACCTCTCAGAACTGAGCATGTGGAGAGACGTTCGTTCATCTAGCACCAAGGGAACGGGTTGCAGAAGAAACGTTTACTCTGGTTTCTCAGTCTGTTTCCTAGTGCCGGTTTGAAGTTCCTGCAGGTTTCACTGTAATACCGTTTTGGAACTAGTACCTCCCCATATATATGAATGGAGTGGAGTTTGCAAAAAAAAGAATCTTTGTGTTCCCTTCAAGCTAGCTGAAGGATGGCTTTCACACATACATATCTCTCAGAACTGAGAATGGGGTATGACGTTCGTTCATCTAGCACCAAGGGAACGTGTTGCAGGAGAAAGTATAACTCTGGTTTCTCAGTCGGTTTCCTAGTGCCGGTTTGAAGTTCCTGCATTTTTCACTGAAAAACCGAGTTGGAGCATTTACCTCCCCATATATATGTATGGAGTGAGTTTACAAAAGAAAAGAAACTTTGTGTTCCCTTCAAGCTAGTCGAAGGACGGCTTTCACACACACTTATCTCTCAGAACTGAGCATGTGGAGAGACGTTCGTTCATCTAGCACCAAGGGAACGGGTTGCAGGAGAAACTTTTACTCTGGTTTCTCAGTCTGTTTCCAAGTGCCGGTTTGATGTTCCTGCAGATTTCACTGTAAAACCGAGTTGGAGCTAATACCTCCCCATATATATTTATGGATTGGAGTTTGCAACAGTAAAGAAACTTTGTGTTCCCTTCAAGCTAGGTAAAGGACGGCTTTCACACACACATATCTCTCAGAAATGAGCTTGTGGATAGACGTCCGTTCATCTAGAACCAAAGGGAACGGGTTGCAGGAGAAAATTTTACTCTCGTTTCTTAGTCTGATTCCTAGTGCCGGTTTTAAGTTCCTGCAGTTTTCAATTTAAAACCGAGTTGGTGCTAGTAACTCCCCGTATATATGTATGGAGTAGAGTTTGCAAAAGAAAAGAAACTTTGTGTTCCCAACAAGCTAGGTGAATGACGGCTTTCACTCACACTTACCGCTCAGAACTGAGCATGTGGAGAGACGTTCGTTCATCTAGCACCAAGGGAACGGGTTGCAGAGGAAACTTTTTCTCTGGTTTCTCATTCTGTTTCCTATTGCCGGTTTGAAGTTCCTGCAGGTTTCACTGTAAAATCGTTTTGGAAGTAGTACCTCCCCATATACATGTATGGAGTGGAGTTTGCAAATAAAAAGAAACTTTGTGTTCCCTTCATGCTAGGTGAAGGACGGCTTTCACACACACTTATCTCTCAGAACTGAGCATGTGGATAGACGTTCTTTCACCTAGCACCAAGGGAACGGGTTGCAGTAGAAACTTTTTTTCTGGTTTCTCAGTCTTTTTCCTAGTGCCGGTTTTAAATTCCTGCTGTTTTCACTTTAAAATGAGTTGGAGCTAGTAACTACCCATATATATGTATTTAGTGGAGCTTGCAAAAGAAAAGAAACTTTGTGTTCCCAACAAGCTAGGTGAAGGACGGCTTTCACACACAGTTACCTCTCAGAACTGAGGATGTGGAGAGACGTTCGTTCATCTAGCACCAAGGGAACGGTTTGCAGGAGAATCTTTTACTCTGGTTTCTCAGTCTGTTTCCTAGTGCCGCTTTGAAGTTCCTGCTGGTTTCACTGTTATACCGTTGTTGAACTAGTACCTCCCCATATATATGTATAGATTGGAGTTTTCAACTGAAAAGAAACTTTGTTTTCCCTTCAACTTGGTGAAGGACGACTTTCACACACACTTATCTCTCTGAACTGAGCTTGTGGGTAGAAGTTCCTTCATCTAGCACCAAGGGAACGGGTTGCAGGAAGAACTTTTACTCTGGTTTCTCAGTCTGTTTCCTAGTGCCGGTTTGAAGTTCCTGCAGTTTACAATTTAAAACCGAGTTGGAGCTAGTACCTCCCCATATATATGTATGGAGTGGAGTTTGCAACTGAAAAGAAACTTTGTGTTCCCAACAAGCTAGTTGAAGGACGGCTTTCACACACACTTATCTCTGAGAACTGAGCTTGTGGATAGACTTTCGTTCATCTAGCACCAATGGATCGGGTTGCAGGATAAGCTTTTATTCTGGTTTCTCAGGCCGCTTCCTAGTTCCAATTTGAAGTTCCTGCAATTTTCACTTTAAATCCGAGTTGGAGCTAGTAAATCCCCATATATATGTATGGAGTGGAGTTTGCAAAAGAAAAGAAACTTTGTGTTTCCAACAAGCTAGGTGAAGTACGGCTGTCACACACATATATCTCTCAGAACTAAGCATATGGAGAGACGTTCGTTCATCTAGCAACTAGGGAACGGGTTGCAGGAGAAACTTTTTCTCTGGTTTCTCAGTCTGTTTCCTAGTGCTGGTTTGAAGTTCCTGCAGTTTTCACTGTAAACCCGAGTTGGAACTATTACCTCCATATATATATGTATGGAGTGGTGTTTGCAACTGAAAGGAAACTTTGTGTTCCCAACAAGCTAGGTGAATGTCGGCTTTCACACACACTTAACTCTCAGAACTGAGCATGTGGAGAGACGTTCGTTCATCTAGCACCAAGGGAACGGGTTGCAGGAGAAACTTTACTCTGGTTTCTCAGTCTTCTTCCTAGTGCAGGTTTGAAGTTAATGCAGTTTTCACTGTAAAATCGTGTTGGAGATAGTAACTCCCCATATATATGTATGGATTGGAGTTTGCAAAAGAAAAGAAACTTTGTGTACCCAACAAGCTAGGTGAATGTTTGCTTTCACACACACTTAACTCTCAGAACTGAGCATGTGGAGAGACTTTCGTACATCTAGCACCAAGGGAACGGGTTGCAGGAGAAACTTTACTCTGGTTTTTCAGTCTTCTTCCTAGTGCAGGTTTGAAGTTAATGCAGTTTTCACTTTAAAATCTTGTTGGAGTTAGTAACTCCCCATATATATGTATGCAGTGGAGTTTGCAAAAGAAAAGAAACTTTGTGTTCCCAACAAGCTAGGTGAATTTCGGCTTTCACATACACTTAACTCTCAGAACTGAACATGTGGAGATACGTTCGTTCATCTAGCACCAAGGGAACGGGTTGCAGGAGAAATTTAACTCTGGTTTCTCAGTCTGTTTCCTAGTGCCTGTTTGAAGTTCCTGCAGGTTTCAATTTAAAACTGTTTTGGATCTAGTACCTCCCCATATATATGTATGGAGTGGAGTTTGCAACTGAAAAGAAACTTTGTGTTCCCAACAATCTATGTGAAGGACGGCTTTCACACACACTTATCTCTCAGAACTGAGCTTGTGGATAGACGTTCGTTCATCTAGCACCAAGCGAACGGGTTGCAGGAGAAACTTTTACTCTGGTTTCTCCGTCTGCTTCCTAGTGCCGGTTTGAAATTCTTGCAGTTTTCACTGTAAAACCGATTTGGAACTAGTACCTCCCCATATATATTTATGGAGTGGAGTTTGCAAAAGAAAAGAAACTTTGTGTTCCCAACAAGCTAGGTGAATGACGGCTTTCACACACACTTACCTCTCAGAACTGAGCATGTGGTGAGACGTTCGTTCATCTAGCACCAAGGGAACGGGTTGCAGGAGAAACTTTTACTCTGGTTTCTCTGTCTGTGTCCTAGTGCCGGTTTGAAGTTCCCGCAGGTTTCACTGTAAAACCCTGTTGGATCGAGTACCTACCCATATATATGTAAGAAGTGGAGATTGCAACTGAAAAGAAACTTTGTGTTCCCATCAAGCTGGCTGAAGGACGGCTTTCACACACACTTATCTCTCAGAACTGAGCATGTGGAGAGACGTTCGTTCATCTAGCACCAAGGGAACGGGTTGCAGGGGAAACTTTTACTTTGGTTTCTCAGTCTGTTTCCTAGTGCCTGTTTTAATTTCCTGCAGGTTTCACTGTAAAAGAGTTTTGGTAGTAGTACCTCCCAATATATATGTATGGAGTGGAGTTTGCAACTATAAAGAAACTTTGTGTTCCCTTCAAGCTAGGTGAAGGACGGCATTCACACTCACTTATCTCTCAGAACTGAGCATGTGGAGAGACGTTCGTTCATCTAGCACCAAGGGAACAGGTTGCAGGAGAAACTTTTATTCTGGTTTCTCAGTCTGTTTCCTAGTGCCGGATTTAAGTTCCTGCAGTTTTCACTTTAAAACGAGTTGAAGCTAGAAATTCCCCATATATATGTATGGAGTTGAGTTTGCAAAAGAAAAGAAACTTTGTTTTCCCAACAAGCTAGGTGAAGGACGGCTTTCACTCACACTTACCTTTCAGAACTGAGCATGTGGAGAGACGTTCGTTCTTTTAGCACCAAGGGAACGGGTTGCAGGAGAATCTTTTACTCTGGTTTCTCAGTCTGTTTCCTAGTGCCGGTTTGAAGTTCCTGCTGGTTTCACTGTTAAACCGTTGTGGAACTAGAACCTCCGCATATATATGTATTGATTGGATTTTACAACTGAAAAGAAACATTGTTTCCCTTCAAATTGGTGATGGACGACTTTCACACACACTTATCTCTCAGAACTGAGCTTGTGGGTAGATGTTCGTTCATCTAGCACCAAGGGAACGGGTTGCAGGAGAAACTTTTACTCTGGTTTCTCAGTCTGTTTCCTAGTGGCGGTTTGAAGTTCCTGCAGTTTACACTTTAAAACCGATTTGGAGCTAGTACCTCCCCATATATATGTAAAGAGTGGAGTTTGCAACTGAAAAGAATCTTTGTGTTCCCAACAAGCTAGATGAAGGACGGCTTTCACACACACTTATCTCTGAGAACTGAGCTTGTGGATAGACTTTCGTTCATCTAGCACCAATGGATCGGTTTGCAGGATAAGCTTTTATTCTGTTTTCTCAGTCCGCTTCCTAGTTCCAATTTGAAGTTCCTGCAGTTTTCACTTTAAAACCGAGTTGGAGCTAGTAAATCCCCATATATATGTATGGAGTGGAGTTTGCCAAAGAAAAGAATCTTTGTGTTTCCAACAAGCTAGGTGAAGTACGGCTGTCACACATATTAATCTCTCAGAACTGAGCATGTGGAGAGACGTTCGTTCATTTAGCACCAAGGGAACGGGTTGCAGGAGAAACTTTTTCTCTGGTTTCTCAGTCTGTTTCCTAGTGCCGGTTTGAAGTTCCTGCAGTTTTCACTGTAAAATCGATTTGGAACTACTACCTCCCTATATATATGTATGGAGTGGTGTTTGCAACTGAAAAGAAACTTTGTGTTCCCAACAAGCTAGGTGAATGTCGGCTTTCACACACACTTAACTCTCAGAACTGAGCAGGTGGAGAGACTTTCGTTCATCTAGCACGTAGGGAACGGGTTGCAGGAGAAATTTACTCTGGATTCTCAGGCTTCTTCCTAGTGCAGGTTTGAAGTTAATGCAGTTTTCACTTTAAAATCGTGTTGGAAATAGTAACACCCCATATATATGTATGGAGTGGAGTTTGCAAAAGAAAAGAAACTTTGTGTTCCCAACAAGCTAGGTGAATGTCGGCTTTCACACACACTTAACTCTCAGAACTGAGCATGTGGATAGACGTTCGTTCATCTAGCACCAAGGGAACGGGTTGCAGGAGAAATTTTACTCAGGTTTCTCAGTCTGTTTCCTAATACCGGTTTGAAATTCCTGCAGGTTTCACGGTAAAACCATTTTAGAACTAGTACCTCCCCATATACATGTATGGAGTGGAGTTTGCAATTGAAAAGAAACTTTATGTTCCCTTTAAGCTAGGTGAAGGACGGCTTTCACACACACATATCTCTCAGAACTGAGCATGTGGAGAGACGTTCGTTCATCTAGCACCAAGGGAACGGGTTGCAGGAGAAACTTTTATTCTGGTTTCTCAGTCTGTTTCCTAGTGCCGGTTTGGAGTTCCTGCAGTTTTCACTGTAAAACCCTGTTGGAGCTAGTACCTACCCATATATATGTAAGGATGGGAGTTTGCAACTGAAAAGAAACTTTGTGTTCCCTTCAAGCTGGCTGAAGGACGGCTTTCACACACACTTATCTCTCAGAACTGAGCTTGTGGATAGACGTTCGTTCATCTAGCACCAAGGGAACGGGTTGCAGAAGAAACTTTTACTCTGGTTTCTCAGTCTGCTTCCTAGTGCCGGTTTGAAATTCTTGCAGTTTTCACTGTAAAACCGATTTGGAACTAGTACCTCCCCATATATATGTATGGAGTGGAGTTTGCAAAAGAAAAGAAACTTTGTGTTCCCAAAAAGCTAGGTGAATGACGGCTTTCACACACACTTACCTCTCAGAACTGAGCATGTGGAGAGACGTTCGTTCATCTAGCACCAAGGGAACGGGTTGCAGAAGAAACGTTTACTCTGGTTTCTCAGTCTGTTTCCTAGTGCCGGTTTGAAGTTCCTGCAGGTTTCACTGTAATACCGTTTTGGAACTAGTACCTCCCCATATATATGTATGGAGTGGAGTTTGCCACTGAAAAGAAACTTTGTTTTCCCTTCAACCTATGTGAAGGACGACTTTCACTCACACTTATCTCTCAGAACTGAGCATGTGGAGAGACGTTCGTTCATGTAGCACCAAGGGAACGGGTTACAGGAGAAACTTTTACTCTGGTTTCTTAGTATGTTTCCTAGTGCCTGTTTGAAGTTCCTGCAGGTTTCACTGTAAAACCGTTTCGGAAATACTACCTTCCCGTATACATGTATGGAGTGGAGATTGCAACTGAAAAGAAACTGTGTGTTCCCTTCAAGCTAGGTGAAATTCGGCATTCACACACACATATATCTCTGAACTGAGCATGTGGAGAGGCGTTCGTTCATCTAGCACCAAGGGAACGAGTTGCAGGAGAAACTTTTACTCTGGTTTCTCAGTCTGTTTCCAAGTGCCGGGTTGATGTTCCTGCAGATTTCACTGCAAAACCGAGTTGGAGCTAATACCTCCCCATATATATTTATGGATTGGTGTTTGCAACAGGAAAGAAACTTTGTATTCCCTTCAAGCTAGGTAAAGGACGGCTTTGACACACACATATCTCTCAGAAATGAGCTTGTGGATAGACGTCCGTTCATCTAGAACCAAAGGGAACGGGTTGCAGGAGAAAATTTTACTCTCGTTTCTAAGTCTGCTTCCTAGTGCCGGTTTTAAGTTCCTGCAGTTATCACTTTAAAACCGAGTTGGTGCTAGTAACCCCCCGTATATATTTATGAAGTGGAGTTTGCAAAAGAAAAGAAACTTGGTGTTCCCAACAAGCTAGGTGAATGACGGCTTTCACTCACACTTACCTCTCTGAACTGAGCATGTGGAGAGACGTTCGTTCATTTACCACCAAGTGAACGGGTTGCAGGAGACACTTTTACTCTGGTTTCTCAGTCTGTTTCCTAGTGCCGGTTTGAAGTTCCTGCAGGTTTTTCTGTAAAATGATTTGGAGCTTGTACCTCCCCATATATATGTATGGAGTGGAGTTTGCAACTGAAAAGAAACTTTGTGTTCCCAACAAGCTAGGTGAATGTCGGCTTTCACACACACTTAACTCTCAGAACTGAGCATGTGGAGAGACGTTCGTTCATCTAGCACCAAGGGAACGGGTTGCAGGAGAAACTTTACTCTGGTTTCTCAGTCTTCTTCCTAGTGCAGGTTTGAAGTTAATGCAGTTTTCACTGTAAAATCGTGTTGGAGATAGTAACTCCCCATATATATGTATGGAGTGGAGTTTGCAAAAGAAAAGAAACTTTGTGTTCCCAACAAGCTAGGTTAATATCTGCTTTCACACACTCTTAACTCTCAGAACTGAGCATGTGGAGAGACTTTCGTTCATCTAGCACCAAGGGAACGGGTTGCAGGAGAAACTTTACTCTGGTTTTTCAGTCTTCTTCCTAGTGCAGGTTTGAAGTTAATGCAGTTTTCACTTTAAAATCGTGTTGGAGTTAGTAACTCCCCATATATATGTATGCAGTGGAGTTTGCAAAAGAAAAGAAACTTTGTGTTCCCAACAAGCTAGGTGAATGTCGGCTTTCACATACACTTAACTCTCAGAACTGAACATGTGGAGAGACGTTCGTTCATCTAGCACCAAGGGAACGGGTTGCAGGAGAAATTTTACTCTGGTTTCTCAGTCTGTTTCCTAGTGCCGGTTTGAAGTTTCTGCAGGTTTCACTTTAAAACTGTTTTGGAACTAGTACCTCCCCATATATATGTATGGAGTGGAGTTTGCAACTGAAAAGAAACTTTGTGTTCCCAACAATCTATGTGAAGGACGGCTTTCACACACACATATCTCTCAGAACTGAGCTTGTGGATAGACGTTCGTTCATCTAGCACCAAGCGAACGGGTTGCAGGAGAAACTTTTACTCTGGTTTCTCAGTCTGCTTCCTAGTGCCGGTTTGAAATTCTTGCAGTTTTCACTGTAAAACCGATTTGGAACTAGTACCTCCCCATATATATTTATGGAGTGGAGTTTGCCACTGAAAAGAAACTTTGTTTTCCCTTCAACCTATGTGAAGGACGACTTTCACTCACACTTATCTCTCAGAACTGAGCATGTGGAGAGACGTTCGTTCATGTAGCACCAAGGGAACGGGTTACAGGAGAAACTTTTACTCTGGTTTCTTAGTATGTTTCCTAGTGCCTGTTTGAAGTTCCTGCAGGTTTCACTGTAAAACCGTTTCGGAAATACTACCTTCCCGTATACATGTATGGAGTGGAGATTGCAACTGAAAAGAAACTGTGTGTTCCCTTCAAGCTAGGTGAAATTCGGCATTCACACACACATATATCTCTGAACTGAGCATGTGGAGAGGCGTTCGTTCATCTAGCACCAAGGGAACGAGTTGCAGGAGAAACTTTTACTCTGGTTTCTCAGTCTGTTTCCAAGTGCCGGGTTGATGTTCCTGCAGATTTCACTGCAAAACCGAGTTGGAGCTAATACCTCCCCATATATATTTATGGATTGGTGTTTGCAACAGGAAAGAAACTTTGTATTCCCTTCAAGCTAGGTAAAGGACGGCTTTGACACACACATATCTCTCAGAAATGAGCTTGTGGATAGACGTCCGTTCATCTAGAACCAAAGGGAACGGGTTGCAGGAGAAAATTTTACTCTCGTTTCTAAGTCTGCTTCCTAGTGCCGGTTTTAAGTTCCTGCAGTTATCACTTTAAAACCGAGTTGGTGCTAGTAACCCCCCGTATATATTTATGAAGTGGAGTTTGCAAAAGAAAAGAAACTTGGTGTTCCCAACAAGCTAGGTGAATGACGGCTTTCACTCACACTTACCTCTCTGAACTGAGCATGTGGAGAGACGTTCGTTCATTTACCACCAAGTGAACGGGTTGCAGGAGACACTTTTACTCTGGTTTCTCAGTCTGTTTCCTAGTGCCGGTTTGAAGTTCCTGCAGGTTTCACTGTAAAATGATTTGGAGCTTGTACCTCCCCATATATATGTATGGAGTGGAGTTTGCAACTGAAAAGAAACTTTGTGTTCCCAACAAGCTAGGTGAATGTCGGCTTTCACACACACTTAACTCTCAGAACTGAGCATGTGGAGAGACGTTCGTTCATCTAGCACCAAGGGAACGGGTTGCAGGAGAAACTTTACTCTGGTTTCTCAGTCTTCTTCCTAGTGCAGGTTTGAAGTTAATGCAGTTTTCACTGTAAAATCGTGTTGGAGATAGTAACTCCCCATATATATGTATGGAGTGGAGTTTGCAAAAGAAAAGAAACTTTGTGTTCCCAACAAGCTAGGTTAATATCTGCTTTCACACACTCTTAACTCTCAGAACTGAGCATGTGGAGAGACTTTCGTTCATCTAGCACCAAGGGAACGGGTTGCAGGAGAAACTTTACTCTGGTTTTTCAGTCTTCTTCCTAGTGCAGGTTTGAAGTTAATGCAGTTTTCACTTTAAAATCGTGTTGGAGTTAGTAACTCCCCATATATATGTATGCAGTGGAGTTTGCAAAAGAAAAGAAACTTTGTGTTCCCAACAAGCTAGGTGAATGTCGGCTTTCACATACACTTAACTCTCAGAACTGAACATGTGGAGAGACGTTCGTTCATCTAGCACCAAGGGAACGGGTTGCAGGAGAAATTTTACTCTGGTTTCTCAGTCTGTTTCCTAGTGCCGGTTTGAAGTTTCTGCAGGTTTCACTTTAAAACTGTTTTGGAACTAGTACCTCCCCATATATATGTATGGAGTGGAGTTTGCAACTGAAAAGAAACTTTGTGTTCCCAACAATCTATGTGAAGGACGGCTTTCACACACACATATCTCTCAGAACTGAGCTTGTGGATAGACGTTCGTTCATCTAGAACCAAAGGGAACGGGTTGCAGGAGAAAATTTTACTCTCGTTTCTAAGTCTGCTTCCTAGTGCCGATTTTAAGTTCCTGCAGTTATCACTTTAAAACCGAGTTGGTGCTAGTAACCCCCCGTATATATTTATGAAGTGGAGTTTGCAAAAGAAAAGAAACTTGGTGTTCCCAACAAGCTAGGTGAATGACGGCTTTCACTCACACTTACCTCTCTGAACTGAGCATGTGGAGAGACGTTCGTTCATTTACCACCAAGGGAACGGGTTGCAGGAGACACTTTTACTCTGGTTTCTCAGTCTGTTTCCTAGTGCCGGTTTGAAGTTCCTGCAGGTTTCACTGTAAAATGATTTGGAGCTTGTACCTCCCCATATATATGTATGGAGTGGAGTTTGCAACTGAAAAGAAACTTTGTGTTCCCAACAAGCTAGGTGAATGTCGGCTTTCACACACACTTAACTCTCAGAACTGAGCATGTGGAGAGACTTTCGTTCATCTAGCACCAAGGGAACGGGTTGCAGGAGAAACTTTACTCTGGTTTCTCAGTCTTCTTCCTAGTGCAGGTTTGAAGTTAATGCAGTTTTCACTGTAAAATCGTGTTGGAGATAGTAACTCCCCATATATATGTATGGAGTGAAGTTTGCAAAAGAAAAGAAACTTTGTGTTCCCAACAAGCTAGGTTAATATCTGCTTTCACACACACTTAACTCTCAGAACTGAGCATGTGGAGAGACTTTCGTTCATCTAGCACCAAGGGAACGGGTTGCAGGAGAAACTTTACTCTGGTTTTTCAGTCTTCTTCCTAGTGCAGGTTAGAAGTTAATGCAGTTTTCACTTTAAAATCGTGTTGGAGTTAGTAACTCCCCATATATATGTATGCAGTGGAGTTTGCAAAAGAAAAGAAACTTTGTGTTCCCAACAAGCTAGGTGAATGTCGGCTTTCACATACACTAAACTCTCAGAACTGAACATGTGGAGAGACGTTCGTTCATCTAGCACAAAGGGAACGGGTTGCAGGAGAAATTTTACTCGGTTTCTCAGTCTGTTTCCTAGTGTCGGTTTGAAGTTCCTGCAGGTTTCACTTTAAAACTGTTTTGGAACTAGTACCTCCCCATATATATGTATGGAGTGGAGTTTGCAACTGAAAAGAAACTTTGTGTTCCCAACAATCTATGTGAAGGACGGCTTTCACACACACATATCTCTCAGAACTGAGCTTGTGGATAGACGTTCGTTCATCTAGCACCAAGCGAACGGGTTGCAGGAGAAACTTTTACTCTGGTTTCTCAGTCTGCTTCCTAGTGCCGGTTTGAATTTCTTGCAGTTTTCACTGTAAAACCGATTTGGAACTAGTACCTCCCCATATATATTTATGGAGTGGAGTTTGCAAAAGAAAAGAAACTTTGTGTTCCCAACAAGCTAGGTGAATGACGGCTTTCACACACACTTACCTCTCAGAACTGAGCATGTGGAGAGACGTTCGTTCATCTAGCACAAAGGGAACGGGTTGCAGAAGAAACGTTTACTCTGGTTTCTCAGTCTGTTTCCTAGTGCCGGTTTGAAGTTCCTGCAGGTTTCACTGTAAAACCGTTTTGGAACTAGTACCTCCCCATATATATGTATGGAGTGGAGTTTGCCACTGAAAAGAAACTTTGTTTTCCCTTCAACCTATGTGAAGGACGACTTTCACTCACACTTATCTCTCAGAACTGAGCATGTGGAGAGACGTTCGTTCATGTAGCACCAAGGGAACGGGTTACAGGAGAAACTTTTACTCTGGTTTCTTAGTATGTTTCCTAGTGCCTGTTTGAAGTTCCTGCAGGTTTCACTGTAAAGCCGTTTCGGAAATACTACCTTCCCGTATACATGTATGGAGTGGAGATTGCAACTGAAAAGAAACTGTTTGTTCCCTTCAAGCTAGGTGAAATACGGCATTCACACACACATATATCTCTGAACTGAGCATGTGGAGAGACGTTCGTTCATCTAGCACCAAGGGAACGAGTTGCAGGAGAAACTTTTACTCTGGTTTCTCAGTCTGTTTCCAAGTGCCGGGTTGATGTTCCTGCAGATTTCACTGCAAAACCGAGTTGGAGCTAATACCTCCCCATATATATATATGGATTGGTGTTTGCAACAGAAAAGAAACTTTGTATTCCCTTCAAGCTAGGTAAAGGACGGCTTTCACACACACATATCTCTCAGAAATGAGCTTGTGGATAGACGTCCGTTCATCTAGAACCAAAGGGAACGGGTTGCAGGAGAAAATTTTACTCTCGTTTCTAAGTCTGCTTCCTAGTGCCGGTTTTAAGTTCCTGCAGTTATCACTTTAAAACCGAGTTGGTGCTAGTAACCCCCCGTATATATTTATGAAGTGGAGTTTGCAAAAGAAAAGAAACTTGGTGTTCCCAACAAGCTAGGTGAATGACGGCTTTCACTCACACTTACCTCTCTGAACTGAGCATGTGGAGAGACGTTCGTTCATTTACCACCAAGTGAACGGGTTGCAGGAGACACTTTTACTCTGGTTTCTCAGTCTGTTTCCTAGTGCCGGTTTGAAGTTCCTGCAGGTTTCACTGTAAAATGATTTGGAGCTTGTACCTCCCCATATATATGTATGGAGTGGAGTTTGCAACTGAAAAGAAACTTTGTGTTCCCAACAAGCTAGGTGAATGTCGGCTTTCACACACACTTAACTCTCAGAACTGAGCATGTGGAGAGACGTTCGTTCATCTAGCACCAAGGGAACGGGTTGCAGGAGAAACTTTACTCTGGTTTCTCAGTCTTCTTCCTAGTGCAGGTTTGAAGTTAATGAAGTTTTCACTGTAAAATCGTGTTGGAGATAGTAACTCCCCATATATATGTATGGAGTGGAGTTTGCAAAAGAAAAGAAACTTTGTGTTCCCAACAAGCTAGGTTAATATCTGCTTTCACACACACTTAACTCTCAGAACTGAGCATGTGGAGAGACTTTCGTTCATCTAGCACCAAGGGAACGGGTTGCAGGAGAAACTTTACTCTGGTTTTTCAGTCTTCTTCCTAGTGCAGGTTTGAAGTTAATGCAGTTTTCACTTTAAAATCGTGTTGGAGTTAGTAACTCCCCATATATATGTATGCAGTGGAGTTTGCAAAAGAAAAGAAACTTTGTGTTCCCAACAACCTAGGTGAATGTCGGCTTTCACATACACTTAACTCTCAGAACTGAACATGTGGAGAGACGTTCGTTCATCTAGCACCAAGGGAACGGGTTGCAGGAGAAATTTTACTCTGGTTTCTCAGTCTGTTTCCTAGTGCCGGTTTGAAGTTTCTGCAGGTTTCACTTTAAAACTGTTTTGGAACTAGTACCTCCCCATATATATGTATGGAGTGGAGTTTGCAACTGAAAAGAAACTTTGTGTTCCCAACAAGCTAGGTGAAGGACGGCTTTCACACACACTTATCTCTCAGAACTGAGCTTGTGGATAGACTTTCTTTCATCTAGCACCAAGCGAACGGGTTGCAGGAGAAACTTTTACTCTGGTTTCTCAGTCTGCTTCCTAGTGCCGGTTTGAAATTCTTGCAGTTTTCACTGTAAAACCGATTTGGAACTAGTACCTCCCCATATATATTTATGGAGTGGAGTTTGCAAAAGAAAAGGAACTTTGTGTTCCCAACAAGCTAGGTGAATGACGGCTTTCACACACACTTACCTCTCAGAACTGAGCATGTGGAGAGACGTTCGTTCATCTAGCACCAAGGGAACGGGTTGCAGGAGAAACGTTTACTCTGGTTTCTCAGTCTGTGTCCTAGTGCCGGTTTGAAGTTCCTGCATGTTTCACTGTAAAACCCTGTTGGAGCGAGTACCTACCCATATATATGTAAGAAGTGGAGATTGCAACTGAAAAGAAACTTTGTGTTCCCATCAAGCTGGCTGAAGGACGGCTTTCACACACACTTATCTCTCAGAACTGAGCATGTGGAGAGACGTTCGTTCATCTAGCACCAAGGGAACGGGTTGCAGGGGAAACTTTTACTCTGGTCTCTCAGTCTGTTTCCTAGTGCCTGTTTTAATTTCCTGCAGGTTTCACTGTAAAAGAGTTTTGGTAGTAGTACCTCCCAATATATATGTATGGAGTGGAGTTTGCAACTAAAAAGAAACTTTGTGTTCCCTTCAAGCTAGGTGAAGGACGGCTTTCACACTCACTTATCTCTCAGAACTGAGCATGTGGAGAGACGTTCGTTCATCTAGCACCAAGGGAACAGGTTGCAGGAGAAACTTTTATTCTGGTTTCTCAGTCTGTTTCCTAGTGCCGGATTTAGGTTCCTGCAGTTTTCACTTTAAAACGAGTTGAAGCTAGTAACTCCCCATATATATGTATGGAGTGGAGTTTGCAAAAGAAAAGAAACTTTGTGTTCCCAACAAGCTAGGTGAAGGACGGCTTTCACTCACACTTACCTTTCAGAACTGAGCATGTGGAGAGACGTTCGTTCTTTTAGCACCAAGGGAACGGGTTGCAGGAGAATCTTTTACTCTGGTTTCTCAGTCTGTTTCCTAGTGCCGGTTTGAAGTTCCTGCTGGTTTCACTGTTAAACCGTTGTGGAACTAGTACCTCCCCATATATATGTATGGATTGGATTTTACAACTGAAAAGAAACATTGTTTCCCTTCAACTTGGTGATGGACGACTTTCACACACACTTATCTCTCAGAACTGAGCTTGTGGGTAGAAGTTCGTTCATCTAGCACCAAGGGAACGGGTTGCAGGAGAAACTTTTACTCTGGTTTCTCAGTCTGTTTCCTAGTGCCGGTTTGAAGTTCCTGCAGGTTTCACTGTAAAATGATTTGGAGCTTGTACCTCCCCATATATATGTATGGAGTGGAGTTTGCAACTGAAAAGAAACTTTGTGTTCCCAACAAGCTAGGTGAATGTCGGCTTTCACACACACTTAACTCTCAGAACTGAGCATGTGGAGAGACTTTCGTTCATCTAGCACCAAGGGAACGGGTTGCAGGAGAAACTTTACTCTGGTTTCTCAGTCTTCTTCCTAGTGCAGGTTTGAAGTTAATGCAGTTTTCACTGTAAAATCGTGTTGGAGATAGTAACTCCCCATATATATGTATGGAGTGAAGTTTGCAAAAGAAAAGAAACTTTGTGTTCCCAACAAGCTAGGTTAATATCTGCTTTCACACACACTTAACTCTCAGAACTGAGCATGTGGAGAGACTTTCGTTCATCTAGCACCAAGGGAACGGGTTGCAGGAGAAACTTTACTCTGGTTTTTCAGTCTTCTTCCTAGTGCAGGTTAGAAGTTAATGCAGTTTTCACTTTAAAATCGTGTTGGAGTTAGTAACTCCCCATATATATGTATGCAGTGGAGTTTGCAAAAGAAAAGAAACTTTGTGTTCCCAACAAGCTAGGTGAATGTCGGCTTTCACATACACTAAACTCTCAGAACTGAACATGTGGAGAGACGTTCGTTCATCTAGCACAAAGGGAACGGGTTGCAGGAGAAATTTTACTCGGTTTCTCAGTCTGTTTCCTAGTGTCGGTTTGAAGTTCCTGCAGGTTTCACTTTAAAACTGTTTTGGAACTAGTACCTCCCCATATATATGTATGGAGTGGAGTTTGCAACTGAAAAGAAACTTTGTGTTCCCAACAATCTATGTGAAGGACGGCTTTCACACACACATATCTCTCAGAACTGAGCTTGTGGATAGACGTTCGTTCATCTAGCACCAAGCGAACGGGTTGCAGGAGAAACTTTTACTCTGGTTTCTCAGTCTGCTTCCTAGTGCCGGTTTGAATTTCTTGCAGTTTTCACTGTAAAACCGATTTGGAACTAGTACCTCCCCATATATATTTATGGAGTGGAGTTTGCAAAAGAAAAGAAACTTTGTGTTCCCAACAAGCTAGGTGAATGACGGCTTTCACACACACTTACCTCTCAGAACTGAGCATGTGGAGAGACGTTCGTTCATCTAGCACAAAGGGAACGGGTTGCAGAAGAAACGTTTACTCTGGTTTCTCAGTCTGTTTCCTAGTGCCGGTTTGAAGTTCCTGCAGGTTTCACTGTAAAACCGTTTTGGAACTAGTACCTCCCCATATATATGTATGGAGTGGAGTTTGCCACTGAAAAGAAACTTTGTTTTCCCTTCAACCTATGTGAAGGACGACTTTCACTCACACTTATCTCTCAGAACTGAGCATGTGGAGAGACGTTCGTTCATGTAGCACCAAGGGAACGGGTTACAGGAGAAACTTTTACTCTGGTTTCTTAGTATGTTTCCTAGTGCCTGTTTGAAGTTCCTGCAGGTTTCACTGTAAAGCCGTTTCGGAAATACTACCTTCCCGTATACATGTATGGAGTGGAGATTGCAACTGAAAAGAAACTGTTTGTTCCCTTCAAGCTAGGTGAAATACGGCATTCACACACACATATATCTCTGAACTGAGCATGTGGAGAGACGTTCGTTCATCTAGCACCAAGGGAACGAGTTGCAGGAGAAACTTTTACTCTGGTTTCTCAGTCTGTTTCCAAGTGCCGGGTTGATGTTCCTGCAGATTTCACTGCAAAACCGAGTTGGAGCTAATACCTCCCCATATATATATATGGATTGGTGTTTGCAACAGAAAAGAAACTTTGTATTCCCTTCAAGCTAGGTAAAGGACGGCTTTCACACACACATATCTCTCAGAAATGAGCTTGTGGATAGACGTCCGTTCATCTAGAACCAAAGGGAACGGGTTGCAGGAGAAAATTTTACTCTCGTTTCTAAGTCTGCTTCCTAGTGCCGGTTTTAAGTTCCTGCAGTTATCACTTTAAAACCGAGTTGGTGCTAGTAACCCCCCGTATATATTTATGAAGTGGAGTTTGCAAAAGAAAAGAAACTTGGTGTTCCCAACAAGCTAGGTGAATGACGGCTTTCACTCACACTTACCTCTCTGAACTGAGCATGTGGAGAGACGTTCGTTCATTTACCACCAAGTGAACGGGTTGCAGGAGACACTTTTACTCTGGTTTCTCAGTCTGTTTCCTAGTGCCGGTTTGAAGTTCCTGCAGGTTTCACTGTAAAATGATTTGGAGCTTGTACCTCCCCATATATATGTATGGAGTGGAGTTTGCAACTGAAAAGAAACTTTGTGTTCCCAACAAGCTAGGTGAATGTCGGCTTTCACACACACTTAACTCTCAGAACTGAGCATGTGGAGAGACGTTCGTTCATCTAGCACCAAGGGAACGGGTTGCAGGAGAAACGTTTACTCTGGTTTCTCAGTCTGTGTCCTAGTGCCGGTTTGAAGTTCCTGCATGTTTCACTGTAAAACCCTGTTGGAGCGAGTACCTACCCATATATATGTAAGAAGTGGAGATTGCAACTGAAAAGAAACTTTGTGTTCCCATCAAGCTGGCTGAAGGACGGCTTTCACACACACTTATCTCTCAGAACTGAGCATGTGGAGAGACGTTCGTTCATCTAGCACCAAGGGAACGGGTTGCAGGGGAAACTTTTACTCTGGTCTCTCAGTCTGTTTCCTAGTGCCTGTTTTAATTTCCTGCAGGTTTCACTGTAAAAGAGTTTTGGTAGTAGTACCTCCCAATATATATGTATGGAGTGGAGTTTGCAACTAAAAAGAAACTTTGTGTTCCCTTCAAGCTAGGTGAAGGACGGCTTTCACACTCACTTATCTCTCAGAACTGAGCATGTGGAGAGACGTTCGTTCATCTAGCACCAAGGGAACAGTTTGCAGGAGAAACTTTTATTCTGGTTTCTCAGTCTGTTTCCTAGTGCCGGATTTAGGTTCCTGCAGTTTTCACTTTAAAACGAGTTGAAGCTAGTAACTCCCCATATATATGTATGGAGTGGAGTTTGCAAAAGAAAAGAAACTTTGTGTTCCCAACAAGCTAGGTGAAGGACGGCTTTCACACTCACTTATCTCTCAGAACTGAGCATGTGGAGAGACGTTCGTTCTTTTAGCACCAAGGGAACGGGTTGCAGGAGAATCTTTTACTCTGGTTTCTCAGTCTGTTTCCTAGTGCCGGTTTGAAGTTCCTGCTGGTTTCACTGTTAAACCGTTGTGGAACTAGTACCTCCCCATATATATGTATGGATTGGATTTTACAACTGAAAAGAAACATTGTTTCCCTTCAACTTGGTGATGGACGACTTTCACACACACTTATCTCTCAGAACTGAGCTTGTGGGTAGAAGTTCGTTCATCTAGCACCAAGGGAACGGGTTGCAGGAGAAACTTTTACTCTGGTTTCTCAGTCTGTTTCCTAGTGGCGGTTTGAAGTTCCTGCAATTTACACTTTAAAACCGAGTTGGAGCTACTAAATCCCCATATATAAGTATGGAGTGGAGTTTGCAACTGAAAAGAATCTTTGTGTTCCCAACAAGCTAGATGTAGGATGGCTTTCACACACACTTATCTCTCAGAACTGAGCTTGTGGATAGACGTTCGTTCATCTAGCACCAAGCGAACGGGTTGCAGGAAAAACTTTTACTCTGGTTTCTCAGTCTGCTTCCTAGTGCCGGTTTGAAATTCTTGCAGTTTTCACTGTAAAACCGATTTGGAACTAGTATCTCCCCATATATATTTAAGGAGTGGAGTTTGCAAAATAAAAGAAACTTTGTGTTCCCAACAAGCTAGGTGAATGACGGCTTTCACACACACTTACCTCTCAGAACTGAGCATGTGGAGAGACGTTCGTTCATCTAGCACCAAGGGAACGGTTTGCAGGAGAAACTTTTACTCTGGTTTCTCAGTCTGTGTCCTAGTGCCGGTTTGAAGATCCTGCAGGTTTCACTGTAAAACCCTGTTGGAGCGAGTACCTCCCCATATATATGTAAGAAGTGGAGATTGCAACTGAAAAGAAACTTTGTGTTCCCATCAAGCTGGCTGAAGGACGGCTTTCACACACACTTATCTCTCAGAACTGAGCATGTGGAGAGACGTTCGTTCATCTAGCACCAAGGGAACGGGTTGCAGGGGAAACTTTTACTCTGGTTTCTCAGTCTGTTTCTTAGTGCCTGTTTTAATTTCCTGCAGGTTTCACTGTAAAAGAGTTTTGGTAGTAGTACCTCCCAATATATATGTTTGGAGTGGAGTTTGCAACTAAAAAGAAACTTTGTGTTTCCTTCAAGCTAGGTGAAGGACGGCTTTCACACACACTTATCTCTCAGAACTGAGCATGTGGAGAGACGTTCGTTCATCTAGAACCAAGGGAACGGGTTGCAGGAGAAACTTTTATTCTGGTTTCTCAGTCTGTTTCCTAGTGCCGGTTTGAAGTTCCTGCTGGTTTCACTGTTAAACCGTTGTGGAACTAGTACCTCCCCATATATATGTATGGATTGGATTTTACAACTGAAAAGAAACATTGTTTCCCTTCAACTTGGTGATGAACGACTTACACACACACTTATCTCTCAGAACTGAGCTTGTGGGTAGAAGTTCGTTCATCTAGCACCAAGGGAACGGGTTGCAGGAGAAACTTTTACTCTGGTTTCTCAGTCTGTTTCCTAGTGGCGTTTTGAAGTTCCTGCAGTTTACACATTAAAACCGAGTGGGAGCTACTATATTCCCATATATATGTATGGAGTTGAGTTTGCAACTGAAAAGAATCTTTGTGTTCCCAACAAGCTAGTTGAAGGACGGCTTTCACACACACTTATCTCTGAGAACTGAGCTTGTGGATAGACTTTCGTTCATCTAGCACCAATGGATCGGTTTGCAGGATAAGCTTTTATTCTGGTTTCTCAGTCCGCTTCCTAGTTCCAATTTGAAGTTCCTGCAGTTTTCACTTTAAAACCGAGTTGGAGCTAGTAAATCCCCATATATATGTATGGAGTGGAGTTTGCAAAAGAAAAGAAACTTTGTGTTTCCAACAAGCTAGGTGAAGTACGGCTGTCACACACATTAATCTCTCAGAACTGAGCATATGGAGAGACGTTCGTTCATCTAGCACCTAGGGAACGGGTTGCAGGAGAAACTTTTTCTCTGGTTTCTCAGTCTGTTTCCTAGTGCCGGTTTGAAGTTCCTGCAGTTTTCACTGTAAAACCGAGTTGGAACTACTACCTCCCTATATATATGTATGGAGTGGTGTTTGCAACTGAAAAGAAACTTTGTGTTCCCAACAAGCTAGGTGAATGTCGGCTTTCGCACACACTTAACTCTCAGAACTGAGCATGTGGAGAGACGTTCGTTCATCTAGCACCTAGGGAACGGGTTGCAGGAGAAATTTACTCTGAATTCTCAGTCTTCTTCCTAGTGCAGGTTTGAAGTTAATGCAGTTTTCACTTTAAAATCGTGTTGGAGATAGTAACTCCCCATATATATGTATGGAGTAGAGTTTGCAAAAGAAAAGAAACTTTGTGTTCCCAACATGCTAGGTGAATGTCGGCTTTCACACACACTTAACTCTCAGAACTGAGCATATGGAGAGACGTTCGTTCATCTAGCACCAAGGGAACGGGTTGCAGGAGAAATTTTACTCTGGTTTCTCAGTCTTTTTCCTAGTACCGGTTTGAAGTTCCTGCATGTTTCACTTTAAAACCGTTTTGGAAATAGTACCTCCCCATATACATGTATGGAGTGGATTTTTCAACTGAAAAGAAACTTTGTGTTCCCTTCAAGCAGATGAAAAACGGCTTTCACACACAGTTATCTCTCAGAACTGAGCATTTGGAGAGACGTTCGTTCATATAACACCAAGGGATCGGGTTGCAGGAGTAAATTTTACTCTGGTTTCTCAGTCTGTTTCCTAATGCCGGTTTGAAATTCCTGCAGGTTTCACGGTAAAACCATTTTGGAACTAGTACCTCCCCATATACATGTATGGAGTGGAGTTTGCAACTGAAAAGAAACTTTGTGTTCACTTCAAGCTGGCTGAAGGACGGCTTTCAAACACACTTATCTCTCAGAACTGAGCTTGTAGATAGACTTTCGTTCATCTAGCACCAATTGAACGGGTTGAAGGAGAACATTTTACTCTGGTTTCTCAGTCTGCTTCCTATTGCCGGTTTCAATATCTTGCAGTTTTCACTGTAAAACCGATTTGGAACTAGTACCTCCCCATATATATGTATGGAGTGGAGTTTGCAAAAGAAAAGAAACTTTGTGTTCCCAAAAAGCTAGGTGAATGACGGCTTTCACACACACTTACCTCTCAGAACTGAGCATGTGGAGAGACGTTCGTTCATCTAGCACCAAGGGAGCGGGTTGGAGAAGAAACGTTTACTCTGGTTTCTCAGTCTGTTTCCTAGTGCCGGTTTGAAGTTCCTGCAGGTTTCACTGTAAAACCGTTTTGGAACTAGTACCTCCCCATATATATGTATGGAGTGGAGTTTGCCACTGAAAAGAAACTTTGTTTTCCCTTCAAACTATGTGAAGGACGACTTTCACTCACACTTATCTCTCAGAACTGAGCATGTGGAGAGACGTTCGTTCATGTAGCACCAAGGGAACGGGTTACAGGAGAAACTTTTACTCTGGTTTCTTAGTATGTTTCCTAGTGCCTGTTTGAAGTTCCTGCAGGTTTCACTGTAAAACCGTTTCGGAAATACTACCTTCCCGTATACATGTATGGAGTGGAGATTGCAACTGAAAAGAAACTGTGTGTTCCCTTCAAGCTAGGTGAAATACGGCATACACACACATATCTCTCAGAACTGAGCATGTGGAGAGACGTTCGTTCATTTAGCACCAAGGGAACGGGTTGCAGGAGAAACTTTTACTCTTGTTCCTCAGTCTGTTTCCTAGTGCCGGTTTGAATTTCCTGCAGTTTTCACTTTAAAACCGAGTTGGAGCTAGTAACTCCCCATATATATGAATGGAGTGGAGTTGGCAAAAGAAAAGAATCTTTGTGTTCCCTTCAAGCTAGCTGAAGGATGGCTTTCACACATACATATCTCTCAGAACTTAGAATGGGGTATGACGTTCGTTCATCTAGCACCAAGGGAACGTGTTGCAGGAGAAACTTTAACTCTGGTTTCTCAGTCGGTTTCCTAGTGCCGGTTTGAATTTCCTGCATTTTTCACTGAAAAACCGAGTTGGAGCAGGTACCTCCCCATATATATGTATGGAGTGGAGTTTGCAACTGAAAAGAAACTTTGTGTTCCCTTCAAGCTAGGAGAAGGACGGCTTTCACACACACTTATCTCTCAGAACTGAGCATGTGGAGAGACGTTCGTTCATCTAGCACCAAGGGAACGTGTTGCAGGAGAAACTTTTACTCTGGTTTCTTAGTATGTTTCCTAGTGCCTGTTTGAAGTTCCTGCAGGTTTCACTGTAAAATGATTTGGAGCTTGTACCTCCCCATATATATGTATGGAGTGGAGTTTGCACCTGAAAAGAAACTTTTTGTTCCCAACAAGATATTTGAATGACGGCTTTCACACACATATATCTCTCAGAAATGAGCATGTGGAGAGACGTTCGTTCATCTAGCACCAAGGGAACGGGCTGCAGGGGAAACTTTTACTCTGGTTTCTCAGTCTGTTTCCTAGTGCCGTTTTGAAGTTCCTGCAGGTTTCACTGTAAAATCGTTTTGGAAGTAGTACCTCCCCATATACATGTATGGAGTGGAGTTTGCAAATAAAAAGAAACATTGTGTTCCCTTCAAGCTAGGTGAAGGACGGCTTTCACACACACTTATCTCTCAGAACTGACCATGTGGAGAGACGTTCGTTCAACTAGCACCAAGGGAACGGGATGCAGGAGAAATTTTTACTCTGTTTTCTCAGTCTGCTTCCTAGTGCCGGTTTGAAATTCTTGCAGTTTTCACTGTAAAACCGATTTGGAACTAGTACCTCCCCATATATACGTATGGAGTGAGATTACAAAAGAAAAGAAACTTTGTGTTCCCAACAAGCTAGGTGAATGACGGCTTTCACACACACTTACCTCTCAGAACTGAGCATGTGGAGAGACGTTCGTTCATCTAGCACCAAGGGAACGGGTTGCAGGAGAAACCCTTACTCTGGTTTCTCAGTCTGTTTCCAAGTGCCGGTTTGATGTTCCTGCAGATTTCACTGTAAAACCGAGTTGGAGCTAATACCTCCCCATATATATTTATGGATTGGAGTTTGCAACAGAAAAGAAACTTTGTGTTCCCTTCAAGCTAGGTAAAGGACGCCTTTCACACACACATATCTCTCAGAAATGAGCTTGTGGATAGACGTCCGTTCATCTAAACCCAAAGGGAACGGGTTGCAGGAGAAAATTTTACTCTCGTTTCTCAGTCTGCTTCCTAGTGCCGGTTTTAAGTTCCTGCAGTTTTCACTTTAAAACCGAGTTGGTGCTAGTAACTCCCCGTATATATGTATGGAGTGGAGTTTGCAAAAGAAAAGAAACTTTGTGTTTCCAACAAGCTAGGTGAAGTACGGCTGTCACACACATTAATCTCTCAGAACTGAGCATGTGGAGAGACGTTCGTTCATCTAGCACCTAGGGAACGGGTTGCAGGAGAAACTTTTTCTCTGGTTTCTCAGTCTGTTTCCTAGTGCCGGTTTGAAGTTCCTGCAGTTTTCACTGTAAAACCGAGTTGGAACTACTACCTCCCTATATATATGTATGGAGTGGTGTTTGCAACTGAAAAGAAACTTTGTGTTCCCAACAAGCTAGGTGAATGTCGGCTTTCACACACACTTAACTCTCAGAACTGAGCATGTGGAGAGACGTTCGTTCATCTAGCACCTAGGGAACGGGTTGCAGGAGAAATTTACTCTGGATTCTCAGACTTCTTCCTAGTGCAGGTTTGAAGTTAATGCAGTTTTCACTTTAAAATCGTGTTGGAGATAGTAACTCCCCATATATATGTATGGAGTAGAGTTTGCAAAAGAAAAGAAACTTTGTGTTCCCAACATGCTAGGTGAATGTCGGCTTTCACACACACTTAACTCTCAGAACTGAGCATATGGAGAGACGTTCGTTCATCTAGCACCAAGGGAACGGGTTGCAGGAGAAATTTTACTCTGGTTTCTCAGTCTTTTTCCTAGTACCGGTTTGAAGTTCCTGCATGTTTCACTTTAAAACCGTTTTGGAACTAGTACCTCCCCATATACATGTATGGAGTGGAGATAGCAACTGAAAAGAAACTTTGTGTTCCCTTCAAGCTGGTGAAAAACGGCTTTCACACACAGTTATCTCTCAGAACTGAGCATTTGGAGAGACGTTCGTTCATATAACACCAAGGGATCGGGTTTCAGGATAAACTTTTACTCTGGTTTCTCAGCCCGCTTCCTAGAGCCGGTTTGAATTTCCTGCAGTTTTCACTTTAAATCCGATTTGGAGCTAGTAAATCCCCATATATATGTATGGAGTGGAGTTTGCAAAAGAAAAGAAACTTTGTGTTCCCAACAAGCTAGGTGAAGTAAGGCATTCACACCCATTTATCTCTCAGAACTGAGCATGTGGATAGACGTTCGTTCATCTACCACCAAGGGAACGTGTTAGAGAAGAAACTTTTACTCTCGTTTCTCAGTCTTTTTCCTAGTGCCGGTTTGAAGTTCCTGCAGTTTTCACTTTAAAACCCTGTTGGAGCTAGTACGTACCCATATATATGTAAGAAGTGGAGATTGCAACTGAAAAGAAACTTTGTGTTCCCTTCGAGCTGGCTGAAGGACGGCTTTCACACACACTTATCTCTCAGAACTGAGCATGTGGAGAGACGTTCGTTCATCTAGCACCAAGGGAACGGGTTGCAGGAGAAACTTTTACTCTGGTTTCTCAGTCTGTTTCCTAGTGGCGTTTTGAAGTTCCTGCAGTTTACACTTTAAAACCGAGTTTGAGCTACTAAATCCCCATATATAAGTATGGAGTTGAGTTTGCAACTGAAAGAATCTTTGTGTTCCCAACAAGCTAGATGAAGGACGGCTTTCACACACACTTATCTCTGAGAACTGAGCTTGTGGATAGACTTTCGTTCATCTAGCACCAATGGATCGGTTTGCAGGATAAGCTTTTATTCTGTTTTCTCAGTCCGCTTCCTAGTTCCAAATTGAAGTTCCTGCAGTTTTCACTTTAAAACCGAGTTGGAGCTAGTAAATCCCCATATATATGTATGGAGTGGAGTTTGCAAAAGAAAAGAAACTTTGTGTTTCCAACAAGCTAGGTGAAGTACGGCTGTCACACACATTAATCTCTCAGAACTGAGCATGTGGAGAGACGTTAGTTCATCTAGCACCTAGGGAACGGGTTGCAGGAGAAACTTTTTCTCTGGTTTCTCAGTCTGTTTCCTAGTGCCGGTTTGAAGTTCCTGCAGTTTTCACTGTAAAACCGAGTTGGAACTACTACCTCCCTATATATATGTATGGAGTGGTGTTTGCAACTGAAAAGAAACTTTGTGTTCCCAACAAGCTAGGTGAATGTCGGCTTTCACACACACTTAACTCTCAGAACTGAGCATGTGGAGAGACGTTCGTTCATCTAGCACCTAGGGAACGGGTTGCAGGAGAAATTTACTCTGAATTCTCAGTCTGTTTCCTAGTGCAGGTTTGAAGTTAATGCAGTTTTCACTTTAAAATCGTGTTGGAGATAGTAACTCCCCATATATATGTATGGAGTAGAGTTTGCAAAAGAAAAGAAACTTTGTGTTCCCAACATGCTAGGTGAATGTCGCTTTCACACACACTTAACTCTCAGATCTGAGCATATGGAGAGACGTTCGTTCATCTAGCACCAAGGGAACGGGTTGCAGGAGAAATTTTACTCTGGTTTCTCAGTCTTTTTCCTAGTACCGGTTTGAAGTTCCTGCATGTTTCATTTTAAAACCGTTTTGTAACTAGTACCTCCCCATATACATGTATGGAGTGGAGTTTGCAACTGAAAAGAAACTTTGTGTTCCCTTCAAGCTGGTGAAAAACGGCTTTCACACACAGTTATCTCTCAGAACTGAGCATTTGGAGAGACGTTCGTTCATATAACACCAAGGGATCGGGTTGCAGGAGTAAATTTTACTGTGGTTTCTCAGTCTGTTTCCTAATGCCGGTTTGAAATTCCTGCAGGTTTCACGGTAAAACCATTTTGGAACTAGTACCTCCCCATATACATGTATGGAGTGGAGTTTGCAATTGAAAAGAAACTTTATGTTCCCTTTAAGCTAGGTGAAGGACGGCTTTCACACACACTTATCTCTCAGAACTGAGCATGTGGAGAGACGTTCGTTCATCTAGCACCAAGGGAACGAGTTGCAGGAGAAACTTTTTTTCTGGTTTCTCAGTCTGTTTCCTAGTGCCGGTTTGGAGTTCCTGCAGTTTTCACTGTAAAACCCTGTTGGAGCTAGTACCTACCCATATATATGTAAGGAGGGGAGTTTGCAACTGAAAAGAAACTTTGTGTTCACTTCAAGCTGGCTGAAGGACGGCTTTCACACACACTTATCTCTCAGAACTGAGCTTGTAGATAGACTTTCGTTCATCTAGCACCAATTGAACGGGTTGCAGGAGAACATTTTACTCTGGTTTCTCAGTCTGCTTCCTATTGCCGGTTTCAATATCTTGCAGTTTTCACTGTAAAACCGATTTGGAACTAGTACCTCCCCATATATATGTATGGAGTGGAGTTTGCAAAAGAAAAGAAACTTTGTGTTCCCAAAAAGCTAGGTGAATGACGGCTTTCACACACACTTACCTCTCAGAACTGAGCATGTGGAGAGACGTTCGTTCATCTAGCACCAAGGGAGCGGGTTGGAGAAGAAACGTTTACTCTGGTTTCTCAGTCTGTTTCCTAGTGCCGGTTTGAAGTTCCTGCAGGTTTCACTGTAAAACCGTTTTGGAACTAGTACCTCCCCATATATATGTATGGAGTGGAGTTTGCCACTGAAAAGAAACTTTGTTTTCCCTTCAAACTATGTGAAGGACGACTTTCACTCACACTTATCTCTCAGAACTGAGCATGTGGAGAGACGTTCGTTCATGTAGCACCAAGGGAACGGGTTACAGGAGAAACTTTTACTCTGGTTTCTTAGTATGTTTCCTAGTGCCTGTTTGAAGTTCCTGCAGGTTTCACTGTAAAACCGTTTCGGAAATACTACCTTCCCGTATACATGTATGGAGTGGAGATTGCAACTGAAAAGAAACTGTGTGTTCCCTTCAAGCTAGGTGAAATACGGCATACACACACATATCTCTCAGAACTGAGCATGTGGAGAGACGTTCGTTCATTTAGCACCAAGGGAACGGGTTGCAGGAGAAACTTTTACTCTTGTTCCTCAGTCTGTTTCCTAGTGCCGGTTTGAATTTCCTGCAGTTTTCACTTTAAAACCGAGTTGGAGCTAGTAACTCCCCATATATATGAATGGAGTGGAGTTGGCAAAAGAAAAGAATCTTTGTGTTCCCTTCAAGCTAGCTGAAGGATGGCTTTCACACATACATATCTCTCAGAACTGAGAATGGGGTATGACGTTCGTTCATCTAGCACCAAGGGAACGTGTTGCAGGAGAAACTTTAACTCTGGTTTCTCAGTCGGTTTCCTAGTGCCGGTTTGAATTTCCTGCATTTTTCACTGAAAAACCGAGTTGGAGCAGGTACCTCCCCATATATATGTATGGAGTGGAGTTTGCAACTGAAAAGAAACTTTGTGTTCCCTTCAAGCTAGGAGAAGGACGGCTTTCACACACACTTATCTCTCAGAACTGAGCATGTGGAGAGACGTTCGTTCATCTAGCACCAAGGGAACGTGTTGCAGGAGAAACTTTTACTCTGGTTTCTTAGTATGTTTCCTAGTGCCTGTTTGAAGTTCCTGCAGGTTTCACTGTAAAATGATTTGGAGCTTGTACCTCCCCATATATATGTATGGAGTGGAGTTTGCACCTGAAAAGAAACTTTTTGTTCCCAACAAGATATTTGAATGACGGCTTTCACACACATATATCTCTCAGAAATGAGCATGTGGAGAGACGTTCGTTCATCTAGCACCAAGGGAACGGGCTGCAGGGGAAACTTTTACTCTGGTTTCTCAGTCTGTTTCCTAGTGCCGGTTTGAAGTTCCTGCAGGTTTCACTGTAAAACCGTTTTGGAAGTAGTACTTCCCCATATACATGTATGGAGTGGAGTTTGCAAATAAAAAGAAACTTTGTGTTCCCTTCAAGCTAGGTGAATGACGGCTTTCACACACACTTACCTCTCAGAACTGAGCATGTGGAGAGACGTTCGTTCATCTAGCACCAAGGGAACGGGTTGCAGGAGAAACCCTTACTCTGGTTTCTCAGTCTGTTTCCAAGTGCCGGTTTGATGTTCCTGCAGATTTCACTGTAAAACCGAGTTGGAGCTAATACCTCCCCATATATATTTATGGATTGGAGTTTGCAACAGAAAAGAAACTTTGTGTTCCCTTCAAGCTAGGTAAAGGACGCCTTTCACACACACATATCTCTCAGAAATGAGCTTGTGGATAGACGTCCGTTCATCTAAAACCAAAGGGAACGGGTTGCAGGAGAAAATTTTACTCTCGTTTCTCAGTCTGCTTCCTAGTGCCGGTTTTAAGTTCCTGCAGTTTTCACTTTAAAACCGAGTTGGTGCTAGTAACTCCCCGTATATATGTATGGAGTGGAGTTTGCAAAAGAAAAGAAACTTTGTGTTTCCAACAAGCTAGGTGAAGTACGGCTGTCACACACATTAATCTCTCAGAACTGAGCATGTGGAGAGACGTTCGTTCATCTAGCACCTAGGGAACGGGTTGCAGGAGAAACTTTTTCTCTGGTTTCTCAGTCTGTTTCCTAGTGCCGGTTTGAAGTTCCTGCAGTTTTCACTGTAAAACCGAGTTGGAGTTAGTACCTCCCCATATATATGTATGGAGTGGTGTTTGCAACTGAAAAGAAACTTTGTGTTCCCAACAAGCTAGGTGAATGTCGGCTTTCACACACACTTATCTCTCAGAACTGAGCATATGGAGAGACGTTCGTTCATCTAGCACCAAGGGAACGGGTTGCAGGAGAAATTTTACTCTGGTTTCTCAGTCTTTTTCCTAGTACCGGTTTGAAGTTCCTGCATGTTTCACTTTAAAACCGTTTTGGAACTAGTACCTCCCCATATACATGTATGGAGTGGAGATAGCAACTGAAAAGAAACTTTGTGTTCCCTTCAAGCTGGTGAAAAACGGCTTTCACACACAGTTATCTCTCAGAACTGAGCATTTGGAGAGACGTTCGTTCATATAACACCAAGGGATCGGGTTTCAGGATAATCTTTTACTCTGGTTTCTCAGCCCGCTTCCTAGTGCCGGTTTGAATTTCCTGCAGTTTTCACTTTAAATCCGAGTTGGAGCTAGTAAATAACCATATATATGTATGGAGTGGAGTTTGCAAAAGAAAAGAAACTTTGTGTTCCCAACAAGCTAGGTGAAGTAAGGCATTCACACCCATTTATCTCTCAGAACTGAGCATGTGGAGAGACGTTCGTTCATCTAGCACCAAGGGAACGTGTTAGAGAAGAAACTTTTACTCTCGTTTCTCAGTCTTTTTCCTAGTGCCGGTTTGGAGTTCCTGCAGTTTTCACTTTAAAACCCTGTTGGAGCTAGTACGTACCCATATATATGTAAGAAGTGGAGATTGCAACTGAAAAGAAACTTTGTGTTCCCTTCGAGCTGGCTGAAGGACGGCTTTCACACACACTTATCTCTCAGAACTGAGCATGTGGAGAGACGTTCGTTCATCTAGCACCAAGGGAACGGGTTGCAGGAGAAACTTTTACTCTGGTTTCTCAGTCTGTTTCCTAGTGGCGTTTTGAAGTTCCTGCAGTTTACACTTTAAAACCGAGTTTGAGCTACTAAATCCCCATATATAAGTATGGAGTTGAGTTTGCAACTGAAAAGAATCTTTGTGTTCCCAACAAGCTAGATGAAGGACGGCTTTCACACACACTTATCTCTGAGAACTGAGCTTGTGGATAGACTTTCGTTCATCTAGCACCAATGGATCGGGTTGCAGGATAAGCTTTTATTCTGTTTTCTCAGTCCGCTTCCTAGTTCCAATTTGAAGTTCCTGCAGTTTTCACTTTAAAACCGAGTTGGAGCTAGTAAATCCCCGTATATATGTATGGAGTGGAGTTTGCAAAAGAAAAGAAACTTTGTGT
Organism: Camelus bactrianus; assembly: GCF_048773025.1. NCBI lineage: Eukaryota > Metazoa > Chordata > Mammalia > Artiodactyla > Camelidae > Camelus > Camelus bactrianus. The sequence continues at coordinate 29,176,195 of NC_133567.1, forward strand.
TTCCAACAAGCTAGGTGAAGTACGGCTGTCACACACATTAATCTCTCAGAACTTAGCATGTGGAGAGACGTTCGTTCATCTAGCACCTAGGGAACGGGTTGCAGGAGAAACTATTTCTCTGGTTTCTCAGTCTGTTTCCTAGTGCAGGTTTGAAGTTCCTGCAGTTTTCACTGTAAAACCGAGTTGGAACTACTACCTCCCTATATATATGTATGGAGTGGTGTTTGCAACTGAAAAGAAACTTTGTGTTCCCAACAAGCTAGGTGAATGTCGGCTTTCACACACACTTAACTCTCAGAACTGAGCATGTGGAGAGACGTTCGTTCATCTAGCACCTAGGGAATGGTTTGCAGGAGAAATTTACTCTGGATTCTCAGTCTTCTTCCTAGTGCAGGTTTGAAGTTAATGCAGTTTTCACTGTAAAATCGTGTTGGAGATAGTAACTCCCCATATATATGTATGGAGTAGAGTTTGCAAAAGAAAAGAAACTTTGTGTTCCCAACATGCTAGGTGATTGTCGGCTTTCACACACACTTAACTCTCAGAACTGAGCATATGGAGAGACGTTCGTTCATCTAGCACCAAGGGAACGGGTTGCAGGAGAAATTTTACTCTGGTTTCTCAGTCTTTTTCCTAGTACCGGTTTGAAGTTCCTGCATGTTTCACTTTAAAACCGTTTTGGAACTAGTACCTCCCCATATACATGTATGGAGTGGAGTTTGCAACTGAAAAGAAACTTTGTGTTCCCTTCAAGCTGGTGAAAAACGGCTTTCACACACAGTTATCTCTCAGAACTGAGCATTTGGAGAGACGTTCGTTCATATAACACAAAGGGATCGGGTTGCAGGAGTAAATTTTACTCTGGTTTCTCTGTCTGTTTCCTAATGCCGGTTTAAAATTCCTGCAGGTTTCACGGTAAAACCATTTTAGAACTAGTACCTCCTCATATACATGTATGGAATGGAGTTTGCAATTGAAAAGAAACTTTATGTTCCCTTTAAGCTAGGTGAAGGACGGCTTTCACACACACTTATCTCTCAGAACTGAGCATGTGGAGAGACGTTCGTTCATCTAGCACCAAGGGAACGGGTTGCAGGAGAAACTTTTATTCTGGTTTCTCAGTCTGTTTCCTAGTGCCGGTTTGGAGTTCCTGCAGTTTTCACTATAAAACCCTGTTGGAGCTAGTACCTACCCTTATATATGTAAGGAGGGGAGTTTGCAACTGAAAAGAAACTTTGTGTTCACTTCAAGCTGGCTGAAGGACGGCTTTCACACACACTTATCTCTCAGACCTGAGCTTGTAGATAGACTTTCGTTCATCTAGCACCAATTGAACGGGTTGCAGGAGAACATTTTACTCTGGTTTCTCAGTCTGCTTCCTAGTGCCGGTTTCAAATTCTTGCAGTTTTCACTGTAAAACCGATTTGGAACTAGTACCTCCCCATATATATGTATGGAGTGGAGTTTGCAAAAGAAAAGAAACTTTGTGTTCCCAAAAAGCTAGGTGAATGACGGCTTTCACACACACTTACCTCTCAGAACTGAGCATGTGGAGAGACGTTCATTCATCTAGCACCAAGGGAGCGGGTTGGAGAAGAAACGTTTACTCTGGTTTCTCAGTCTGTTTCCTAGTGCCGGTTTCAAGTTCCTGCAGGTTTCACTGTAAAACCGTTTTGGAACTAGTACCTCCCCATATATATGTATGGAGTGGAGTTTGCCACTGAAAAGAAACTTTGTTTTCCCTTCAACCTATGTGAAGGACGACTTTCACTCACAATTATCTCTGAGAACTCAGCTTGTGGATAGACTTTCGTTCATCTAGCACCAATGGATCGGTTTGCAGGATAAGCTTTTATTCTGTTTTCTCAGTCCGCTTCCTAGTTCCAATTTGAAGTTCCTGCAGTTTTCACTTTAAAACCGAGTTGGAGCTAGTAAATCCCCATATATATGTATGGAGTGGAGTTTGCAAAAGAAAAGAAACTTTGTGTTTCCAACAAGCTAGGTGAAGTACGGCTGTCACACACATTAATCTCTCAGAACTGAGCATGTGGAGAGACGTTCGTTCATCTAGCACCTAGGGAACGGTTTGCAGGAGAAACTATTTCTCTGGTTTCTCAGTCTGTTTCCTAGTGCCGGTTTGACGTTCCTGCAGTTTTCACTGTAAAACCGAGTTGGAAATACTACCTCCCTATATATATGTATGGAGTGGTGTTTGCAACTGAAAAGAAACTTTGTGTTCCCAACAAGCTAGGTGAATGTCGGCTTTCACACACACTTAACTCTCAGAACTGAGCATGTGGAGAGACGTTCGTTCATCTAGCACCTAGGGAACGGGTTGCAGGAGAAATTTACTCTGGATTCTCAGTCTTCTTCCTAGTGCAGGTTTGAAGTTAATGCAGTTTTCACTTTAAAATCGTGTTGGAGATAGTAACTCCCCATATATATGTATGGAGTAGAGTTTGCAAAAGAAAAGAAACTTTGTGTTCCCAACATGCTAGGTGATTGTCGGCTTTCACACACACTTAACTCTCAGAACTGAGCATATGGAGAGACGTTCGTTCATCTAGCACCAAGGGAACGGGTTGCAGGAGAAATTTTACTCTGGTTTCTCAGTCTTTTTCCTAGTACCGGTTTGAAGTTCCTGCATGTTTCACTTTAAAACCGTTTTGGAACTAGTACCTCCCCATATACATGTATGGAGTGGAGTTTGCAACTGAAAAGAAACTTTGTGTTCCCTTCAAGCTGGTGAAAAACGGCTTTCACACACAGTTATCTCTCAGAACTGAGCATTTGGAGAGACGTTCGTTCATATAACACCAAGGGATCGGGTTGCAGGAGTAAATTTTTCTCTGGTTTATCAGTCTGTTTCCTAATGCCGGTTTGAAATTCCTGCAGGTTTCACGGTAAAACCATTTTGGAACTAGTACCTCCCCATATACATGTATGGAGTGGAGTTTGCAATTGAAAAGAAACTTTATGTTCCCTTTAATCTAGGTGAAGGACGGCTTTCACACACACTTTTCTCTCAGAACTGAGCATGTGGAGAGACGTTCGTTCATCTAGCACCAAGGGAACGGGTTGCAGAAGAAACGTTTACTATGGTTTCTCAGTCTGTTTCCTAGTGCCGGTTTGGAGTTCCTGCAGTTTTCACTGTAAAACCCTGTTGGAGCTAGTACCTACCCATATATATGTAAGGAGGGGAGTTTGCAACTGAAAAGAAACTTTGTGTTCCCTTCAAGCTGGCTGAAGGACGGCTTTCACACACACTTATCTCTCAGACCTGAGCTTGTAGATAGACTTTCGTTCATCTAGCACCAATTGAACGGGTTGCAGGAGAACATTTTACTCTGGTTTCTCAGTCTGCTTCCTAGTGCCGGTTTCAAATTCTTGCAGTTTTCACTGTAAAACCGATTTGGAACTAGTACCTCCCCATATATATGTATGGAGTGGAGTTTGCAACTGAAAAGAAACTTTGTGTTCCCTTCAAGCTAGCTGAAGGATGGCTTTCACACATACATATCTCTCAGAACTGAGAATGGGGTATGACGTTCGTTCATCTAGCACCAAGGGAACGTGTTGCAGGAGAAACTTTAACTCTGGTTTCTCAGTCGGTTTCCTAGTGCCGGTTTGAATTTCCTGCATTTTTCACTGAAAAACCGAGTTGGAGCAGGTACCTCCCCATATATATGTATGGAGTGGAGTTTGCAAAAGAAAAGAAACTTTGTGTTCCCAAAAAGCTAGGTGAATGACGGCTTTCACACACACTTACCTCTCAGAACTGAGCATGTGGAGAGACGTTCGTTCATCTAGCACCAAGGGAGCGGGTTGCAGAGGAAACGTTTACTCTGGTTTCTCAGTCTGTTTCCTAGTGCCTGTTTGAAGTTCCTGCAGGTTTCACTGTAAAACCGTTTTGGAACTAGTACCTCCCCATATATATGTATGTAGTGGAGTTTGCCACTGAAAAGAAACTTTGTTTTCCCTTCAACCTATGTGAATGACGACTTTCACTCACACATATCTCTCAGAACTGAGCATGTGGAGAGACGTTCGTTCATGTAGCACCAAGGGAACGGGTTACAGGAGAAACTTTTTCTCTGGTTTCTTAGTATGTTTCCTAGTGCCTGTTTGAAGTTCCTGCAGGTTTCACTGTAAAACCGTTTCGGAAATACTACCTTCCCGTATACATGTATGGAGTGGAGATTGCAACTGAAAAGAAACTGTGTGTTCCCTTCAAGCTAGGTGAAATACGGCATTCACACACACATATCTCTCAGAATTGAGCATGTGGAGAGACGTTCGTTCATCTAGCACCAAGGGAACGTGTTACAGGAGAAACTTTAACTCTGGTTTCTCAGTCGGTTTCCTAGTGCCGATTTGAAGTTCCTGCATTTTTCACTGAAAAACCGAGTTGGAGCAGGTACCTCCCCATATATATGTATGGAGTGGAGTTTGCAACTGAAAAGAAACTTTGTGTTCCCTTCAAGCTAGGAGAAGGACGGCTTTCACACACACTTATCTCTCAGAACTCAGCATGTGGAGAGACGTTCGTTCATCTAGCACCAAGGGAACGGGTTGCAGGAGAAACACTTACTCTGGATTCTCAGTCTGTTTCCAAGTGCCGGTTTGATGTTCCTGCAGATTTCACTGTAAAACCCAGTTGGAGCTAATACCTCCCCATATATATTTATGGATTGGAGTTTGCAACAGAAAAGAAACTTTGTGTTCCCTCCAAGCTAGGTAAAGGACGGCTTTCACACACACATATCTCTCAGAAATGAGCTTTTGGATAGACGTCCGTTCATCTAAAACCAAAGGGAACGGGTTACAGGAGAAAATTTTACTCTCGTTTCTCAGTCTTCTTCCTAGTGCCGGTTTGAAGTTCCTGCAGGTTTCACTGTAAAATGATTTGGAGCTTGTACCTCCCCATATATATGTATGGAGTGGAGTTTGCACCTGAAAAGAAACTTTTTGTTCCCAACAAGATATTTGAATGACGGCTTTCACACACATATATCTCTCAGAAAAGAGCATGTGGAGAGACGTTCGTTCATCTAGCACCAAGGGAACGGGCTGCAGGGGAAACTTTTACTCTGGTTTCTCAGTCTGTTTCCTAGTGCCGGTTTGAAGTTCCTGCAGGTTTCACTGTAAAATCGTTTTGGAAGTAGTACCTCCCCATATACATGTATGGAGTGCAGTTTGCAAATAAAAAGAAACTTTGTGTTCCCTTCAAGCTAGGTGAAGGACGGCTTTCACACACACTTATCTCTGAGAACTGACCATGTGGAGAGACGTTCGTTCAACTAGCACCAAGGGAACGGGATGCAGGAGAAATTTTTACTCTGTTTTCTCAGTCTGTTTCCTAGTGCCGGTTTGAAATTCCTGCAGGTTTCACTGTAAAACTGTTTTGGAACTAGTACCTCCCCATATATATGTATGGAGTGGATTTTGCAACTGAAAAGAAACTTTGTGTTCCCAAAAAGCTAGGTGAAGGACGGCTTTCACACACACTTATCTCTCAGAACTGAGCTTGTGGATAGACGTTCGTTCATCTTGAACCAAGGGAACGGGTTGCAGGAGAAACTTTTACTCTGGTTTCTCAGTCTGCTTCCTAGTGCCGGTTTGAAATTCTTACAGTTTTCACTGTAAAACCGATTTGGAACTAGTACCTCCCCATATATATGTATGGAATCGAGTTTGCAACTGAAAAGAAACTTTGTGTTCCCAACAAGCTAGGTGAAGGACGGCTTTCACACACACTTACCTCTCAGAACTGAGCATGTGGAGAGACGTTCGTTCATCTAGCACCAAGGGAACGGGTTGCAGGAGAAACTCTTACTCTGGTTTCTCAGTCTGTTTCCAAGTGCCGGTTTGATGTTCCTGCAGATTTCACTGTAAAACCGAGTTGGAGCTAATACCTCCCCATATATATTTATGGATTGGAGTTTGCAATAGAAAAGAAACTTTTTTTTCCCTTCAAGCTAGGTAAAGGACGCCTTTCACACACACATACCTCTCAGAAATGAGACTGTGGATAGACGTCCGTTCATCTAAAACCAAGGGAACGGGTTGCAGGAGAAACTTTTACTCTTGTTTCTCAGTCTTTTTCCTAGTTCTGGTTTAAAGTTCCTGCAGTTTTCACTTTAAAACCGAGTTGGAGCTAGTAACTCCCCATATATATGAATAGAGTGGAGTTTGGAAAAGAAAAGAGTCTTTGTGTTCCCTTCAAGCTAGGTGAAGGATGGCTTTCACACACACATATCTCTCAGAACTGAGCATGTGGTGAGACGTTCGTTCATATAGCAACTAGGGAACGGGTTGCAGGAGAAACTTTTACTCTGGTTTCTCAGTATGTTTCCTAGTGCCTGTTTGAAGTTCCTGCAGGTTTCACTGTAAAACCGTTTCGGAAATACTACCTTCCCGTATACATGTATGGAGTGGAGATTGCAACTGAAAAGAAACTGTGTGTTCCCTTCAAGCCAGGTGAAATACGACATTCACACACACATATCTCTCAGAACTGAGCATGTGGATAGACTTTCGTTCATCTAGCACCAATGGATCGAGTTTCAGGATAATCTTTTACTCTGGTTTCTCAGCCCGCTTCCTAGTGCCGGTTTGAAGTTCCTGCAGTTTTCACTTTAAAACCGAGTTGGAGCTAGTAACTCCCCATATATATGAATGGAGTGGAGTTTGCAAAAGAAAAGAATCTTTGTGTTCCCTTCAAGCTAGCTGAAGAATGGCTTTCACACACACATATCTCTCAGAACTGAGCATGTGGTATGACGTTCGTTCATCTAGCACCAAGGGAACGTGTTGCAGGAGAAACTTTAACTCTGGTTTCTCAGTCGGTTTCCTAGTGCCGGTTTGAAGTTCCTGCATTTTTCACTGAAAAACCGAGTTGGAGCAGGTACCTCCCAATATATATATATGTATGGTGTGGAGTTTGCAAGTGAAAAGAAACTTTGTTTTCCCATCAACCTAGGTGAAGGACGACTTTCACACACACTTATCTCTCAGAACTGAGCTTGAGGATAGAAGTTCGTTCATCTAGCACCATGGGAACCGGTTGCAGGAGAATCTTTTACTCTGGTTTCTCAGTCTGTTTCCTAGTGCCGGTTTGAATTTCCTGCAGTTTACACTTTGAAACCGAGTTGGAGCTAGTACCTCCCCATATATATGTATGGAGTGGAGTTTGCAACTGAAAAGAAAATTTGTGTTCCCAACAAGCTAGTTGAAGGACGGCTTTCACACACACTTATCTCTCAGTACTGAGCTTGTGGATAGACTTTCGTTCATCTAGCACCAATGGATCGAGTTTCAGGATAATCTTTTACTCTGGTTTCTCAGCCCGCTTCCTAGTGCCGGTTTGAATTTCCTGCAGTTTTCACTTTAAATCCGAGTTGGAGCTAGTAAATCCCCATATATATGTATGGAGTGGAGTTTGCAAAAGAAAAGAAACTTTGTGTTCCCAACAAGCTAGGTGAAGTAAGGCATTCACACCCATTTATCTCTCAGAACTGAGCATGTGGAGAGACGTTCGTTCATCTAGCACCAAGGGAACGGGTTGCAGGAGAAACTTTTACTCTGGTTTCTCAGTCTGTTTCCTAGTGCCGGTTATAAGTTCCTGCAGTTTTCACTGTAAAACCGAGTTGGAACTTGTACCTCCACATATATATGTATGGAGTGCAGTTTGCAAATGAAAAGAAACTTTGTGTTCCAAACAATCTAGCTGAATGTCGGCTTTCACACACACTTATCTCTCAGAACTGAGCATGTGGAGAGACGTTCGTTCATCTAGCACCAAGGGAACGGTTTGCAGGAGAAACTTTTACCCTGGTTTCTCAGTCTTTTTCCTCCTGCCGGTTTGAAGTTCCTGCAGTTTTCACTGTAAAACCGAGTTGGAGCTAGTACTTCCTCATATATATGTATGGAGTGGAGTTTGCAACTGAAAAGAAACTTTGTGTTCCCTTCAAGCTAGGTGCAGGTCGGCTTTCACACACACTTATCTCTCAGAACTGAGAATGTGGATAGACGTTCGTTCATCTAGCACCAAGGACACGTGTTGCAGGAGAAACTTTTATTCTGGTTTCTCAGTCTGTTTCCTAGTGCCGGTTTGAAGTTCCTGCAGTTCTCACTGTGAAAACGAGTTTTAATTAGTAACTCCCCTTATATATGTATGGAGTGGAGATTTCACCTGAAAAGAAACTTTGTGTTCCAAACAAGCTAGCTGAAGGACGGCTTTCACACACACTTATCTCTCTGAACTGAGCATGTGGAGAGACGTTCGTTCATCTAGCATAAAGGGAACGGTTTGCAGGAGAAATTTTACTCTGGTTTCTCAGTCTGTATCCTAGTGCCGGTTTGATGTTCCTGCAGTTTTCGCTGTAAAACCGAGTTGGAGCTTGTACTTCCCCATGTATATGTATGGAGTGGAGATTGCACCTGAAAAGAAACTTTGTGTTCCCAACAAGCTAGGTGAAGTACGGCTTTCACACACACTTGTCTCTCAGAACTGAGCATGTGGAGAGATGTTCGTTCATCTAGCACCAAGGGAACGGGTTGTAGGAGAAACTTTTATTCTGGTTTCTCAGTCTGTATCCTAGTGCCGGTTGGAAGTTCATGCAGTTTTCACTGTAAAACAGAGTTGGAACTAGTACCTCCACATATATATGTATGGAGTGGAGTTTGCAACTGAAAAGAAACTTTGTGTTCCAAACAAGCTAGCTGAAGGACGGCTTTCACACACACTTATCAATCAGAACTGAGCATGTGGAGAGATGTTCGTTCATCTAGCACCAAGGGAACGGGTTGCAGGAGAAACTTTTACTCTGGTTTCTCAGTCTTTTCCTAGTGCCGGTTTGAAGTTCCTGCATTTCTCACTGTAAAACCGAGTTGGAACTAGTACCTCCCCAAATATATGTATGGTGTGGAGTTTGCAACTGAAAAATACTTTGTGTTCCCTTCAAGCAGGAATGAAGGACGGCTTTCACACACACTTATCTCTCAGAACTGAGCATGTGGAGAGACGTTCTTTCATCTAGCACCAAGGACACGTTTTGCAGGAGAAACTTTTACTCTGGTTTCTCAGTCTGTATCCTAGTGCCGGTTTGATGTTCCTGCAGTTTTCACTGTAAAACCGAGTTGGAGCTAGTACCTCCACATATATTTGTATGGAGTAGAGTTTGCACCTGAAAAGAAACTTTGTATTCCCAACAAGCTAGCTGGAGGTCGTCATTCACACACACTTATCAATCAGAACTGAGCATGTGGAGAGATGTTCGTTCATCTAGCACCAAGGGAACGGGTTGCAGGAGAAACATTTACTGTGGTTTCTCAGTCTTTTTCCTCCTTCCGGTTTGAAGTTCCTGCAGTTTTCACTGTAAAACCGATTTGGAACTAGTACTTCCCCATATATATGTATGGTGTGGAGTTTGCTACTGAAAATAAACTTTGTGTTCCAAACAAGCTAGCTGAAGTACGGCTTCCACACACACTTATCTCTCTGAACTAAGCATGTGGAGAGACGTTCGTTCATCTAGCAGCAAGGACACGTTTTGCAGGAGAAACTTTTACTCTGGTTTCTCAGTCTGTATCCTAGTTCCGGTTTGATGTTCCTGCAGTTTTCACTGTAAAACCGAGTTGGAGCTAGTCCGTCCCCATATATATGTATGGAGTGGAGTTTGCAACTGAAAAGAAACTTTGTGTTCACTTCAAGCTAGGTACAGGACGGCCTTCACACACACTTATCTCTCAGAACTGACCATGTGGATAGACGTTCGTTCATCTAGCACCAAGGACACGTGTTGCAGGAGAAATTTTTACTCTGGTTTCTCAGTCTGATTCCTAGTGCCGGTTTGAAGTTCCTGCAGTTCTCACTGTGAAAACGAGTTTTAATTAGTAACTTCCCTTATATATGTATGGAGTGGAGATTTCACCTGAAAAGAAACTTTGTGTTCCCAACAAGCTAGGTGAAGTACGGCTTTCACACACACTTGTCTCTCAGAACTGAGCATGTGGAGAGATGTTCGTTCATCTAGCACCAAGGGAACGGGTTGCAGGAGAAACTTTTATTCTGGTTTCTCAGTCTGTTTCCTAGTGCCGGTTGGAAGTTCATGCAGTTTTCACTGTAAAACCGAGTTGGAACTAGTACCTCCACATATATATGTATGGAGTGGAGTCTGCAACTGAAAAGAAGCTTTGTGTTCCAAACAAGCTAGCTGAAGGACGGCTTTCACACACACTTATCTCTCTGAACTGAGCATGTGGAGAGACGTTCGTTCATCTAGCATAAAGGGAACGGTTTGCAGGAGAAACTTTTACTCTAGTTTCTCAGTCTGTATCCTAGTGCCGGTTTGATGTTCTAGCAGTTTTCGCTGTAAAACAGAGTTGGAGCTAGTACTTCCTCATATATATGTATGGAGTGGAGTTTGCAACTGAAAAGAAACTTTGTGTTCCAAACAAGCTAGCTGAAGGACGGCTTTCGCACACACTTATCTCTCAGAACTGACCATGTGGATAGACGTTCGTTCATCTAGCACCAAGGACACGTGTTGCAGGAGAAACTTTTTCTCTGGTTTCTCAGTCTGTTTCCTAGTGCCGGTTTGACGTTCCTGCAGTTTTCACTGTGAAAACGGGTTTTAGCTAATAACTCCCATTATATATGTATGGAGTGGAGATTGCACCTGAAAAGAAACTTTGTGTTCCAAACAAGATAGCTGAAGGACGGCTTTCACACACACTTATCTCTCTGAACTGAGCATGTGGAGAGACGTTCGTTCATCTAGCATAAAGGGAACGGTTTGCAGGAGAAACTTTTACTCTGGTTTCTCAGTCTTTTCCTAGTGCCGGTTTGAAGTTCCTGCATCTCACTGTAAAACCGAGTTGGAACTAGTACCTCCCCATATATATGTATGGAGTGGAGTTTGCAACTGAAAAATACTTTGTGTTCCCTTCAAGCAGGAATGAAGGACGGCTTTCACACACACTTATCTCTCAGAACTGAGCATGTGGATAGACGTTCGTTCATCTAGCACCAAGGACACGTGTTGTAGGAGAAACTTTTACTCTGGTTTCTCAGTCTGTTTCCTAGTGCCGGTTTGAAGTTCCTGCAGTTCTCACTGTGAAAACGAGTTTTAATTAGTAACTCCCCTTATATATGTATGGAGTGGAGATTGCACCTGAAAAGAAACTTTGTGTTCCCAACAAGCTTGGTGAAGTATGGCTATCACACACACTTGATTCTCAGAACTGAACATGTGGAGAGATGTTCGTTCATCTAGCACCAAGGGAACGGGTTGCAGGAGAATCTTTTACTGTGGTTTCTCTGTCTTTTTCCTCCTGCCGTTTTGAAGTTCCTGCAGTTTTCACTGTAAAACCAATTTGGAACTAGTACTTCCCCATATATATGTATGGTGTGGAGTTTGCTACTGAAAATAAACTTTGTGTTCCAAACAAGCTAGCTGAAGGACGGCTTCCACACACACTTATCTCTCTGAACTAAGCATGTGGAGAGACGTTCGTTCATCTAGCATAAAGGGAACGGGTTGCAGGAGAAACTTTTACTCTGGTTTCTCAGTCTGTATCCTAGTGCCGGTTTGATGTTCCTGCAGTTTTCACTGTAAATCCGAGTTGGAGCTAGTACGTCTCCATATATATGTATGGAGTGGAGTTTGCAACTGAAAAGAAACTTTGTATTCCCTTCAAGCTTGGTGCAGGACGGCTTTCACACACACTTATCTCTCAGAACTGACCATGTGGATAGACGTTCTTTCATCTAGCACCAAGGACACGTGTTGCAGGAGAAACATTTATTCTGGTTTCTCAGTCTGTATCCTAGTGCCGGTTGGAAGTTCATGCAGTTTTCACTGTAAAACAGAGTTGGAACTAGTACCTCCACATATATATGTATGGAGTGGAGTTTGCAACTGAAAAGAAACTTTGTGTTCCTAACAAGCTAGCTGAAGGACGGCTTTCACACACACTTATCAATCAGAACTGAGCATGTGGAGAGATGTTCGTTCATCTAGCACCAAGGGAACGGGTTGCAGGAGAAACTTTTACTCTGGTTTCTCAGTCTTTTCCTAGTGCCGGTTTGAAGTACCTGCATTTCTCACTGTAAAACCGAGTTGGAACTAGTACCTCCCCATATATATGTATGGAGTGGAGTTTGCAACTAAAAAATACTTTGTGTTCCCTTCAAGCAGGAATGAAGGACGGCTTTCACACACACTTATCTCTCAGAACTGAGCATGTGGAGAGACGTTCGTTCATCTAGCACCAAGGACACGTTTTGCAGGAGAAACTTTTACTCTGGTTTCTCAGTCTGTATCCTAGTGCCGGTTTGATGTTCCTGCAGTTTTCACTGTAAAACCGAGTTGGAGCTAGTACTTCCCCATGTATATGTATGGAGTGGAGTTTGCAACTGAAAAGAAACTTTGTGTTCCCTTCAAGCTAGGTGCCGGACGGCTTTCACACACACTTATCTCTCAGAACTGAGCATGTGGATAGACGTACGTTCATCTAGCACCAAGGACACGTGTTGCAGGAGAAACTTTTACTCTGGTTTCTCAGTCTGTTTCCTAGTGCCGGTTGGAAGTTCATGCAGTTTTCACTGTGAAAACGAGTTTTAGCTATTAACTCCCCTTATATATGTATGGAGTGGAGATTGCACCTGAAAAGAACCTTTGTGTTCCCAACAATCTAAGTGAAGTACGGCTTTCACACACACTTGTCTCTTCAGAAATGAGCATGTGGATAGACGTTCGTTCATCTAGCACCAAGGGAACGGGTTGCAGGAGAAACTTTTACTCTGGTTTCTCAGTCTGTTTCCTAGTGCCGGTTGGAAGTTCCTGCATTTTTCACTGTAAAACCGAGTTGGAGCTAGTACTTCCCCATGTATATGTATGGAGTGGAGTTTGCAACTGAAAACAAACTTTGTGTTCCCTTCAAGCTAGGTGCAGGACGGCTTTCACACACACTTGTCTCTCAGAACTGAGCATGTGGAGAGATGTTCGTTCATCTAGCACCAAGGGAACGGGTTGCAGGAGAAACATTTATTCTGGTTTCTCAGTCTGTTTCCTAGTGCCGGTTGGAAGTTCATGCAGTTTTCACTGTAAAACCGAGTTGGAACTAGTACCTCCACATATATATGTATGGAGTGGAGTCTGCAACTGAAAAGAAACTTTGTGTTCCAAACAAGCTAGCTGAAGGACGGCTTTCACACACACTTATCTCTCTGAACTGAGCATGTGGAGAGACGTTCATTCATCTAGCATAAAGGGAACGGTTTGCAGGAGAAACTTTTACTCTGGTTTCTCAGTCTGTATCCTATTGCCGGTTTGATGTTCCTGCAGTTTTCACTGTAAAATCGAGTTGGAGCTAGTACTTCCCCATATATATGTATGGAGTGGAGTTTGCAACTGAAAAATACTTTGTGTTCCCTTCAAGCAGGAATGAAGGACGGCTTCCACACACACTTATCTCTCAGAACTGAGCATGTGGAGAGACGTTCGTTCATCTAGCACCAAGGACACGTGTTGCAGGAGAAACTTTTACTCTGGTTTCTCAGTCTGTTTCCTAGTGCCGGTTTGACGTTCCTGCAGTTTTCACTGTGAAAACGAGTTTTAGCTATTAACTCCCCTTATATATGTATGGTGTGGAGATAGCACCTGAAAAGAACCTTTGTGTTCCCAACAAGCTAGGTGAAGTTCGGCTTTCACACACACTTGTCTCTCAGAACTGAGCATGTGGAGAGATGTTCGTTCATCTAGAACCAAGGACACGTGTTGCAGGAGAAACTTTTACTCTGGTTTCTCAGTCTGTTTCCTAGTGCCGGTTTGATGTTCCTGCAGTTTTCACTGTAAAACCGAGTTGGAGCTAGTACGTCCCCATATATATGTATGGAGTGGAGTTTGCAACTGAAAAGAAACTTTGTGTTCCCTTCAAGCTAGGTGCAGGACGGCTTTCACACACACTTATCTCTCAGAACTGACCATGTGGATAGACGTTCGTTCATCTAGCACCAAGGACACGTGTTGCAGGAGAAACTTTTACTCTGGTTTCTCAGTCTGATTCCTAGTGCCGGTTTGAAGTTCCTGCAGTATTCACTGTAAAACCGAGTTGGAGCTACTACCTCCCCTTATAAATATATGGAGTGGAGTTTGCAACTGAAAAGAAACTTTATGTTCCCAACAAGCTAGGTGAAGGACGGCTTTCACACACACTTATCTCTCAGAACTGAGCATGTGGAGAGACGTTCGTTCATCTAGCACAAAGGGAACGGGTTGCAGGAGAAACTTTTACTCTGGTTTCTCAGTCTTTTTCCTCCTGCCGTTTTGAAGTTCCTGCAGTTTTCACTTTAAAACCGATTTGGAACTAGTACTTCCCCATATATATGTATGGAGTGGAGTTTGCAACTGAAAATAAACTTTGTATTCCAAACAAGCTAGCTGAAGGACGGCTTTCACACACACTTATCAATCAGAACTGAGCATGTGGAGAGATGTTCGTTCATCTAGCACCAAGGGAACGGGTTGCAGGAGAAACTTTTACTCTGGTTTCTCAGTCTTTTCCTAGTGTCGGTTTGATGTTCCTGCATTTTTCACTGTAAAACCGAGTTGGAACTAGTACCTCCCCATATATATGTATGGAGTGGAGTTTGCAACTGAAAAATACTTTGTGTTCCCTTCAAGCAGGAATGAAGGACGGCTTTCACACACACTTATCTCTCAGAACTGAGCATGTGGAGAGACGTTCGTTCATCTAGCACCAAGGACACGTGTTGCAGGAGAAACTTTTACTCTGGTTTCTCAGTCTGTTTCCTAGTGCCGGTTTGAAGTTCCTGCAGTTTTCACTGTGAAAACGAGTTTTAGCTATTAACTCCCCTTATATATGTATGGTGTGGAGATGCACCTGAAAAGAACCTTTGTGTTCCCAACAAGCTAGGTGAAGTTCGGCTTTCACACACACTTTTCTCTCAGAACTGAGCATGTGGAGAGATGTTCGTTCATCTAGCACCAAGGGAACGGGTTGCAGGAGAAACTTTTACTCTGGTTTCTCAGTCTGTTTCCTAGTGCCGGTTGGAAGTTCCTGCATTTTTCACTGTAAAACCGAGTTGGAGCTAGTACTTCCCCATATATATGTATGGAGTGGAGTTTGCAACTGAAAAGAAACTTTGTGTTCCCTTCAAGCTAGGTGCAGTACGGCTTTCACACAGACTTATCTCTCAGAACTGACCATGTGGATAGACGTTCGTTCATCTAGCACCAAGGACACGTGTTGCAGGAGAAACTTTTACTCTGGTTTCTCAGTCTGTTTCCTAGTGACGGTTTGAAGTTACTGCTGTTTTCACTGTGAAAACGAGTTTTAATTAGTATCTCCCCTTATATATGTATGGAGTGGAGATTTCACCTGAAAAGAAACTTTGTGTTCCCAACAAGCTAGGTGAAGTACGGCTTTCACACACACTTGTCTCTCAGAACTGAGCATGTGGAGAGATGTTCGTTCATCTAGCATCAACGGAACGGGTTGCAGGAGAAACTTTTATTCTGGTTTCTCAGTCTGTTTCCTAGTGCCGGTTGGAAGTTCATGCAGTTTTCACTGTAAAACCGAGTTGGAACTAGTACCTCCACATATATATGTATGGAGTGGAGTCTGCAACTGAAAAGAAACTTTGTGTTCCAAACAAGCTAGCTGAAGGACGGCTTTCACACACACTTATCTCTCTGAACTGAGCATGTGGAGAGACGTTCGTTCATCTAGCATAAAGGGAACGGTTTGCAGGAGAAACTTTTACTCTGGATTCTCAGTCTGTATCCTAGTGCCGTTTTGATGTTCCTGCAGTTTTCACTGTAAAATCGAGTTGGAGCTAGTACTTCCCCATATATATGTATGGAGTGGAGTTTACAACTGAAAAGAAACTTTGTGTTCCCTTCAAGCTAGGTGCAGGACGGCTTTCACGCACACTTTTCTCTCAGAACTGAGCATGTGGATAGACGTTCGTTCATCTAGCACCAAGGACACGTGTTGCAGGAGAAACTTTTATTCTGGTTTCTCAGTCTGTTTCCTAGTGCCGGTTTGAAGTTCCTGCAGTTTTCACTGTGAAAACGAGTTTTAGCTAGTAACTCCCCTTATATATGTATGGAGTGGAGATTGCACCTGAAAAGAACCTTTGTGTTCCCAACAAGCTAGGTGAAGTTCGGCTTTCACACACACTTATCCCTCAGAACTGAGCATGTGGAGAGACGTTCGTTCATCTAGCACCAAGGGAACGGGTTGCAGGAGAAACTTTTACTCTGGTTTCTCAGTCTTTTTCTTCCTGCCGTTTTGAAGTTCCTGCAGTTTTCACTGTAAAACCGATTTGGAACTAGTACTTCCCCATATATATGTATGGAGTGGAGTTTGCAACTGAAAATAAACTTTGTGTTCCAAACAAGCTAGCTGAAGGACGGCTTCCACACACACTTATCTCTCTGAACTGAGCATGTGGAGAGACGTTCGTTCATCTAGCATAAAGGGAACGGGTTGCAGGAGAAACTTTTACTCTGGTTTCTCAGTCTGTATCCTAGTGCCGGTTTGATGTTCCTGCAGTTTTCACTGTAATACCGAGTTGGAGCTAGTACTTCCCCATGTATATGTATGGAGTGGAGTTTGCAACTGAAAACAAACTTTGTGTTCCCTTCAAGCTAGGTGCAGGACGGCTTTCACACACACTTATCTCTCAGAACTGACCATGTGGATAGACGTTCGTTCATCTAGCACCAAGGACACGTGTTGCAGGAGAAACTTTTACTCTGGTTTCTCAGTCTGATTCCTAGTGCCGGTTTGAAGTTCCTGCAGTTCTCACTGTGAAAACGAGTTTTAATTAGTAACTCCCCTTATATATGTATGGAGTGGAGATTGCACCTGAAAAGAAACTTTGTTTTCCCAACAAGCTAGCTGAATGAAGGCTTTCACACACACTTATCTCTCAGAACTGAGCATGTGGAGAGACGTTCGTTCATCTAGCACCAAGGGAACGGGTTGCAGGAGAAACTTTTACTCTGGTTTCTCAGTCTTTTTCCTCCTGCCGTTTTGAAGTTCCTGCAGTTTTCACTTTAAAACCGATTTGGAACTAGTACTTCCCCATATATATGTATGGAGTGGAGTTTGCAAGTGAAAATAAACTTTGTATTCCAAACAAGCTAGCTGAAGGACGGCTTTCACACACACTTATCAATCAGAACTGAGCATGTGGAGAGATGTTCGTTCATCTAGCACCAAGGGAACGGGTTGCAGGAGAAACTTTTACTCTGGTTTCTCAGTCTTTTCCTAGTGTCGGTTTGATGTTCCTGCATTTTTCACTGTAAAACCGAGTTGGAACTAGTACCTCCCCATATATATGTATGGAATGGAGTTTGCAACTGAAAAATACTTTGTGTTCCCTTCAAGCAGGAATGAAGGACGGCTTTCACACACACTTATCTCTCAGAACTGAGCATGTGGAGAGACGTTCGTTCATCTAGCACCAAGGACACGTGTTGCAGGAGAAACTTTTACTCTGGTTTCTCAGTCTGTTTCCTAGTGCCGGTTTGAAGTTCCTGCAGTTTTCACTGTGAATACGAGTTTTAGCTATTAACTCTCCTTATATATGTATGGTGTGGAGATGCACCTGAAAAGAACCTTTGTGTTCCCAACAAGCTAGGTGAAGTTCGGCTTTCACACACACTTGTCTCTCAGAACTGAGCATGTGGAGAGATGTTCGTTCATCTAGAACCAAGGACACGTGTTGCAGGAGAAACTTTTACTCTGGTTTCTCAGTCTGTTTCCTAGTGCCGGTTTGATGTTCCTGCAGTTTTCACTGTAAAACCGAGTTGGAGCTAGAACGTCCCCATATATATGTATGGAGTGGAGTTTGCAACTGAAAAGAAACTTTGTGTTCCCTTCAAGCTAGGTGCAGGACGGCTTTCACACACACTTATCTCTCAGAACTGACCATGTGGATAGACGTTCGTTCATCTAGCACCAAGGACACGTGGTGCAGGAGAAACTTTTACTCTGGTTTCTCAGTCTGATTCCTAGTGCCGGTTTGAAGTTCCTGCAGTTTTCACTGTGAAAACGAGCTTTAGCTATTAACTCCCCTTATATATGTATGGTGTGGAGATGCACCTGAAAAGAACCTTTGTGTTCCCAACAAGCTAGGTGAAGTTCGGCTTTCACACACACTTTTGTGTCAGAACTGAGCATGTGGAGAGATGTTCGTTCATCTAGCACCAAGGGAACGGGTTGCAGGAGAAACTTTTACTCTGGTTTCTCAGTCTGTTTCCTAGTGCCGGTTGGAAGTTCCTGCATTTTTCACTGTAAAGCCAAGTTGGAGCTAGTACTTCCCCATATATATGTATGGAGTGGAGTTTGCAACTGAAAAGAAACTTTGTGTTCCCTTCAAGCTAGGTGCAGGACGGCTTTCACACAGACTTATCTCTCAGAACTGACCATGTGGATAGACGTTCGTTCATCTAGCACCAAGGACACGTGTTGCAGGAGAAACTTTTACTCTGGTTTCTCAGTCTGATTCCTAGTGCCGGTTTGAAGTTCCTGCAGTTCTCACTGTGAAAACGAGTTTTAATTAGTATCTCCCCTTATATATGTATGGAGTGGAGATTTCACCTGAAAAGAAACTTTGTGTTCCCAACAAGCTAGGTGAAGTACGGCTTTCACACACACTTGTCTCTCAGAACTGAGCATGTGGAGAGATGTTCGTTCATCTAGCATCAACGGAACGGGTTGCAGGAGAAACTTTTATTCTGGTTTCTCAGTCTGTTTCCTAGTGCCGGTTGGAAGTTCATGCAGTTTTCACTGTAAAACCGAGTTGGAATTAGTACCTCCACATATATATGTATGGAGTGGAGTCTGCAACTGAAAAGAAACTTTGTGTTCCAAACAAGCTAGCTGAAGGACGGCTTTCACACACACTTATCTCTCTGAACTGAGCATGTGGAGAGACGTTCGTTCATCTAGCATAAAGGGAACGGTTTGCAGGAGAAACTTTTACTCTGGTTTCTCAGTCTGTATCCTAGTGCCGGTTTGATGTTCCTGCAGTTTTCACTGTAAAATCGAGTTGGAGCTAGTACTTCCCCATATATATGTATGGAGTGGAGTTTACAACTGAAAAGAAACTTTGTGTTCCCTTCAAGCTAGGTGCAGGACGGCTTTCACGCACACTTATCTCTCAGAACTGAGCATGTGGATAGACGTTCGTTCATCTAGCACCAAGGACACGTGTTGCAGGAGAAACTTTTATTCTTGTTTCTCAGTCTGTTTCCTAGTGCCGGTTTGAAGTTCCTGCAGTTTTCACTGTGAAAACGAGTTTTAATTAGTAACTCCCCTTATATATGTATGGAGTGGAGATTTCACCTGAAAAGAAACTTTGTGTTCCCAACAAGCTAGCTGAATGAAGGCTTTCACACACACTTATCTCTCAGAACTGAGCATGTGGAGAGACGTTCGTTCATCTAGCACCAATGGAACGGGTTGCAGGAGAAACTTTTACTCTGGTTTCTCAGTCTTTTTCCTCCTGCCGTTTTGAAGTTCCTGCAGTTTTCACTGTAAAACCGATTTGGAGCTAGTACCTCCCCATATATATGTATGGAGTGGAGTTTGCAACTGAAAATAAACTTTGTGTTCCAAACAAGCTAGCTGAAGGACGGCTTCCACACACACTTATCTCTCTGAACTGAGCATGTGGAGAGACGTTCGTTCATCTAGCATAAAGGGAACGGGTTGCAGGAGAAACTTTTACTCTGGTTTCTCAGTCTGTATCCTAGTGCCGGTTTGATGTTCCTGCAGTTTTCACTGTAAAACCGAGTTGGAGCTAGTACTTCCCCATGTATATGTATGGAGTGGAGTTTGCAACTGAAAACAAACTTTGTGTTCCCTTCAAGCTAGGTGCAGGACGGCTTTCACACACACTTATCTCTCAGAACTGACCATGTGGATAGACGTTCGTTCATCTAGCACCAAGGACACGTGTTGCAGGAGAAACTTTTACTCTGGTTTCTCACTCTGATTCCTAGTGCCGGTTTGAAGTTCCTGCAGTTCTCACTATGAAAACGAGTTTTAATTAGTAACTCCCCTTATATATGAATGGAGTGGAGATTTCACCTGAAAAGAAACTTTGTGTTCCCAACAAGCTAGGTGAAGTACGGCTTTCACACACACTTGTCTCTCAGAACTGAGCATGTGGAGAGATGTTCGTTCATCTAGCACCAAGGGAACGGGTTGCAGGAGAAACTTTTATTCTGGTTTCTCAGTCTGTTTCCTAGTGCCGGTTGGAATTTCATGCAGTTTTCACTATAAAACCGAGTTGGAACTAGTACCTCCACATATATATGTATGGAGTGGAGTTAGCAACTGGAAAGAAACTGTGTGTTCCTAACAAGCTAGCTGAAGGACGGCTTTCACACACACTTATCAAGCAGAACTGAGCATGTGGGGAGATGTTCGTTCATCTAGCACCAAGGGAACGGGTTGCAGGAGAAACTTTTACTCTGGTTTCTCAGTCTTTTCCTAGTGCCGGTTTGAAGTTCCTGCATTTTTCACTGTAAAACAGAGTTGGAACTAGTACCTCCCCATATATATGTATGGAGTGGAGTTTGCAACTGAAAAATACTTTGTGTTCCCTCCAAGCAGGAATGAAGTTCGGCTTTCACACACACTTGTCTCTCAGAACTGAGCATGTGGAGAGATGTTCGTTCATCTAACACCAAGGGAACGGGTTGCAGGAGAAACTTTTACTCTGGTTTCTCAGTCTGTATCCTAGTGCCGGTTTGATGTTCCTGCAGTTTTCACTGTAAAACCGAGTTGGAGCTAGTACGTCCCCATATATATGTATGGAGTGGTGTTTGCAACTGAAAAGAAACTTTGTGTTCCCTTCAAGCTAGGTGCAGGACGGCTTTCACACACACTTATCTCTCTGAACTGAGCATGTGGAGAGACGTTCGTTCATCTAGCATAAAGGGAACGGGTTGCAGGAGAAACTTTTACTCTGGTTTCTCAGTCTGTTTCCTAGTGCCGGTTTGAAGTTCCTGCAGTTTTCACTGTGAAAACGAGTTTTAGGTAGTAACTCCCCTTATATATGTATGGAGTGGAGATGCACCTGAAAAGAACCTTTGTGTTCCCAACAAGCTAGGTGAATTTCGGCTTTCACACACACTTTTCTCTCAGAACTGAGCATGTGGAGAGATGTTCGTTCATCTAGCACCAAGGGAACGGGTTGCAGGAGAAACTTTTACTCTGGTTTCTCAGTCTGTTTCCTAGTGCCGGTTGGAAGTTCCTGCATTTTTCACTGTAAAACCGAGTTTGAGCTAGTACGTCCCCATATATATGTATGGAGTGGAGTTTGCAACTGAAAAGAAACTTTGTGTTCCCTTCAAGCTAGGTGCAGGACGGCTTTCACACACACTTATCTCTCAGAACTGACCATGTGGATAGACGTTCGTTCATCTAGCACCAAGGACACGTGTTGCAGGAGAAACTTTTACTCTGGTTTCTCAGTCTGATTCCTAGTGCCGGTTTGAAGTTCCTGCAGTTCTCACTGTGAAAACGAGTTTTAATTAGTAACTCCCCTTATATATGTATGGAGTGGAGATTTCACCTGAAAAGAAACTTTGTGTTCCCAACAAGCTAGCTGAATGAAGGCTTTCACACACACTTATCTCTCAGAACTGAGCATGTGGAGAGACGTTCGTTCATCTAGCACCAAGGGAACGGGTTGCAGGAGAAACTTTTACTCTGGTTTCTCAGTCTTTTTCCTCCTGCCGTTTTGAAGTTCCTGCAGTTTTCACTGTAAAACCGATTTGGAACTAGTACTTCCCCATATATATGTATGGAGTGGAGTTTGCAACTGAAAATAAACTTTGTGTTCCAAACAAGCTAGCTGAAGGACGGCTTCCACACACACTTATCTTTCTGAACTGAGCATGTGGAGAGACGTTCGTTCATCTAGCATAAAGGGAACGGGTTGCAGGAGAAACTTTTACTCTGGTTTCTCAGTCTGTATCCTAGTGCCGGTTTGATGTTCCTGCAGTTTTCACTGTAAAACCGAGTTGGAGCTAGTACTTCCCCATGTATATGTATGGAGTGGAGTTTGCAACTGAAAACAAACTTTGTGTTCCCTTCAAGGTAGGTGAAGGACGGCTTTCACACACACTTATCTCTCAGAACTGACCATGTGGATAGACGTTCGTTCATCTAGCACCAAGGACACGTGTTGCAGGAGAAACTTTTACTCTGGTTTCTCAGTCTGATTCCTAGTGCCTGTTTGAAGTTCCTGCAGTTCTCACTGTGAAAACGAGTTTTAATTAGTAACTCCACTTATATATGTATGGAGTGGAGATTTCACCTGAAAAGAAACTTTGTGTTCCCAACAAGCTAGCTGAATGAAGGCTTTCACACACACTTATCTCTCAGAACTGAGCATGTGGAGAGACGTTCGTTCATCTAGCACCAAGGGAACGGGTTGCAGGAGAAACTTTTACTCTGGTTTCTCAGTCTTTTTCCTCCTGCCGTTTTGAAGTTCCTGCAGTTTTCACTGTAAAACCGATTTGGAACTAGTACTTCCCCATATATATGTATGGAGTGGAGTTTGCAACTGAAAATAAACTTTGTGTTCCAAACAAGCTAGCTGAAGGACGGCTTCCACACACACTTATCTTTCTGAACTGAGCATGTGGAGAGACGTTCGTTCATCTAGCATAAAGGGAACGGGTTGCAGGAGAAACTTTTACTCTGGTTTCTCAGTCTGTATCCTAGTGCCGGTTTGATGTTCCTGCAGTTTTCACTGTAAAACCGAGTTGGAGCTAGTACTTCCCCATGTATATGTATGGAGTGGAGTTTGCAACTGAAAACAAACTTTGTGTTCCCTTCAAGGTAGGTGAAGGACGGCTTTCACACACACTTATCTCTCAGAACTGACCATGTGGATAGACGTTCGTTCATCTAGCACCAAGGACACGTGTTGCAGGAGAAACTTTTACTCTGGTTTCTCAGTCTGATTCCTAGTGCCGGTTGGAAGTTTCTGCAGTTCTCACTATGAAAACGAGTTTTAATTAGTAACTCCCCTTATATATGTATGGAGTGGAGATTTCACCTGAAAAGAAAATTTGTGTTCCCAACAAGCTAGGTGAAGTACGGCTTTCACACACACTTGTCTCTCAGAACTGAGCATGTGGAGAGATGTTCGTTCATCTAGCACCAAGGGAACGGGTTGCAGGAGAAACTTTTATTCTGGTTTCTCAGTCTTTTCCTAGTGCCGGGTTGAAGTTCCTGCATTTTTCACTGTAAAACAGAGTTGGAACTAGTACCTCCCCATATATATGTATGGAGTGGAGTTTGCAACTGAAAAATACTTTGTGTTCCCTTCAAGCAGGAATGAAGTTCGGCTTTCACACACACTTGTCTCTCAGAACTGAGCATGTGGAGAGATGTTCGTTCATCTAACACCAAGGGAACGGGTTGCAGGAGAAACTTTTACTCTGGTTTCTCAGTCTGTATCCTAGTGCCGGTTTGATGTTCCTGCAGTTTTCACTGTAAAACCGAGTTGGAGCTAGTACGTCCCCATATATATGTATGGAATGGAGTTTGCAACTGAAAAGAAACATTGTGTTCCCTTCAAGCTAGGTGCAGGACGGCTTTCACACACACTTGTCTCTCAGAACTGAGCATGTGGAGAGATGTTCGCTCATCTAGCACCAAGGGAACGGGTTGCAGGAGAAACTTTTACTCTGGTTTCTCAGTCTTTTTCCTCCTGCCGGTTGGAAGTTCCTGCATTTTTCACTGTAAAACCGAGTTGGAGCTAGTACTTCCCCATATATATGTATGGAGTGGAGTTTGCAACTGAAAAGAAACTTTGTGTTCCCTTCAAGCTAGGTGCAGGACGGCTTTCACACACACTTATCTCTCAGAACTGACCATGTGGATAGACGTTCGTTCATCTAGCACCAAGGACACGTGTTGCAGGAGAAACTTTTACTCTGGTTTCTCAGTCTGTTTCCTAGTGCCGGTTTGGTGTTCCTGCAGTTCTCACTATGAAAACGAATTTTAATTAGTAACTCCCCTTATATATGTATGGAGTGGAGATATCACCTGAAAAGAAACTTTGTTTTCCCAACAAGCTAGGTGAAGTACGGCTTTCACACACACTTGTCTCTCAGAACTGAACATGTGGAGAGATGTTCGTTCATCTAGCACCAAGGGAACGGGTTGCAGGAGAAACTTTTATTCTGGTTTCTCAGTCTGTTTCCTAGTGCCGGTTGGAAGTTCATGCAGTTTTCACTGTAAAACCGAGTTGGAACTAGTACCTCCACATATATATGTATGGAGTGGAGTCTGCAACTGAAAAGAAACTTTGTGTTCCTAACAAGCTAGCTGAAGGACGGCTTTCACACACACTTATCAATCAGAACTGAGCATGTGGAGAGATGTTCGTTCATCTAGCACCAAGGGAACGGGTTGCAGGAGAAACTTTTACTCTGGTTTCTCAGTCTGTATCCTAGTGCCGGTTTGATGTTCCTGCAGTTTTCACTGTAAAACCGAGTTGGAGCTAGTACGTCCCCATATATATGTATGGAGTGGAGTTTGCAACTGAAAAGAAACTTTGTGTTCCCTTCAAGCTAGGTGCAGGACGGCTTTCACACACACATATCTCTCAGAACTGAGCATGTGGAGAGACGTTCGTTCATCTAACACCGATGGAACGGGTTGCAGGAGAAACTTTTACTCTGGTTTCTCAGTCTGTTTCCTAGTGCCGGTTTGAAGTTCCTGCAGTTTTCACTGTGAAAACGAGTTTTAGCTAGTAACTCCCCTTATATATGTATGGAGTGGAGATTGCACCTGAAAAGAACCTTTGTGTTCCCAACAAGCTAGGTGAAGTTCGGCTTTCACACACACTTGTCTCTCAGATCTGAGCATGTGGAGAGATGTTCGTTTATCTAGCACCAAGGGAACGGGTTGCAGGAGAAACTTTTACTCTGGTTTCTCAGTCTGTTTCCTAGTGCCGGTTGGAAGTTCCTGCATTTTTCACTGTAAAACCGTGTTGGAGCTAGTACTTCCCCATATATATGTATGGAGTGGAGTTTGCAACTGAAAAGAAACTTTGTGTTCCCAACAAGCTAGCTGAATGAAGGCTTTCACACACACTTATCTCTCAGAACTGAGCATGTGGAGAGACGTTCTTTCA
The DNA here is from genome assembly GCF_048773025.1 of Camelus bactrianus. Taxonomy (NCBI): domain Eukaryota; kingdom Metazoa; phylum Chordata; class Mammalia; order Artiodactyla; family Camelidae; genus Camelus; species Camelus bactrianus. Next base: position 29,201,405 of record NC_133567.1, read on the forward strand.
TCTAGCACCAAGGGAACGGGTTGCAGGAGAAACTTTTACTCTGGTTTCTCAGTCTTTTTCCTCCTGCCGTTTTGAAGTTCCTGCAGTTTTCACTTTAAAACCGATTTGGAACTAGTACTTCCCCATATATATGTATGGAGTGGAGTTTGCAACTGAAAATAAACTTTGTATTCCAAACAAGCTAGCTGAAGGACGGCTTTCACACACACTTATCAATCAGAACTGAGCATGTGGAGAGATGTTCGTTCATCTAGCACCAAGGGAACGGGTTGCAGGAGAAACTTTTACTCTGGTTTCTCAGTCTTTTCCTAGTGCCGGTTTGATGTTCCTGCATTTTTCACTGTAAAACCGAGTTGGAACTAGTATCTCCCCATATATATGTATGGAGTGGAGTTTGCAACTGAAAAATACTTTGTGTTCCCTTCAAGCAGGAATGAAGGACGGCTTTCACACACACTTGTCTCTCAGAACTGAGCATGTGGAGAGATGTTCGTTCATCTAGAACCAAGGACACGTGTTGCAGGAGAAACTTTTACTCTGGTTTCTCAGTCTGTTTCCTAGTGCCGGTTTGATGTTCCTGCAGTTTTCACTGTAAAACCGAGTTGGAGCTAGTACGTCCCCATATATATGTATGGAGTGGAGTTTGCAACTGAAAAGAAACTTTGTGTTCCCTTCAAGCTAGGTGCAGGACGGCTTTCACACACACTTATCTCTCAGAACTGACCATGTGGATAGACGTTCGTTCATCTAGCACCAAGGACACGTGTTGCAGGAGAAACTTTTACTCTGGTTTCTCAGTCTGATTCCTAGTGCCGGTTTGAAGTTCCTGCAGTTCTCACTGTGAAAACGAGTTTTAATTAGTAACTCCCCTTATATATGTATGGAGTGGAGATTTCACCTGAAAAGAAACTTTGTGTTCCCAACAAGCTAGCTGAATGAAGGCTTTCACACACACTTATCTCTCAGAACTGAGCATGTGGAGAGACGTTCGTTCATCTAGCACCAAGGGAACGGGTTGCAGGAGAAACTTTTACTCTGGTTTCTCAGTCTTTTTCCTCCTGCCGTTTTGAAGTTCCTGCAGTTTTCACTGTAAAACCGATTTGGAACTAGTACTTCCCCATATATATGTATGGAGTGGAGTTTGCAACTGAAAATAAACTTTGTGTTCCAAACAAGCTAGCTGAAGGACGGCTTCCACACACACTTATCTTTCTGAACTGAGCATGTGGAGAGACGTTCGTTCATCTAGCATAAAGGGAACGGGTTGCAGGAGAAACTTTTACTCTGGTTTCTCAGTCTGTATCCTAGTGCCGGTTTGATGTTCCTGCAGTTTTCACTGTAAAACCGAGTTGGAGCTAGTACTTCCCCATGTATATGTATGGAGTGGAGTTTGCAACTGAAAACAAACTTTGTGTTCCCTTCAAGGTAGGTGAAGGACGGCTTTCACACACACTTATCTCTCAGAACTGACCATGTGGATAGACGTTCGTTCATCTAGCACCAAGGACACGTGTTGCAGGAGAAACTTTTACTCTGGTTTCTCAGTCTGATTCCTAGTGCCTGTTTGAAGTTCCTGCAGTTCTCACTGTGAAAACGAGTTTTAATTAGTAACTCCACTTATATATGTATGGAGTGGAGATTTCACCTGAAAAGAAACTTTGTGTTCCCAACAAGCTAGCTGAATGAAGGCTTTCACACACACTTATCTCTCAGAACTGAGCATGTGGAGAGACGTTCGTTCATCTAGCACCAAGGGAACGGGTTGCAGGAGAAACTTTTACTCTGGTTTCTCAGTCTGTATCCTAGTGCCGGTTTGATGTTCCTGCAGTTTTCACTGTAAAACCGAGTTGGAGCTAGTACTTCCCCATGTATATGTATGGAGTGGAGTTTGCAACTGAAAACAAACTTTGTGTTCCCTTCAAGGTAGGTGAAGGACGGCTTTCACACACACTTATCTCTCTGAACTGAGCATGTGGAGAGACGTTCGTTCATCTAGCATAAAGGGAACGGGTTGCAGGAGAAACTTTTACTCTGGTTTCTCAGTCTGTTTCCTAGTGCCGGTTTGAAGTTCCTGCAGTTTTCACTGTGAAAACGAGTTTTAGGTAGTAACTCCCCTTATATATGTATGGAGTGGAGATGCACCTGAAAAGAACCTTTGTGTTCCCAACAAGCTAGGTGAATTTCGGCTTTCACACACACTTTTCTCTCAGAACTGAGCATGTGGAGAGATGTTCGTTCATCTAGCACCAAGGGAACGGGTTGCAGGAGAAACTTTTACTCTGGTTTCTCAGTCTGTTTCCTAGTGCCGGTTGGAAGTTCCTGCATTTTTCACTGTAAAACCGAGTTTGAGCTAGTACTTCCCCATATATATGTATGGAGTGGAGTTTGCAACTGAAAAGAAACTTTGTGTTCCCTTCAAGCTAGGTGCAGGACGGCTTTCACACACACTTATCTCTCAGAACTGACCATGTGGATAGACGTTCGTTCATCTAGCACCAAGGACACGTGTTGCAGGAGAAACTTTTACTCTGGTTTCTCAGTCTGATTCCTAGTGCCGGTTGGAAGTTCCTGCAGTTCTCACTATGAAAACGAGTTTTAATTAGTAACTCCCCTTATATATGTATGGAGTGGAGATTTCACCTGAAAAGAAAATTTGTGTTCCCAACAAGCTAGGTGAAGTACGGCTTTCACACACACTTGTCTCTCAGAACTGAGCATGTGGAGAGATGTTCGTTCATCTAGCACCAAGGGAACGGGTTGCAGGAGAAACTTTTATTCTGGTTTCTCAGTCTTTTCCTAGTGCCGGGTTGAAGTTCCTGCATTTTTCACTGTAAAACAGAGTTGGAACTAGTACCTCCCCATATATATGTATGGAGTGGAGTTTGCAACTGAAAAATACTTTGTGTTCCCTTCAAGCAGGAATGAAGTTCGGCTTTCACACACACTTGTCTCTCAGAACTGAGCATGTGGAAAGTTGTTCGTTCATCTAACACCAAGGGAACGGGTTGCAGGAGAAACTTTTACTCTGGTTTCTCAGTCTGTATCCTAGTGCCGGTTTGATGTTCCTGCAGTTTTCACTGTAAAACCGAGTTGGAGCTAGTACGTCCCCATATATATGTATGGAGTGGAGTTTGCAACTGAAAAGAAACATTGTGTTCCCTTCAAGCTAGGTGCAGGACGGCTTTCACACACACTTATCTCTCTGAACTGAGCATGTGGAGAGACGTTCGTTCATCTAGCATAAAGGGAACGGGTTGCAGGAGAAACTTTTACTCTGGTTTCTCAGTCTGTTTCCTAGTGCCGGTTTGAAGTTCCTGCAGTTTTCACTGTGAAAACGAGTTTTAGGTAGTAACTCCCCTTATATATGTATGGAGTGGAGATGCACCTGAAAAGAACCTTTGTGTTCCCAACAAGCTAGGTGAATTTCGGCTTTCACACACACTTTTCTCTCAGAACTGAGCATGTGGAGAGATGTTCGTTCATCTAGCACCAAGGGAACGGGTTGCAGGAGAAACTTTTACTCTGGTTTCTCAGTCTGTTTCCTAGTGCCGGTTGGAAGTTCCTGCATTTTTCACTGTAAAACCGAGTTTGAGCTAGTACTTCCCCATATATATGTATGGAGTGGAGTTTGCAACTGAAAAGAAACTTTGTGTTCCCTTCAAGCTAGGTGCAGGACGGCTTTCACACACACTTATCTCTCAGAACTGACCATGTGGATAGACGTTCGTTCATCTAGCACCAAGGACACGTGTTGCAGGAGAAACTTTTACTCTGGTTTCTCAGTCTGATTCCTAGTGCCGGTTTGAAGTTCCTGCAGTTCTCACTGTGAAAACGAGTTTTAATTAGTAACTCCCCTTATATACGTATAGAGTGGAGATTTCACCTGAAAAGAATCTTTGTGTTCCCAACAAGCTAGGTGAAGTACGGCTTTCACACACACTTGTCTCTCAGAACTGAGCATGTGGATAGATGTTCGTTCATCTAGCACCAAGGGAACGGGTTGCAGGAGAAACTTTTATTCTGGTTTCTCAGTCTGTTTCCTAGTGCCGGTTGGAAGTTCATGCAGTTTTCACTGTAAAACCGAGTTGGAACTAGTACCTCCACATATATATGTATGGATTGGAGTCTGCAACTGAAAAGAAACTTTGTGTTCCAAACAAGCTAGCTGAAGGACGGCTTTCACACACACTTATCTCTCTGAACTGAGCATGTGGAGAGACGTTCGTTCATCTAGCATAAAAGGATCGGTTTGCAGGAGAAACTTTTACTCTGGTTTCTCAGTCTGTATCCTAGTGCCGGTTAGATGTTCCTGCAGTTTTCACTGTAAAATCGAGTTGGAGCTAGTACTTCCCCATATATATGTATGGAGTGGAGTTTACAACTGAAAAGAAACTTTGTGTTCCCAACAAGCTAGGTGAAGTACGGCTTTCACACACACTTGTCTCTCAGAACTGAGCATGTGGAGACATGTTCGCTCATCTAGCACCAAGGGAACGGGTTGCAGGAGAAACTTTTACTCTGGTTTCTCAGTCTTTTTCCTCCTGCCGGTTGGAAGTTCCTGCATTTTTCACTGTAAAACCGAGTTGGAGCTAGTACTTCCCCATATATATGTATGGAGTGGAGTTTGCAACTGAAAAGAAACTTTGTGTTCCCTTCAAGCTAGGTGCAGGACGGCTTTCACACACACTTATCTCTCAGAACTGACCATGTGGATAGACGTTCGTTCATCTAGCACCAAGGACACGTGATGCAGGAGAAACTTTTACTCTGGTTTCTCAGTCTGTTTCCTAGTGCCGGTTTGGTGTTCCTGCAGTTCTCACTGTGAAAACGAATTTTAATTAGTAACTCCCCTTATATATGTATGGAGTGGAGATATCACCTGAAAAGAAACTTTGTTTTCCCAACAAGCTAGGTGAAGTACGGCTTTCACACACACTTGTCTCTCAGAACTGAACATGTGGAGAGATGTTCGTTCATCTAGCACCAAGGGAACGGGTTGCAGGAGAAACTTTTATTCTGGTTTCTCAGTCTGTTTCCTAGTGCCGGTTGGAAGTTCATGCAGTTTTCACTGTAAAACCGAGTTGGAACTAGTACCTCCACATATATATGTATGGAGTGGAGTCTGCAACTGAAAAGAAACTTTGTGTTCCTAACAAGCTAGCTGAAGGACGGCTTTCACACACACTTATCAATCAGAACTGAGCATGTGGAGGGATGTTCGTTCATCTAGCACCAAGGGAACGGGTTGCAGGAGAAACTTTTACTCTGGTTTCTCAGTCTGTATCCTAGTGCCGGTTTGATGTTCCTGCAGTTTTCACTGTAAAACCGAGTTGGAGCTAGTACGTCCCCATATATATGTATGGAGTGGAGTTTGCAACTGAAAAGAAACTTTGTGTTCCCTTCAAGCTAGGTGCAGGACGGCTTTCACACACACATATCTCTCAGAACTGAGCATGTGGAGAGACGTTCGTTCATCTAACACCGAGGGAACGGGTTGCAGGAGAAACTTTTACTCTGGTTTCTCAGTCTGTTTCCTAGTGCCGGTTGGAAGTTCCTGCAGTTTTCACTGTGAAAACGAGTTTTAGCTAGTAACTCCCCTTATATATGTATGGAGTGGAGATTGCACCTGAAAAGAACCTTTGTGTTCCCAACAAGCTAGGTGAAGTACGGCTTTCACACACACTTGTCTCTCAGAACTGAGCATGTGGAGAGATGTTCGTTCATCTAGCACCAAGGGAACGGGTTGCAGGAGAAACTTTTATTCTGGTTTCTCAGTCTGTTTCCTAGTGCCGGTTGGAAGTTCATGCAGTTTTCACTGTAAAACCGAGTTGGAACTAGTACCACCACATATATATGTATGGAGTGGAGTTTGCACCTGAAAAGAATCTTTGAGTTCCAAACAAGATAGCTGAAGGACGGCTTTCAGACACACTTATCTCTCAGAACTGAGCATGTGGAGAGACGTTCGTTCATCTTGAACCAAGGGAACGGGATGCAGGAGAAACTTTTACTCTGGTTTCTCATTCTGTTTCCTACTGCCGGTTTTAAGTTCCTGCAATTTTCAGTGTAAAACCGAGTTGGAACTAGTTACCTCCCCATGTATTTGTATGGAGTGGAGTTTGCACCTGAAAAGAAACTTTGTATTCCCAACAAGCTAGCTGAATGTCGTCTTTCACACACACATATCAATCAGAACTGAGCATGTGGAGAGATGTTCGTTCATCTAGCACCAATGGAACGGGTTGCAGGAGAAATTTTTACTCTGGTTTCTCAGTCTGTTTCCTACTGCCGGTTTAAAATTCCTGCAGTTTACACTGTAAAACCGTGTTGGAGCTAGTATTTCCCCATATATATTTATGGAGTGGAGTTTGCAACTGTAAAGAAACTTTGTGTTCCCTTCAAGCTAGGTGAAGGACGGCTTTCACACACACTTATCTCTCAGAACTGAGCATGTGGAGAGACGTTCGTTCATCTAACACCGAGGGAACGGGTTGCAGGAGAAACTTTTACTCTGGTTTCTCAGTCTGTTTCCTAGTGCCGGTTGGAAGTTCCTGCAGTTTTCACTGTAAAAACGAGTTGGAAATTGTACCTCCCCACATATATGTATGGAGTGGAGTTTGCAACTGAAAAGGAACTTTCTGTTCCCTTCAAGCTAGGTGCAGGACGGCTTTCACACACACTTATCTCTCAGAACTGTCCATGTGGATAGATGTTTGTTCATCTAGCAACAAGGACACGTGTTGCAGGAGAAATTTTTACTCTGGTTTCTCAGTCTGTTTCCTAGTGCCGGTTTGAAATTCCTGCAGTTTTCAGTGTAAAACCTAGTTGGAACTAGTTACCTCCCCATGTATATGTATGGAGTGGAGTTTGCACCTGAAAAGAAACTTTGTATTCCCAACATGCTAGCTGAAGGTCGTCTTTCACACACACTTATCAATCAGAACTGAGCATGTGGAGAGATGTTCGTTCATCTAGCACCAAGGGAACGGGTTGCAGGAGAAACTTTTACTCTGGTTTCTCAGTCTGTTTCCTAGTGCCGGTTGGAAGTTCCTGCAGTTTTCACTGTAAAACCCAGTTGGAACTAGTACCTCCCCATATATATGTATGGAGAGGAGATTGCAACTGAAAAAAACTTAGTGTTCCCTTCAAGCTGGGTGAAGGACGGCCTTCACACACCCTTATCTCTCTGAACTGAGCATGTGGAGAGACGTTTTTTCATCTAGCAACAAGGGAACGGGTTGCAGGAGAAACTTTTACTCTGGTTTCTTAGTCTGTTTCCTAGTGCCTGTTGGAAGTTCCTGCAGTTTTCACTGTAAACAGATTTGGAATTATTACTTCCCCATATATATGTATGGAGTGGAGTTTGAAAATGAAAAGTAACTTTGTGTTCCAAACATGCTAGCTGAAGTACGGCTTTCACACACACTTATCTCTCACACCTGACCATGTCGAGACACGTTCGTTCACCTAGCACAAAGGGAACGGGTTGCAGGAGAAACTTTTACTCTGGTTTCTCAGTCTGTTTCCTAGTGCCGGTTCGATGTTCCTGCAGTTTTCACTGTAATACCGAGTTGGAGGTAGTACTTCCCCATATATATTTATGGAGTGGAGTTTGCAACTGAAAAGAAACTTTCTTTTCACTTCAATCTAGGTGCAGGACGGCTTTCACACACACTTATCTCTCAGAACTGAGCATGTGGAGAGACGTTCGTTCATCTAGCACCAAGGGAACGGGTTGCAGGAGAAACTTTTACTCTGGTTTCTCAGTCTGTTTCCTAGTGCCGGGTGGAAGTTCCTGCAGTTTTCCCTGTAAAACCGAGTTGTAACTCGTACCTCCCCATATATATGTCTGGAGTGGAGTTTGCAACTGAAAAGAACTTTGTGTTCCAAACAAGCTAGGTGAAGGACGGCTTTCACACACACTTATCTCTCAAAACTGAGCATGTGGAGAGACGTTCGTTCATCTAGCACCAAGGGAACGGGTTGCAGGAGAAACTTTTACTCTGGTTTCTCAGTCTGTTTCCTACTGCCGGTTTGAATTTCCTGCAGTTTTCACTGTAAAACCGAGTTGGAACTAGTTACCTCCCCATGTATATGTAAGGAGTGGAGTTTGCACTTGAAAAAAACTTTGTATTCCCAACAAGCTAGCTGAAGGACGGCTTTCACACACACTTGACTTTCAGAACTGAGCATGTGGAGAGAAGTTCGTTCATCTAGCACCGAGGGAACGGGTTGTAAGAGAAACTTTTACACTGGTTTCTCAGTCTTTTTCCTTGTGCCGGTTTGAAGTTCCTGAAGTTTTCACTGTAAAACCGATTTGGAACTAGTACTTCCCCATATATATGTATGGAGTGGAGTTTGCAACTGAAAAGAAACTTTGTGTTCCCAACAAGCTAGGTGAAGGACGGCTTTCACACACACTTATCTCTCAGAACTGAGCATGTGGAGAGACGGTCGTTCACCTAGCAAAAAGGGAACGGGTTGCAGGAGAAATTTTTACTCTGGTTTCTCAGTCTGTTTCCTAGTGCCGGTTGAAAGTTCCTGCAGTTTTCACTGTAAAACCGAGTTGGAACAAGTACCTCCCCATATATATGTATGGAGTGGAGTTTGCAACTGAAAAAACTTTGTGTTCCCTTCAAGCAGGGTGAAGGACGGCTTTCACACACACTTATCTCTCAGAACTGAGCATGTGGAGAGACGTTCGTTCATCTACCACCAAGGGAACGGGTTGCAGGAGAAACTTTTACTCTGGTTTCTCAGTCTGTTTCCTAGTGCCGGTTTGATGTTCCTGCAGTTTTCACTGTAAAACCGAGTTGGAGGTAGTACTTCCCCATATATATGTATGGAGTGGAGTTTGCAACTGAAAAGAAACTTTCTGTTCCCTTGAAGCTAGGTGCAGGACGGCTTTCACACACACTTATCTCTCAGAACTGACCATGTGGATAGACGTTTGTTCATCTAGCAACAAGGACACGTGTTGCAGGAGAAACTTTTACTCTGGTTTCTCAGTCTGTTTCCTAGTGCCGGTTTGAAGTTCCTGCAGTTTTCAGGGTAAAACCTAGTTGGAACTAGTTACCTCCCCATGTATATGTATGGAGTGGAGTTTGCACCTGAAAAGAAACTTTGTATTCCCAACAAGCTAGCTGAAGGTCGTCTTTCACACACAATTATCAGTCAGAACTGAGCATGTGGAGAGATGTTCGTTCATCTAGCGCCAAGGGAACGGGTTGCAGGAGAAAGTTTTACTCTGGTTTCTCAGTCTGTTTCCTAGTGCCGGTTGGAAGTTCCTGCAGTTTTCACTGTAAAACCCAGTTGGAACTAGTACCTCCCCATATATATGTATGGAGTGGAGTTTGCAACTGAAAAAAACTTTGTGTTCCCTTCAAGCTGGGTGAAGGACGGCTTTCACACACCCTTATCTCTCAGAACTGAGCATGTGGAGAGACGTTTTTTCATCTAGCAACAAGGGAACGGGTTGCAGGAGAAACTTTTACTCTGGTTTTTAGTCTGTTTCCTAGTGCCTGTTGGAAGTTCCTGCAGTTTTCACTGTAAAACCGATTTGGAATTATTACTTCCCATATATATGTATGGAGTGGAGTTTGAAAATGAAAAGTAACTTTGTGTTCCAAACAGGCTAGCTGAAGTACGGCTTTCACACACACTTATCTCTCAGACCTGACCATGTCGAGACACGTTCGTTCACCTAGCACAAAGGGAGCGGGTTGCAGGAGAAATTTTACTCTGGTTTCTCAGTCTGTTTCCTAGTGCCGGTTCGATGTTCCTGCAGTTTTCACTGTAATACCGAGTTGGAGGTAGTACTTCCCCATATATATTTATGGAGTGGAGTTTGCAACTGAAAAGAAACTTTCTTTTCACTTCAATCTAGGTGCAGGACGGCTTTCACACACACTTATCTCTCAGAACTGAGCATGTGGAGAGACGTTCGTTCATCTAGCACCAAGGGAAAGGGTTGCAGGAGAAACTTTTACTCTGGTTTCTCAGTCTGTTTCCTAGTGCCGGGTGGAAGTTCCTGCAGTTTTCCCTGTAAAACCGAGTTGTAACTCGTACCTCCCCATATATATATCTGGAGTGGAGTTTGCAACTGAAAAGAACTTTGTGTTCCAAACAAGCTAGCTGAAGGACGGCTTTCACACACACTTATCTCTCAGAACTGAGCATGTGGAGAGACGTTCGTTCATCTAGCATCAAGGGAACGGGTTGCAGGAGAAACTTTTACTCTTGTTTCTCAGTCTGTTTAATACTGCCGGTTTGAATTTCCTGCAGTTTTCACTGTAAAACCGAGTTGGAACTAGTTACCTCCCCATGTATATGTAAGGAGTGGAGTTTGCACTTGAAAAAAACTTTGTATTCCCAACAAGCTAGCTGAAGGACGGCTTTCACACACACTTGTCTTTCAGAACTGAGCATGTGGAGAGAAGTTCGTTCATCTAGCACCGAGGGAACGGGTTGCAAGAGAAACTTTTACACTGGTTTCTCAGTCTTTTTCCTTGTGCCGGTTTGAAGTTCCTGAAGTTTTCACTGTAAAACCGATTTGGAACTAGTACTTCCCCATATATATGTATGGAGTGAAGTTTGCAACTGAAAAGAAACTTTGTGTTCCCTTCAAGCTAGGAGAAGGACGGCTTTCACACACACTTATATCTCAGAACTGACCATGTGGATAGACGTTCGTTCATTTAGCACCAAGGACACGTGTTGCAGGAGAAACTTTTACTCTGGTTTCTCAGTCTGTTTCCTACTGCCGGTTTGAAATTCCTGCAGTTTACACTGTAAAACCGTGTTGGAGCTAGTACTTCCCCATATATATTTATGGAGTGGAGTTTGCACCTGAAAAGAAACTTTGAGTTCCAAACAAGATAGCTGAAGGACGGCTTTCACACACACTCATCTCTCAGAACTGAGCAAGTGGAGAGACGTTCGTTCATCTTGCACCAAGGGAACGGGATGCAGGAGAAACTTTTACTCTGGTTTCTCAGTCTTTTTCCTACTGCCGGTTTGAAGTTCCTGCAGTTTTCACTGCAAAACGATTTGGAACTATTAATTCCCCATATATATGTATGGAGTGGAGTTTGCAACTGAAAAAAACTTTGTGTTCCCTTCAAGCAGGGTGAAGGACGGCTTTCACACACACTTTTCTCTCTGAACTGAGCATGTGGAGAGACGTTCGTTCATCTAGCACAAAGGGAAAGGGTTGCAGGAGAAACTTTTACTCTGGTTTTTCAGTCTGTATCCTAGTGCCGGTTTGAATTTCCTGCAGTTTTCACTGTAAAACGGAGTTGGAGCTAGTACTTCCCCATATATATATATAGATTGGAGTTTGCAACTGAAAAGAAACTTTGTGTTCACTTCAAGCTAGGTGAAGGACGGCTTTCACACACACTTATCTCTCAGAACTGACCATGTGGATAGACGTTCGTTCATCTAGCACCAAGGACACGTGTTGCAGTGGAAACTTTTACTCTGGTTTCTCAGTCTGTTTCCTAGTGCCGGTTTGAAGTTCCTGCAGTTTTCACTGTGAAAACGAGTTTTAGCAAGTAACTCACCTTATATATGTATGGAGTGAAGATTGAACCTGAAAAGAAACTTTGTGTTCCCAACAATTTAGATGAAGTACGGCTTTCACACACACTTGTCTCTCAGAAATGAGCATGTGGAGAGACGTTCGTTCATCTAGCACCAAGGGAACGGGTTGCTGGAGAAACTTTTACTCTGGTTTCTCAGTCTGTTTCCTAGTGCCGGTTGGAAGTTCATGCAGTTTTCACTGTAAAACCGAGTTGGAACTAGTACCTCCACATATATATGTATGGAGTGGAGTTTGCACCTGAAAAGAAACTTTGAGTTCCAAACAAGATAGCTGAAGGACGGCTTTCACACACACTTATCTCTCAGAACTGAGCATGTGGAGAGACGTTCGTTCATCTTGCACAAAGGGAACGGGATGCAGGAGAAACTTTTACTCTGGTTTCTCAGTCTGTTTCCTACTGCCGGTTTTAAATTCCTGCAGTTTTCAGTGTAAAACCGGGTTGGAACTAGTTACCTCCCCATGTATTTGTATGGAGTGGAGTTTGCACCTGAAAAGAAACTTTGTATTCCCAACAATCTAGCTGAATGTCGTCTTTCACACACACATATCAATCAGAACTGAGCATGTGGAGAGATGTTCGTTCATCTAGCACCAAGGGAACGGTTTGCAGGAGAAATTTTACTCTGGTTTCTCAGTCTGTTTCCTAGTGCCGGTTGGAAGTTCCTGCAGTTTTCACTGTAAAACCGAGTTGGAACTAGTAGTTCCCCATATATATGTATGGATTGGAGTTTGCAAGTGAAAAGAAACTTTGTGTTCCCTTCAAGCTAGGTGAAGGACCGCTTTCACACACACTTATCTCTCAGAACTTACCATGTGGATAGACGTTCGTTCATCTAGCACCAAGGGAACGGGTTGCAGGAGAAACTTTTACTCTGGTTTCTCAGTCTGCTTCCTACTGCCGGTTTGAAATTCCTGCAGTTTTCACTGTGAAAACGAGTTTTAGCTAGTAACTCCCCTTATATATGTATGGAGTGGAGATAGCACCTGAAAAGAAACTTTGTGTTCCAAACAAGCTAGCTGAAGGACGGCTTTCAAACACACTTATCTGTCAGAACTGAGCATGTGGAGAGACGTTCGATCATCTAGCACCAAGGGAACGGGTTGCAGGAGAAACTTTTGCTCTGGTTTCTCAGTCTTTTTCCTAGTGCCGTTTGGAAGTTCCTGCAGTTTTCACTGTAAAACCGATTTCTAGATAGTACCTCCCCATATATATGTATGGAGTGGAGTTTGCACCTGAAAAGAAACTTTGTATTCCCAACAAGCTAGCTGGAGTTCTTCTTTCACACACAATTATCTCTCAGAACTGAGCATGTGGAGAGACGTCCTTTCATCTAGCACCAAGGGAACGGGTTGCAGGAGAAATTTTTACTCTGGTTTCTCAGTCTGTTTCCTAGTGCCGGTTGGAAGTTCCTGCAGTTTTCACTGTAAAAACGAGTTGGAAATTGTACCTCCCCACATATATGTATGGAGTGGAGTTTGCAACTGAAAAAAACTGTGTGTTCCCTTCAAGCAGGGTGAAGGACGGATTTCACACACCCTTATCTCTCTGAACTGAGCATGTGGAGAGACGTTCGTTCATCTAGCACAAAGGGAACGGGTTGCAGGAGAAACTTTTACTCTGGTTTCTCAGTCTGTTTCCTACTGCCGGGTGGAAGTTCCTGCAGTTTTCACTGTAAAACAGTGTTGTAACTCGTACCTCCCCATATATATGTATGGAGTGGAGTTTGCAACTGAAAAGAACTTTGTGTTCCAAACAAGCTAGCTGAAGGACGGCTTTCACACACACATATCTCTCAGAACTGAGCATGTGGAAAGACGTTCGTTCATCTAACACCAAGGGAATGGGTTGCAGGAGAAACTTTTACTCTGTTTTCTCAGTCTGTTTCCTACTGCAGGTTTGAAGTTCCTGCAGTTTTCACTGTAAAACCGAGTTGGAACTAGTTACCTCCCCATGTATATGTATGGAGTGGAGTTTGCACCTGAAAAGAAACTTTGTATTCCCAAAAAGCTAGCTGAAGGACGGCTTTCACACACACTTATCAATCAGAACTGAGCACGTGGAGAGATGTTCGTTCATCTAGCACCAAGGGAACGGGTTGCAGGAGAAACTTTTACTCTGGTTTTTCAGTCTGTTTCCTAGTGCCGGTTTGAAGTTCCTGCAGTTTTCACTGTAAAACCGAGTTGGAACTAGTACCTCTCCATATATATGTATGGAGTGGAGTATGCAATTGAAAACAAACTTTGTTTTTCAAACAAGCTAGCTGAAGGACGGCTTTCACACACACTTATCTTTCACAACTGAGCATGTGGAGAGACGTTCGTTCATCTAGCAACGAGGGAACGGGTTGCTGGAGAAACTTTTACTCTGGTTTCTCAGTCTTTTTCCTAGTGCCGGTTTGAAGTTCCTGCAGTTTTCACTGTAAAACCGATTTGGAACTAGTACTTCCCCATATATATGTATGGATTGGAGTTTGCAAGTGAAAAGAAACTTTGTGTTCCCTTCAAGCTAGGTGAAGGACCGCTTTCACACACACTTATCTCTCAAAACTTACCATGTGGATAGACGTTCTTTCATCTAGCACCAAGGGAACGGGTTGCAGGAGAAACTTTTACTCTGGTTTCTCAGTCTGCTTCCTACTGCCGGTTTGAAGTTCCTGCAGGTTTCACTGTGAAAAAGAGTTTTAGCTAGTAACTCCCCTTATATATGTATGGAGTGGAGATTGCACCTGAAAAGAAACTTTGTGTTCCAAACAAGCTAGCTGAAGGACGGCTTTCACACACACTTATCTGTCAGAACTGAGCATGTGGAGAGACGTTCGATCATCTAGCACCAAGGGAACGGGTTGCAGGAGAAACTTTTACTCTGGTTTCTCAGTCTTTTTCCTAGTGCCGTTAGGAAGTTCCTGCAGTTTTCACTGTAAAACCGATTTCTAGATAGTACCTCCCCATATATATGTATGGAGTGGAGTTTGCACCTGAAAAGAAACTTTGTATTCTCAACAATCTAGCTAGAGTTCTTCTTTCACACACAATTATCTCTCAGAACTGAGCATGTGGAGAGACGTCCTTTCATCTAGCACCAAGGGAACGGGTTGCAGGAGAAATTTTTACTCTGGTTTCTCAGTCTGTTTCCTAGTGCCGGTTGGAAGTTCCTGCAGTTTTCACTGTAAAACCGATTTGGAACTAGTACTACCCCATATATATGTATGGATTGGAGTTTGCAAGTGAAAAGAAACTTTGTGTTCCCTTCAAGCTAGGTGAAGGACCGCTTTCACACACACTTATCTCTCAGAACTTACCATGTGGATAGACGTTCGTTCATCTAGCACCAAGGGAACGGGTTGCAGGAGAAACTTTTACTCTGGTTTCTCAGTCTGCTTCCTACTGCCGGTTTGAAATTCCTGCAGTTTTCACTGTGAAAACGAGTTTTAGCTAGTAACTCCCCTTATATATGTATGGAGTGGAGATAGCACCTGAAAAGAAACTTTGTGTTCCAAACAAGCTAGCTGAAGGACGGCTTTCAAACACACTTATCTGTCAGAACTGAGCATGTGGAGAGACGTTCGATCATCTAGCACCAAGGGAACGGGTTGCAGGAGAAACTTTTGCTCTGGTTTCTCAGTCTTTTTCCTAGTGCCGTTTGGAAGTTCCTGCAGTTTTCACTGTAAAACCGATTTCTAGATAGTACCTCCCCATATATATGTATGGAGTGGAGTTTGCACCTGAAAAGAAACTTTGTATTCCCAACAAGCTAGCTGGAGTTCTTCTTTCACACACAATTATCTCTCAGAACTGAGCATGTGGAGAGACGTCCTTTCATCTAGCACCAAGGGAACGGGTTGCAGGAGAAATTTTTACTCTGGTTTCTCAGTCTGTTTCCTAGTGCCGGTTGGAAGTTCCTGCAGTTTTCACTGTAAAAACGAGTTGGAAATTGTACCTCCCCTCATATATGTATGGAGTGGAGTTTGCAACTGAAAAAAACTGTGTGTTCCCTTCAAGCAGGGTGAAGGACGGATTTCACACACCCTTATCTCTCTGAACTGAGCATGTGGAGAGACGTTCGTTCATCTAGCACAAAGGGAACGGGTTGCAGGAGAAACTTTTACTCTGGTTTCTCAGTCTGTTTCCTAGTGCCGGTTGGAAGTTCATGCAGTTTTCACTGTAAAACCGAGTTGGAACTAGTACCTCCCCATATATATATATGGAATGGAGTTAGCAACTGAAAAGAAACTTTGTGTTCCAAACAAGCTAGCTGAATGACGGCTTTCACACACACTTATCTCTCAGAACTGAGCATGTGGAGAGACGTTCGTTCATCTAGCACCAATGGAACGGGATGCAGGAGAAACTTTTATTCTGATTTCTCAGTCTTTTTCCTAGTGCCGGTATGAAGTTCCTGCAGTTTTCACTGTAACACCGAGTTGGAACTAGTACATCCCCATATATATGTATGGAATGGAGTTTGCAACTGAAAATAAACTTTGTGTTCCAAACAAGCTAGCTGAAGGCCGGCTTTCACACACAATTATATCTCTGAACTGAGCATGAGGAGAAACTTTCGTTCATCTAGCACAAAGTGAACGGGTTGCAGGAGAAACTTTTACTCTGGTTTCTCACACTGTATCCTAGTGCCGGTTTGATGTTCCTGCAGTTTTCACTGTAAAACCGAGTTGGAGGTAGTACTTCCCCATATATATGTATGGAGTGGAGTTTGCAACTGAAAAGAAACTTTCTGTTCCCTTCAAGCTAGGTGCAGGACGGCTTTCACACACACTTATCTCTCAGAACTGACCATGTGGATAGACGTTCGTCCATCTAGCAACAAGGACACGTGTTGCAGGAGAAACTTTTGCTCTGGTTTCTCAGTCTGTTTCCTAGTGCCGGTCTGAACTTCCTGCAGTTTTCACTGTGAAAACGAGTTTTAGCTAGTAACTCCCCTTATATATGTATGGAGTGGAGATTACACCTGAAAAGAATCTGTGTTCCCAACAAGCTAGGTGAAGTACGGCTTTCACACACACTTGTCTCTCAGAACTGAACATGTGGAGAGACGATCGTTCATCTAGTACCAAGGGAATGGGTTGCAGGAGAAACTTTACTCTGGTTTCTCAGTCTGTTTCCTAGTGCCGGTTGGAAGTTCCTGCAGTTTTCACTGTAAAACCGAGTTCGAGCTAGTACCACCCCATATATATGTATGGAGTGGAGTTTGCAACTGAAAAGAAACTTTTTGTTCACTTCAAGCTAGTGAATGACGGCTTTCACACACACTTATCTCTCAGAACTGAGCATGTGGAGAGACGTTCGTTCATCTAACACCAAGGGTATGGTTTGCAGGAGAAACTTTTACTCTTGTTTCTCAGTCTTTTTCGTACTGCCGGTTTGAAGTTCCTGCAGTTTTCACTGTAAAACCGATTTGGAACTAGTACTTCCCATTATATATGTATGGAATGTAGTCTGCAACTGAAAAAATCTTTGTGTTCCCTTCAAGCAGTGTGAAGGACGGCTTTCACACACACTTTTCTCTCTGAACTGAGCATGTGGAGAGACGTTCGTTCATCTAGCACCAAGGGAAAGGTTGCAGGAGAAACTTTTACTCTGGTTTCTCAGTCTTTTTCCTAGTGCCTGTTGGAAGTTCCTTCAGTTTTCACTGTAAAACCGAGTTCGAGCTAGTACCTCCCCATATATATGTATGGAGTGGAGTTTGCAACTGAAAAGAAACTTTGTGTTCCCTTCAAGCTAGGTGAATGACGGCTTTCACACACAGTTATCTCTCAGAACTGAGCATGTGGAGAGAAGAATTTTCATCTAGCAACAAGGGTACGGGTTGCAGGAGAAACTTTTACTCTGTTTTCTCAGTATTTTTCCTACTGCCGGTTTGAAGTTCCTGCAGTTTTCACTGTAAAACCGATTTGGAACTATTATTTCCCCATATATATGTATGGAGTGGAGTTTGCAACTGAAAATAAACTTTGTGTTCCAAACAATCTAGCTGAAGGACGGCTTTCACACACACTTATCTCTCTGAACTGAGCATGTGGAGAGACGTTCGTTCACCTAGCACAAAGGGAACGGGTTGCAGGAGAAACTTTTACTCTGGTTTCTCAGTCTGTTTCCTAGTGCCGGGTGGAAGTTCCTGCATTTTTCCCTGTAAAACCGAGTTGTAACTCGTACCTCCCCATATATATGTCTGGAGTGAAGTTTTCAACTGAAAAGAACTTTGTTTTCCAAACAAGCAAGCTGAAGGACGGCTTTAACACACACTTATCTCTCAGAACTGAGCAAGTGGAGAGACGTTCGTTCATCTAGCACCAAGGGAACGGGTTGCAGGAGAAACTTTTACTCTTGTTTCTCAGGCTGTTTCCTACTGCCGGTTTGAATTTCCTGCAGTTTTCACTGTAAAACTGAGTTGGAACTAGTTACCTCCCCTTGTATATGTAAGGTGTGGAGTTTGCACCTGAAAAGAAACTTTGTATTCCCAACAAGCTAGCTGAAGGACGGCTTTCACACACACTTATCTTTCAGAACTGAGCATGTGGAGAGAAGTTCGTTCATTTAGCACCGAGGAAACGGGTTGCAGGAGAAACTTTTACACTGGTTTCTCAGTCTTTTTCCTAGTGCCGTTTGGAAGTTCCTGCAGTTTTCACTGTAAAACCGATTTCTAGATAGTACCTCCCCATATATATGTATGGAGTGGAGTTTGCACCTGAAAAGAAACTTTGTATTCCCAACAAGCTAGCTGGAGTTCTTCTTTCACACACAATTATCTCTCAGAACTGAGCATGTGGAGAGACGTCCTTTCATCTAGCACCAAGGGAACGGGTTGCAGGAGAAATTTTTACTCTGGTTTCTCAGTCTGTTTCCTAGTGCCGGTTGGAAGTTCCTGCAGTTTTCACTGTAAAAACGAGTTGGAAATTGTACCTCCCCACATATATGTATGGAGTGGAGTTTGCAACTGAAAAAATCTGTGTGTTCCCTTCAAGCAGGGTGAAGGACGGATTTCACACACCCTTATCTCTCTGAACTGAGCATGTGGAGAGACGTTCGTTCATCTAGCACAAAGGGAACGGGTTGCAGGAGAAACTTTTACTCTGGTTTCTCAGTCTGTTTCCTAGTGCCGGTTGGAAGTTCATGCAGTTTTCACTGTAAAACCGAGTTGGAACTACTACCTCCCCATATATATATATGGAATGGAGTTAGCAACTGAAAAGAAACTTTGTGTTCCAAACAAGCTAGCTGAATGACGGATTTCACACACACTTATCTCTCAGAACTGAGCATGTGGAGAGACGTTCGTTCATCTAGCACCAATGGAACGGGATGCAGGAGAAACTTTTATTCTGATTTCTCAGTCTTTTTCCTAGTGCCGGTATGAAGTTCCTGCAGTTTTCACTGTAAAACCGAGTTGGAACTAGTACATCCCCATATATATGTATGGAATGGAGTTTGCAACTGAAAATAAACTTTGTGTTCCAAACAAGCTAGCTGAAGGCCGGCTTTCACACACAATTATATCTCTGAACTGAGCATGAGGAGAGACTTTCGTTCATCTAGCACAAAGTGAACGGGTTGCAGGAGAAACTTTTACTCTGGTTTCTCACACTGTATCCTAGTGCCGGTTTGATGTTCCTGCAGTTTTCACTGTAAAACCGAGTTGGAGGTAGTACTTCCCCATATATATGTATGGAGTGGAGTTTGCAACTGAAAAGAAACTTTCTGTTCCCTTCAAGCTAGGTGCAGGACGGCTTTCACACACACTTATCTCTCAGAACTGACCATGTGGATAGACGTTCGTCCATCTAGCAACAAGGACACGTGTTGCAGGAGAAACTTTTGCTCTGGTTTCTCAGTCTGTTTCCTAGTGCCGGTCTGAACTTCCTGCAGTTTTCACTGTGAAAACGAGTTTTAGCTAGTAACTCCCCTTATATATGTATGGAGTGGAGATTACACCTGAAAAGAATCTTTGTGTTCCCAACAAGCTAGGTGAAGTACGGCTTTCACACACACTTGTCTCTCAGAACTGAACATGTGGAGAGACGTTCGTTCATCTAGCACCAAGGGAATGGGTTGCAGGAGAAACTTTACTCTGGTTTCTCAGTCTTTTTCCTAGAGCCGGTTGGAAGTTCCTGCAGTTTTCACTGTAAAACCGAGTTCGAGCTAGTACCACCCCATATATATGTATGGAGTGGAGTTTGCAACTGAAAAGAAACTTTTTGTTCACTTCAAGCTAGTGAATGACGGCTTTCACACACACTTATCTCTCAGAACTGAGTATGTGGAGAGACGTTCGTTCATCTAACACCAAGGGTATGGTTTGCAGGAGAAACTTTTACTCTTGTTTCTCAGTCTTTTTCGTACTGCCGGTTTGAAGTTCCTGCAGTTTTCACTGTAAAACCGATTTGGAACTAGTACTTCCCATTATATATGTATGGAATGTAGTCTGCAACTGAAAAAATCTTTGTGTTCCCTTCAAGCAGTGTGAAGGACGGCTTTCACACACACTTTTCTCTCTGAACTGAGCATGTGGAGAGACGTTCGTTCATCTAGCACCAAGGGAACGGGTTGCAGGAGAAACTTTTACTGTGGTTTCTCAGTCTTTTTCCTAGTGCCTGTTGGAAGTTCCTTCAGTTTTCACTGTAAAACCGAGTTCGAGCTAGTACCTCCCCATATATATGTATGGAGTGGAGTTTGCAACTGAAAAGAAACTTTGTGTTCCCTTCAAGCTAGGTGAATGACGGCTTTCACACACAGTTATCTCTCAGAACTGAGCATGTGGAGAGAAGAATTTTCATCTAGCAACAAGGGTACGGGTTGCAGGTGAAACTTTTACTCTGTTTTCTCAGTCTTTTTCCTACTGCCGGTTTGAAGTTCCTGCAGTTTTCACTGTAAAACCGATTTGGAACTAGTATTTCCCCATATATATGTATGGAGTGGAGTTTGCAACTGAAAATAAACTTTGTGTTCCAAACAATCTAGCTGAAGGACGGCTTTCACACACACTTATCTCTCTGAACTGAGCATGTGGAGAGACGTTCGTTCACCTAGCACAAAGGGAACGGGTTGCAGGAGAAACTTTTACTCTGGTTTCTCAGTCTGTTTCCTAGTGCCGGGTGGAAGTTCCTGCAGTTTTCCCTGTAAAACCGAGTTGTAACTCGTACCTCCCCATATATATGGCTGGAGTGGAGTTTGCAACTGAAAAGAACTTTGTATTCCAAACAAGCAAGCTGAAGGACGGCTTTAACACACACTTATCTCTCAGAACTGAGCATGTGGAGAGACGTTCGTTCATCTAGCACCAAGGTAACGGGTTGCAGGAGAAACTTTTACTCTTGTTTCTCAGGCTGTTTTCTACTGCCGGTTTGAATTTCCTGCAGTTTTCACTGTAAAACCGAGTTGGAACTAGTTACCTCCCCTTGTATATGTAAGGTGTGGAGTTTGCACCTGAAAAGAAACTTTGTATTCCTAACAAGCTAGCTGAAGGACGGCTTTCACACACACTTATCTTTCAGAACTGAGCATGTGGAGAGAAGTTCGTTCATTTAGCACCGAGGAAACGGGTTGCAGGAGAAACTTTTACACTGGTTTCTCAGTCTTTTTCCTAGTGCCGGTGTGAAGTTCCTGAAGTTTTCACTCTAAAACCGATTTGGAACTAGTACTTCCCCATATATATGTACGGAGTGGAGTTTGCAACTGAAAAGAAACTTTGTGTTCCCTTCAAGCTAGGTGAAGGACGGCTTTCACACACACTTATGTCTCAGAACTGACCATGTGGATAGACGTTCGTTCATCTAGCACCAAGGACACGTGTTGCAGGGGAAACTTTTACTCTGGTTTCTCAGTCTGTTTCCTAGTGCCGGTGAGAATTTCCTGCAGTTTTCACTGTGAAACCGATTTGGAATTATTACTTCCCCATATATATGTATGCAGCGGAGTTTGAAAATGAAAAGTAACTTTGTGTTCCAAACAGGCTAGCTGAAGTACGGCTTTCACACACACTTATCTCTCAGACCTGACCATGTCGAGACACGTTCGTTCACCTAGCACAAATGGAACGGGTTGCAGGAGAAACTTTTACTCTGGTTTCTCAGTCTGTTTCCTAGTGTGGTTGGAAGTTCCTGCAGTTTTCACTGTAAAACCGAGTTGGAACTAGTACCTCCCCATATATATGTATGGAGTGGAGTGTGCAACTGAAAAGAAACTTTGTGTTCCCAACAAGCTAGGTGAAGGACGGCTTTCACACACACTTATCTCTCAGAACTGAGCATGTGGAGAGACGTTCGTTCATCTAGCACCAAGGGAACGGGTTGCAGGATAAACTTTTACTCTTGTTTCTCAGGCTGTTTCCTACTGCCGGTTTGAATTTCCTGCAGTTTTCACTGTAAAACCGAGTTGGAACTAGTTACCTCCCCTTGTATATGTAAGGTGTGGAGTTTGCACCTGAAAAGAAACTTTGTATTCCCAACAAGCTAGCTGAAGGACGGCTTTCACACACACTTATCTTTCAGAACTGAGCATGTGGAGAGAAGTTCGTTCATTTAGCACCGAGGAAACGGGTTGCAGGAGAAACTTTTACACTGGTTTCTCAGTCTTTTTCCTAGTGCCGGTGTGAAGTTCCTGAAGTTTTCACTCTAAAACCGATTTGGAACTAGTACTTCCCCATATATATGTACGGAGTGGAGTTTGCAACTGAAAAGAAACTTTGTGTTCCCTTCAAGCTAGGTGAAGTACGGCTTTCACACACACTTATGTCTCAGAACTGACCATGTGGATAGACGTTCGTTCATCTAGCACCAAGGACACGTGTTGCAGGGGAAACTTTTACTCTGGTTTCTCAGTCTGTTTCCTAGTGCCGGTGAGAATTTCCTGCAGTTTTCACTGTAAAACCGAGTTGGAACTAGTACCTCCCCATATATATGTATGGAGTGGAGTTTGCAACTGAAAAGAAACTTTGTGTTCCCAACAAGCTAGGTGAAGGACGGCTTTCACACACACTTATCTCTCAGAACTGAGCAAGTGGAGAGACTTTCGTTCATCTAGCACCAAGGGAACGGGTTGCAGGAGACACTTTTTCTCTGCTTTCTCAGTCTGTTTCCTAGTGCCGGTTTGAAGTTCCTGCAGTTTTCACTGTAAAACCGAGTTGGAGCTGGTACCTCCCCATATATATGTAAGGAATGGAGTTTGCAACTGAAAAGAAACTTTGTGTTCCCAACAAGCTAGTTGAAGGACGGCTTTCACACACATTTATCTCTCAGAATTGAGCAAGTGGAGAGACGTTCGTTCATCTAGCACCAAGGGAACGGGTTGCAGGAGACACTTTTTCTCTGCTTTCTCAGTCTGTTTCCTAGTGCCGGTTTGAAGTTCCTGCAGTTTTCACTGTAAAACCGAGTTGGAACTAGTACCTCCCCATATATATGCATGGAATGGAGTTTGCAACTGAAAAGAAACTTTGTTTTCCCAACAAGCTAGGTGAAGTACGGCTTTAAAACACACTTATCTCTCAGAACTGAGCAAGTGGAGAGACGTTCGTTCATCTAGCACCAAGGGAACGGGTTGCAGGAGACAATTTTTCTCGGCTTTCTCAGTCTGTTTCCTAATGCCGGTTTGAAGTTCCTGCAGTTTTCACTGTAAAACCGAGTTGGAACTAGTACCTTCCCATATATATGCATGGAATGGAGTTTGCAACTGAAAAGAAACTTTGTGTTCCCAACAAGCTAGGTGAAGGACGGCTTTCACACACACTTATCTCTCAGAACTGAGCAAGTGGAGAGACGTTCGTTCATCTAGCACCAAGGGAACGGGTTGCAGGAGACACATTTTCTCTGCTTTCTCAGTGTGTTCCTAGAGCCGGTTTGAAGTTCCTGCAGTTTACACTGTAAAACCGAGTTGGAGCCAGTACCTCCCCATATATATGAATGGAATGGAGTTGGCAACTGAAAAGAAACTTTGTGTTCCCAACAAGCTAGGTGAAGGACGGCTTTCACACCCACTTATCTCTCAGAACTGAGGAAGTGGAGAGACGTTCGTTCATCTAGCACCAAGGGAAAGGTTTGCAGGAGACACGTTTGCTCTGCTTTCTCAGTCTGTTCCTAGTGCTCGATTGAAGTTCCTGCAGTTTATACTGTAAAACAGAGTTGGAGCTAGTACCTCCCCATATATATGTATGGAATGGAGTTTGCAACTGAAAAGGAACTTTGTGTTCCCAACAAGCTAGGTGAAGGACGGCTTTCACACACACTTTTCTCTCAGAACTGAGCAAGTGGAGAGACGTTCGTTCATCTAGCACCAAGGGAACGGGTTTCAGGAGACACTTTTTCTCTGCTTTCTCAGTCTGTTCCTAGTGCCGGTATGAAGTTCCTGCAGTTTACACTGTAAAACCGAGTTGGAGCTAGTACCTCCCCATATATATGTATGGAATCGAGTTTGCAACTGAAAAGAAACTTTGTGTTCCCAACAAGCTAGGTGCAGGACGGCTTTCACACACACTAATCTCTCAGAACTGAGCAAGTGGAGAGACGTTCGTTCATCTAGCACCAAGGGAACGGGTTTCAGGAGACACTTTTTCTCTGCTTTCTCAGTCTGTTCCTAGTGCCGGTTGGAAGTTCCTGCAGTTTACACTGTAAAACCGAGTTGGAGCTAGTACCTCCCCATATATAT
Organism: Camelus bactrianus; assembly: GCF_048773025.1. NCBI lineage: Eukaryota > Metazoa > Chordata > Mammalia > Artiodactyla > Camelidae > Camelus > Camelus bactrianus. The sequence goes on from NC_133567.1 coordinate 29,225,661, forward strand.
GTATGGAATCGAGTTTGCAACTGAAAAGAAACTTTGTGTTCCCAAAGAGCTAGGTGAAGGACGGCTTTCACACACACTTTTCTCTCAGAACTGAGCAAGTGGAGAGACGTTCGTTCATCTAGCAACAAGGGAACGGTTTGCAGGAGACACTTTTTCTCTGCTTTCTCAGTCTGTTTCCTAGTGCCGGTTTGAAGTTCCTGCAGTTTTCACTGTAAAACCGAGTTGGAGCTAGTACCTCCCCATATATAAGTATGGAATGGAGTTTGCAACTGAAAAGAAACTTTGCGTTCCCAACAAGCTAGGTGAAGGACGGCTTTCACACACACATTTCTCTCAGAACTGAGCAAGTGGAGAGACGTTCGTTCATCTAGCACCAAGGGAACGAGATGCAGGAGACACTTTTTCTCTGCTTTCTCAGTCTGTTTCCTAGTGCCGGTTTGAAGTTCCTGCAGTTTTCACTGTAAAACCGAGTCGGAGCTAGTACCTCCCCTTATATATGTATGGAATGGAGTTTGCAACTGAAAAGAAACTTTGTGTTCCCAACAAGATAGGTGAAGGACGGCTTTCACACACACTTATCTCTCAGAACTGAGGAAGTGGAGAGACGTTCGTTCATCTAGCACCAAGGGAACGGGTTGCAGGAGACACTTTTTCTTTGCTTTCTCAGTCTGTTCCTAGTGCCGGTTTGAAGTTCCTGCAGTTTACACTGTAAATCCGAGTTGGAGCTAGTACCTCCCCATATATATGTATGGAATGGAGTTTGCAACTGAAAAGAAACTTTGTGTTCCCAACAAGCTAGGTGAAGTACGGCTTTCACACACACTTTTCTCTCAGAACTGAGCAAGTGGAGAGACGTTCGTTCATCTAGCACCAAGGGAACGGGTTGCAGGAGACACTTTTTCTCTGCTTTCTCAGTCTGTTTCCTAGTGCCGTTTAGAAGATCCTGCAGTTTTCACTGTAAAACAGAGTTGGAACTTGTACCTCCCCATATATATGCATGGAATGGAGTTTGCAACTGAAAAGAAACTTTGTGTTCCCAACAAGCTAGGTGAAGGACGGCTTTCACACACACTTAACTCTCACAACTGAGCAAGTGGAGAGACGTTCGTTCATCTAGCACCAAGGCAACGGGTTGCAGGAGACACTTTTTCTCTGCTTTCTCAGTCTGTTTCCTAGTGCCGGTTTGAAGTTCCTGCAGTTTTCACTGTAAAACCGAGTTGGAACTAGTACCTCCCCTTATATATGTATGGAATGGAGTTTGCAACTGAAAAGAAACTTTGTGTTCCCAACAAGCTACGTGAAGGACGGCTTTCACACACACTTATCTCTCAGAACTGAGCAAGTGGAGAGACGTTCGTTCATCTAGCACGAAGGGAACGGGTTGCAGGAGACAATATTTCTCTGCTTTCTCAGTCTGTTTCCTAGTGCCGGTTTGAAGTTCCTGCAGATTTCACTGTAAAACCTAGTTGGAGCTAGTACCTCCCCATATATATGTATGGAATGGAGTTTGCAACTGAAAAGAAACTTTGTGTTCCCAACAAGCTAGGTGAAGGACGGCTTTCACACACACTTATCTCTCAGAACTGAGCAAGTGGAGAGACGTTCGTTCATCTAGCACCAAGGGAACAGGTTGCAGGAGACACTATTTCTCTGCTTTCTCAGTCTGTTTCCTAGTGCCGGTTTGAAGTTCCTGCAGTTTTCACTGTAAAACCGTGTTGGAGCTAGTACCTCCCCATATATATGTATGGAATGGAGTTTGCAACTGAAAAGAAACTTTGTGTTCCCAATAAGCTAGGTTCAGGACGGCTTTCACACACACTTATCTCTCAGAACTGAGCAAGTGGAGAGACGTTCGTTCATCTAGCACCAAGGGAACGGGTTGCAGGAGACACTTTTTCTCTGCTTTCTCAGTCTGTTTCCTAGTGCCGGTTTGAAGTTCCTGCAGTTTTCACTGTAAAACCGAGTTGGAACTAGTACCTCCCCATATATATGCATGGAATGGAGTTTGCAACTGAAAAGAAACTTTGTTTTCCCAACAAGCTAGGTGAAGTACGGCTTTAACACACACTTATCTCTCAGAACTGAGCAAGTGGAGAGACGTTCGTTCATCTAGCACCAAGGGAACGGGTTGCAGGAGACAATTTTTCTCGGCTTTCTCAGTCTGTTTCCTAATGCCGGTTTGAAGTTCCTGCAGTTTTCACTGTAAAACCGAGTTGGAACTAGTACCTTCCCATATATATGCATGGAATGGAGTTTGCAACTGAAAAGAAACTTTGTGTTCCCAACAAGCTAGCTGAAGGACGGCTTTCACACACACTTTCTTCTAAGAACTGAGCAAGAGGAGAGAAGTTCGTTCATCTAGCACCAAGGAAACGGGTTGCAGGAGACACTTTTTCTCTGCTTTCTCAGTATGTTTCCTATTGCCGGTTTGAAGTTCCTGCAGTTTTCACTGTAAAACCGAGTTGGAACTAGTACCTCCCCATATATATGCATGGAATGGAGTTTGCAACTGAAAAGAAACTTTGTGTTCCCAACAAGCTAGGTGAAGGACGGCTTTCACACACACTTATCTCTCAGAACTGAGCAAGTGGAGAGACGTTCGTTCATCTAGCACCAAGGGAACGGGTTGCAGGAGAAACATTTTCTCTGTTTCTCAGTGTGTTCCTAGTGCCGGTTTGAAGTTCCTGCAGTTTACACTGTAAAACCGAGTTGGAGCCAGTACCTCCCCATATATATGAATGGAATGGAGTTGGCAACTGAAAAGAAACTTTGTGTTCCCAACAAGCTAGGTGAAGGACGGCTTTCACACACACTTATCTCTCAGAACTGAGGAAGTGGAGAGACGTTCATTCATCTAGCACCAAGGGAAAGGGTTGCAGGAGACACGTTTGCTCTGCTTTCTCAGTCTGTTCCTAGTGCTCGATTGAAGTTCCTGCAGTTTATACTGTAAAACAGAGTTGGAGCTAGTACCTCCCCATATATATGTATGGAATGGAGTTTGCAACTGAAAAGGAACTTTGTGTTCCCAACAAGCTAGGTGAAGGACGGCTTTCACACACACTTTTCTCTCAGAACTGAGCAAGTTGAGAGACGTTCGTTCATCTAGCACCAAGGCAACGGGTTGCAGGAGGCACTTTTTCTCTGCTTTCTCAGTCTGTTTCCTAGTGCCGGTTTGAAGTTCCTGCAGTTTTCACTGTAAAACCGAGTTGGAGCTAGTACCTCCCCTTATATATGTATGGAATGGAGTTTGCAACTGAAAAGAAACTTTGTGTTCCCAACAAGCTAGGTGAAGGACGGCTTTCACACACACTTATCTCTCAGAACTGAGCAAGTGGAGAGACGTTCGTTCATCTAGCAACAAGGGAACGGGTTGCAGGAGACACTTTTTCTCTGCTTTCTCACTCTGTTCCTAGTGCCGGTTTAAAGTTCCTGCAGTTTTAACTGTAAAACCGAGTTGGAGCTAGTACCTCCCCATATATATGTATGGAATGGAGTTTGCAACTGAAAAGAAACTTTGCGTTCCCAACAAGCTAGGTGAAGGACGGCTTTCACACACAATTTTCTCTCAGAACTGAGCAAGTGGAGAGACGTTCGTTCATCTAGCACCAAGGGAACGGGTTGCAAGAGACACTTTTTTTCTTCTTTCTCAGTCTGTTTCGTAGTGCCGGATTGAAGTTCCTGCAGTTTTCACTGTAAAACCGAGTTGGAGCTAGTATCTCCCCATATATATGTATGGAATCGAGTTTGCAACTGAAAAGAAACTTTGTGTTCCCAAAGAGCTAGGTGAAGGACGGCTTTCACACACACTTTTCTCTCAGAACTGAGCAAGTGGAGAGACGTTCGTTCATCTAGCAACAAGGGAACGGTTTGCAGGAGACAATTTTTCTCGGCTTTCTCAGTCTGTTTCCTAATGCCGGTTTGAAGTTCCTGCAGTTTTCACTGTAAAACCGAGTTGGAACTAGTACCTTCCCATATATATGCATGGAATGGAGTTTGCAACTGAAAAGAAACTTTGTGTTCCCAACAAGCTAGGTGAAGGACGGCTTTCACACACACTTATCTCTCAGAACTGAGCAAGTGGAGAGACGTTCGTTCATCTAGCACCAAGGGAACGGGTTGCAGGGGACACATTTTCTCTGCTTTCTCAGTGTGTTCCTAGTGCCGGTTTGAAGTTCCTGCAGTTTACACTGTAAAACCGAGTTGGAGCCAGTACCTCCCCATATATATGAATGGAATGGAGTTGGCAACTGAAAAGAACTTTGTGTTCCCAACAAGCTAGTTGAAGGACGGCTTTCACACCCACTTATCTCTCAGAACTGAGGAAGTGGAGAGACGTTCGTTCATCTAGCACCAAGGGAAAGGTTTGCAGGAGACACGTTTGCTCTGCTTTCTCAGTCTGTTCCTAGTGCTCGATTGAAGTTCCTGCAGTTTATACTGTAAAACAGAGTTGGAGCTAGTACCTCCCCATATATATGTATGGAATGGAGTTTGCAACTGAAAAGGAACTTTGTGTTCCCAACAAGCTAGGTGAAGGACGGCTTTCACACACACTTTTCTCTCAGAACTGAGCAAGTGGAGAGACGTTCGTTCATCTAGCACCAAGGGAACGGGTTTCAGGAGACACTTTTTCTCTGCTTTCTCAGTCTGTTCCTAGTGCCGGTATGAAGTTCCTGCAGTTTACACTGTAAAACCGAGTTGGAGCTAGTACCTCCCCATATATATGTATGGAATCGAGTTTGCAACTGAAAAGAAACTTTGTGTTCCCAACAAGCTAGGTGCAGGACGGCTTTCACACACACTAATCTCTCAGAACTGAGCAAGTGGAGAGACGTTCGTTCATCTAGCACCAAGGGAACGGGTTTCAGGAGACACTTTTTCTCTGCTTTCTCAGTCTGTTCCTAGTGCCGGTTGGAAGTTCCTGCAGTTTACACTGTAAAACCGAGTTGGAGCTAGTACCTCCCCATATATATGTATGGAATCGAGTTTGCAACTGAAAAGAAACTTTGTGTTCCCAAAGAGCTAGGTGAAGGACGGCTTTCACACACACTTTTCTCTCAGAACTGAGCAAGTGGAGAGACGTTCGTTCATCTAGCAACAAGGGAACGGTTTGCAGGAGACACTTTTTCTCTGCTTTCTCAGTCTGTTTCCTAGTGCCGGTTTGAAGTTCCTGCAGTTTTCACTGTAAAACCGAGTTGGAGCTAGTACCTCCCCATATATAAGTATGGAATGGAGTTTGCAACTGAAAAGAAACTTTGCGTTCCCAACAAGCTAGGTGAAGGACGGCTTTCACACACACATTTCTCTCAGAACTGAGCAAGTGGAGAGACGTTCGTTCATCTAGCACCAAGGGAACGAGATGCAGGAGACACTTTTTCTCTGCTTTCTCAGTCTGTTTCCTAGTGCCGGTTTGAAGTTCCTGCAGTTTTCACTGTAAAACCGAGTCGGAGCTAGTACCTCCCCTTATATATGTATGGAATGGAGTTTGCAACTGAAAAGAAACTTTGTGTTCCCAACAAGATAGGTGAAGGACGGCTTTCACACACACTTATCTCTCAGAACTGAGGAAGTGGAGAGACGTTCGTTCATCTAGCACCAAGGGAACGGGTTGCAGGAGACACTTTTTCTTTGCTTTCTCAGTCTGTTCCTAGTGCCGGTTTGAAGTTCCTGCAGTTTACACTGTAAATCCGAGTTGGAGCTAGTACCTCCCCATATATATGTATGGAATGGAGTTTGCAACTGAAAAGAAACTTTGTGTTCCCAACAAGCTAGGTGAAGGACGGCTTTCACACACACTTTTCTCTCAGAACTGAGCAAGTGGAGAGACGTTCGTTCATCTAGCACCAAGGGAACGGGTTGCAGGAGACACTTTTTCTCTGCTTTCTCAGTCTGTTTCCTAGTGCCGTTTAGAAGATCCTGCAGTTTTCACTGTAAAACAGAGTTGGAACTTGTACCTCCCCATATATATGCATGGAATGGAGTTTGCAACTGAAAAGAAACTTTGTGTTCCCAACAAGCTAGGTGAAGGACGGCTTTCACACACACTTAACTCTCACAACTGAGCAAGTGGAGAGACGTTCGTTCATCTAGCACCAAGGCAACGGGTTGCAGGAGACACTTTTTCTCTGCTTTCTCAGTCTGTTTCCTAGTGCCGGTTTGAAGTTCCTGCAGTTTTCACTGTAAAACCGAGTTGGAGCTAGTACCTCCCCTTATATATGTATGGAATGGAGTTTGCAACTGAAAAGAAACTTTGTGTTCCCAACAAGCTAGGTGAAGGACGGCTTTCACACACACTTATCTCTCAGAACTGAGCAAGTGGAGAGACGTTCGTTCATCTAGCACGAAGGGAACGGGTTGCAGGAGACAATATTTCTCTGCTTTCTCAGTCTGTTTCCTAGTGCCGGTTTGAAGTTCCTGCAGATTTCACTGTAAAACCTAGTTGGAGCTAGTACCTCCCCATATATATGTATGGAATGGAGTTTGCAACTGAAAAGAAACTTTGTGTTCCCAACAAGCTAGGTGAAGGACGGCTTTCACACACACTTATCTCTCAGAACTGAGCAAGTGGAGAGACGTTCGTTCATCTAGCACCAAGGGAACAGGTTGCAGGAGACACTATTTCTCTGCTTTCTCAGTCTGTTTCCTAGTGCCGGTTTGAAGTTCCTGCAGTTTTCACTGTAAAACCGTGTTGGAGCTAGTACCTCCCCATATATATGTATGGAATGGAGTTTGCAACTGAAAAGAAACTTTGTGTTCCCAATAAGCTAGGTTCAGGACGGCTTTCACACACACTTATCTCTCAGAACTGAGCAAGTGGAGAGACGTTCGTTCATCTAGCACCAAGGGAACGGGTTGCAGGAGACACTTTTTCTCTGCTTTCTCAGTCTGTTTCCTAGTGCCGGTTTGAAGTTCCTGCAGTTTTCACTGTAAAACCGAGTTGGAACTAGTACCTCCCCATATATATGCATGGAATGGAGTTTGCAACTGAAAAGAAACTTTGTTTTCCCAACAAGCTAGGTGAAGTACGGCTTTAACACACACTTATCTCTCAGAACTGAGCAAGTGGAGAGACGTTCGTTCATCTAGCACCAAGGGAACGGGTTGCAGGAGACAATTTTTCTCGGCTTTCTCAGTCTGTTTCCTAATGCCGGTTTGAAGTTCCTGCAGTTTTCACTGTAAAACCGAGTTGGAACTAGTACCTTCCCATATATATGCATGGAATGGAGTTTGCAACTGAAAAGAAACTTTGTGTTCCCAACAAGCTAGCTGAAGGACGGCTTTCACACACACTTTCTTCTAAGAACTGAGCAAGAGGAGAGAAGTTCGTTCATCTAGCACCAAGGAAACGGGTTGCAGGAGACACTTTTTCTCTGCTTTCTCAGTATGTTTCCTATTGCCGGTTTGAAGTTCCTGCAGTTTTCACTGTAAAACCGAGTTGGAACTAGTACCTCCCCATATATATGCATGGAATGGAGTTTGCAACTGAAAAGAAACTTTGTGTTCCCAACAAGCTAGGTGAAGGACGGCTTTCACACACACTTATCTCTCAGAACTGAGCAAGTGGAGAGACGTTCGTTCATCTAGCACCAAGGGAACGGGTTGCAGGAGAAACATTTTCTCTGTTTCTCAGTGTGTTCCTAGTGCCGGTTTGAAGTTCCTGCAGTTTACACTGTAAAACCGAGTTGGAGCCAGTACCTCCCCATATATATGAATGGAATGGAGTTGGCAACTGAAAAGAAACTTTGTGTTCCCAACAAGCTAGGTGAAGGACGGCTTTCACACACACTTATCTCTCAGAACTGAGGAAGTGGAGAGACGTTCATTCATCTAGCACCAAGGGAAAGGGTTGCAGGAGACACGTTTGCTCTGCTTTCTCAGTTTGTTCCTAGTGCTCGATTGAAGTTCCTGCAGTTTATACTGTAAAACAGAGTTGGAGCTAGTACCTCCCCATATATATGTATGGAATGGAGTTTGCAACTGAAAAGGAACTTTGTGTTCCCAACAAGCTAGGTGAAGGACGGCTTTCACACACACTTTTCTCTCAGAACTGAGCAAGTGGAGAGACGTTCGTTCATCTAGCACCAAGGCAACGGGTTGCAGGAGGCACTTTTTCTCTGCTTTCTCAGTCTGTTTCCTAGTGCCGGTTTGAAGTTCCTGCAGTTTTCACTGTAAAACCGAGTTGGAGCTAGTACCTCCCCTTATATATGTATGGAATGGAGTTTGCAACTGAAAAGAAACTTTGTGTTCCCAACAAGCTAGGTGAAGGACGGCTTTCACACACACTTATCTCTCAGAACTGAGCAAGTGGAGAGACGTTCGTTCATCTAGCAACAAGGGAACGGGTTGCAGGAGACACTTTTTCTCTGCTTTCTCACTCTGTTCCTAGTGCCGGTTTAAAGTTCCTGCAGTTTTAACTGTAAAACCGAGTTGGAGCTAGTACCTCCCCATATATATGTATGGAATGGAGTTTGCAACTGAAAAGAAACTTTGCGTTCCCAACAAGCTAGGTGAAGGACGGCTTTCACACACAATTTTCTCTCAGAACTGAGCAAGTGGAGAGACGTTCGTTCATCTAGCACCAAGGGAACGGGTTGCAAGAGACACTTTTTTTCTTCTTTCTCAGTCTGTTTCGTAGTGCCGGATTGAAGTTCCTGCAGTTTTCACTGTAAAACCGAGTTGGAGCTAGTACCTCCCCATATATATGTATGGAATCGAGTTTGCAACTGAAAAGAAACTTTGTGTTCCCAAAGAGCTAGGTGAAGGACGGCTTTCACACACACTTTTCTCTCAGAACTGAGCAAGTGGAGAGACGTTCGTTCATCTAGCAACAAGGGAACGGTTTGCAGGAGACACTTTTTCTCTGCTTTCTCAGTCTGTTTCCTAGTGCCGGTTTGAAGTTCCTGCAGTTTTCACTGTAAAACCGAGTTGGAGCTAGTACCTCCCCATATATAAGTATGGAATGGATTTTGCAACTGAAAAGAAACTTTGCGTTCCCAACAAGCTAGGTGAAGGACGGCTTTCACACACACATTTCTCTCAGAACTGAGCAACTGGAGAGACGTTCGTTCATCTAGCACCAAGGGAACGAGATGCAGGAGACACTTTTTCTCTGCTTTCTCAGTCTGTTTCCTAGTGCCGGTTTGAAGTTCCTGCAGTTTTCACTGTAAAACCGAGTCGGAGCTAGTACCTCCCCTTATATATGTATGGAATGGAGTTTGCAACTGAAAAGAAACTTTGTGTTCCCAACAAGATAGTTGAAGGACGGCTTTCACACACACTTATCTCTCAGAACTGAGGAAGTGGAGAGACGTTCGTTCATCTAGCACCAAGGGAACGGGTTGCAGGAGACACTTTTTCTCTTCTTTCTCAGTCTGTTTCGTAGTGCCGGTTTGAAGTTCCTGCAGTTTTCACTGTAAAACCGAGTTGGAGCTAGTACCTCCCCATATATATGTATGGAATCGAGTTTGCAACTGAAAAGAAACTTTGTGTAACCAACAAGCTAGGTGAAGGACGGCTTTCCCACATACTTATCTCTCAGAACTGAGCAAGTGGAGAGACGTTCGTTCATCTAGCACCAAGGGAACAGGTTGCAGGAGACACTTTTTCTCTGCTTTCTCAGTCTATTTCCTAGTGCCGGTTTGAAGTTCCTGCAGTTTTCACTGTAAAACCGTATTGGAGCCAATACCTCTCCATATATATGTATGGAATGGAGTTTGCAACTGAAAAGAAACTTTGTGTTCCCAACAAGCCAAGTGAAGGACGGCTTTCACACACACTTATCACTCAGAACTGAGCAAGTGGAGAGACGTTCGTTCATCTAGCACCAAGGGAACGGGGTGCAGGAGACACTTTTTCTCTGCTTTCTCAGTCTGTTTCCTAGTGCCGGTTTGAAGTTCCTGCAGTTTTCACTGTAAAAGCGAGTTGGAGCTAGTACCTCCCCATATATATGTATGGAATCGAGTTTGCAACTGAAAAGAAACTTTGTGTTCCAAACAAGCTAGGTTCAGGACGGCTTTCACACACACTTATCTCTCAGAACTGAGCAAGTGGAGAGACGTTCGTTCATCTAGCACCAAGGGAACGGGTTGCAGGAGACAATTTTTCTCTGCTTTCTCAGTCTGTTTCCTAGTGCCGGTTTGAAGTTCCTGCAGTTTTCACTGTAAAACCGAGTTGGAGCTAGTACCTCCCCATATATATGTATGGAATCGAGTTTGCAACTGAAAAGAAACTTTGTGTTCCCAACAAGCTAGGTGAAGGACGGCTTTCACACACACTTATCTCTCAGAACTGAGCAAGTGGAGAGACGTTCGTTCATCTAGCACCAAGGCAACGGGTTGCAGGAGACACTTTTTCTCTGCTTTCTCAGTCTGTTTCCTAGTGCCGGTTTGAAGTTCCTGCAGTTTTCACTGTAAAACCGAATTGGAGCCAATACCTCTCCATATATATGTATGGAATGGAGTTTGCAACTGAAAAGAAACTTTGTGTTCCCAACAAGCCAAGTGAAGGACGGCTTTCACACACACTTATCTCTCAGAACTGAGCAAGTGGAGAGACTTTCGTTCATCTAGCACCAAGGGAACGGGGTGCAGGAGACACTTTTTCTCTGCTTTCTCAGTCTGTTTCCTAGTGCCGGTTTGAAGTTCCTGCATTTTTAACTGTAAAAGCGAGTTGGAGCTAGTACCTCCCCATATATATGTATGGAATCGAGTTTGCAACTGAAAAGAAACTTTGTGTTCCCAACAAGCTAGGTGAAGGACGGCTTTCACACACACTTATCTCTCAGAACTGAGCAAGTGAAGAGACGTTCGTTCATCTAGCACCAAGGGAACGGGTTGCAGGAGACACTATTTCTCTGCTTTCTCAGTCTGTTTCCTAGTGCCGGTTTGAAGTTCCTGCAGTTTTCACTGTAAAACCGAGTTGGAGCTAGTACCTCCCCATATATATGTATGGAATCGAGTTTGCAACTGAAAAGAAACTTTGTGTTCCCAACAAGCTAGGTGAAGGACGGCTTTCCCACACACTTATCTCTCAGAACTGAGCAAGTGGAGAGACGTTCGTTCATCTAGGACCAAGGGAACGGGTTGCAGGAGACACTTTTTCTCTGCTTTCTCAGTCTGTTTCCTAGTGCAGGTTTGAAGTTCCTGCAGTTTTCACTGTAAAACTGTGTTGGAGACAAAACCTCCCCATATAAATGTATGGAATGGAGTTTGCAACTGAAAAGAAACTTTGTGTTCCCAACAAGCTAGGTGAAGGACGGCTTTCACACACACTAATCTCTCAGAACTGAGCAAGTGGAGAGACGTTCGTTCATCTAGCACCACGGGAACGGGTTGCAGGAGGCACTTTTTCTCTGCTTTCTCAGTCTGTTCCTAGTGCCGGTTGGAAGTTCCTGCAGTTTACACTGTAAATCCGAGTTGGAGCTAGTACCTCCCCATATATATGTATGGAATGGAGTTTGCAACTGAAAAGAAACTTTGTGTTCCCAACTAGCTAGGTGAAGGACGGCTTTCACACACACTTTTCTCTCAGAACTGAGCAAGTGGAGTGACGTTCGTTCATCTAGCACCAAGGGAACGGGTTGCAGGAGACACTTTTTCTCTGCTTTCTCAGTCTGTTTCCTAGTGCCGTTTAGAAGATCCTGCAGTTTTCACTGTAAAACCGAGTTGGAGTTAGTACCTCCCCTTATATATGTATGGAATGGAGTTTGCAACTGAAAAGAAACTTTGTGTTCCCAACAAGCTAGGTGAAGGACGGCTTTCACACACACTTATCTCTCAGAACTGAGCAAGTGGAGAGACGTTCGTTCATCTAGCACCAAGGGAACGGGGTGCAGGAGACACTTTTCTCTGCTTTCTCAGTCTGTTCCTAGTGCCGGTTTGAAGTTCCTGCAGTTTACACTGTAAATCCGAGTTGGAGCTAGTACCTCCCCATATATATGTATGGAATGGAGTTTGCAACTGAAAAGAAACTTTGTGTTCCCAACAAGCTAGGTGAAGGACGGCTTTCACACACACTTTTCTCTCAGAACTGAGCAAGTGGAGTGACGTTCGTTCATCTAGCACCAAGGGAACGGGTTGCAAGAGACACTTTTTTTCTTCTTTCTCAGTCTGTTTCGTAGTGCCGGATTGAAGTTCCTGCAGTTTTCACTGTAAAACCGAGTTGGAGCTAGTACCTCCCCTTATATATGTATGGAATGGAGTTTGCAACTGAAAAGAAACTTTGTGTTCCCAGTAAGCTAGGTTCAGGACGGCTTTCACACACACTTATCTCTCAGAACTGAGCAAGTGGAGAGACGTTCGTTCATCTAGCACCAAGGGAACGGGTTGCAGGAGACACTTTTTCTCTGGTTTCTCAGTCTGTTTCCTAGTGCCGGTGTGAAGTTCCTGCAGTTTTCACTGTAAAACCGAGTTGGAACTAGTACCTCCCCATATATATGCATGGAATGGAGTTTGCAACTGAAAAGAAACTTTGTGTTCCCAACAAGCTAGGTGTAGGACGGCTTTCACACACACTTTTCTCTCAGAACTGAGCAAGTGGAGAGATGTTCGTTCATCTAGCACCAAGGGAACGGGTTGCAGGAGACACTTTTTCTCTGCTTTCTCACTCTGTTCCTAGTGCCGGTTTAAAGTTCCTGCAGTTTTAACTGTAAAACCGAGTTGGAGCTAGTACCTCCCCATATATATGTATGGAATGGAGTTTGCAACTGAAAAGAAACTTTGCGTTCCCAACAAGCTAGGTGAAGGACGGCTTTCACACACACATTTCTCTCAGAACTGAGCAAATGGAGAGACGTTCGTTCATCTAGCACCAAGGGAACGGGTTGCAGGAGACACTTTTTCTCTTCTTTCTCAGTCTGTTTCGTAGTGCCGGATTGAAGTTCCTGCAGTTTTCACTGTAAAACCGAGTTGGAGCTAGCACCTCCCCATATATATGTATGGAATCGAGTTTGCAACTGAAAAGAAACTTTGTGTTCCCAACAAGCCAAGTGAAGGACGGCTTTCACACACAATTATCTCTCAGAACTGAGCAAGTGGAGAGACGTTCGTTCATCTAGCACCAAGGGAACGGGTTGCAGGAGACACTTTTTCTCTGCTTTCTCAGTCTGTTTCCTAGTGCCGGTTTGAAGTTCCTGCAGTTTTCACTGTAAAACCGAATTGGAGCCAATACCTCTCCATATATATGTATGGAATGGAGTTTGCAACTGAAAAGAAACTTTGTGTTCCCAACAAGCTAGGTGAAGGACGGCTTTCACACACACTTATCTCTCAGAACTGAGCAAGTGGAGAGACGTTCGTTCATCTAGCACCAAGGGAACGGTGTGCAGGAGACACTTTTTCTCTGCTTTCTCAGTCTGTTTCCTAGTGCCGGTTTGAAGTTCCTGCAGTTTTCACTGTAAAAGCGAGTTGGAGCTAGTACCTCCCCATATATATGTATGGAATGCAGTTTGCAACAGAAAAGAAACTTTGTGTTCCCAACAAGCTAGGTGAAGGACGGCTTTCACACACACTTATCTCTCAGAACTGAGCAGTGGAGAGACGTTCGTTCTTCTAGCACCAAGGGAACGGGTTGCAGGAGACACTTATTCTCTGCTTCTCAGTCTGTTTCCTAGTGCCGGTTTGAAGTTCCTGCAGTTTTCACTGTAAAACCGAGTTGGAGCTAGTACCTCCCCATATATATGTATGGAATCGAGTTTGCAACTGAAAAGAAACTTTGTGTTCCCAACAAGCTAGGTGAAGGACGGCTTTCACACACACTTTTCTCTCAGAACTGAGCAAGTGGAGAGATGTTCGTTCATCTAGCACCAAGGGAACGGGTTGCAGGAGACACTTTTTCTCTGCTTTCTCACTCTGTTCCTAGTGCCGGTTTAAAGTTCCTGCAGTTTTAACTGTAAAACCGAGTTGGAGCTAGTACCTCCCCATATATATGTATGGAATCGAGTTTGCAACTGAAAAGAAACTTTGTGTTCCCAACAAGCTATGTGAAGGAAGGCTTTCCCACACACTTATCTCTCAGAACTGAGCAAGTGGAGAGACGTTCGTTCATCTAGCACCAAGGGAACGGGTTGCAGGAGACACTTTTTCTCTGCTTTCTCAGTCTGTTTCCTAGTGCCGGTTTGAAGTTCCTGCAGTTTTCACTGTAAAACCGAGTTGGAGACAAAACCTCCCCATATAAATGTATGGAATGGGGTTTGCAACTGAAAAGAAACTTTGTGTTCCCAACAAGCTAGGTGAAGGACGGCTTTCACACACACTTATCTCTCAGAACTGAGCAAGTGGAGAGACGTTCGTTCATCTAGCACCAAGGGAACGGGTTGCAGGAGACACTATTTCTCTGCTTTCTCAATCTGTTTCCTAGTGCCGGTTTGAAGTTCCTGCAGTTTTCACTGTAAAAGCGAGTTGGAGCTAGTACCTCCCCATATATATGTATGGAATGGAGTTTGCAACTGAAAAGAAACTTTGTGTTCCCAACAAGCTAGGTGAAGGACGGCTTTCACACACACTTATCTCTCAGAACTGAGCAAGTGGAGAGACGTTCGTTCATCTAGCACCAAGGGAACTGGTTGCAGGAGACACTATTTCTCTGCTTTCTCAATCTGTTTCCTAGTGCCGGTTTGAAGTTCCTGCATTTTTCACTGTAAAACCGAGTTGGAGCTAGTACCTCCCCATATATATGTATGGAATGGAGTTTGCAACTGAAAAGAAACTTTGTGTTCCCAACAAGCTAGGTGAAGGACGGCTTTCACACACACTTATCTATCAGAACTGAGCAAGTGGAGAAACGTTCGTTCATCTAGCACCAAGGGAACGGGTTGCAGGAGACACTTTTTCTCTGCTTTCTCAGTCTGTTTCCTAGTGCCGGTTTGAAGTTCCTGCAGTTTTCACTGTAAAACCGAGTTGGAGCCAATACCTCCCCATATATATGTATGGAATGGAGTTTGCTACTGAAAAGAAACTTTGTGTTTCCAACAATCTAGGTGAAGGACGGCTTTCACACACACTTATCTCTCAGAACTGAGCAAGTGGAGAGACGTTCGTGCATCTAGCACCAAGGGAACGGTTTGCAGGAGACACTTTTTCTCTGCTTTCTCAGTCTGTTTCCTAGTGCCGGTTTGAAGTTCCTGCAGTTTTCACTGTAAAACCGAGTTGGAGCTAGTACCTCCCCATATATATGTATGGAATCGAGTTTGCAACTGAAAAGAAACTTTGTTTTCCCAACAAGCTAGGTGAAGGACGGCTTTCACACACACTTATCTCTCAGAACTGAGCAAGTGGAGAGACGTTCGTTCATCTAGCACCAAGGGAACGGGTTGCAGGAGACACTTTTTCTCTGCTTTCTCAGTCTGTTTCCTAGTGCCGGTTTGAAGTTCCTGCAGTTTTCACTGTAAAAGCGAGTTGGAGTTAGTACCTCCCCATATATATGTATGGAATGGAGTTTGCAACTGAAAAGAAACTTTGTGTTCCCAACAAGCTAGGTGAAGGACGGCTTTAACACACACTTATCTCTCAGAACTGAGCAAGTGGAGAGACGTTCGTTCATCTAGCACCAAGGGAACGGGTTGCAGGAGACAATTTTTCTCGGCTTTCTCAGTCTGTTTCCTAATGCCGGTTTGAAGTTCCTGCAGTTTTCACTGTAAAACCGAGTTGGAACTAGTACCTTCCCATATATATGCATGGAATGGAGTTTGCAACTGAAAAGAAACTTTGTGTTCCCAACAAGCTAGCTGAAGGACGGCTTTCACACACACTTTCTTCTAAGAACTGAGCAAGAGGAGAGAAGTTCGTTCATCTAGCACCAAGGAAACGGGTTGCAGGAGACACTTTTTCTCTGCTTTCTCAGTATGTTTCCTATTGCCGGTTTGAAGTTCCTGCAGTTTTCACTGTAAAACCGAGTTGGAACTAGTACCTCCCCATATATATGCATGGAATGGAGTTTGCAACTGAAAAGAAACTTTGTGTTCCCAACAAGCTAGGTGAAGGACGGCTTTCACACACACTTATCTCTCAGAACTGAGCAAGTGGAGAGACGTTCGTTCATCTAGCACCAAGGGAACGGGTTGCAGGAGAAACATTTTCTCTGTTTCTCAGTGTGTTCCTAGTGCCGGTTTGAAGTTCCTGCAGTTTACACTGTAAAACCGAGTTGGAGCCAGTACCTCCCCATATATATGAATGGAATGGAGTTGGCAACTGAAAAGAAACTTTGTGTTCCCAACAAGCTAGGTGAAGGACGGCTTTCACACACACTTATCTCTCAGAACTGAGGAAGTGGAGAGACGTTCATTCATCTAGCACCAAGGGAAAGGGTTGCAGGAGACACGTTTGCTCTGCTTTCTCAGTCTGTTCCTAGTGCTCGATTGAAGTTCCTGCAGTTTATACTGTAAAACAGAGTTGGAGCTAGTACCTCCCCATATATATGTATGGAATGGAGTTTGCAACTGAAAAGGAACTTTGTGTTCCCAACAAGCTAGGTGAAGGACGGCTTTCACACACACTTTTCTCTCAGAACTGAGCAAGTGGAGAGACGTTCGTTCATCTAGCACCAAGGCAACGGGTTGCAGGAGGCACTTTTTCTCTGCTTTCTCAGTCTGTTTCCTAGTGCCGGTTTGAAGTTCCTGCAGTTTTCACTGTAAAACCGAGTTGGAGCTAGTACCTCCCCTTATATATGTATGGAATGGAGTTTGCAACTGAAAAGAAACTTTGTGTTCCCAACAAGCTAGGTGAAGGACGGCTTTCACACACACTTATCTCTCAGAACTGAGCAAGTGGAGAGACGTTCGTTCATCTAGCAACAAGGGAACGGGTTGCAGGAGACACTTTTTCTCTGCTTTCTCACTCTGTTCCTAGTGCCGGTTTAAAGTTCCTGCAGTTTTAACTGTAAAACCGAGTTGGAGCTAGTACCTCCCCATATATATGTATGGAATGGAGTTTGCAACTGAAAAGAAATTTTGCGTTCCCAACAAGCTAGGTGAAGGACGGCTTTCACACACAATTTTCTCTCAGAACTGAGCAAGTGGAGAGACGTTCGTTCATCTAGCACCAAGGGAACGGGTTGCAAGAGACACTTTTTTTCTTCTTTCTCAGTCTGTTTCGTAGTGCCGGATTGAAGTTCCTGCAGTTTTCACTGTAAAACCGAGTTGGAGCTAGTACCTCCCCATATATATGTATGGAATCGAGTTTGCAACTGAAAAGAAACTTTGTGTTCCCAAAGAGCTAGGTGAAGGACGGCTTTCACACACACTTTTCTCTCAGAACTGAGCAAGTGGAGAGACGTTCGTTCATCTAGCAACAAGGGAACGGTTTGCAGGAGACACTTTTTCTCTGCTTTCTCAGTCTGTTTCCTAGTGCCGGTTTGAAGTTCCTGCAGTTTTCACTGTAAAACCGAGTTGGAGCTAGTACCTCCCCATATATAAGTATGGAATGGATTTTGCAACTGAAAAGAAACTTTGCGTTCCCAACAAGCTAGGTGAAGGACGGCTTTCACACACACATTTCTCTCAGAACTGAGCAACTGGAGAGACGTTCGTTCATCTAGCACCAAGGGAACGAGATGCAGGAGACACTTTTTCTCTGCTTTCTCAGTCTGTTTCCTAGTGCCGGTTTGAAGTTCCTGCAGTTTTCACTGTAAAACCGAGTCGGAGCTAGTACCTCCCCTTATATATGTATGGAATGGAGTTTGCAACTGAAAAGAAACTTTGTGTTCCCAACAAGATAGTTGAAGGACGGCTTTCACACACACTTATCTCTCAGAACTGAGGAAGTGGAGAGACGTTCGTTCATCTAGCACCAAGGGAACGGGTTGCAGGAGACACTTTTTCTCTTCTTTCTCAGTCTGTTTCGTAGTGCCGGTTTGAAGTTCCTGCAGTTTTCACTGTAAAACCGAGTTGGAGCTAGTACCTCCCCATATATATGTATGGAATCGAGTTTGCAACTGAAAAGAAACTTTGTGTAACCAACAAGCTAGGTGAAGGACGGCTTTCCCACATACTTATCTCTCAGAACTGAGCAAGTGTAGAGACGTTCGTTCATCTAGCACCAAGGGAACAGGTTGCAGGAGACACTTTTTCTCTGCTTTCTCAGTCTATTTCCTAGTGCCGGTTTGAAGTTCCTGCAGTTTTCACTGTAAAACCGTATTGGAGCCAATACCTCTCCATATATATGTATGGAATGGAGTTTGCAACTGAAAAGAAACTTTGTGTTCCCAACAAGCCAAGTGAAGGACGGCTTTCACACACACTTATCACTCAGAACTGAGCAAGTGGAGAGACGTTCGTTCATCTAGCACCAAGGGAACGGGGTGCAGGAGACACTTTTTCTCTGCTTTCTCAGTCTGTTTCCTAGTGCCGGTTTGAAGTTCCTGCAGTTTTCACTGTAAAAGCGAGTTGGAGCTAGTACCTCCCCATATATATGTATGGAATCGAGTTTGCAACTGAAAAGAAACTTTGTGTTCCAAACAAGCTAGGTTCAGGACGGCTTTCACACACACTTATCTCTCAGAACTGAGCAAGTGGAGAGACGTTCGTTCATCTAGCACCAAGGGAACGGGTTGCAGGAGACAATTTTTCTCTGCTTTCTCAGTCTGTTTCCTAGTGCCGGTTTGAAGTTCCTGCAGTTTTCACTGTAAAACCGAGTTGGAGCTAGTACCTCCCCATATATATGTATGGAATCGAGTTTGCAACTGAAAAGAAACTTTGTGTTCCCAACAAGCTAGGTGAAGGACGGCTTTCACACACACTTATCTCTCAGAACTGAGCAAGTGGAGAGACGTTCGTTCATCTAGCACCAAGGCAACGGGTTGCAGGAGACACTTTTTCTCTGCTTTCTCAGTCTGTTTCCTAGTGCCGGTTTGAAGTTCCTGCAGTTTTCACTGTAAAACCGAATTGGAGCCAATACCTCTCCATATATATGTATGGAATGGAGTTTGCAACTGAAAAGAAACTTTGTGTTCCCAACAAGCCAAGTGAAGGACGGCTTTCACACACACTTATCTCTCAGAACTGAGCAAGTGGAGAGACTTTCGTTCATCTAGCACCAAGGGAACGGGGTGCAGGAGACACTTTTTCTCTGCTTTCTCAGTCTGTTTCCTAGTGCCGGTTTGAAGTTCCTGCATTTTTAACTGTAAAAGCGAGTTGGAGCTAGTACCTCCCCATATATATGTATGGAATCGAGTTTGCAACTGAAAAGAAACTTTGTGTTCCCAACAAGCTAGGTGAAGGACGGCTTTCACACACACTTATCTCTCAGAACTGAGCAAGTGAAGAGACGTTCGTTCATCTAGCACCAAGGGAACGGGTTGCAGGAGACACTATTTCTCTGCTTTCTCAGTCTGTTTCCTAGTGCCGGTTTGAAGTTCCTGCAGTTTTCACTGTAAAACCGAGTTGGAGCTAGTACCTCCCCATATATATGTATGGAATCGAGTTTGCAACTGAAAAGAAACTTTGTGTTCCCAACAAGCTAGGTGAAGGACGGCTTTCCCACACACTTATCTCTCAGAACTGAGCAAGTGGAGAGACGTTCGTTCATCTAGGACCAAGGGAACGGGTTGCAGGAGACACTTTTTCTCTGCTTTCTCAGTCTGTTTCCTAGTGCAGGTTTGAAGTTCCTGCAGTTTTCACTGTAAAACTGTGTTGGAGATAAAACCTCCCCATATAAATGTATGGAATGGAGTTTGCAACTGAAAAGAAACTTTGTGTTCCCAACAAGCTAGGTGAAGGACGGCTTTCACACACACTAATCTCTCAGAACTGAGCAAGTGGAGAGACGTTCGTTCATCTAGCACCACGGGAACGGGTTGCAGGAGGCACTTTTTCTCTGCTTTCTCAGTCTGTTCCTAGTGCCGGTTGGAAGTTCCTGCAGTTTACACTGTAAATCCGAGTTGGAGCTAGTACCTCCCCATATATATGTATGGAATGGAGTTTGCAACTGAAAAGAAACTTTGTGTTCCCAACTAGCTAGGTGAAGGACGGCTTTCACACACACTTTTCTCTCAGAACTGAGCAAGTGGAGTGACGTTCGTTCATCTAGCACCAAGGGAACGGGTTGCAGGAGACACTTTTTCTCTGCTTTCTCAGTCTGTTTCCTAGTGCCGTTTAGAAGATCCTGCAGTTTTCACTGTAAAACCGAGTTGGAGTTAGTACCTCCCCTTATATATGTATGGAATGGAGTTTGCAACTGAAAAGAAACTTTGTGTTCCCAACAAGCTAGGTGAAGGACGGCTTTCACACACACTTATCTCTCAGAACTGAGCAAGTGGAGAGACGTTCGTTCATCTAGCACCAAGGGAACGGGGTGCAGGAGACACTTTTCTCTGCTTTCTCAGTCTGTTCCTAGTGCCGGTTTGAAGTTCCTGCAGTTTACACTGTAAATCCGAGTTGGAGCTAGTACCTCCCCATATATATGTATGGAATGGAGTTTGCAACTGAAAAGAAACTTTGTGTTCCCAACAAGCTAGGTGAAGGACGGCTTTCACACACACTTTTCTCTCAGAACTGAGCAAGTGGAGTGACGTTCGTTCTTCTAGCACCAAGGGAACGGGTTGCAGGAGACACTTTTTCTCTGCTTTCTCAGTCTGTTTCCTAGTGCCGGTTTGAAGTTCCTGCAGTTTTCACTGTAAAACCGAGTTGGAGCTAGTACCTCCCCATATATATGTATGGAATCGAGTTTGCAACTGAAAAGAAACTTTGTGTTCCCAACAAGCTAGGTGAAGGACGGCTTTCCCACACACTTATCTCTCAGAACTGAGCAAGTGGAGAGACGTTCGTTCATCTAGGACCAAGGGAACGGGTTGCAGGAGACACTTTTTCTCTGCTTTCTCAGTCTGTTTCCTAGTGCAGGTTTGAAGTTCCTGCAGTTTTCACTGTAAAACTGTGTTGGAGACAAAACCTCCCCATATAAATGTATGGAATGGAGTTTGCAACTGAAAAGAAACTTTGTGTTCCCAACAAGCTAGGTGAAGGTCGGCTTTCACACACACTAATCTCTCAGAACTGAGCAAGTGGAGAGACGTTCGTTCATCTAGCACCACGGGAACGGGTTGCAGGAGGCACTTTTTCTCTGCTTTCTCAGTCTGTTCCTAGTGCCGGTTGGAAGTTCCTGCAGTTTACACTGTAAATCCGAGTTGGAGCTAGTACCTCCCCATATATATGTATGGAATGGAGTTTGCAACTGAAAAGAAACTTTGTGTTCCCAACTAGCTAGGTGAAGGACGGCTTTCACACACACTTTTCTCTCAGAACTGAGCAAGTGGAGTGACGTTCGTTCATCTAGCACCAAGGGAACGGGTTGCAGGAGACACTTTTTCTCTGCTTTCTCAGTCTGTTTCCTAGTGCCGTTTAGAAGATCCTGCAGTTTTCACTGTAAAACCGAGTTGGAGTTAGTACCTCCCCTTATATATGTATGGAATGGAGTTTGCAACTGAAAAGAAACTTTGTGTTCCCAACAAGCTAGGTGAAGGACGGCTTTCACACACACTTATCTCTCAGAACTGAGCAAGTGGAGAGACGTTCGTTCATCTAGCACCAAGGGAACGGGGTGCAGGAGACACTTTTCTCTGCTTTCTCAGTCTGTTCCTAGTGCCGGTTTGAAGTTCCTGCAGTTTACACTGTAAATCCGAGTTGGAGCTAGTACCTCCCCATATATATGTATGGAATGGAGTTTGCAACTGAAAAGAAACTTTGTGTTCCCAACAAGCTAGGTGAAGGACGGCTTTCACACACACTTTTCTCTCAGAACTGAGCAAGTGGAGTGACGTTCGTTCTTCTAGCACCAAGGGAACGGGTTGCAGGAGACACTTTTTCTCTGCTTTCTCAGTCTGTTTCCTAGTGCCGGTTTGAAGTTCCTGCAGTTTTCACTGTAAAACCGAGTTGGAGCTAGTACCTCCCCTTATATATGTATGGAATGGAGTTTGCAACTGAAAAGAAACTTTGTGTTCCCAATAAGCTAGGTTCAGGACGGCTTTCACACACACTTATCTCTCAGAACTGAGCAAGTGGAGAGACGTTCGTTCATCTAGCACCAAGGGAACGGGTTGCAGGAGACACTTTTTCTCTGGTTTCTCAGTCTGTTTCCTAGTGCCGGTGTGAAGTTCCTGCAGTTTTCACTGTAAAACCGAGTTGGAACTAGTACCTCCCCATATATATGCATGGAATGGAGTTTGCAACTGAAAAGAAACTTTGTGTTCCCAACAAGCTAGGTGTAGGACGGCTTTCACACACACTTTTCTCTCAGAACTGAGCAAGTGGAGAGATGTTCGTTCATCTAGCACCAAGGGAACGGGTTGCAGGAGACACTTTTTCTCTGCTTTCTCACTCTGTTCCTAGTGCCGGTTTAAAGTTCCTGCAGTTTTAACTGTAAAACCGAGTTGGAGCTAGTACCTCCCCATATATATGTATGGAATGGAGTTTGCAACTGAAAAGAAACTTTGCGTTCCCAACAAGCTAGGTGAAGGACGGCTTTCACACACACATTTCTCTCAGAACTGAGCAAATGGAGAGACGTTCGTTCATCTAGCACCAAGGGAACGGGTTGCAGGAGACACTTTTTCTCTTCTTTCTCAGTCTGTTTCGTAGTGCCGGATTGAAGTTCCTGCAGTTTTCACTGTAAAACCGAGTTGGAGCTAGCACCTCCCCATATATATGTATGGAATCGAGTTTGCAACTGAAAAGAAACTTTGTGTTCCCAACAAGCCAAGTGAAGGACGGCTTTCACACACAATTATCTCTCAGAACTGAGCAAGTGGAGAGACGTTCGTTCATCTAGCACCAAGGGAACGGGTTGCAGGAGACACTTTTTCTCTGCTTTCTCAGTCTGTTTCCTAGTGCCGGTTTGAAGTTCCTGCAGTTTTCACTGTAAAACCGAATTGGAGCCAATACCTCTCCATATATATGTATGGAATGGAGTTTGCAACTGAAAAGAAACTTTGTGTTCCCAACAAGCTAGGTGAAGGACGGCTTTCACACACACTTATCTCTCAGAACTGAGCAAGTGGAGAGACGTTCGTTCATCTAGCACCAAGGGAACGGTGTGCAGGAGACACTTTTTCTCTGCTTTCTCAGTCTGTTTCCTAGTGCCGGTTTGAAGTTCCTGCAGTTTTCACTGTAAAAGCGAGTTGGAGCTAGTACCTCCCCATATATATGTATGGAATGCAGTTTGCAACAGAAAAGAAACTTTGTGTTCCCAACAAGCTAGGTGAAGGACGGCTTTCACACACACTTATCTCTCAGAACTGAGCAGTGGAGAGACGTTCGTTCTTCTAGCACCAAGGGAACGGGTTGCAGGAGACACTTATTCTCTGCTTCTCAGTCTGATTCCTAGTGCCGGTTTGAAGTTCCTGCAGTTTTCACTGTAAAACCGAGTTGGAGCTAGTACCTCCCCATATATATGTATGGAATCGAGTTTGCAACTGAAAAGAAACTTTGTGTTCCCAACAAGCTAGGTGAAGGACGGCTTTCACACACACTTTTCTCTCAGAACTGAGCAAGTGGAGAGATGTTCGTTCATCTAGCACCAAGGGAACGGGTTGCAGGAGACACTTTTTCTCTGCTTTCTCACTCTGTTCCTAGTGCCGGTTTAAAGTTCCTGCAGTTTTAACTGTAAAACCGAGTTGGAGCTTGTACCTCCCCATATATATGTATGGAATCGAGTTTGCAACTGAAAAGAAACTTTGTGTTCCCAACAAGCTATGTGAAGGAAGGCTTTCCCACACACTTATCTCTCAGAACTGAGCAAGTGGAGAGACGTTCGTTCATCTAGCACCAAGGGAACGGGTTGCAGGAGACACTTTTTCTCTGCTTTCTCAGTCTGTTTCCTAGTGCCGGTTTGAAGTTCCTGCAGTTTTCACTGTAAAACCGAGTTGGAGACAAAACCTCCCCATATAAATGTATGGAATGGGGTTTGCAACTGAAAAGAAACTTTGTGTTCCCAACAAGCTAGGTGAAGGACGGCTTTCACACACACTTATCTCTCAGAACTGAGCAAGTGGAGAGACGTTCGTTCATCTAGCACCAAGGGAACGGGTTGCAGGAGACACTATTTCTCTGCTTTCTCAATCTGTTTCCTAGTGCCGGTTTGAAGTTCCTGCAGTTTTCACTGTAAAAGCGAGTTGGAGCTAGTACCTCCCCATATATATGTATGGAATGGAGTTTGCAACTGAAAAGAAACTTTGTGTTCCCAACAAGCTAGGTGAAGGACGGCTTTCACACACACTTATCTCTCAGAACTGAGCAAGTGGAGAGACGTTCGTTCATCTAGCACCAAGGGAACTGGTTGCAGGAGACACTATTTCTCTGCTTTCTCAGTCTGTTTCCTAGTGCCGGTTTGAAGTTCCTGCATTTTTCACTGTAAAACCGAGTTGGAGCTAGTACCTCCCCATATATATGTATGGAATGGAGTTTGCAACTGAAAAGAAACTTTGTGTTCCCAACAAGCTAGGTGAAGGACGGCTTTCACACACACTTATCTATCAGAACTGAGCAAGTGGAGAAACGTTCGTTCATCTAGCACCAAGGGAACGGGTTGCAGGAGACACTTTTTGTCTGCTTTCTCAGTCTGTTTCCTAGTGCCGGTTTGAAGTTCCTGCAGTTTTCACTGTAAAACCGAGTTGGAGCCAATACCTCCCCATATATATGTATGGAATGGAGTTTGCTACTGAAAAGAAACTTTGTGTTTCCAACAATCTAGGTGAAGGACGGCTTTCACACACACTTATCTCTCAGAACTGAGCAAGTGGAGAGACGTTCGTGCATCTAGCACCAAGGGAACGGTTTGCAGGAGACACTTTTTCTCTGCTTTCTCAGTCTGTTTCCTAGTGCCGGTTTGAAGTTCCTGCAGTTTTCACTGTAAAACCGAGTTGGAGCTAGTACCTCCCCATATATATGTATGGAATCGAGTTTGCAACTGAAAAGAAACTTTGTTTTCCCAACAAGCTAGGTGAAGGACGGCTTTCACACACACTTATCTCTCAGAACTGAGCAAGTGGAGAGACGTTCGTTCATCTAGCACCAAGGGAACGGGTTGCAGGAGACACTTTTTCTCTGCTTTCTCAGTCTGTTTCCTAGTGCCGGTTTGAAGTTCCTGCAGTTTTCACTGTAAAAGCGAGTTGGAGTTAGTACCTCCCCATATATATGTATGGAATGGAGTTTGCAACTGAAAAGAAACTTTGTGTTCCCAACAAGCTAGGTGAAGGACGGCTTTCAAACACACTTATCTCTCAGAACTGAGCAAGTGGAGAGACGTTCGTTCATCTAGCACCAAGGGAACGGGTTGCAGGAGACACTTTTTCTCTGCTTTCTCAGTCTGTTTCCTAGTGCCGGTTTGAAGTTCCTGCAGTTTTCACTGTAAAAGCGAGTTGGAGCTAGTACCTCCCCATATATATGTATGGAATGCAGTTTGCAACAGAAAAGAAACTTTGTGTTCCCAACAAGCTAGGTGAAGGACGGCTTTCACACACACTTATCTCTCAGAACTGAGCAGTGGAGAGACGTTCGTTCTTCTAGCACCAAGGGAACGGGTTGCAGGAGACACTTATTCTCTGCTTCTCAGTCTGTTTCCTAGTGCCGGTTTGAAGTTCCTGCAGTTTTCACTGTAAAACCGAGTTGGAGCTAGTACCTCCCCATATATATGTATGGAATCGAGTTTGCAACTGAAAAGAAACTTTGTGTTCCCAACAAGCTAGGTATAGGACGGCTTTCACACACACTTTTCTCTCAGAACTGAGCAAGTGGAGAGATGTTCGTTCATCTAGCACCAAGGGAACGGGTTGCAGGAGACACTTTTTCTCTGCTTTCTCACTCTGTTCCTAGTGCCGGTTTAAAGTTCCTGCAGTTTTAACTGTAAAACCGAGTTGGAGCTAGTACCTCCCCATATATATGTATGGAATCGAGTTTGCAACTGAAAAGAAACTTTGTGTTCCCAACAAGCTATGTGAAGGAAGGCTTTCCCACACACTTATCTCTCAGAACTGAGCAAGTGGAGAGACGTTCGTTCATCTAGCACCAAGGGAACGGGTTGCAGGAGACACTTTTTCTCTGCTTTCTCAGTCTGTTTCCTAGTGCCGGTTTGAAGTTCCTGCAGTTTTCACTGTAAAACCGAGTTGGAGACAAAACCTCCCCATATAAATGTATGGAATGGGGTTTGCAACTGAAAAGAAACTTTGTGTTCCCAACAAGCTAGGTGAAGGACGGCTTTCACACACACTTATCTCTCAGAACTGAGCAAGTGGAGAGACGTTCGTTCATCTAGCACCAAGGGAACGGGTTGCAGGAGACACTATTTCTCTGCTTTCTCAATCTGTTTCCTAGTGCCGGTTTGAAGTTCCTGCAGTTTTCACTGTAAAAACGAGTTGGAGCTAGTACCTCCCCATATATATGTATGGAATGGAGTTTGCAACTGAAAAGAAACTTTGTGTTCCCAACAAGCTAGGTGAAGGACGGCTTTCACACACACTTATCTCTCAGAACTGAGCAAGTGGAGAGACGTTCGTTCATCTAGCACCAAGGGAACTGGTTGCAGGAGACACTATTTCTCTGCTTTCTCAGTCTGTTTCCTAGTGCCGGTTTGAAGTTCCTGCATTTTTCACTGTAAAACCGAGTTGGAGCTAGTACCTCCCCATATATATGTATGAAATGGAGTTTGCAACTGAAAAGAAACTTTGTGTTCCCAACAAGCTAGGTGAAGGACGGCTTTCACACACACTTATCTCTCAGAACTGAGCAAGTGGAGAAACGTTCGTTCATCTAGCACCAAGGGAACGGGTTGCAGGAGACACTTTTTCTCTTCTTTCTCAGTCTGTTTCCTAGTGCCGGTTTGAAGTTCCTGCAGTTTTCACTGTAAAACCGAGTTGGAGCCAATACCACCCCATATATATGTATGGAATGGAGTTTGCTACTGAAAAGAAACTTTGTGTTTCCAACAATCTAGGTGAAGGACGGCTTTCACACACACTTATCTCTCAGAACTGAGCAAGTGGAGAGACGTTCGTGCATCTAGCACCAAGGGAACGGTTTGCAGGAGACACTTTTTCTCTGCTTTCTCAGTCTGTTTCCTAGTGCCGGTTTGAAGTTCCTGCAGTTTTCACTGTAAAACCGAGTTGGAGCTAGTACCTCCCCATATATATGTATGGAATCGAGTTTGCAACTGAAAAGAAACTTTGTTTTCCCAACAAGCTAGGTGAAGGACGGCTTTCACACACACTTATCTCTCAGAACTGAGCAAGTGGAGAGACGTTCGTTCATCTAGCACCAAGGGAACGGGTTGCAGGAGACACTTTTTCTCTGCTTTCTCAGTCTGTTTCCTAGTGCCGGTTTGAAGTTCCTGCAGTTTTCACTGTAAAAGCGAGTTGGAGTTAGTACCTCCCCATATATATGTATGGAATGGAGTTTGCAACTGAAAAGAAACTTTGTGTTCCCAACAAGCTAGGTGAAGGACGGCTTTCAAACACACTTATCTCTCAGAACTGAGCAAGTGGAGAGACGTTCGTTCATCTAGCACCAAGGGAACGGGTTGCAGGAGACACTTTTTCTCTGCTTTCTCAGTCTGTTTCCTAGTGCCGGTTTGAAGTTCCTGCAGTTTTCACTGTAAAACCGAGTTTGAGCCAATACCTCCCCATATATATGTATGGAATGGAGTTTGCTACTGAAAAGAAACTTTATATTCCCATCAAGCTATGTGAAAGACGGCTTTCACACACACTTATCTCTCAGAACTGAGCTAGTGGAGAGACGTTCGTGCATCTAGCACCAAGGGAACGGTATGCAGGAGACACTATTTCTCTGCTTTCTCAGTCTGTTTCCTAGTGCCGGTTTGAAGTTCCTGCAGTTTTCACTGTAAAAGCGAGTTGGAGCTAGTACCTCCCCATATATATGTATGGAATAGAGTTTGCAACTGAAAAGAAACTTTGTGTTCCCAACAAGCTAGGTGAAGCACGGCTTTCACACACACATATCTCTCAGAACTGAGCAAGTGGAGAGACGTTCGTTCATCTAGCACCATGGGAACGGGTTGCTGGAGAAACTTTTTCTCTGCTTTCTCAGTCTGTTTCCTAGTGCCGGTTTGAAGTTCCTGCAGTTTTCACTGTAAAACCGAGTTTGAGCCAATACCTCCTCATATATATGTATGGAATGGAGTTTGCTACTGAAAAGAAACTTTGTGTTCCCAACAAGCTAGGTGAAGGACGGCTTTCACACACACTTATCTCTCAGAACTGAGCAAGTGGAGAGACGTTCGTTCATCTAGCACCAAGGGAACGGGTTGCAGGAGACACTTTTTCTCTGCTTTCTCAGTCTGTTTCCTAGTGCAGGTTTGAAGTTCCTGCAGTTTTCACTGTTAAACAGTTTTGGAGCTAGTACCTCCCCATATATATGTATGGAATCGTGTTTGTTACTGAAAAGAAACTTTGTGTTCCCAACAAGCTAAATAAAGGACGGCTTTCACACATAATTATCTCTCAGAACTGAACAAGTCGAGAGACTTTCGTTCATCTAGCACCAAGGGAACGGGTTGCAGGAGACACTTTTTCTCTGCTTTCTCAGTCTGTTTCCTAGTGCCGGTTTGAAGTTCCTGTATTTTTCACTGTAAAACCGAGTTGGAGCTAGTACCTCCCCATATATATGTATGGAGTGGAGTTTGCAACTGAAAAGAAACTTTGTGTTCCCAACAAGCTAGGTGAAGTACGGCTTTCACACACACTTATCTCTCAGAACTGAGCAAGTGGAGAGACGTTCGTTCATCTAGCACCAAGGGAACGGGTTGCAGGAGACACTTTTTCTCTGCTTTCTCAGTCTGTTTCCTAGTGCCGGTTTGAAGTTCCTGCAGTTTTCACTGTAAAACCGAGTTGGAGCTAGTACCTCCCCATATATATGTATGGAATGTAGTTTGCAACTGAAAAGAATCTTTGTGTTCCCAACAAGCTAGGTGAAGGACGGCTTTCACACACACTTATCTCTCAGAACTGAGCAAGTGGAGAGACTTTCGTTCATCTAGCACCAAGGGAACGGGTTGCAGGAGACACTTTTTCTCTGCTTTCTCAGTCTGTTTCCTAGTGCCGGTTTGAAGTTCCTGCAGTTTTCACTGTAAAAGCGAGTTGGAGCTAGTACCTCCACATATATATTTATGGAATGGAGTTTGCAACTGAAAAGAAGAAACTTTGTTTTCCCAACAAGCTAGGTGAAGGACGGCTTTCACACACACTTATCTCTCAGAACTGAGCAAGTGGAGAGACGTTCGTTCATCTAGCACCAAGGGAACGGGTTGCAGGAGACACTTTTTCTCTGCTTTCTCAGTCTGTTTCCTAGTGCCGGTTTGAAGTTCCTGCAGTTTTCACTGTAAAACCGAGTTGGAGCTAGTACCTCCCCATATATATGTATGAAATGTAGATTGCTACTGAAAAGAAACTTTGTGTTCCCAACAAGCTAGGTGAAGGACGGCTTTCACACACACTTATCTCTCAGAAATGAGCAAGTGGAGAGACTTTCGTTCATCTAGCACCAAGGGAACGGGTTGCAGGAGACACTATTTCTCTGCATTCTCAGTCTGTTTCCTAGTGCCGGTTTGAAGTTACTGCAGTTTTCACTGTAAAAGCGAGTTGGAGCTAGTACCTCCACATATATATGTATGGAATGGAGTTTGCAACTGAAAAGAAGAAACTTTGTTTTCCCAACAAGCTAGGTGAAGGACGGCTTTCACACACACTTATCTCTCAGAACTGAGCAAGTGGAGAGACGTTCGTTCATCTAGCACCAAGGGAACGGGTTGCAGGAGACACTTTTTCTCTGCTTTCTCAGTCTGTTTCCTAGTGCCGGTTTGAAGTTCCTGCAGTTTTCACTGTAAAAGCGAGTTGGAGCTAGTACCTCCCCATATATATGTACGGAATCGAGTTTGCAACTGAAAAGATACTTTGTGTTCCCAACAAGCTAGGTGAAGGACGGCTTTCACACACACTTATCTCTCAGAACTGAGCAAGTGGAGAGACGTTCGTTCATCTAGCACCAAGGGAACGGGTTCCAGGAGACACTTTTTCTTTGCTTTCTCAGTCTGTTCCTAGTGCCGGTTTGAAGTTCCTGCAGTTTACACTGTAAAACCGAGTTGGAGCTAGTACCTCCCCATATATATGTATGGAATGGAGTTTGCAACTGAAAAGAAACTTTGTGTTCCCAACAAGCTAGGTGAAGGACGGCTTTCACACACAATTATCTCCCAGAACTGAGCAAGTGGAGAGACGTTCGTTCATCTAGCACCAAGGGAACGGGTTGCAGGAGAAACTTTTTCTCTGCTTTCTCAGTCTGTTTCCTAGTGCCGGTTTGAATTTCCTGCAGTTTTCACTGTAAAAGCGAGTTGGAGCCAATACCTCCCCATATATATGTATGGAATCGTGTTTGCTAATGAAAAGAAACTTTGTTTTCCCAACAAGCTAAGTAAAGGACGGCTTTCACACATAATTATCTCTCAGAACTGAGCAAGTGGAGAGACGTTCGTTCATCTAGCACCAAGGGAACGGTTTGCAGGAGACACTTTTTCTCTGCTTTCTCAGTCTGTTTCCTAGTGCCGGTTTGAAGTTCCTGCAGTTTTCACTGTAAAAGCGAGTTGGAGTTAGTACCTCCCCATATATATGTATGGAATGGAGTTTGCAACTGAAAAGAAACTTTGTGTTCCCAACAAGCTAGGTGAAGGACGGCTTTCAAACACACTTATCTCCCAGAACTGAGCAAGTGGAGAGACGTTCGTTCATCTAGCACCAAGGGAACGGGTTGCAGGAGACACTTTTTCTCTGCTTTCTCAGTCTGTTTCCTAGTGCCGGTTTGAAGTTCCTGTATTTTTCACTGTAAAACCGAGTTGGAGCTAGTACCTCCCCATATATATGTATGGAATGGAGTTTGCAACTGAAAAGAAACTTTGTGTTCCCAACAAGCTAGGTGAAGTACGGCTTTCACACACATTTATCTCTCAGAACTGAGCAAGTGGAGAGACGTTCGTTCATCTAGCACCAAGGGAACGGGTTGCAGGAGACACTTTTTCTCTTCTTTCTCAGTCTGTTTCCTAGTGCCGGTTTGAAGTTCCTGCAGTTTTCACTGTAAAACCGAGTTGGAGCCAATACCTCCGCATATATATATATGGAATGGAATTTGCAACTGAAAAGAAACTTTGTGTTCCCAACAAGCTAGGTGAAGGACGGCTTTCACACACACTTATCTCTTAGAACTGATCAAGTGGAGAGACGTTCGTTCATCTAGCACCAAGGGAACGGGTTGCAGGAGACACTTATTCTCTGCTTCTCAGTCTGTTTCCTAGTGCCGGTTTGAAAATCCTGCAGTTTTCACTGTAAAACCGAGTAGGAGCTAGTACCTCCCCATATATATGTATGGAATGGAGTTTGCAACTGAAAAGAAGAAACTTTGTTTTCCCAACAAGCTAGGTGAAGGACGGCTTTCACACACACTTATCTCTCAGAACGGAGCAAGTGGAGAGACGTTCGTTCATCTAGCACCAAGGGAACGGGTTGCAGGAGACACTTTTTCTCTGCTTTCTCAGTCTGTTTCCTAGTGCCTGTTTGAAGTTCCTGCAGTTTTCACTGTAAAACCGAGTTGGAACTAGTACCTCCCCATATATATGCATGGAATGGGTTTGCAACTGAAAATAAACTTTGTGTTCCCAACCATCTAGGTGAAGGACGGCTTTCACACACACTTATCTCTCAGAACTGAGCAAGTGGAGAGACGTTCGTTCATCTAGCACCAAGGGAACGGGTTGCAAGAGACACTTTTTCTCTTCTTTCTCAGTCTGTTTCGTAGTGCCGGATTGAAGTTCCTGCAGTTTTCACTGTAAAACCGAGTTGGAGCTAGTACCTCCCCATATATATGTATGGAATCGAGTTTGCAACTGAAAAGAAACTTTGTGTTCCCAACAAGCTAGGTGAAGGACGGCTTTCACACACACTTATCTCTCAGAACTGAGCAAGTGGAGAGACGTTCGTTCTTCTAGCACCAAGGGAACGGGTTGCAGGAGACACTTTTTCTCTGCTTTCTCAGTCTGTTTCCTAGTGCCGGTTTGAAGTTCCTGCAGTTTTCACTTAAAACCGAATTGGAGACAATACCTCTCCATATATATGTATGGAATGGAGTTTGCAACTGAAAAGAAACTTTGTGTTCCCAACAAGCCAAGTGAAGGACGGATTTCACACACACTTATCTCTCAGAACTGATCAAGTGGAGAGACGTTCGTTCATCTAGCACCAATGGAACGGGTTGCAGGAGAAACTTTACTCTGGTTTCTCAGTCTTTTTCCTAGAGCCGGTTGGAAGTTCCTGCAGTTTTCACTGTAAAACCGAGTTCGAGCTAGTACCACCCCATATATATGTATGGAGTGGAGTTTGCAACTGAAAAGAAACTTTTTGTTCACTTCAAGCTAGTGAATGACGGCTTTCACACACACTTATCTCTCAGAACTGAGCATGTGGAGAGACGTTCGTTCATCTAACACCAAGGGTATGGTTTGCAGGAGAAACTTTTACTCTTGTTTCTCAGTCTTTTTCGTACTGCCGGTTTGAAGTTCCTGCAGTTTTCACTGTAAAACCGATTTGGAACTAGTACTTCCCATTATATATGTATGGAATGTAGTCTGCAACTGAAAAAATCTTTGTGTTC
Source organism: Camelus bactrianus (assembly GCF_048773025.1). Lineage (NCBI taxonomy): Eukaryota > Metazoa > Chordata > Mammalia > Artiodactyla > Camelidae > Camelus > Camelus bactrianus. Next base: position 29,258,284 of record NC_133567.1, read on the forward strand.
CCTTCAAGCAGTGTGAAGGACGGCTTTCACACACACTTTTCTCTCTGAACTGAGCATGTGGAGAGACGTTCGTTCATCTAGCACCAAGGGAACGGGTTGCAGGAGAAACTTTTACTCTGGTTCTCAGTCTTTTTCCTAGTGCCTGTTGGAAGTTCCTTCAGTTTTCACTGTAAAACCGAGTTCGAGCTAGTACCTCCCCATATATATGTATGGAGTGGAGTTTGCAACTGAAAAGAAACTTTGTGTTCCCTTCAAGCTAGGTGAATGACGGCTTTCACACACAGTTATCTCTCAGAACTGAGCATGTGGAGAGAAGAATTTTCATCTAGCAACAAGGGTACGGGTTGCAGGAGAAACTTTTACTCTGTTTTCTCAGTCTTTTTCCTACTGCCGGTTTGAAGTTCCTGCAGTTTTCACTGTAAAACCGATTTGGAACTAGTATTTCCCCATATATATGTATGGAGTGGAGTTTGCAACTGAAAATAAACTTTGTGTTCCAAACAATCTAGCTGAAGGACGGCTTTCACACACACTTATCTCTCTGAACTGAGCATGTGGAGAGACGTTCGTTCACCTAGCACAAAGGGAACGGGTTGCAGGAGAAACTTTTACTCTGGTTTCTCAGTCTGTTTCCTAGTGCCGGGTGGAAGTTCCTGCATTTTTCCCTGTAAAACCGAGTTGTAACTCGTACCTCCCCATATATATGTCTGGAGTGGAGTTTGCAACTGAAAAGAACTTTGTATTCCAAACAAGCAAGCTGAAGGACGGCTTTAACACACACTTATCTCTCAGAACTGAGCATGTGGAGAGACGTTCGTTCATCTAGCACCAAGGGAACGGGTTGCAGGAGAAACTTTTACTCTTGTTTCTCAGGCTGTTTCCTACTGCCGGTTTGATTTTCCTGCAGTTTTCACTGTAAAACCGAGTTGGAACTAGTTACCTCCCCTTGTATATGTAAGGTGTGGGGTTTGCACCTGAAAAGAAACTTTGTATTCCCAACAAGCTAGCTGAAGGACGGCTTTCACACACACTTATCTTTCAGAACTGAGCATGTGGAGAGAAGTTCGTTCATTTAGCACCGAGGAAACGGGTTGCAGGAGAAACTTTTACACTGGTTTCTCAGTCTGTTTCCTAGTGCCGGTTTGAAGTTCCTGCAGTTTTCACTGTAAAACCGAGTTGGAGCTAGTACCTCCCCATATATATGTATGGAATGTAGTTTGCAACTGAAAAGAATCTTTGTGTTCCCAACAAGCTAGGTGAAGGACGGCTTTCACACACACTTATCTCTCAGAACTGAGCAAGTGGAGAGACTTTCGTTCATCTAGCACCAAGGGAACGGGTTGCAGGAGACACTTTTTCTCTGCTTTCTCAGTCTGTTTCCTAGTGCCGGTTTGAAGTTCCTGCAGTTTTCACTGTAAAAGCGAGTTGGAGCTAGTACCTCCACATATATATTTATGGAATGGAGTTTGCAACTGAAAAGAAGAAACTTTGTTTTCCCAACAAGCTAGGTGAAGGACGGCTTTCACACACACTTATCTCTCAGAACTGAGCAAGTGGAGAGACGTTCGTTCATCTAGCACCAAGGGAACGGGTTGCAGGAGACACTTTTTCTCTGCTTTCTCAGTCTGTTTCCTAGTGCCGGTTTGAAGTTCCTGCAGTTTTCACTGTAAAACCGAGTTGGAGCTAGTACCTCCCCATATATATGTATGAAATGTAGATTGCTACTGAAAAGAAACTTTGTGTTCCCAACAAGCTAGGTGAAGGACGGCTTTCACACACACTTATCTCTCAGAAATGAGCAAGTGGAGAGACTTTCGTTCATCTAGCACCAAGGGAACGGGTTGCAGGAGACACTATTTCTCTGCATTCTCAGTCTGTTTCCTAGTGCCGGTTTGAAGTTACTGCAGTTTTCACTGTAAAAGCGAGTTGGAGCTAGTACCTCCACATATATATGTATGGAATGGAGTTTGCAACTGAAAAGAAGAAACTTTGTTTTCCCAACAAGCTAGGTGAAGGACGGCTTTCACACACACTTATCTCTCAGAACTGAGCAAGTGGAGAGACGTTCGTTCATCTAGCACCAAGGGAACGGGTTGCAGGAGACACTTTTTCTCTGCTTTCTCAGTCTGTTTCCTAGTGCCGGTTTGAAGTTCCTGCAGTTTTCACTGTAAAAGCGAGTTGGAGCTAGTACCTCCCCATATATATGTACGGAATCGAGTTTGCAACTGAAAAGATACTTTGTGTTCCCAACAAGCTAGGTGAAGGACGGCTTTCACACACACTTATCTCTCAGAACTGAGCAAGTGGAGAGACGTTCGTTCATCTAGCACCAAGGGAACGGGTTCCAGGAGACACTTTTTCTTTGCTTTCTCAGTCTGTTCCTAGTGCCGGTTTGAAGTTCCTGCAGTTTACACTGTAAAACCGAGTTGGAGCTAGTACCTCCCCATATATATGTATGGAATGGAGTTTGCAACTGAAAAGAAACTTTGTGTTCCCAACAAGCTAGGTGAAGGACGGCTTTCACACACAATTATCTCCCAGAACTGAGCAAGTGGAGAGACGTTCGTTCATCTAGCACCAAGGGAACGGGTTGCAGGAGAAACTTTTTCTCTGCTTTCTCAGTCTGTTTCCTAGTGCCGGTTTGAATTTCCTGCAGTTTTCACTGTAAAAGCGAGTTGGAGCCAATACCTCCCCATATATATGTATGGAATCGTGTTTGCTAATGAAAAGAAACTTTGTTTTCCCAACAAGCTAAGTAAAGGACGGCTTTCACACATAATTATCTCTCAGAACTGAGCAAGTGGAGAGACGTTCGTTCATCTAGCACCAAGGGAACGGTTTGCAGGAGACACTTTTTCTCTGCTTTCTCAGTCTGTTTCCTAGTGCCGGTTTGAAGTTCCTGCAGTTTTCACTGTAAAAGCGAGTTGGAGTTAGTACCTCCCCATATATATGTATGGAATGGAGTTTGCAACTGAAAAGAAACTTTGTGTTCCCAACAAGCTAGGTGAAGGACGGCTTTCAAACACACTTATCTCCCAGAACTGAGCAAGTGGAGAGACGTTCGTTCATCTAGCACCAAGGGAACGGGTTGCAGGAGACACTTTTTCTCTGCTTTCTCAGTCTGTTTCCTAGTGCCGGTTTGAAGTTCCTGTATTTTTCACTGTAAAACCGAGTTGGAGCTAGTACCTCCCCATATATATGTATGGAATGGAGTTTGCAACTGAAAAGAAACTTTGTGTTCCCAACAAGCTAGGTGAAGTACGGCTTTCACACACATTTATCTCTCAGAACTGAGCAAGTGGAGAGACGTTCGTTCATCTAGCACCAAGGGAACGGGTTGCAGGAGACACTTTTTCTCTTCTTTCTCAGTCTGTTTCCTAGTGCCGGTTTGAAGTTCCTGCAGTTTTCACTGTAAAACCGAGTTGGAGCCAATACCTCCGCATATATATATATGGAATGGAATTTGCAACTGAAAAGAAACTTTGTGTTCCCAACAAGCTAGGTGAAGGACGGCTTTCACACACACTTATCTCTTAGAACTGATCAAGTGGAGAGACGTTCGTTCATCTAGCACCAAGGGAACGGGTTGCAGGAGACACTTATTCTCTGCTTCTCAGTCTGTTTCCTAGTGCCGGTTTGAAAATCCTGCAGTTTTCACTGTAAAACCGAGTAGGAGCTAGTACCTCCCCATATATATGTATGGAATGGAGTTTGCAACTGAAAAGAAGAAACTTTGTTTTCCCAACAAGCTAGGTGAAGGACGGCTTTCACACACACTTATCTCTCAGAACGGAGCAAGTGGAGAGACGTTCGTTCATCTAGCACCAAGGGAACGGGTTGCAGGAGACACTTTTTCTCTGCTTTCTCAGTCTGTTTCCTAGTGCCTGTTTGAAGTTCCTGCAGTTTTCACTGTAAAACCGAGTTGGAACTAGTACCTCCCCATATATATGCATGGAATGGGTTTGCAACTGAAAATAAACTTTGTGTTCCCAACCATCTAGGTGAAGGACGGCTTTCACACACACTTATCTCTCAGAACTGAGCAAGTGGAGAGACGTTCGTTCATCTAGCACCAAGGGAACGGGTTGCAAGAGACACTTTTTCTCTTCTTTCTCAGTCTGTTTCGTAGTGCCGGATTGAAGTTCCTGCAGTTTTCACTGTAAAACCGAGTTGGAGCTAGTACCTCCCCATATATATGTATGGAATCGAGTTTGCAACTGAAAAGAAACTTTGTGTTCCCAACAAGCTAGGTGAAGGACGGCTTTCACACACACTTATCTCTCAGAACTGAGCAAGTGGAGAGACGTTCGTTCTTCTAGCACCAAGGGAACGGGTTGCAGGAGACACTTTTTCTCTGCTTTCTCAGTCTGTTTCCTAGTGCCGGTTTGAAGTTCCTGCAGTTTTCACTTAAAACCGAATTGGAGACAATACCTCTCCATATATATGTATGGAATGGAGTTTGCAACTGAAAAGAAACTTTGTGTTCCCAACAAGCCAAGTGAAGGACGGATTTCACACACACTTATCTCTCAGAACTGATCAAGTGGAGAGACGTTCGTTCATCTAGCACCAATGGAACGGGTTGCAGGAGAAACTTTACTCTGGTTTCTCAGTCTTTTTCCTAGAGCCGGTTGGAAGTTCCTGCAGTTTTCACTGTAAAACCGAGTTCGAGCTAGTACCACCCCATATATATGTATGGAGTGGAGTTTGCAACTGAAAAGAAACTTTTTGTTCACTTCAAGCTAGTGAATGACGGCTTTCACACACACTTATCTCTCAGAACTGAGCATGTGGAGAGACGTTCGTTCATCTAACACCAAGGGTATGGTTTGCAGGAGAAACTTTTACTCTTGTTTCTCAGTCTTTTTCGTACTGCCGGTTTGAAGTTCCTGCAGTTTTCACTGTAAAACCGATTTGGAACTAGTACTTCCCATTATATATGTATGGAATGTAGTCTGCAACTGAAAAAATCTTTGTGTTCCCTTCAAGCAGTGTGAAGGACGGCTTTCACACACACTTTTCTCTCTGAACTGAGCATGTGGAGAGACGTTCGTTCATCTAGCACCAAGGGAACGGGTTGCAGGAGAAACTTTTACTCTGGTTCTCAGTCTTTTTCCTAGTGCCTGTTGGAAGTTCCTTCAGTTTTCACTGTAAAACCGAGTTCGAGCTAGTACCTCCCCATATATATGTATGGAGTGGAGTTTGCAACTGAAAAGAAACTTTGTGTTCCCTTCAAGCTAGGTGAATGACGGCTTTCACACACAGTTATCTCTCAGAACTGAGCATGTGGAGAGAAGAATTTTCATCTAGCAACAAGGGTACGGGTTGCAGGAGAAACTTTTACTCTGTTTTCTCAGTCTTTTTCCTACTGCCGGTTTGAAGTTCCTGCAGTTTTCACTGTAAAACCGATTTGGAACTAGTATTTCCCCATATATATGTATGGAGTGGAGTTTGCAACTGAAAATAAACTTTGTGTTCCAAACAATCTAGCTGAAGGACGGCTTTCACACACACTTATCTCTCTGAACTGAGCATGTGGAGAGACGTTCGTTCACCTAGCACAAAGGGAACGGGTTGCAGGAGAAACTTTTACTCTGGTTTCTCAGTCTGTTTCCTAGTGCCGGGTGGAAGTTCCTGCATTTTTCCCTGTAAAACCGAGTTGTAACTCGTACCTCCCCATATATATGTCTGGAGTGGAGTTTGCAACTGAAAAGAACTTTGTATTCCAAACAAGCAAGCTGAAGGACGGCTTTAACACACACTTATCTCTCAGAACTGAGCATGTGGAGAGACGTTCGTTCATCTAGCACCAAGGGAACGGGTTGCAGGAGAAACTTTTACTCTTGTTTCTCAGGCTGTTTCCTACTGCCGGTTTGATTTTCCTGCAGTTTTCACTGTAAAACCGAGTTGGAACTAGTTACCTCCCCTTGTATATGTAAGGTGTGGGGTTTGCACCTGAAAAGAAACTTTGTATTCCCAACAAGCTAGCTGAAGGACGGCTTTCACACACACTTATCTTTCAGAACTGAGCATGTGGAGAGAAGTTCGTTCATTTAGCACCGAGGAAACGGGTTGCAGGAGAAACTTTTACACTGGTTTCTCAGTCTTTTTCCTAGTGCCGTTTGGAAGTTCCTGCAGTTTTCACTGTAAAACCGATTTCTAGATAGTACCTCCCCATATATATGTATGGAGTGGAGTTTGCACCTGAAAAGAAACTTTGTATTCCCAACAAGCTAGCTGGAGTTCTTCTTTCACACACAATTATCTCTCAGAACTGAGCATGTGGAGAGACGTCCTTTCATCTAGCACCAAGGGAACGGGTTGCAGGAGAAATTTTTACTCTGGTTTCTCAGTCTGTTTCCTAGTGCCGGTTGGAAGTTCCTGCAGTTTTCACTGTAAAAACGAGTTGGAAATTGTACCTCCCCACATATATGTATGAAGTGGAGTTTGCAACTGAAAAAAACTGTGTGTTCCCTTCAAGCAGGGTGAAGGACGGATTTCACACACCCTTATCTCTCTGAACTGAGCATGTGGAGAGACGTTCGTTCATCTAGCACAAAGGGAACGGGTTGCAGGAGAAACTTTTACTCTGGTTTCTCAGTCTGTTTCCTAGTGCCGGTTGGAAGTTCATGCAGTTTTCACTGTAAAACCGAGTTGGAACTAGTACCTCCCCATATATATATATGGAATGGAGTTAGCAACTGAAAAGAAACTTTGTGTTCCAAACAAGCTAGCTGAATGACGGCTTTCACACACACTTATCTCTCAGAACTGAGCATGTGGAGAGACGTTCGTTCATCTAGCACCAATGGAACGGGATGCAGGAGAAACTTTTATTCTGATTTCTCAGTCTTTTTCCTAGTGCCGGTATGAAGTTCCTGCAGTTTTCACTGTAAAACCGAGTTGGAACTAGTACATCCCCATATATATGTATGGAATGGAGTTTGCAACTGAAAATAAACTTTGTGTTCCAAACAAGCTAGCTGAAGGCCGGCTTTCACACACAATTATATCTCTGAACTGAGCATGAGGAGAGACTTTCGTTCATCTAGCACAAAGTGAACGGGTTGCAGGAGAAACTTTTACTCTGTTTTCTCACACTGTATCCTAGTGCCGGTTTGATGTTCCTGCAGTTTTCACTGTAAAACCGAGTTGGAGGTAGTACTTCCCCATATATATGTATGGAGTGGAGTTTGCAACTGAAAAGAAACTTTCTGTTCCCTTCAAGCTAGGTGCAGGACGGCTTTCACACACACTTATCTCTCAGAACTGACCATGTGGATAGACGTTCGTCCATCTAGCAACAAGGACACGTGTTGCAGGAGAAACTTTTGCTCTGGTTTCTCAGTCTGTTTCCCAGTGCCGGTCTGAACTTCCTGCAGTTTTCACTGTGAAAACGAGTTTTAGCTAGTAACTCCCCTTATATATGTATGGAGTGGAGATTACACCTGAAAAGAATCTTTGTGTTCCCAACAAGCTAGCTGAAGGACGGCTTTTACACACACTTATCTTTCAGAACTGAGCATGTGGAGAGAAGTTCGTTCATTTAGCACCGAGGAAACGGGTTGCAGGAGAAACTTTTACACTGGTTTCTCAGTCTTTTTCCTAGTGCCGGTGTGAAGTTCCTGAAGTTTTCACTCTAAAACCGATTTGGAACTAGTACTTCCCCATATATATGTACGGAGTGGAGTTTGCAACTGAAAAGAAAATTTGTGTTCCCTTCAAGCTAGGTGAAGGACGGCTTTCACACACACTTATGTCTCAGAACTGACCATGTGGATAGACGTTCGTTCATCTAGCACCAAGGACACGTGTTGCAGGGGAAACTTTTACTCTGGTTTCTCAGTCTGTTTCCTAGTGCCGGTGAGAATTTCCTGCAGTTTTCACTGTGAAACCGATTTGGAATTATTACTTCCCCATATATATGTATGCAGCGGAGTTTGAAAATGAAAAGTAACTTTGTGTTCCAAACAGGCTAGCTGAAGTACGGCTTTCACACACACTTATCTCTCAGACCTGACCATGTCGAGACACGTTCGTTCACCTAGCACAAAGGGAACGGGTTGCAGGAGAAACTTTTACTCTGGTTTCTCAGTCTGTTTCCTAGTGTGGTTGGAAGTTCCTGCAGTTTTCACTGTAAAACCGAGTTGGAGCTAGTACCTCCCCATATATATGTATGGAATCGAGTTTGCAACTGAAAAGAAACTTTGTGTAACCAACAAGCTAGGTGAAGGACGGCTTTCCCACATACTTATCTCTCAGAACTGAGCAAGTGGAGAGACGTTCGTTCATCTAGCACCAAGGGAACGGGTTGCAGGAGACACTTTTTCTCTGCTTTCTCAGTCTGTTTCCTAGTGCCGGTTTGAAGTTCCTGCAGTTTTCACTGTAAAACCGAATTGGAGCCAATACCTCTCCATATATATGTATGGAATGGAGTTTGCAACTGAAAAGAAACTTTGTGTTCCCAACAAGCCAAGTGAAGGACGGCTTTCACACACACTTATCTCTCAGAACTGAGCAAGTGGAGAGACGTTCGTTCATCTAGCACCAATGGAACGGGGTGCAGGAGACACTTTTTCTCTGCTTTCTCAGTCTGTTTCCTAGTGCCGGTTTGAAGTTCCTGCAGTTTTCACTGTAAAAGCGAGTTGGAGCTAGTACCTCCCCATATATATGTATGGAATGGAGTTTGCAACTGAAAAGAAACTTTGTGTTCCAAACAAGCTAGGTGAAGGACGGCTTTCACACACACTTATCTCTCAGAACTGAGCAAGTGGAGAGACCTTCGTTCATCTAGCACCAAGGGAACGGGTTGCAGGAGACAATTTTTCTCTGCTTTCTCAGTCTGTTTCCTAGTGCCGGTTTGAAGTTCCTGCAGTTTTCACTGTAAAACCGAGTTGGAGCTAGTACCTCCCCATATATATTTATGGAATCGAGTTTGCAACTGAAAAGAAACTTTGTGTTCCCAACAAGCTAGGTGAAGGACGGCTTTCCCACACACTTATCTCTCAGAACTGAGCAAGTGGAGAGACGTTCGTTCATCTAGAACCAAGGGAACGGTTTGCAGGAGACACTTTTTCTCTGCTTTCTCAGTCTGTTTCCTAGTGCCGGTTTGAAGTTCCTGCAGTTTTCACTGTAAAACCGAATTGGAGCCAATACCTCTCCATATATATGTATGGAATGGAGTTTGCAACTGAAAAGAAACTTTGTGTTCCCAACAAGCCAAGTGAAGGACGGCTTTCACACACACTTATCTCTCAGAACTGAGCAAGTGGAGAGACGTTCGTTCATCTAGCACCAAGGGAACGGGGTGCAGGAGACACTTTTTCTCTGCTTTCTCAGTCTGTTTCCTAGTGCCGGTTTGAAGTTCCTGCAGTTTTCACTGTAAAAGCGAGTTGGAGCTAGTACCTCCCCATATATATGTATGGAATCGAGTTTGCAACTGAAAAGAAACTTTGTGTTCCCAACAAGCTAGGTGAAGGACGGCTTTCACACACACTTATCTCTCAGAACTGAGCAAGTGGAGAGACTTTCGTTCATCTAGCACCAAGGGAACGGGTTGCAGGAGACACTTTTTCTCTGCTTTCTCAGTCTGTTTCCTAGTGCCGGTTTGAAGTTCCTGCAGTTTTCACTGTAAAACCGAGTTGGAGCTAGTACCTCCCCATATATATGTATGGAATCGAGTTTGCAACTGAAAAGAAACTTTGTGTTCCCAACAAGCTAGGTGAAGGACGGCTTTCCCACACACTTATCTCTCAGAACTGAGCAAGTGGAGAGACGTTCGTTCATCTAGGACCAAGGGAACGGTTTGCAGGAGACACTTTTTCTCTGCTTTCTCAGTCTGTTTCCTAGTGCAGGTTTGAAGTTCCTGCAGTTTTCACTGTAAAACTGTGTTGGAGACAAAACCTCCCCATATAAATATATAGAATGGAGTTTGCAACTGAAAAGAAACTTTGTGTTCCCAACAAGCTAGGTGAAGGACGGCTTTCACACACACTAATCTCTCAGAACTGAGCAAGTGGAGAGACTTTCGTTCATCTAGCACCAAGGGAACGGGTTGCAGGAGACACTATTTCTCTGCTTTCTCAGTCTGTTTCCTAGTGCCGGTTTGAAGTTCCTGCAGTTTTCACTGTAAAAGCGAGTTGGAGCTAGTACCTCCCCATATATATGTATGGAATGGAGTTTGCAACTGAAAAGAAACTTTGTGTTCCCAACAAGCTAGGTGAAGGACGGCTTTCACACACACTAATCTCTCAGAACTGAGCAAGTGGAGAGACGTTCGTTCATCTAGCACCAAGGGAACGGGTTGCAGGAGACACTATTTCTCTGCTTTCTCAGTCTGTTTCCTAGTGCCGGTTTGAAGTTCCTGCAGTTTACACTGTAAATCCGAGTTGGAGCTAGTACCTCCCCATATATATGTATGGAATGGAGTTTGCAACTGAAAAGAAACTTTGTGTTCCCAACTAGCTAGGTGAAGGACGGCTTTCACACACACTGTTCTCTCAGAACTGAGCAAGTGGAGTGACGTTCATTCATCTAGCACCAAGGGAACGGGTTGCAGGAGACAATTTTTCTCTGCTTTCTCAGTCTGTTTCCTAGTGCCGTTTAGAAGATCCTGCAGTTTTCACTGTAAAACCGAGTTGGAGATAGTACCTCCCCTTATATATGTATGGAATGGAGTTTGCAACTGAAAAGAAACTTTATGTTCCCAACAAGCTAGGTGAAGGACGGCTTTCACACACACTTATCTCTCAGAACTGAGCAAGTGGAGAGACGTTCGTTCATCTAGCACCAAGGGAACTGGTTGCAGGAGACACTTTTTCTCTGCTTTCTCAGTCTGTTCCTAGTGCCGGTTTGAAGTTCCTGCAGTTTACACTGTAAATCCGAGTTGGAGCTAGTACCTCCCCATATATATGTATGGAATGGAGTTTGCAATTGAAAAGAAACTTTGTGTTCCCAACAAGCTAGGTGAAGGACGGCTTTCACACACACTTTTCTCTCAGAACTGAGCAAGTGGAGTGACGTTCGTTCTTCTAGCACCAAGGGAACGGGTTGCAGGAGACACTTTTTCTCTGCTTTCTCAGTCTGTTTCCTAGTGCCGGTTTGAAGTTCCTGCAGTTTTCACTGTAAAACCGAGTTGGAGCTAGTACCTCCCCTTATATATGTATGGAATGGAGTTTGCAACTGAAAAGAAACTTTGTGTTCCCAACAAGCTAGGTGAAGGACGGCTTTCACACACACTTATCTCTCAGAACTGAGCAAGTGGAGAGACTTTCGTTCATCTAGCACCAAGGGAACGGGTTGCAGGAGACAATTTTTCTCTGCTTTCTCAGTCTGTTTCCTAGTGCCGGTTTGAAGTTCCTGCAGATTTCACTGTAAAACCTAGTTGGAGCTTGTACCTCCCCATATATATGTATGGAATGGAGTTTGCAACTGAAAAGAAACTTTGTGTTCCCAACAAGCTAGGTGAAGGACGGCTTTCACACACACTTATCTCTCAGAACTGAGCAAGTGGAGAGACGTTCGTTCATCTAGCACCAAGGGAACGGGTTGCAGGTGACACTATTTCTCTGCTTTCTCAGTCTGTTTCCTAGTGCCGGTTTGAAGTTCCTGCAGTTTTCACTGTAAAACCGTGTTGGAGCTAGTACCTCCCCATATATATGTATGGAATGGAGTTTGCAACTGAAAAGAAACTTTGTGTTCCCAATAAGCTAGGTTCAGGACGGCTTTCACACACACTTATCTCTCAGAACTGAGCAAGTGGAGAGACGTTCGTTCATCTAGCACCAAGGGAACGGGTTGCAGGAGACACTTTTTCTCTGGTTTCTCAGTCTGTTTCCTAGTGCCGGTATGAAGTTCCTGCAGTTTTCACTGTAAAACCGAGTTGGAACTTGTACCTCCCCATATATATGCATGGAATGGAGTTTGCAACTGAAAAGAAACTTTGTGTTCCCAACAAGCTAGGTGTAGGACGGCTTTCACACACACTTTTCTCACAGAACTGAGCAAGTGAAGAGATGTTCGTTCATCTAGCACCAAGGGAACGGGTTGCAGGAGACACTTTTTCTCTGCTTTCTCACTCTGTTCCTAGTGCCGGTTTAAAGTTCCTGCAGTTTTAACTGTAAAACCGAGTTGGAGCTAGTACCTCCCCATATATATGTATGGAATGGAGTTTGCAACTGAAAAGAAACTTTGCGTTCCCAACAAGCTAGGTGAAGGACGACTTTCACACACACTTTTCTCTCAGAACTGAGCAAGTGGAGAGACGTTCGTTCATCTAGCACCAAGGGAACGGGTTGCAGGAGACACTTTTTCTCTTCTTTCTCAGTCTGTTTCGTAGTGCCGGATTGAAGTTCCTGCAGTTTTCACTGTAAAACCGAGTTGGAGCTAGCACCTCCCCATATATATGTATGGAATCGAGTTTGCAACTGAAAAGAAACTTTGTGTTCCCAACAAGCCAAGTGAAGGACGGCTTTCACACACACTTATCTCTCAGAACTGAGCAAGTGGAGAGACGTTCGTTCATCTAGCACCAAGGGAACGGGTTGCAGGAGACACTTTTTCTCTGCTTTCTCAGTCTGTTTCCTAGTGCCGGTTTGAAGTTCCTGCAGTTTTCACTGTAAAACCGAATTGGAGCCAATACCTCTCCATATATATGTATGGAATGGAGTTTGCAACTGAAAAGAAACTTTGTGTTCCCAACAAGCTAGGTGAAGGACGGCTTTCACACACACTTATCTCTCAGAACTGAGCAAGTGGAGAGACATTCGTTCATCTAGCACCAAGAGAACGGGGTGCAGGAGACACTTTTTCTCTGCTTTCTCAGTCTGTTTCCTAGTGCCGGTTTGAAGTTCCTGCAGTTTTCACTGTAAAAGCGAGTTGGAGCTAGTACCTCCCCATATATATGTATGGAATGCAGTTTGCAACAGAAAAGAAACTTTGTGTTCCCAACAAGCTAGGTAAAGGACGGCTTTCACACACACTTATCTCTCAGAACTGAGCAAGTGGAGAGACGTTCGTTCATCTAGCACCAAGGGAACGGGTTGCAGGAGACACTTATTCTCTGCTTTTCAGTCTGTTTCCTAGTGCCGGTTTGAAGTTCCTGCAGTTTTCACTGTAAAACCGAGTTGGAGCTAGTACCTCCCCATATATATGTATGGAATCGAGTTTGCAACTGAAAAGAAACTTTGTGTTCCCAACAAGCTAGGTGTAGGACGGCTTTCACACACACTTTTCTCTCAGAACTGAGCAAGTGGAGAGATGTTCGTTCATCTAGCACCAAGGGAACGGGTTGCAGGAGACACTTTTTCTCTGCTTTCTCACTCTGTTCCTAGTGCCGGTTTAAAGTTCCTGCAGTTTTAACTGTAAAACCGAGTTGGAGCTAGTACCTCCCCATATATATGTATGGAATGGAGTTTGCAACTGAAAAGAAACTTTGTGTTCCCAACAAGCTAGGTGAAGGAAGGCTTTCCCACACACTTATCTCTCAGAACTGAGCAAGTGGAGAGACGTTCGTTCATCTAGCACCAAGGGAACGGGTTGCAGGAGACACTTTTTCTCTGTTTTCTCAGTCTGTTTCCTAGTGCCGGTATGAAGTTCCTGCAGTTTTCACTGTAAAACCGAGTTGGAACTTGTACCTCCCCATATATATGCATGGAATGGAGTTTGCAACTGAAAAGAAACTTTGTGTTCCCAACAAGCTAGGTGTAGGACGGCTTTCACACACACTTTCTCTCAGAACTGAGCAAGTGAAGAGATGTTCGTTCATCTAGCACCAAGGGAATGGGTTGCAGGAGACACTTTTTCTCTGCTTTCTCACTCTGTTCCTAGTGCCGGTTTAAAGTTCCTGCAGTTTTAACTGTAAAACCGAGTTGGAGCTAGTACCTCCCCATATATATGTATGGAATGGAGTTTGCAACTGAAAAGAAACTTTGCGTTCCCAACAAGCAAGGTGAAGGACGGCTTTCACACACACTTTTCTCTCAGAACTGAGCAAGTGGAGAGACGTTCGTTCATCTAGCACCAAGGGAACGGGTTGCAGGAGACACTTTTTCTCTTCTTTCTCAGTCTGTTTCGTAGTGCCGGATTGAAGTTCCTGCAGTTTTCACTGTAAAACCGAGTTGGAGCTAGCACCTCCCCATATATATGTATGGAATCGAGTTTGCAACTGAAAAGAAACTTTGTGTTCCCAACAAGCCAAGTGAAGGACGGCTTTCACACACACTTATCTCTCAGAACTGAGCAAGTGGAGAGACGTTCGTTCATCTAGCACCAAGGGAACGGGTTGCAGGAGACACTTTTTCTCTGCTTTCTCAGTCTGTTTCCTAGTGCCGGTTTGAAGTTCCTGCAGTTTTCACTGTAAAACCGAATTGGAGCCAATACCTCCCCATATATATGTATGGAATGGAGTTTGCAACTGAAAAGAAACTTTGTGTTCCCAACAAGCTAGGTGAAGGACGGCTTTCACACACACTTATCTCTCAGAACTGAGCAAGTGGAGAGACGTTCGTTCATCTAGCACCAAGAGAACGGGGTGCAGGAGACACTTTTTCTCTGCTTTCTCAGTCTGTTTCCTAGTGCCGGTTTGAAGTTCCTGCAGTTTTCACTGTAAAACCGAGTTGGAGCTAGTACCTCCCCATATATATGTATGGAATGCAGTTTGCAACAGAAAAGAAACTTTGTGTTCCCAACAAGCTAGGTAAAGGACGGCTTTCACACACACTTATCTCTCAGAACTGAGCAAGTGGAGAGACGTTCGTTCATCTAGCACCAAGGGAACGGGTTGCAGGAGACACTTATTCTCTGCTTTTCAGTCTGTTTCCTAGTGCCGGTTTGAAGTTCCTGCAGTTTTCACTGTAAAACCGAGTTGGAGCTAGTACCTCCCCATATATATGTATGGAATCGAGTTTGCAACTGAAAAGAAACTTTGTGTTCCCAACAAGCTAGGTGTAGGACGGCTTTCACACACACTTTTCTCTCAGAACTGAGCAAGTGGAGAGATGTTCGTTCATCTAGCACCAAGGGAACGGGTTGCAGGAGACACTTTTTCTCTGCTTACTCACTCTGTTCCTAGTGCCGGTTTAAAGTTCCTGCAGTTTTAACTGTAAAACCGAGTTGGAGCTAGTACCTCCCCATATATATGTATGGAATGGAGTTTGCAACTGAAAAGAAACTTTGTGTTCCCAACAAGCTAGGTGAAGGAAGGCTTTCCCACACACTTATCTCTCAGAACTGAGCAAGTGGAGAGACGTTCGTTCATCTAGCACCAAGGGAACGGGTTGCAGGAGACACTTTTTCTCTGCTTTCTCAGTCTGTTTCCTAGTGCCGGTTTGAAGTTCCTGCAGTTTTCACTGTAAAAGCGAGTTGGAGCTAGTACCTCCCCATATATATGTATGGAATGGAGTTTGCAACTGAAAAGAAGAAACTTTGTTTTCCCAACAAGCTAGGTGAAGGACGGCTTTCACACACACTTATCTCTCAGAACTGAGCAAGTGGAGAGACGTTCGTTCATCTAGCACCAAGGGAACGGGTTGCAGGAGACACTTTTTCTCTGCTTTCTCAGTCTGTTTCCTAGTGCCGGTTTGAAGTTCCTGCAGTTTTCACTGTAAAACCGAGTTAGAGCTAGTACCTCCCCATATATATGTATGGAATGTATATTGCAACTGAAAAGAAACTTTGTGTTCCCAACAAGCTAGGTGAAGGACGGCTTTCACACACACTTATCTCTCAGAACTGTGCAAGTGGAGAGACTTTCGTTCATCTAGCACCAAGGGAACGGGTTGCAGGAGACACTATTTCTCTGCTTTCTCAGTCTGTTTCCTAGTGCCGGTTTGAAGTTACTGCAGTTTTCACTGTAAAAGCGAGTTGGAGCTAGTACCTCCCCATATATATGTATGGAATGGAGTTTGCAACTGAAAAGAAGAAACTTTGTTTTCCCAACAAGCTAGGTGAAGGATGGCTTTCACACACACTTATCTCTCAGAACTGAGCAAGTGGAGAGACGTTCGTTCATCTAGCACCAAGGGAACGGGTTGCAGGAGACACTTTTTCTCTGCTTTCTCAGTCTGTTTCCTAGTGCCGGTTTGAAGTTCCTGCAGTTTTCACTGTAAAAGCGAGTTGGAGCTAGTACCTCCCCATATATATGTACGGAATCGAGTTTGCAACTGAAAAGATACTTTGTGTTCCCAACAAGCTAGGTGAAGGACGGCTTTCACACACACTTATTTCTCAGAACTGAGCAAGTGGAGAGACGTTCGTTCATCTAGCACCAAGGGAACGGGTTCCAGGAGACACTTTTTCTTTGCTTTCTCAGTCTGTTTCCTAGTGCCGGTTTGAAGTTCCTGCAGTTTACACTGTAAAACCGAGTTGGAGCTAGTACCTCCCCATATATATGTATGGAATGGAGTTTGCAACTGAAAAGAAACTTTGTGTTCCCAACAAGCTAGGTGAAGGACGGCTTTCACACACACTTATCTCTCAGAACTGAGCAAGTGGAGAGACGTTCGTTCATCTAGCACCAAGGGAACGGGTTGCAGGAGACACTTTTTCTCTGCTTTCTCTGTCTGTTTCCTAGTGCCGGTTTGAATTTCCTGCAGTTTTCACTGTAGAAGCGAGTTGGAGCCAATACCTCCACATATATATGTATGGAATCGTGTTTGCTACTGAAAAGAAACTTTGTGTTCCCAACAAGCTAAGTAAAGGACGGCTTTCACACATAATTATCTCTCAGAACTGAGCAAGTCGTGAGACTTTCGTTCATCTAGCACCAAGGGAACGGGTTGCAGGAGACACTTTTTCTCTGCTTTCTCAGTCTGTTTCCTAGTGCCGGTTTGAAGTTCCTGTATTTTTCACTGTAAAACCGAGTTGGAGCTAGTACCTCCCCATATATATGTATGGAATGGAGTTTGCAACTGAAAAGAAACTTTGTGTTCCCAACAAGCTAGGTGAAGTACGGCTTTCACACACATTTATCTCTCAGAACTGAGCAAGTGGAGAGACGTTCGTTCATCTAGCACCAAGGGAACGGGTTGCAGGAGACACTTTTTCTCTGCTTTCTCAGTCTGTTTCCTAGTGCCGGTTTGAAGTTCCTGCAGTTTTCACTGTAAAACCGAGTTGGAGCCAATACCTCCGCATATATATGTATGGAATGGAATTTGCAACTGAAAAGAAACTTTGTGTTCCCAACAAGCTAGGTGAAGGACGGCTTTCACACACACTTATCACTCAGAACTGAGCAAGTGGAGAGACGTTCGTTCATCTAGCTCCAAGGGAACAGGTTGCAGGAGACACTTTTTCTCTGCTTTCTCAGTCTGTTTCCTAGTGCCGGTTTGAAGTTCCTGCAGTTTTCACTGTAAAATCGAGTTGGAGCTAGTACCTCCCCATATATATGTATGGAATGGAGTTTGCAACTGAAAAGAAACTTTGTGTTGCCAACAAGCTAGGTGAAGGACGGCTTTCACACACACTTATCTCTTAGAACTGAGCAAGTGGAGAGACGTTCGTTCATCTAGCACCAAGGGAACGGGTTGCAGGAGACACTTATTCTCTGCTTCTCAGTCTGTTTCCTAGTGCCGGTTTGAAGTTCCTGCAGTTTTCACTGTAAAACCGAGTAGGAGCTAGTACCTCCCCATATATATGTATCTAATGGAGTTTGCAACTGAAAAGAAGAAACTTTGTTTTCCCAACAAGCTAGGTGAAGGACGGCTTTCACACACACTTATCTCTCAGAACTGAGCAAGTGGAGAGACGTTCGTTCATCTAGCACCAAGGGAACGGGTTGCAGGAGACACTTATTCTCTGCTTTCTCAGTCTGTTTCCTAGTGCGTGTTTGAAGTTCCTGCAGTTTTCACTGTAAAACCGAGTTGGAACTAGTACCTCCCAATATATATGTATGGAATGGAGTTTGCAACTGAAAAGAAACTTTGTGTTCCCAACAAGCTAGGTGAAGGACGGCTTTCACACACACTTTTCTCTCAGAACTGAGCAAGTGGAGAGACGTTCGTTCATCTAGCACCAAGGGAACGGGTTGCAGGAGACACTTTTTCTCTGCTTTCTCAGTCTGTTTCCTAGTGCCGGTTTGAAGTTCCTGCAGTTTTCACTGTAAAACCGAGTTGGAGCCAATACCTCCGCATATATATGTATGGAATGGAATTTGCAACTGAAAAGAAACTTTGTGTTCCCAACAAGCTAGGTGAAGGACGGCTTTCACACACACTTATCTCTCAGAACTGAGCAAGTGGAGAGACGTTCGTTCATTTAGCACCAAGGGAACAGGTTGCAGGAGACACTTTTTCTCTGCTTTCTCAGTCTGTTTCCTAGTGCCGGTTTGAAGTTCCTGCAGTTTTCACTGTAAAACCGAGTTGGAGCCAATACCTCCGCATATATATGTATGGAATGGAATTTGCAACTGAAAAGAAACTTTGTGTTCCCAACAAGCTAGGTGAAGGACGGCTTTCACACACACTTATCTCTCAGAACTGAGCAAGTGGAGAGACGTTCGTTCATTTAGCACCAAGGGAACAGGTTGCAGGAGACACTTATTCTCTGCTTCTCAGTCTGTTTCCTAGTGCCGGTTTGAAGTTCCTGCAGTTTTCACTGTAAAACCGAGTAGGAGTTAGTACCTCTCCATATATATGTATGGAATGGAGTTTGCAACTGAAAAGAAACTTTGTGTTCCCAACAAGCTAGGTGAAGGACGGCTTTCACACACACTTATCTCTCAGAACTGAGGAAGTGGAGAGACGTTCGTTCATCTAGCACCAAGGGATCGCGTTGCAGGAGACACTTTTTCTCTGCTTTCTCAGTCTGTTTCCTAGTGCCGGTTTGAAGTTCCTGCAGTTTTCACTGTAAAACCGAGTTGGAGCTAGTACCTCCCCATATATATGTATGGAATCGAGTTTGCAACTGAAAAGAAACTTTGTGTTCCCAACAAGCTAGGTGAAGGACGGCTTTCACACACACTTATCTCTCAGAACTGAGCAAGTGGAGAGACGTTCGTTCATCTAGCACCAAGGGAACGGGTTGCAGGAGACAATTTTTCTCTGCTTTCTCAGTCTGTTTCCTAGTGCCGGTTTGAAGTTCCTGCAGTTTTCACTGTAAAACCGAGTTGGAGCCAATACATCCCCATATATATGTATGGAATGGAGTTTGCAACTGAAAAGAAACTTTGTGTTCCCAACAAGCTAGGTGAAGTAAGGCTTTCACACACACTTATCTCTCAGAACTGAGCAAGGTGAGAGACGTTCGTTCATCTAGCACCAAGGGAACGGGTTGCAGGAGACACTTTTTCTCTGCTTTCTCAGTCTGTTTCCTAGTGCCGGTTTGAAGTTCCTGCAGTTTTCACTGTAAAACCGAGTCGGAGCTAGAACCTCCCCATATATATGTATGGAATCGAGTTTGCAACTGAAAAGAAACTTTGTGTTCCCAACAAGCTAGGTGAAGGACGGCTTTCACACACACTTATCTCTCAGAACTGAGCAAGTGGAGAGACGTTCGTTCTTCTAGCACCAAGGGAACGGGTTGCAGGAGACACTTTTTCTCTGCTTTCTCAGTCTGTTTCCTAGTGCCGGTTTGAAGTTCCTGCAGTTTTCACTGTAAAACCGAATTGGAGCCAATACCTCTCCATATATATGTATGGAATGGAGTTTGCAACTGAAAAGAATCTTTGTGTTCCCAACAAGCCAAGTGAAGGACGGCTTTCACACACACTTATCTCTCAGAACTGAGCAAGTGGAGAGACGTTCGTTCATCTAGCACCAAGGGAACGGGTTGCAGGAGACACTTTTTCTCTTCTTTCTCAGTATGTTTCGTAGTGCCGGTTTGAAGTTCCTGCAGTTTTCACTGTAAAACCGAGTTGGAGCTAGTACCTCCCCATATATATGTACGGAATCGAGTTTGCAACTGAAAAGAAACTTTGTGTTCCCAACAAGCTAGGTGAAGGACGGCTTTCCCACACACTTATCTCTCAGAACTGAGCAAGTGGAGAGACGTTCGTTCATCTAGCACCAAGGGAACGGGTTGCAGGAGACACTTTTTCTCTGCTTTCTCAGTCTGTTTCCTAGTGCCGGTTTGAAGTTCCTGCCGTTTTCACAGTAAAACCGAATTGGAGCCAATACCTCTCCATATATATGTATGGAATGGAGTTTGCAACTGAAAAGAAACTTTGTGTTCCCAACAAGCCAAGTGAAGGACGGCTTTCACACACAATTATCTCTCAGAACTGAGCAAGTGGAGAGACGTTCGTTCATCTAGCACCAAGGGAACGGGGTGCAGGAGACACTTTTTCTCTGCTTTCTCAGTCTGTTTCCTAGTGCCGGTTTGAAGTTCCTGCAGTTTTCACTGTAAAAGCGAGTTGGAGCTAGTACCTCCCCATATATATGTATGGAATCGAGTTTGCAACTGAAAAGAAACTTTGTGTTCCAAACAAGCTAGGTGAAGGACGACTTTTACACACACTTAACTCTCAGAACTGAGCAAGTGGAGAGACGTTCGTTCATCTAGCACCAAGGGAACGGGTTGCAGGAGACACTTTTTCTCTGCTTTCTCAGTCTGTTTCCTAGTGCCGGTTTGAAGTTCCTGCAGTTTTCACTGTAAAACCGAGTTGGAGCTAGTACCTCCCCATATATATGTATGGAATCGAGTTTGCAACTGAAAAGAAACTTTGTGTTCCCAACAAGCTAGGTGATTGACGGCTTTCACACACACTTATCTCTCAGAACTGAGCAAGTGGAGAGACGTTCGTTCATCTAGCACCAAGGGAACGGGTTGCAGGAGACACTTTTTCTCTGCTTTCTCAGTCTGTTTCCTAGTGCCGGTTTGAAGTTCCTGCAGTTTTCACTGTAAAACCGAGTTGGAGCTAGTACCTCCCCATATATATGTATGGAATCGAGTTTGCAACTGAAAAGAAACTTTGTGTTCCCAACAAGCTAGGTGAAGGACGGCTTTCACACACACTTATCTATCAGAACTTAGCAAGAGGAGAGACGTTCGTTCATCTAGCACCAAGGGAACGGGTTGCAGGAGATACTTTTTCTCTTCTTTCTCAGTCTGTTTCCTAGTGCCGGTTTGAAGTTCCTGCAGTTTTCACTGTAAAACCGATTTGGAACTAGTACCTCCCCATATATATGCATGGAATGGAGTTTGCAACTGAAAAGAAACTTTGTTTTCCCAACAAGCTAGGTGAAGGACGGCTTTCACACACACTTATCTCTCAGAACTGAGCAAGTGGAGAGATGTTCGTCCATCTAGCACCAAGGGAACGGGTTGCAGGAGACACTTTTTCTCTGCTTTCTCAGTCTGTTCCTAGTGCCGGTTTGAAGTTCCTGCAGTTTTCACTGTAAAACCGAGTTGGAGCCAATACCTCTCCATATATATGTATGGAATGGAGTTTGCAACTGAAAAGAAACTTTGTGTTCCCAACAAGCCAAGTGAAGGACGGCTTTCACACACACTTATCTCTCAGAACTGAGCAAGTGGAGAGACGTTCGTTCATCTAGCACCAAGGGAACGGGGTGCAGGAGACAATTTTTCTCTGCTTTCTCAGTCTGTTTCCTAGTGCCGGTTTGAAGTTCCTGCAGTTTTCACTGTAAAAGCGAGTTGGAGCTAGTACCTCCCCATATATATGTATGGAATGGAGTTTGAAACTGAAAAGAAACTTTGTGTTCCCAACAAGCTAGGTGAAGGACGGCTTTCACACACACTTATCTCTCAGAACTGAGCAAGTGGAGAGACGTTCGTTCATCTAGCACCAAGGGAACGGTTTGCAGGAGACACTTTTTCTCTGCTTTCTCAGTCTGTTTCCTAGTGCCGGTTTGAAGTTCCTGCAGTTTTCACTGTAAAACCGAGTTGGAACTTGTACCTCTCCATATATATGTATGGAATGGAGTTTGCAACTGAAAAGAAACTTTGTGTTCCCAACAAGCTAGTTGAAGGACGGCTTTCCCACACACTTATCTCTCAGAACTGAGCAAGTGGAGAGACGTTCGTTCATCTAGCACCAAGGGAACGGGTTGCAGGAGACACTTTTTCTCTGCTTTCTCAGTCTGTTTCCTAGTGCCTGTTTGAAGTTCCTGCAGTTTTCACTGTAAAACCGAGTTGGAACTAGTACCTCCCCATATATATGCATGGAATGGGGTTTGCAACTGAAAAGAAACTTTGTGTTGCCAACAAGCTAGGTGAAGGACGGCTTTCACACACACTTATCTCTTAGAACTGAGCAAGTGGAGAGACGTTCGTTCATCTAGCACCAAGGGAACGGGTTGCAGGAGACACTTATTCTCTGCTTCTCAGTCTGTTTCCTAGTGCCGGTTTGAAGTTCCTGCAGTTTTCACTGTAAAACCGAGTAGGAGCTAGTACCTCCCCATATATATGTATGGAATGGAGTTTGCAACTGAAAAGAAGAAACTTTGTTTTCCCAACAAGCTAGGTGAAGGACGGCTTTCACACACACTTATCTATCAGAACTGAGCAAGTGGAGAGACGTTCGTTCATCTAGCACCAAGGGAACGGGTTGCAGGAGACACTTTTTCTCTGCTTTCTCAGTCTGTTTCCTAGTGCCTGTTTGAAGTTCTTGCAGTATTCACTGTAAAACCGAGTTGGAACTAGTACCTCCCCATATATATGCATGGAATGGGGTTTGCAACTGAAAATAAACTTTGTGTTCCCAACAAGCTATGTGAAGGACGGCTTTCACACACAATTATCTCTCAGAACTGAGCAAGTGGAGAGACGTTCGTTCATCTAGCACCAAGGGAACGGGTTCCAGGAGACACTTTTTCTTTGCTTTCTCAGTCTGTTCCTAGTGCCGGTTTGAAGTTCCTGCAGTTTACACTGTAAAACCGATTTGGAGCTAGTACCTCCCAATATGTATGTATGGAATGGAGTTTGCAACTGAAAAGAAACTTTGTGTTCCCAACAAGCTAGGTGAAGTACGGCTTTCACACACACTTTTCTCTCAGAACTGAGCAAGTGGAGAGACGTTCGTTCATCTAGCACCAAGGGAACGGGTTGCAGGAGACACTTTTTCTCTGCTTTCTCAGTCTGTTTCCTAGTGCCGGTTTGAAGTTCCTGCAGTTTTCACTGTAAAACCGAGTTGGAGTTAGAACCTCCCCATATATATGTATGGAATCGAGTTTGCAACTGAAAAGAAACTTTGTGTTCCCAACAAGCTAGGTGAAGGGAGGCTTTCACACACACTTATCTCTCAGAACTGAGCAAGTGGAGAGACGTTCGTTCATCTAGCACCAAGGGAACGGGTTGCAGGAGACACTTTTTCTCTGCTTTCTCAGTCTGTTCCCTAGTGCCGGTTTGAAGTTCCTGCAGTTTTCACTGTAAAAGCGAGTTGGAGCCAATACCTCCATATATATATGTATGGAATGGAATTTGCAACTGAAAAGAAACTTTGTGTTCCCAACAAGCTAGGTGAAGGACGGCTTTCACACACACTTATCTCTCAGAACTGAGCAAGTGGAGAGACGTTCGTTCATCTAGCACCAAGGGAACAGGTTGCAGGAGACACTTTTTGTCTGCTTTCTCAGTCTGTTTCCTAGTGCCGGTTTGAAGTTCCTGCAGTTTTCACTGTAAATCCGAGTTGGAGCTAGTACCTCCCCATATATATTTATGGAATGGAGTTTGCAACTGAAAAGAAACTTTGTGTTCCCAACAAGCTAGGTGAAGGACGGCTTTCACACACATTTATCTCTCAGAACTGAGCAAGTGGAGAGACGTTCGTTCATCTAGCACCAAGGGAACGGGTTGCAGGAGACACTTATTCTCTGCTTCTCAGTCTGTTTCCTAGTGCCGGTTTGAAGTTCCTGCAGTTTTCACTGTAAAACCGAGTAGGAGCTAGTACCTCTCCATATATATGTATGGAATGGAGTTTGCAACTGAAAAGAAACTTTGTGTTCCCAACAAGCTAGGTGAAGGACGGCTTTCACACACACTTATCTCTCAGAACTGAGGAAGTGGAGAGACGTTCGTTCATCTAGCAACAAGGGATCGCGTTGATGGAGACACTTTTTCTCTGCTTTCTCAGTCTGTTTCCCAGTGCCGGTTTGAAGTTCCTGCAGTTTTCACTGTAAAACCGAGTTGGAGCTAGTACCTCCCCTTATATATGTATGGAATCGAGTTTGCAACTGGAAAGAAACTTTGTGTTCCCAACAAGCTAGGTGAAGGACGGCTTTCCCACACACTTATCTCTCAGAACTGAGCAAGTGGAGAGACGTTCGTTCATCTAGCACCAAGGGAACGGGTTGCAGGAGACAATTTTTCTCTGCTTTCTCAGTCTGTTTCCTAGTGCCGGTTTGATGTTCCTGCAGTTTTCACTGTAAAACCGAGTTGGAGCCAATACCTCCCCATATATATGTATGGAATGGAGTTTGCAACTGAAAAGAAACTTTGTGTTCCCAAAAAGCTAGGTGAAGGACGGCTTTCACACACACTTATCTCTCAGAACTGAGCAAGTGGAGAGACGTTCGTTCATCTAGCACCAAGGGAACGGGTTGCAGGAGACACTTTTTCTCGGCTTTCTCAGTCTGTTTCCTAGTGCCGGTTTGAAGTTCCTGCAGTTTTCACTGTAAAACCGAGTTGGAGCTAGTACCTCCCCATATATATGTATGGAATCGAGTTTGCAACTGAAAAGAAACTTTGTGTTCCCAACAAGCCAATTGAAGGACGGCTTTCACGCACACTTATCTCTCAGAACTGAGCAAGTGGAGAGACGTTCGTTCATCTAGCACCAAGGGAACGGGGTGCAGGGACACTTTTTCTCTGCTTTCTCAGTCTGTTTCCTAGTGCCGGTTTGAAGTTCCTGCAGTTTTCACTGTAAAAGCGAGTTGGAGCTACTACCTCCCCATATATATGTATGGAATCGAGTTTGCAACTGAAAAGAAACTTTGTGTTCCCAACAAGCTAGGTGAAGGACGGCTTTCACACACACTTATCTCTCAGAACTGAGCAAGTAGAGAGACGTTCGTTCATCTAGCACCAAGGGAACGGGTTGCAGGAGACACTTTTTCTCTGCTTTCTCAGTCTGTTTCCTAGTGCCGGTTTGAAGTTCCTGCAGTTTTCACTGTAAAACCGAGTTGGAGCTTGTGCCTCTCCATATATATGTATGGAATGGAGTTTGCAACTGAAAAGAAACTTTGTGTTCCCAACAAGCTAGGTGAAGGACGGCTTTCCCACACACTTATCTCTCAGAACTGAGCAAGTGGAGAGACGTTCGTTCATCTAGCACCAAGGGAACGGGTTGCAGGAGACACTTTTTCTCTGCTTTCTCAGTCTGTTTCCTAGTGCCTGTTTGAAGTTCCTGCAGTTTTCACTGTAAAACAGAGTAGGAGCTAGTACCTATCCATATATATGTATGGAATGGAGTTTGCAACTGAAAAGAAACTTTGTGTACCCAACAAGCCAAGTGAAGGACAGCTTTCACACACACTTATCTCTCAGAACTGAGCAAGTGGAGAGACGTTCGTTCATCTAGCACCAAGGGAACGGGGTGCAGGAGACAGTTTTTCTCTGCTTTCTCAGTATGTTTCCTAGTGCCGGTTTGAAGTTCCTGCAGTTTTCACTGTAAAAGCGAGTTGGAGCTAGTACCTCCCCATATATATGTATGGAATGGACTTTGCAACTGAAAAGAAACATTGTGTTCCCAACAAGCTAGGTGAAGGACGGCTTTCACACACACTTATCTCTCAGAACTGAGTAAGTGGAGAGACGTTCGTTCATCTAGCACCAAGGGAACGGTTTGCAGGAGACACTTATTCTCTGCTTCTCAGTCTGTTTCCTAGTGCCGGTTTGAAGTTCCTGCAGTTTTCACTGTAAAACCGAGTTGGAGCCAATACCTCCCCATATATATGTATGGAATGGAGTTTGCAACTGAAAAGAAACTTTGTGTTCCCAACAAGCTATGTGAAAGACGGCTTTCACACACACTTATCTCTCAGAACTGAGGAAGTGGAGAGACGTTCGTTCATCTAGCAACAAGGGATCGCGTTGCAGGAGACACTTTTTCTCTGCTTTCTCAGTCTGTTTCCCAGTGCCGGTTTGAAGTTCCTGCAGTTTTCACTGTAAAACCGAGTTGGAGCTAGTACCACCCCATATATATGTACGGAATCGAGTATGCAACTGAAAAGAAACTTTGTGTTCCCAACAAGCTAGGTGAAGGACGGCTTTCACACACACTTATCTCTCAGAACTGAGCAAGTGGAGAGACGTTCGTTCATCTAGCACCAAGGGAACGGGTTGCAGGAGACAATTTTTCTCTGCTTTCTCAGTCTGTTTCCTAGTGCTGGTTTGATGTTCCTGCAGTTTTCACTGTAAAACCGAGTTGGAGCCAATACCTCCCCATATATATGTAGGGAATGGAGTTTGCAACTGAAAAGAAACTTTGTGTTCCCAACAAGCTAGGTGAAGGACGGCTTTCACACACACTTATCTCTCAAAACTGAGCAAGTGGAGAGACGTTCGTTCATCTAGCACCAAGGGAACGGGTTGCAGGAGACACTTTTTCTCGGCTTTCTCAGTCTGTTTCCTAGTGCCGGTTTGAAGTTCCTGCAGTTTTCACTGTAAAACCGAGTTGGAGCTAGTACCTCCCCATATATATGTATGGAATCGAGTTTGCAACTGAAAAGAAACTTTGTGTTCCCAACAAGCTAGGTGAAGGACGGCTTTCACACACACTTATCTCTCAGAACTTAGCAAGAGGAGAGACGTTCGTTCATCTAGCACCAAGGGAACGGGTTGCAGGAGATACTTTTTCTCTTCTTTCTCAGTCTGTTTCCTAGTGCCGGTTTGAAGTTCCTGCAGTTTTCACTGTAAAACCGAGTTGGAACTAGTACCTCCCCATATATATGCATGGAATGGAGTTTGCAACTGAAAAGAACCTTTGTGTTCCCAACAAGCTAGGTGAAGGACGGCTTTCACACACACTTTTCTCTCAGAACTGAGCAAGTGGAGAGATGTTCGTTCATCTAGCACCAAGGGAACGGGTTGCAGGAGACACTTTTTCTCTGCTTTCTCAGTCTGTTCCTAGTGCCGGTTTGAAGTTCCTGCAGTTTTCACTGTAAAACCGAGTTGGAGCCAATACCTCTCCATATATATGTATGGAATGGAGTTTGCAACTTAAAAGAAACTTTGTGTTCCCAACAAGCCAAGTGAAGGACGGCTTTCACGCACACTTATCTCTCAGAACTGAGCAAGTGGAGAGACGTTCGTTCATCTAGCACCAAGGGAACGGGGTGCAGGAGACACTTTTTCTCTGCTTTCTCAGTCTGTTTCCTAGTGCCGGTTTGAAGTTCCTGCAGTTTTCACTGTAAAAGCGAGTTGGAGCTAGTACCTCCCCATATAAATGTATGGAATCGAGTTTGCAACTGAAAAGAAACTTTGTGTTCCCAACAAGCTAGGTGAAGGACGGCTTTCACACACACTTATCTCTCAGAACTGAGCAAGTGGAGAGACGTTCGTTCATCTAGCACCAAGGGAACGGGTTGCAGGAGACTCTTTTTCTCTGCTTTCTCAGTCTGTTTCCTAGTGCCGGTTTGAAGTTCCTGCAGTTTTCACTGTAAAACCGAGTTGGAGCTTGTACCTCTCCATATATATGTATGGAATGGAGTTTGCAACTGAAAAGAAACTTTGTGTTCCCAACAAGCTAGTTGAAGGACGGCTTTCCCACACACTTATCTCTCAGAACTGAGCAAGTGGAGAGACGTTCGTTCATCTAGCACCAAGGGAACGGGTTGCAGGAGACACTTTTTCTCTGCTTTCTCAGTCTGTTTCCTAGTGCCGGTTTGAAGTTCCTGCAGTTTTCACTGTAAAACAGTGTAGGAGCTAGTACCTCCCCATATATATGTATGGAATGGAGTTTGCAACTGAAAAGAAACTTTGTGTTCCCAACAAGCTAGGTGAAGGACGGCTTTCACACACACTTATCTCTCAGAACTGAGCAAGTGGAGAGACGTTCGTTCATCTAGCACCAAGGGAACGGGTTGCAGGAGACACTTTTTCTCTGCTTTCTCTGTCTGATTCCTAGTGCCGGTTTGAAGTTCCTGCAGTTTTCACTGTAAAACCGAGTTGGAACTTGTACCTCTCCATATATATGTATGGAATGGAGTTTGCAACTGAAAAGAAACTTTGTGTTCCCAACAAGCTAGTTGAAGGACGGCTTTCCCACACACTTATCTCTCAGAACTGAGCAAGTGGAGAGACGTTCGTTCATCTAGCACCAAGGGAACGGGTTGCAGGAGACACTTTTTCTCTGCTTTCTCAGTCTGTTTCCTAGTGCCTGTTTGAAGTTCCTGCAGTTTTCACTGTAAAACCGAGTTGGAACTAGTACCTCCCCATATATATGCATGGAATGGGGTTTGCAACTGAAAAGAAACTTTGTGTTGCCAACAAGCTAGGTGAAGGACGGCTTTCACACACACTTATCTCTTAGAACTGAGCAAGTGGAGAGACGTTCGTTCATCTAGCACCAAGGGAACGGGTTGCAGGAGACACTTATTCTCTGATTCTCAGTCTGTTTCCTAGTGCCGGTTTGAAGTTCCTGCAGTTTTCACTGTAAAACCGAGTAGGAGCTAGTACCTCCCCATATATATGTATGGAATGGAGTTTGCAACTGAAAAGAAGAAACTTTGTTTTCCCAACAAGCTAGGTGAAGGACGGCTTTCACACACACTTATCTATCAGAACTGAGCAAGTGGAGAGACGTTCGTTCATGTAGCACCAAGGGAACGGGTTGCAGGAGACAATTTTTCTCTGCTTTCTCAGTCTGTTTCCTAGTGCCTGTTTGAAGTTCTTGCAGTTTTCACTGTAAAACCGAGTTGGAACTAGTACCTCCCCATATATATGCATGGAATGGGGTTTGCAACTGAAAATAAACTTTGTGTTCCCAACAAGCTATGTGAAGGACGGCTTTCACACACACTTATCTCTCAGAACTGAGCAAGTGGAGAGACGTTCGTTCATCTAGCACCAAGGGAACGGGTTCCAGGAGACACTTTTTCTTTGCTTTCTCAGTCTGTTCCTAGTGCCGGTTTGAAGTTCCTGCAGTTTACACTGTAAAACCGATTTGGAGCTAGTACCTCCCAATATGTATGTATGGAATGGAGTTTGCACCTGAAAAGAAACTTTGTGTTCCCAACAAGCTAGGTGAAGTACGGCTTTCACACACACTTTTCTCTCAGAACTGAGCAAGTGGAGAGACTTTCGTTCATCTAGCACCAAGGGAACGGGGTGCAGGAGACACTTTTTCTCTGCTTTCTCACTCTGTTTCCTAGTGCCGGTTTGAAGTTCCTGCAGTTTTCACTGTAAAATCGAGTTGGAGCTAGTACCTCCCCATATATATGTATGGAATGGAGTTTGCAACTGAAAAGAAACTTTGTGTTCCCAACAAGCTAGGTGAAGGATGGCTTTCACACACACTTATCTCTCAGAACTGAGCAAGTGGAGAGACGTTCGTTCATCTAGCACCAAGGGAACGGGTTGCAGGAGACACTTTTTCTCTGCTTTCTCAGTCTGTTTCCTAGTGCCTGTTTGAAGTTCCTGCAGTTTTCACTGTAAAACCGAGTAGGAGCTAGTACCTCTCCATATATATGTATGGAATGGAGTTTGCAACTGAAAAGAAACTTTGTGTACCCAACAAGCTAGGTGAAGGACGGCTTTCACACACACTTATCTCTCAGAACTGAGCAAGTGGAGAGACGTTCGTTCATCTAGCACCAAGGGAACGGGTTGCAGGAGACACTTTTTCTCGGCTTTCTCAGTCTGTTTCCTAGTGCCGGTTTGAAGTTCCTGCAGTTTTCACTGTAAAACCGAGTTGGAGCTAGTACCTCCCCATATATATGTATGGAATCGAGTTTGCAACTGAAAAGAAACTTTGTGTTCCCAACAAGCTAGGTGAAGGACGGCTTTCACACACACTTATCTCTCAGAACTTAGCAAGAGGAGAGACGTTCGTTCATCTAGCACCAAGGGAACGGGTTGCAGGAGATACTTTTTCTCTTCTTTCTCAGTCTGTTTCATAGTGCCGGTTTGAAGTTCCTGCAGTTTTCACTGTAAAACCGAGTTGGAACTAGTACCTCCCCATATATATGCATGGAATGGAGTTTGCAACTGAAAAGAAACTTTGTGTTCCCAACAAGCTAGGTGAAGGACGGCTTTCACACACACTTTTCTCTCAGAACTGAGCAAGTGGAGAGATGATCGTTCATCTAGCACCAAGGGAACGGGTTGCAGGAGACACTTTTTCTTTGCTTTCTCAGTCTGTTCCTAGTGCCGGTTTGAAGTTCCTGCAGTTTTCACTGTAAAAGCGAGTTGGAGACAATACCTCTCCATATATATGTATGGAATGGAGTTTGCAACTGAAAAGAAACTTTGTGTTCCCAACAAGCCAAGTGAAGGACGGCTTTCACGCACACTTATCTCTCAGAACTGAGCAAGTGGAGAGACGTTCGTTCATCTAGCACCAAGGGAACGGGGTGCAGGAGACACTTTTTCTCTGCTTTCTCAGTCTGTTTCCTAGTGCCGGTTTGAAGTTCCTGCAGTTTTCACTGTAAAAGCGAGTTGGAACTAGTACCTCCCCATATATATGTATGGAATCGAGTTTGCAACTGAAAAGAAACTTTGTGTTCCCAACAAGCTAGGTGAAGGACGGCTTTCACACACACTTATCTCTCAGAACTGAGCAAGTGGAGAGACGTTCGTTCATCTAGCACCAAGGGAACGGGTTGCAGGAGACTCTTTTTCTCTGCTTTCTCAGTCTGTTTCCTAGTGCCGGTTTGAAGTTCCTGCAGTTTTCACTGTAAAACCGAGTTGGAGCTTGTACCTCTCCATATATATGTATGGAATGGAGTTTGCAACTGAAAAGAAACTTTGTGTTCCCAACAAGCTAGGTGAAGGACGGCTTTCCCACACACTTATCTCTCAGAACTGAGCAAGTGGAGAGACGTTCGTTCATCTAGCACCAAGGGAACGGGTTGCAGGAGACACTTTTTCTCTGCTTTCTCAGTCTGTTTCCTAGTGCCGGTTTGAAGTTCCTGCAGTTTTCACTGTAAAACAGAGTAGGAGCTAGTACCTCCCCATATATATGCATGGAATGGGGTTTGCAACTGAAAAGAAACTTTGTGTTGCCAACAAGCTAGGTGAAGGACGGCTTTCACACACACTTATCTCTTAGAACTGAGCAAGTGGAGAGACGTTCGTTCATCTAGCACCAAGGGAACGGGTTGCAGGAGACACTTATTCTCTGCTTCTCAGTCTGTTTCCTAGTGCCGGTTTGAAGTTCCTGCAGTTTTCACTGTAAAACCGAGTAGGAGCTAGTACCTCCCCATATATATGTATGGAATGGAGTTTGCAACTGAAAAGAAGAAACTTTGTGTTCCCAACAAGCTAGTTGAAGGACGGCTTTCCCACACACTTATCTCTCAGAACTGAGCAAGTGGAGAGACGTTCGTTCATCTAGCACCAAGGGAACGGGTTCCAGGAGACACTTTTTCTTTGCTTTCTCAGTCTGTTCCTAGTGCCGGTTTGAAGTTCCTGCAGTTTACACTGTAAAACGGATTTGGAGCTAGTACCTCCCAATATGTATGTATGGAATGGAGTTTGCAACTGAAAAGAAACTTTGTGTTCCCAACAAGCTAGGTGAAGTACGGCTTTCACACACACATTTCTCTCAGAACTGAGCAAGTGGAGAGACGTTCGTTCATCTAGCACCAAGGGAACGGGTTGCAGGAGACACTTTTTCTCTGCTTTCTCAGTCTGTTTCCTAGTGCCGGTTTGAAGTTCCTGCAGTTTTCACTGTAAAACCGAGTTGGAGTTCGTACCTCCCCATATATATGTATGGAATCGAGTTTGCAACTGAAAACAAACTTTGTGTTCCCAACAAGCTAGGTGAAGGGCGGCTTTCACACACACTTATCTCTCAGAACTGAGCAAGTGGAGAGACGTTCGTTAATCTAGCACCAAGGGAACGGGTTGCAGGAGACACTTTTTCTCTGCTTTCTCAGTCTGTTTCCTAGTGCCGGTTTGAAGTTCCTGCAGTTTTCACTGTAAAAGCGAGTTGGAGCCAATACCTCCACATATATATGTATGGAATGGAATTTGCAACTGAAAAGAAACTTTGTGTTCCCAACAAGCTAGGTGAAGGACGGCTTTCACACACACTTATCTCTCAGAACTGAGCAAGTGGAGAGACGTTCGTTCATCTAGCACCAAGGGAACAGGTTGCAGGAGACACTTTTTCTCTGCTTTCTCAGTCTGTTTCCTAGTGCCGGTTTGAAGTTCCTGCAGTTTTCACTGTAAATCCGAGTTGGAGCTAGTACCTCCCCATATATATTTATGGAATGGAGTTTGCAACTGAAAAGAAACTTTGTGTTGCCAACAAGCTAGGTGAAGGACGGCTTTCACACACATTTATCTCTCAGAACTGAGCAAGTGGAGAGACGTTCGTTCATCTAGCACCAAGGGAACGGGTTGCAGGAGACACTTATTCTCTGCTTCTCAGTCTGTTTCCTGGTGCCGGTTTGAAGATCCTGCAGTTTTCACTGTAAAACCGAGTAGGAGCTAGTACCTCTCCATATATATGTATGGAATGGAGTTTGCAACTGAAAAGAAACTTTGTGTTCCCAACAAGCTAGGTGAAGGACGGCTTTCACACACACTTAGCTCTCAGAACTGAGGAAGTGGAGAGACGTTCGTTCATCTAGCAACAAGGGATCGCGTTGATGGAGACACTTTTTCTCTGCTTTCTCAGTCTGTTTCCCAGTGCCGGTTTGAAGTTCCTGCAGTTTTCACTGTAAAACCGAGTTGGAGCTAGTACCTCCCCTTATATATGTATGGAATCGAGTTTGCAACTGAAAAGAAACTTTGTGTTCCCAACAAGCTAGTTGAAGGACGGCTTTCACACACACTTATCTCTCAGAACTGAGCAAGTGGAGAGACGTTCGTTCATCTAGCACCAAGGGAACGGGTTGCAGGAGACAATTTTTCTCTGCTTTCTCAGTCTGTTTCCTAGTGCCGGTTTGATGTTCCTGCAATTTTCACTGTAAAACCGAGTTGGAGCCAATACCTCCCCATATATATGTATGGAATGGAGTTTGCAACTGAAAAGAAACTTTGTGTTCCCAAAAAGCTAGGTGAAGGACGGCTTTCACACACACTTATCTCTCAGAACTGAGCAAGTGGAGAGACGTTCGTTCATCTAGCACCAAGGGAACGGGTTGCAGGAGACACTTTTTCTCGGCTTTCTCAGTCTGTTTCCTAGTGCCGGTTTGAAGTTCCTGCAGTTTTCACTGTAAAACCGAGTTGGAGCTAGTACCTCCCCATATATATGTATGGAATCGAGTTTGCAACTGAAAAGAAACTTTGTGTTCCCAACAAGCCAAGTGAAGGACGGCTTTCACGCACACTTATCTCTCAGAACTGAGCAAGTGGAGAGACGTTCGTTCATCTAGCACCAAGGGAACGGGGTGCAGGAGACACTTTTTCTCTGCTTTCTCAGTCTGTTTCCTAGTGCCGGTTTGAAGTTCCTGCAGTTTTCACTGTAAAAGCGAGTTGGAGCTAGTACCTCCCCATATATATGTATGGAATCGAGTTTGCAACTGAAAAGAAACTTTGTGTTCCCAACAAGCTAGGTGAAGGACGGCTTTCACACACACTTATCTCTCAGAACTGAGCAAGTGGAGAGACGTTCGTTCATCTAGCACCAAGGGAACGGGTTGCAGGAGACACTTTTTCTCTGCTTTCTCAGTCTGTTTCCTAGTGCCGGTTTGAAGTTCCTGCAGTTTTCACTGTAAAACCGAGTTGGAGCTTGTACCTCTCCATATATATGTATGGAATGGAGTTTGCAACTGAAAAGAAACTTTGTGTTCCCAACAAGCCAAGTGAAGGACGGCTTTCACGCACACTTATCTCTCAGAACTGAGCAAGTGGAGAGACGTTCGTTCATCTAGCACCAAGGGAACGGGGTGCAGGAGACACTTTTTCTCTGCTTTCTCAGTCTGTTTCCTAGTGCCGGTTTGAAGTTCCTGCAGTTTTCACTGTAAAAGCGAGTTGGAACTAGTACCTCCCCATATATATGTATGGAATCGAGTTTGCAACTGAAAAGAAACTTTGTGTTCCCAACAAGCTAGGTGAAGGACGGCTTTCACACACACTTATCTCTCAAAACTGAGCAAGTGGAGAGACGTTCGTTCATCTAGCACCAAGGGAACGGGTTGCAGGAGACTCTTTTTCTCTGCTTTCTCAGTCTGTTTCCTAGTGCCGGTTTGAAGTTCCTGCAGTTTTCACTGTAAAACCGAGTTGGAGCTTGTACCTCTCCATATATATGTATGGAATGGAGTTTGCAACTGAAAAGAAACTTTGTGTTCCCAACAAGCTAGGTGAAGGACGGCTTTCCCACACACTTATCTCTCAGAACTGAGCAAGTGGAGAGACGTTCGTTCATCTAGCACCAAGGGAACGGGTTGCAGGAGACACTTTTTCTCTGCTTTCTCAGTCTGTTTCCTAGTGCCGGTTTGAAGTTCCTGCAGTTTTCACTGTAAAACAGAGTAGGAGCTAGTACCTCCCCATATATATGTATGGAATGGAGTTTGCAACTGAAAAGAAACTTTGTGTTCCCAACAAGCTAGGTGAAGGACGGCTTTCACACACACTTATCTCTCAGAACTGAGCAAGTGGAGAGACGTTCGTTCATCTAGCACCAAGGGAACGGGTTGCAGGAGACGCTTTTTCTCTGCTTTCTCAGTCTGTTTCCTAGTGCCGGTTTGAAGTTCCTGCAGTTTTCACTGTAAAACCGAGTTGGAACTTGTACCTCTCCGTATATATGTATGGAATGGAGTTTGCAACTGAAAAGAAACTTTGTGTTCCCAACAAGCTAGTTGAAGGACGGCTTTCCCACACACTTATCTCTCAGAACTGAGCAAGTGGAGAGACGTTCGTTCATCTAGCACCAAGGGAACGGGTTGCAGGAGACACTTTTTCTCTGCTTTCTCATTCTGTTTCCTAGTGCCTGTTTGAAGTTCCTGCAGTTTTCACTGTAAAACCGAGTTGGAACTAGTACCTCCCCATATATATGCATGGAATGGGGTTTGCAACTGAAAAGAAACTTTGTGTTGCCAACAAGCTAGGTGAAGGACGGCTTTCACACACACTTATCTCTTAGAACTGAGCAAGTGGAGAGACGTTCGTTCATCTAGCACCAAGGGAACGGGTTGCAGGAGACACTTATTCTCTGCTTCTCAGTCTGTTTCCTAGTGCCGGTTTGAAGTTCCTGCAGTTTTCACTGTAAAACCGAGTAGGAGCTAGTACCTCCCCATATATATGTATGGAATGGAGTTTGCAACTGAAAAGAAGAAACTTTGTGTTCCCAACAAGCTAGTTGAAGGACGGCTTTCCCACACACTTATCTCTCAGAACTGAGCAAGTGGAGAGACGTTCGTTCATCTAGCACCAAGGGAACGGGTTCCAGGAGACACTTTTTCTTTGCTTTCTCAGTCTGTTCCTAGTGCCGGTTTGAAGTTCCTGCAGTTTACACTGTAAAACCGATTTGGAGCTAGTACCTCCCAATATGTATGTATGGAATGGAGTTTGCAACTGAAAAGAAACTTTGTGTTCCCAACAAGCTAGGTGAAGTACGGCTTTCACACACACTTTTCTCTCAGAACTGAGCAAGTGGAGAGACGTTCGTTCATCTAGCACCAAGGGAACGGGTTGCAGGAGACACTTTTTCTCTGCTTTCTCAGTCTGTTTCCTAGTGCCGGTTTGAAGTTCCTGCAGTTTTCACTGTAAAACCGAGTTGGAGTTCGTACCTCCCCATATATATGTATGGAATCGAGTTTGCAACTGAAAACAAACTTTGTGTTCCCAACAAGCTAGGTGAAGGGCGGCTTTCACACACACTTATCTCTCAGAACTGAGCAAGTGGAGAGACGTTCGTTAATCTAGCACCAAGGGAACGGGTTGCAGGAGACACTTTTTCTCTGCTTTCTCAGTCTGTTTCCTAGTGCCGGTTTGAAGTTCCTGCAGTTTTCACTGTAAAAGCGAGTTGGAGCCAATACCTCCACATATATATGTATGGAATGGAATTTGCAACTGAAAAGAAACTTTGTGTTCCCAACAAGCTAGGTGAAGGACGGCTTTCACACACACTTATCTCTCAGAACTGAGCAAGTGGAGAGACGTTCGTTCATCTAGCACCAAGGGAACAGGTTGCAGGAGACACTTTTTCTCTGCTTTCTCAGTCTGTTTCCTAGTGCCGGTTTGAAGTTCCTGCAGTTTTCACTGTAAATCCGAGTTGGAGCTAGTACCTCCCCATATATATTTATGGAATGGAGTTTGCAACTGAAAAGAAACTTTGTGTTGCCAACAAGCTAGGTGAAGGACGGCTTTCACACACATTTATCTCTCAGAACTGAGCAAGTGGAGAGACGTTCGTTCATCTAGCACCAAGGGAACGGGTTGCAGGAGACACTTATTCTCTGCTTCTCAGTCTGTTTCCTAGTGCCGGTTTGAAGATCCTGCAGTTTTCACTGTAAAACCGAGTAGGAGCTAGTACCTCTCCATATATATGTATGGAATGGAGTTTGCAACTGAAAAGAAACTTTGTGTTCCCAACAAGCTAGGTGAAGGACGGCTTTCACACACACTTAGCTCTCAGAACTGAGGAAGTGGAGAGACGTTCGTTCATCTAGCAACAAGGGATCGCGTTGATGGAGACACTTTTTCTCTGCTTTCTCAGTCTGTTTCCCAGTGCCGGTTTGAAGTTCCTGCAGTTTTCACTGTAAAACCGAGTTGGAGCTAGTACCTCCCCTTATATATGTATGGAATCGAGTTTGCAACTGAAAAGAAACTTTGTGTTCCCAACAAGCTAGTTGAAGGACGGCTTTCACACACACTTATCTCTCAGAACTGAGCAAGTGGAGAGACGTTCGTTCATCTAGCACCAAGGGAACGGGTTGCAGGAGACAATTTTTCTCTGCTTTCTCAGTCTGTTTCCTAGTGCCGGTTTGATGTTCCTGCAATTTTCACTGTAAAACCGAGTTGGAGCCAATACCTCCCCATATATATGTATGGAATGGAGTTTGCAACTGAAAAGAAACTTTGTGTTCCCAAAAAGCTAGGTGAAGGACGGCTTTCACACACACTTATCTCTCAGAACTGAGCAAGTGGAGAGACGTTCGTTCATCTAGCACCAAGGGAACGGGTTGCAGGAGACACTTTTTCTCGGCTTTCTCAGTCTGTTTCCTAGTGCCGGTTTGAAGTTCCTGCAGTTTTCACTGTAAAACCGAGTTGGAGCTAGTACCTCCCCATATATATGTATGGAATCGAGTTTGCAACTGAAAAGAAACTTTGTGTTCCCAACAAGCCAAGTGAAGGACGGCTTTCACGCACACTTATCTCTCAGAACTGAGCAAGTGGAGAGACGTTCGTTCATCTAGCACCAAGGGAACGGGGTGCAGGAGACACTTTTTCTCTGCTTTCTCAGTCTGTTTCCTAGTGCCGGTTTGAAGTTCCTGCAGTTTTCACTGTAAAAGCGAGTTGGAGCTAGTACCTCCCCATATATATGTATGGAATCGAGTTTGCAACTGAAAAGAAACTTTGTGTTCCCAACAAGCTAGGTGAAGGACGGCTTTCACACACACTTATCTCTCAGAACTGAGCAAGTGGAGAGACGTTCGTTCATCTAGCACCAAGGGAACGGGTTGCAGGAGACACTTTTTCTCTGCTTTCTCAGTCTGTTTCCTAGTGCCGGTTTGAAGTTCCTGCAGTTTTCACTGTAAAACCGAGTTGGAGCTTGTACCTCTCCATATATATGTATGGAATGGAGTTTGCAACTGAAAAGAAACTTTGTGTTCCCAACAAGCAAGGTGAAGGACGGCTTTCCCACACACTTATCTCTCAGAACTGAGCAAGTGGAGAGACGTTCGTTCATCTAGCACCAAGGGAACGGGTTGCAGGAGACACTTTTTCTCTGCTTTCTCAGTCTGTTTCCTAGTGCCTGTTTGAAGTTCCTGCAGTTTTCACTGTAAAACAGAGTAGGAGCTAGTACCTCTCCATATATATGTATGGAATGGAGTTTGCAACTGAAAAGAAACTTTGTGTACCCAACAAGCCAAGTGAAGGACAGCTTTCACACACACTTATCTCTCAGAACTGAGCAAGTGGAGAGACGTTCGTTCATCTAGCACCAAGGGAACGGGGTGCAGGAGACAGTTTTTCTCTGCTTTCTCAGTATGTTTCCTAGTGCCGGTTTGAAGTTCCTGCAGTTTTCACTGTAAAAGCGAGTTGGAGCTTGTACCTCCCCATATATATGTATGGAATGGAGTTTGCAACTGAAAAGAAACATTGTGTTCCCAACAAGCTAGGTGAAGGACGGCTTTCACACACACTTATCTCTCAGAACTGAGCAAGTGGAGAGACGTTCGTTCATCTAGCACCAAGGGAACGGGTTGCAGGAGACACTTATTCTCTGCTTCTCAGTCTGTTTCCTAGTGCCGGTTTGAAGTTCCTGCAGTTTTCACTGTAAAACCGAGTTGGAGCCAATACCTCCCCATATATATGTATGGAATGGAGTTTGCAACTGAAAAGAAACTTTGTGTTCCCAACAAGCTATGTGAAGGACGGCTTTCACACACACTTATCTCTCAGAACTAAGGAAGTGGAGAGACGTTCGTTCATCTAGCAACAAGGGATCGCGTTGCAGGAGACACTTTTTCTCTGCTTTCTCAGTCTGTTTCCCAGTGCCGGTTTGAAGTTCCTGCAGTTTTCACTGTAAAACCGAGTTGGAGCTAGTACCTCCCCATATATATGTATGGAATCGAGTTTGCAACTGAAAAGAAACTTTGTTTTCCCAAAAAGCTAGGTGAAGGACGGCTTTCACACACACTTATCTCTCAGAACTGAGCAAGTGGAGAGACGTTCGTTCATCTAGCACCAAGGGAACGGGTTGCAGGAGACAATATTTCTCTGCTTTCTCAGTCTGTTTCCTAGTGCTGGTTTGATGTTCCTGCAGTTTTCACTGTAAAACCGAGTTGGAGCCAATACCTCCCCATATATATGTAGGGAATGGAGTTTGCAACTGAAAAGAAACTTTGTGTTCCCAACAAGCTAGGTGAAGGACGGCTTTCACACACACTTATCTCTCAGAACTGAGCAAGTGGAGAGACGTTCGTTCATCTAGCACCAAGGGAACGGGTTGCAGGAGACACTTTTTCTCGGCTTTCTCAGTCTGTTTCCTAGTGCCGGTTTGAAGTTCCTGCAGTTTTCACTGTAAAACCGAGTTGGAGCTAGTACCTCCCCATATATATGTATGGAATCGAGTTTGCAACTGAAAAGAAACTTTGTGTTCCCAACAAGCTAGGTGAAGGACGGCTTTCACACACACTTATCTCTCAGAACTTAGCAAGAGGAGAGACGTTCGTTCATCTAGCACCAAGGGAACGGGTTGCAGGAGATACTTTTTCTCTTCTTTCTCAGTCTGTTTCCTAGTGCCGGTTTGAAGTTCCTGCAGTTTTCACTGTAAAACCGAGTTGGAACTAGTACCTCCCCATATATATGCATGGAATGGAGTTTGCAACTGAAAAGAAACTTTGTGTTCCCAACAAGCTAGGTGAAGGACGGCTTTCACACACACTTTTCTCTCAGAACTGAGCAAGTGGAGAGATGTTCGTTCATCTAGCACCAAGGGAACGGGTTGGAGGAGACACTTTTTCTCTCCTTTCTCAGTCTGTTCCTAGTGCCGGTTTGAAGTTCCTGCAGTTTTCACTGTAAAACCGAGTTGGAGCCAATACCTCTCCATATATATGTATGGAATGGAGTTTGCAACTGAAAAGAAACTTTGTGTTCCCAACAAGCCAAGTGAAGGACGGCTTTCACGCACACTTATCTCTCAGAACTGAGCAAGTGGAGAGACGTTCGTTCATCTAGCACCAAGGGAACGGGTTACAGGAGACTCTTTTTCTCTGCTTTCTCAGTCTGTTTCCTAGTGCCGGTTTGAAGTTCCTGCAGTTTTCACTGTAAAACCGAGTTGGAGCTTGTACCTCTCCATATATATGTATGGAATGGAGTTTGCAACTGAAAAGAAACTTTGTGTTCCCAACAAGCTAGGTGAAGGACGGCTTTCCCACACACTTATCTCTCAGAACTGAGCAAGTGGAGAGACGTTCGTTCATCTAGCACCAAGGGAACGGGTTGCAGGAGACACTTTTTCTCTGCTTTCTCAGTCTGTTTCCTAGTGCCGGTTTGAAGTTCCTGCAGTTTTCACTGTAAAACAGAGTAGGAGCTAGTACCTCTCCATATATATGTATGGAATGGAGTTTGCAACTGAAAAGAAACTTTGTGTACCCAAGAAGCCAAGTGAAGGACAGCTTTCACACACACTTATCTCTCAGAACTGAGCAAGTGGAGAGACGTTCGTTCATCTAGCACCAAGGGAACGGGGTGCAGTAGACAGTTTTTCTCTGCTTTCTCAGTATGTTTCCTAGTGCCGGTTTGAAGTTCCTGCAGTTTTCACTGTAAAAGCGAGTTGGAGCTAGTACCTCCCCATATATATGTATGGAATGGAGTTTGCAACTGAAAAGAAACATTGTGTTCCCAACAAGGTAGGTGAAGGACGGCTTTCACACACACTTATCTCTCATAACTGAGCAAGTGGAGAGACGTTCGTTCATCTAGCACCAAGGGAACGGGTTGCAGGAGACACTTTTTCTCTGCTGTCTCAGTCTGTTTCCTAGTGCCGGTTTGAAGTTCCTGCAGTTTTCACTGTAAAACCGATTTGGAGCTAGTACCTCCCCA
This sequence comes from Camelus bactrianus, assembly GCF_048773025.1. Classification (NCBI taxonomy): domain Eukaryota; kingdom Metazoa; phylum Chordata; class Mammalia; order Artiodactyla; family Camelidae; genus Camelus; species Camelus bactrianus. Next base: position 29,299,063 of record NC_133567.1, read on the forward strand.
TATATATGTATGGAATCGAGTTTGCAACTGAAAAGAAACTTTGTGTTCCCAACAAGCTAGGTGAAGGACGGCTTTCCCACACACTTATCTCTCAGAACTGAGCAAGTGGAGAGACGTTTGTTCATCTAGCACCAAGGGAACGGGTTGCAGGAGACACTTTTTCTCTGCTTTCTCAGTCTGTTTCCTAGTGCAGGTTTGAAGTTCCTGCAGTATTCACTGTAAAACCGAGTTGGAGACAAAACCTCCCCATATAAATGTATGGAATGGAGTTTGCAACTGAAAAGAAACTTTGTGTTCCCAACAAGCTAGGTGAAGGACGGCTTTCAGACCCATTTATCTCTCAGAACTGAGCAAGTGGAGAGACGTTTGTTCATCTAGCACAAAGGGAACGGGCTGCAGGAGACACTATTTCTCTGCTTTCTCAGTCGGTTTCCTAGTGCCGGTTTGAAGTTCCTGCAGTTTTCACTGTAAAACCGAGTTGGAGCCAATACCTCCCCATATATATGTATGGAATGGAGTTTGCAACTGAAAAGAAACTTTGTGTTCCCAACAAGCTATGTGAAGGACGGCTTTCACACACACTTATCTCTCAGAACTAAGGAAGTGGAGAGACGTTCGTTCATCTAGCAACAAGGGATCGCGTTGCAGGAGACACTTTTTCTCTGCTTTCTCAGTCTGTTTCCCAGTGCCGGTTTGAAGTTCCTGCAGTTTTCACTGTAAAACCGAGTTGGAGCTAGTACCTCCCCATATATATGTATGGAATCGAGTTTGCAACTGAAAAGAAACTTTGTTTTCCCAAAAAGCTAGGTGAAGGACGGCTTTCACACACACTTATCTCTCAGAACTGAGCAAGTGGAGAGACGTTCGTTCATCTAGCACCAAGGGAACGGGTTGCAGGAGACAATATTTCTCTGCTTTCTCAGTCTGTTTCCTAGTGCTGGTTTGATGTTCCTGCAGTTTTCACTGTAAAACCGAGTTGGAGCCAATACCTCCCCATATATATGTAGGGAATGGAGTTTGCAACTGAAAAGAAACTTTGTGTTCCCAACAAGCTAGGTGAAGGACGGCTTTCACACACACTTATCTCTCAGAACTGAGCAAGTGGAGAGACGTTCGTTCATCTAGCACCAAGGGAACGGGTTGCAGGAGACACTTTTTCTCGGCTTTCTCAGTCTGTTTCCTAGTGCCGGTTTGAAGTTCCTGCAGTTTTCACTGTAAAACCGAGTTGGAGCTAGTACCTCCCCATATATATGTATGGAATCGAGTTTGCAACTGAAAAGAAACTTTGTGTTCCCAACAAGCTAGGTGAAGGACGGCTTTCACACACACTTATCTCTCAGAACTTAGCAAGAGGAGAGACGTTCGTTCATCTAGCACCAAGGGAACGGGTTGCAGGAGATACTTTTTCTCTTCTTTCTCAGTCTGTTTCCTAGTGCCGGTTTGAAGTTCCTGCAGTTTTCACTGTAAAACCGAGTTGGAACTAGTACCTCCCCATATATATGCATGGAATGGAGTTTGCAACTGAAAAGAAACTTTGTGTTCCCAACAAGCTAGGTGAAGGACGGCTTTCACACACACTTTTCTCTCAGAACTGAGCAAGTGGAGAGATGTTCGTTCATCTAGCACCAAGGGAACGGGTTGGAGGAGACACTTTTTCTCTCCTTTCTCAGTCTGTTCCTAGTGCCGGTTTGAAGTTCCTGCAGTTTTCACTGTAAAACCGAGTTGGAGCCAATACCTCTCCATATATATGTATGGAATGGAGTTTGCAACTGAAAAGAAACTTTGTGTTCCCAACAAGCCAAGTGAAGGACGGCTTTCACGCACACTTATCTCTCAGAACTGAGCAAGTGGAGAGACGTTCGTTCATCTAGCACCAAGGGAACGGGTTACAGGAGACTCTTTTTCTCTGCTTTCTCAGTCTGTTTCCTAGTGCCGGTTTGAAGTTCCTGCAGTTTTCACTGTAAAACCGAGTTGGAGCTTGTACCTCTCCATATATATGTATGGAATGGAGTTTGCAACTGAAAAGAAACTTTGTGTTCCCAACAAGCTAGGTGAAGGACGGCTTTCCCACACACTTATCTCTCAGAACTGAGCAAGTGGAGAGACGTTCGTTCATCTAGCACCAAGGGAACGGGTTGCAGGAGACACTTTTTCTCTGCTTTCTCAGTCTGTTTCCTAGTGCCGGTTTGAAGTTCCTGCAGTTTTCACTGTAAAACAGAGTAGGAGCTAGTACCTCTCCATATATATGTATGGAATGGAGTTTGCAACTGAAAAGAAACTTTGTGTACCCAAGAAGCCAAGTGAAGGACAGCTTTCACACACACTTATCTCTCAGAACTGAGCAAGTGGAGAGACGTTCGTTCATCTAGCACCAAGGGAACGGGGTGCAGTAGACAGTTTTTCTCTGCTTTCTCAGTATGTTTCCTAGTGCCGGTTTGAAGTTCCTGCAGTTTTCACTGTAAAAGCGAGTTGGAGCTAGTACCTCCCCATATATATGTATGGAATGGAGTTTGCAACTGAAAAGAAACATTGTGTTCCCAACAAGGTAGGTGAAGGACGGCTTTCACACACACTTATCTCTCATAACTGAGCAAGTGGAGAGACGTTCGTTCATCTAGCACCAAGGGAACGGGTTGCAGGAGACACTTTTTCTCTGCTGTCTCAGTCTGTTTCCTAGTGCCGGTTTGAAGTTCCTGCAGTTTTCACTGTAAAACCGATTTGGAGCTAGTACCTCCCCATATATATGTATGGAATCGAGTTTGCAACTGAAAAGAAACTTTGTGTTCCCAACAAGCTAGGTGAAGGACGGCTTTCCCACACACTTATCTCTCAGAACTGAGCAAGTGGAGAGACGTTTGTTCATCTAGCACCAAGGGAACGGGTTGCAGGAGACACTTTTTCTCTGCTTTCTCAGTCTGTTTCCTAGTGCAGGTTTGAAGTTCCTGCAGTATTCACTGTAAAACCGAGTTGGAGACAAAACCTCCCCATATAAATGTATGGAATGGAGTTTGCAACTGAAAAGAAACTTTGTGTTCCCAACAAGCTAGGTGAAGGACGGCTTTCAGACCCATTTATCTCTCAGAACTGAGCAAGTGGAGAGACGTTTGTTCATCTAGCACAAAGGGAACGGGCTGCAGGATACACTATTTCTCTGCTTTCTCAGTCGGTTTCCTAGTGCCGGTTTGAAGTTCCTGCAGTTTTCACTGTAAAAGCGAGTTGGAGCTAGTACCTCCCCATATATATGTATGGAATCGAGTTTGCAACTGAAAAGAAACTTTGTGTTCCCAACAAGCTAGGTGAAGGACGGCTTTCACACACACTTATCTCTCAGAACTGAGCAAGTGGAGAGACGTTCGTTCATCTAGCACCAAGGGATCGCGTTGCAGGAGACACTTTTTCTCTGCTTTCTCAGTCTGTTTCCTAGTGCCGGTTTGAAGTTCCTGCAGTTTTCACTGTAAAACCGAGTTGGAGCTAGTACCTCCCCATATATATGCATGGAATGGAGTTTGCAACTGAAAAGAAACTTTGTGTTCCCAACAAGCTAGGTGAAGGACGGCTTTCACACACACTTTTCTCTCAGAACTGAGCAAGTGGAGAGATGTTCGTTCATCTAGCACCAAGGGAACGGGTTGCAGGAGACACTTTTTCTCTGCTTTCTCAGTCTGTTCCTAGTGCCGGTTTGAAGTTCCTGCAGTTTTCACTGTAAAACCGAGTTGGAGCCAATACCTCTCCATATATATGTATGGAATGGAGTTTGCAACTGAAAAGAAACTTTGTGTTCCCAACAAGCCAAGTGAAGGACGGCTTTCACGCACACTTATCTCTCAGAACTGAGCAAGTGGAGAGACGTTCGTTCATCTAGAACCAAGGGAACGGGGTGCAGAAGACACTTTTTCTCTGCTTTCTCAGTCTGTTTCCTAGTGCAGGTTTGAAGTTCCTGCAGTTTTCACTGTAAAAGCGAGTTGGAGCTAGTACCTCCCCATATATATGTATGGAATGGAGTTTGCAACTGAAAAGAAACTTTGTGTTCCCAACAAGCTAGGTGAAGTAAGGCTTTCACACACACTTATCTCTCAGAACTGAGCAAGTGGAGAGACGTTCGTTCATCTAGCACCAAGGGAACGGGTTGCAGGAGACACTTTTTCTCTGCTTTCTCAGTCTGTTTCCTAGTGCCGGTTTGAAGTTCCTGCAGTTTTCACTGTAAAACCGAGTTGGAGCTTGTACCTCTCCATATATATGTATGGAATGGAGTTTGCAACTGAAAAGAAACTTTGTGTTCCCAACAAGCTAGTTGAAGGACGGCTTTCCCACACACTTATCTCTCAGAACTGAGCAAGTGGAGAGACGTTCGTTCATCTAGCACCAACGGAACGGGTTGCAGGAGACACTTTTTCTCTGCTTTCTCAGTCTGTTTCCTAGTGCCGGTTTGAAGTTCCTGCAGTTTTCACTGTAAAACAGTGTAGGAGCTAGTACCTCTCCATATATATGCATGGAATGGAGTTTGCAACTGAAAAGAAACTTTGTGTTCCCAACAAGCTAGGTGAAGGACGGCTTTCACACACACTTTTCTCTCAGAACTGAGCAAGTGGAGAGATGTTCGTTCATCTAGCACCAAGGGAACGGGTTGCAGGAGACACTTTTTCTCTGCTTTCTCAGTCTGTTCCTAGTGCCGGTTTGAAGTTCCTGCAGTTTTCACTGTAAAACCGAGTTGGAGCCAATACCTCTCCATATATATGTATGGAATGGAGTTTGCAACTGAAAAGAAACTTTGTGTTCCCAACAAGCTAACTGAAGGACGGCTTTCACGCACACTTATCTCTCAGAACTGAGCAAGTGGAGAGACGTTCGTTCATCTAGCACCAAGGGAACGGGGTGCAGGAGACACTTTTTCTCTGCTTTCTCAGTCTGTTTCCTAGTGCCGGTTTGAAGTTCCTGCAGTTTTCACTGTAAAACCGATTTGGAGCTAGTACCTCCCAATATGTATGTATGGAATGGAGTTTGCAACTGAAAAGAAACTTTGTGTTCCCAACAAGCTAGGTGAAGTACGGCTTTCACACACACTTTTCTCTCAGAACTGAGCAAGTGGAGAGACGTTCGTTCATCTAGCACCAAGGGAACGGGTTGCAGGAGACACTTTTTCTCTGCTTTCTCAGTCTGTTTCCTAGTGCCGGTTTGAAGTTCCTGCAGTTTTCACTGTAAAACCGAGTTGGAGTTAGTACCTCCCCATATATATGTATGGAATCGAGTTTGCAACTGAAAAGAAACTTTGTGTTCCCAACAAGCTAGGTGAAGGGCGGCTTTCACACACACTTATCTCTCAGAACTGAGCAAGTGGAGAGACGTTCGTTCATCTAGCACCAAGGGAACGGGTTGCAGGAGACACTTTTTCTCTGCTTTCTCAGTCTGTTCCCTAGTGCCGGTTTGAAGTTCCTGCAGTTTTCACTGTAAAAGCGAGTTGGAGTCAATACCTCCCCATATATATGTATGGAATGGAATCTGCAACTGAAAAGAAACTTTGTGTTCCCAACAAGCTAGGTGAAGGACGGCTTTCACACACACTTTTCTCTCAGAACTGAGCAAGTGGAGAGACGTTCGTTCATCTAGCACCAAGGGAACAGGTTGCAGGAGACACTTTTTCTCTGCTTTCTCAGTCTGTTTCCTAGTGCCGGTTTGAAGTTCCTGCAGTTTTCACTGTAAATCCGAGTTGGAGCTAGTACCTCCCCATATATATTTATGGAATGGAGTTTGCAACTGAAAAGAAACTTTGTGTTGCCAACAAGCTAGGTGAAGGACGGCTTTCACACACATTTATCTCTCAGAACTGAGCAAGTGGAGAGACGTTCGTTCATCTAGCACCAAGGGAACGGGTTGCAGGAGACACTTATTCTCTGCTTCTCAGTCTGTTTCCTAGTGCCGGTTTGAAGTTCCTGCAGTTTTCACTGTAAAACCGAGTAGGAGCTAGTACCTCTCCATATATATGTATGGAATGGAGTTTGCAACTGAAAAGAAACTTTGTGTTCCCAACAAGCTAGTTGAAGTACGGCTTTCACACACACTTATCTCTCAGAACTGAGGAAGTGGAGAGACGTTCGTTCATCTAGCAACAAGGGATCGCGTTGATGGAGACACTTTTTCTCTGCTTTCTCAGTCTGTTTCCCAGTGCCGGTTTGAAGTTCCTGCAGTTTTCACTGTAAAACCGAGTTGGAGCTAGTACCTCCCCTTATATATGTATGGAATCGAGTTTGCAACTGAAAAGAAACTTTGTGTTCCCAACAAGCTAGTTGAAGGACGGCTTTCACACACACTTATCTCTCAGAACTGAGCAAGTGGAGAGACGTTCGTTCATCTAGCACCAAGGGAACGGGTTGCAGGAGACAATTTTTCTCTGCTTTCTCAGTCTGTTTCCTAGTGCCGGTTTGATGTTCCTGCAGTTTTCACTGTAAAACCGAGTTGGAGCCAATACCTCCCCATATATATGTATGGAATGGAGTTTGCAACTGAAAAGAAACTTTGTGTTCCCAAAAAGCTAGGTGAAGGACGGCTTTCACACACACTTATCTCTCAGAACTGAGCAAGTGGAGAGACGTTCGTTCATCTAGCACCAAGGGAACGGGTTGCAGGAGACCCTTTTTCTCGGCTTTCTCAGTCTGTTTCCTAGTGCCGGTTTGAAGTTCCTGCAGTTTTCACTGTAAAACCGAGTTGGAGCTAGTACCTCCCCATATATATGTATGGAATCGAGTTTGCAACTGAAAAGAAACTTTGTGTTCCCAACAAGCCAAGTGAAGGACGGCTTTCACGCACACTTATCTCTCAGAACTGAGCAAGTGGAGAGACGTTCGTTCATCTAGCACCAAGGGAACGGGGTGCAGGAGACACTTTTTCTCTGCTTTCTCAGTCTGTTTCCTAGTGCCGGTTTGAAGTTCCTGCAGTTTTCACTGTAAAAGCGAGTTGGAGCTAGTACCTCCCCATATATATGTATGGAATCGAGTTTGCAACTGAAAAGAAACTTTGTGTTCCCAACAAGCTAGGTGAAGGACGGCTTTCACACACACTTATCTCTCAGAACTGAGCAAGTGGAGAGACGTTCGTTCATCTAGAACCAAGGGAACGGGTTGCAGGAGACACTTTTTCTCTGCTTTCTCAGTCTGTTTCCTAGTGCCGGTTTGAAGTTCCTGCAGTTTTCACTGTAAAACCGAGTTGGAGCTTGTACCTCTCCATATGTATGTATGGAATGGAGTTTGCAACTGAAAAGAAACTTTGTGTTCCCAACAAGCTAGGTGAAGGACGGCTTTCCCACACACTTATCTCTCAGAACTGAGCAAGTGGAGAGACGTTCGTTCATCTAGCACCAAGGGAACGGGTTGCAGGAGACACTTTTTCTCTGCTTTCTCAGTCTGTTTCCTAGTGCCTGTTTGAAGTTCCTGCAGTTTTCACTGTAAAACAGAGTAGGAGCTAGTACCTCTCCATATATATGTATGGAATGGAGTTTGCAACTGAAAAGAAACTTTGTGTACCCAACAAGCCAAGTGAAGGACAGCTTTCACACACACTTATCTCTCAGAACTGAGCAAGTGGAGAGACGTTCGTTCATCTAGCACCAAGGGAACGGGGTGCAGGAGACAGTTTTTCTCTGCTTTCTCAGTATGTTTCCTAGTGCCGGTTTGAAGTTCCTGCAGTTTTCACTGTAAAAGCGAGTTGGAGCTAGTACCTCCCCATATATATGTATGGAATGGAGTTTGCAACTGAAAAGAAACATTGTGTTCCCAACAAGCTAGGTGAAGGACGGCTTTCACACACACTTATCTCTCAGAACTGAGCAAGTGGAGAGACGTTCGTTCATCTAGCACCAAGGGAACGGGTTGCAGGAGACACTTATTCTCTGCTTCTCAGTCTGTTTCCTAGTGCCGGTTTGAAGTTCCTGCAGTTTTCACTGTAAAACCGAGTTGGAGCCAATACCTCCCCATATATATGTATGGAATGGAGTTTGCAACTGAAAAGAAACTTTGTGTTCCCAACAAGCTATGTGAAGGACGGCTTTCACACACACTTATCTCTCAGAACTGAGGAAGTGGAGAGACGTTCGTTCATCTAGCAACAAGGGATCGCGTTGCAGGAGACACTTTTTCTCTGCTTTCTCAGTCTGTTTCCCAGTGCGGGTTTGAAGTTCCTGCAGTTTTCACTGTAAAACCGAGTTGGAGCTAGTACCTCCCCATATATATGCATGGAATGGAGTTTGCAACTGAAAAGAAACTTTGTGTTCCCAACAAGCTAGGTGAAGGACGGCTTTCACACACACTTTTCTCTCAGAACTGAGCAAGTGGAGAGATGTTCGTTCATCTAGCACCAAGGGAACGGGTTGCAGGAGACACTTTTTCTCTGCTTTCTCAGTCTGTTCCTAGTGCCGGTTTGAAGTTCCTGCAGTTTTCACTGTAAAACCGAGTTGGAGCCAATACCTCTCCATATATATGTATGGAATGGAGTTTGCAACTGAAAAGAAACTTTGTGTTCCCAACAAGCTAACTGAAGGACGGCTTTCACGCACACTTATCTCTCAGAACTGAGCAAGTGGAGAGACGTTCGTTCATCTAGCACCAAGGGAACGGGGTGCAGGAGACACTTTTTCTCTGCTTTCTCAGTCTGTTCCCTAGTGCCGGTTTGAAGTTCCTGCAGTTTTCACTGTAAAAGCGAGTTGGAGCCAATACCTCCACATATATATGTATGGAATGGAATTTGCAACTGAAAAGAAACTTTGTGTTCCCAACAAGCTAGGTGAAGGACGGCTTTCACACACACTTTTCTCTCAGAACTGAGCAAGTGGAGAGACGTTCGTTCATCTAGCACCAAGGGAACAGGTTGCAGGAGACACTTTTTCTCTGCTTTCTCAGTCTGTTTCCTAGTGCCGGTTTGAAGTTCCTGCAGTTTTCACTGTAAATCCGAGTTGGAGCTAGTACCTCCCCATATATATTTATGGAATGGAGTTTGCAACTGAAAAGAAACTTTGTGTTGCCAACAAGCTAGGTGAAGGACGGCTTTCACACACATTTATCTCTCAGAACTGAGCAAGTGGAGAGACGTTCGTTCATCTAGCACCAAGGGAACGGGTTGCAGGAGACACTTATTCTCTGCTTCTCAGTCTGTTTCCTAGTGCCGGTTTGAAGTTCCTGCAGTTTTCACTGTAAAACCGAGTAGGAGCTAGTACCTCTCCATATATATGTATGGAATGGAGTTTGCAACTGAAAAGAAACTTTGTGTTCCCAACAAGCTAGTTGAAGTACGGCTTTCACACACACTTATCTCTCAGAACTGAGGAAGTGGAGAGACGTTCGTTCATCTAGCAACAAGGGATCGCGTTGATGGAGACACTTTTTCTCTGCTTTCTCAGTCTGTTTCCCAGTGCCGGTTTGAAGTTCCTGCAGTTTTCACTGTAAAACCGAGTTGGAGCTAGTACCTCCCCTTATATATGTATGGAATCGAGTTTGCAACTGAAAAGAAACTTTGTGTTCCCAACAAGCTAGGTGAAGGACGGCTTTCACACACACTTATCTCTCAGAACTGAGCAAGTGGAGAGACGTTCGTTCATCTAGCACCAAGGGAACGGGTTGCAGGAGACAATTTTTCTCTGCTTTCTCAGTCTGTTTCCTAGTGCCGGTTTGATGTTCCTGCAGTTTTCACTGTAAAACCGAGTTGGAGCTTGTACCTCTCCATATATATGTATGGAATGGAGTTTGCAACTGAAAAGAAACTTTGTGTTCCCAACAAGCTAGTTGAAGGACGGCTTTCCCACACACTTATCTCTCAGAACTGAGCAAGTGGAGAGACGTTCGTTCATCTAGCACCAACGGAACGGGTTGCAGGAGACACTTTTTCTCTGCTTTCTCAGTATGTTTCCTAGTGCCGGTTTGAAGTTCCTGCAGTTTTCACTGTAAAAGCGAGTTGGAGCTAGTACCTCCCCATATATATGTATGGAATGGAGTTTGCAACTGAAAAGAAACTTTGTGTTCCCAACAAGCTAGGTGAAGGACGGCTTTCACACACACTTATCTCTCAGAACTGAGCAAGTGGAGAGACGTTCGTTCATCTAGCACCAAGGGAACGGGTTGCAGGAGACACTTTTTCTCTGCTTTCTCAGTCTGTTTCCTAGTGCCGGTTTGAAGTTCCTGCAGTTTTCACTGTAAAACCGATTTGGAGCTAGTACCTCCCCATATATATGTATGGAATCGAGTTTGCAACTGAAAAGAAACTTTGTGTTCCCAACAAGCTAGGTGAAGGACGGCTTTCCCACACACTTATCTCTCAGAACTGAGCAAGTGGAGAGACGTTTGTTAATCTAGCACCAAGGGAACGGGTTGCAGGAGACACTTTTTCTCTGCTTTCTCAGTCTGTTTCCTAGTGCAGGTTTGAAGTTCCTGCAGTTTTCACTGTAAAACCGAGTTGGAGACAAAACCTCCCCATATAAATGTATGTAATGGAGTTTGCAACTGAAAAGAAACTTTGTGTTCCCAACAAGCTAGGTGAAGGACGGCTTTCACACACACTTATCTCTCAGAACTGAGCAAGTGGAGAGACGTTTGTTCATCTAGCACAAAGGGAACGGGTTGCAGGAGACACTATTTCTCTGCTTTCTCAGTCGGTTTCCTAGTGCCGGTTTGAAGTTCCTGCAGTTTTCACTGTAAAAGCGAGTTGGAGCTAGTACCTCCCCATATATATGTATGGAATGGAGTTTGCAACTGAAAAGAAAGTTTGTGTTCCCAACAAGCTAGGTGAAGGACTGCTTTCACACACACTTATCTCTCAGAACTGAGCAAGTGGAGAGACGTTCGTTCATCTAGCACCAAGGGAACGGGTTGCAGGAGACGCTTTTTCTCTGCTTTCTCAGTCTGTTTCCTAGTGCCGGTTTGAAGTTCCTGCAGTTTTCACTGTAAAACCGAGTTGGAGCTTGTACCTCTCCATATATATGTATGGAATGGAGTTTGCAACTGAAAAGAAACTTTGTGTTCCCAACAAGCTAGTTGAAGGACGGCTTTCCCACACACTTATCTCTCAGAACTGAGCAAGTGGAGAGACGTTCGTTCATCTAGCACCAACGGAACGGGTTGCAGGAGACACTTTTTCTCTGCTTTCTCAGTCTGTTTCCTAGTGCCGGTTTGAAGTTCCTGCAGTTTTCACTGTAAAACAGAGTAGGAGCTAGTACCTCTCCATATATATGTATGGAATGGAGTTTGCAACTGAAAAGAAACTTTGTGTTCCCAACAAGCTAGGTGAAGGACGGCTTTCCCACACACTTATCTCTCAGAACTGAGCAAGTGGAGAGACGTTTGTTAATCTAGCACCAAGGGAACGGGTTGCAGGAGACACTTTTTCTCTGCTTTCTCAGTCTGTTTCCTAGTGCAGGTTTGAAGTTCCTGCAGTTTTCACTGTAAAACCGAGTTGGAGACAAAACCTCCCCATATAAATGTATGTAATGGAGTTTGCAACTGAAAAGAAACTTTGTGTTCCCAACAAGCTAGGTGAAGGACGGCTTTCACACAGACTTATCTCTCAGAACTGAGCAAGTGGAGAGACGTTTGTTCATCTAGCACAAAGGGAACGGGTTGCAGGAGACACTATTTCTCTGCTTTCTCAGTCGGTTTCCTAGTGCCGGTTTGAAGTTCCTGCAGTTTTCACTGTAAAAGCGAGTTGGAGCTAGTACCTCCCCATATATATGTATGGAATGGAGTTTGCAACTGAAAAGAAAGTTTGTGTTCCCAACAAGCTAGGTGAAGGACTGCTTTCACACACACTTATCTCTCAGAACTGAGCAAGTGGAGAGACGTTCGTTCATCTAGCACCAAGGGAACGGGTTGCAGGAGACGCTTTTTCTCTGCTTTCTCAGTCTGTTTCCTAGTGCCGGTTTGAAGTTCCTGCAGTTTTCACTGTAAAACCGAGTTGGAGCTTGTACCTCTCCATATATATGTATGGAATGGAGTTTGCAACTGAAAAGAAACTTTGTGTTCCCAACAAGCTAGTTGAAGGACGGCTTTCCCACACACTTATCTCTCAGAACTGAGCAAGTGGAGAGACGTTCGTTCATCTAGCACCAACGGAACGGGTTGCAGGAGACACTTTTTCTCTGCTTTCTCAGTCTGTTTCCTAGTGCCGGTTTGAAGTTCCTGCAGTTTTCACTGTAAAACAGAGTAGGAGCTAGTACCTCTCCATATATATGTATGGAATGGAGTTTGCAACTGAAAAGAAACTTTGTGTTCCCAACAAGCCAAGTGAAGGACGGCTTTCACACACACTTATCTCTCAGAACTGAGCAAGTGGAGAGACGTTCGTTCATCTAGAACCAAGGGAACGGGGTGCAGGGGACACTTTTTCTCTGCTTTCTCAGTCTGTTTCCTAGTGCCGGTTTGAAGTTCCTGCAGTTTTCACTGTAAAACTGATTTGGAGCTAGTACCTCCCCATATATATGTATGGAATCGAGTTTGCAACTGAAAAGAAACTTTGTGTTCCCAACAAGCTAGGTGAAGGACGGCTTTCCCACACACTTATCTCTCAGAACTGAGCAAGTGGAGAGACGTTTGTTAATCTAGCACCAAGGGAACGGGTTGCAGGAGACACTTTTTCTCTGCTTTCTCAGTCTGTTTCCTAGTGCAGGTTTGAAGTTCCTGCAGTTTTCACTGTAAAACCGAGTTGGAGACAAAACCTCCCCATATAAATGTATGGAATGGAGTTTGCAACTGAAAAGAAACTTTGTGTTCCCAACAAGCTAGGTGAAGGACGGCTTTCACACACACTTATCTCTCAGAACTGAGCAAGTGGAGAGACGTTTCTTCATCTAGCACAAAGGGAACGGGTTGCAGGAGACACTATATCTCTGCTTTCTCAGTCGGTTTCCTAGTGCCGGTTTGAAGTTCCTGCAGTTTTCACTGTAAAAGCGAGTTGGAGCTAGTACCTCCCCATATATATGTATGGAATCGAGTTTGCAACTGAAAAGAAACTTTGTGTTCCCAACAAGCTAGGTGAAGGACGGCTTTCACACACACTTATCTCTCAGAACTGAGCAAGTGGAGAGACGTTCGTTCATCTAGCACCAAGGGATCGCGTTGCAGGAGACACTTTTTCTCTGCTTTCTCAGTCTGTTTCCTAGTGCCGGTTTGAAGTTCCTGCAGTTTTCACTGTAAAAGCGAGTTGGAGTTAGTACCTCCCCATATATATGTATGGAATGGAGTTTGCAACTGAAAAGAAACTTTGTGTTCCCAACAAGCTAGTTGAAGGACGGCTTTCACACACACTTATCTCTCAGAACTGAGCAAGTGGAGAGACTTTCGTTCATCTAGCACCAAGGGAACGGGTTGCAGGAGACACTTTTTCTCTGCTTTCTCAGTCTGTTTCCTAGTGCCGGTTTGAAGTTCCTGCAGTTTTCTCTGTAAAACCGAGTTGGAGACAATACCTCCCCATATATATGTATGGAATGGAGTTTGCTACTGAAAAGAAACTTTGTGTTCCCATCAAGCTGGGTGAAAGACAGCTTTCACACACACTTTTCTCTCAGAACTGAGCTAGTGGAGAGACGTTCGTGCATCTAGCACCAAGGGAACGGTTTGCAGGAGACACTATTTCTCTGCTTTCTCAGTCTGTTTCCTAGTGCCGGTTTGAATTTCCTGCAGTTTTCACTGTAAAACCGAGTTGGAGCTAGTACCTCCCCATATATATGTATGGAATCGAGTTTGCATCTGAAAAGAAACTTTGTGTTCCCAACAAGCTAGGTGAAGGACGGCTTTCACACACACTTATCTCTCAGAACTGAGCAAGTGGAGAGACGTTCGTTCATCTAGCACCAAGGGAACGGGTTGCAGGGGACACTTTTTCTCTGCTTTCTCAGTCTGTTTCCTAGTGCCGGTTTGAAGTTCCTGCAGTTTTCACTGTAAAACCGAGTTGGAGCCAAAACCTCCCCATATATATGTATGGAATGGAGTTTGCTACTGAAAAGAAACTTTGTGTTCCCAACAAGCTAGGTTAAGGACGGCTTTCACACACACTTATCTCTCAGAACTGAGCAAGTGGAGAGACGTTCCTTCATCTAGCACCAAGGGAACGGGTTGCAGGAGACACTTTTTCTCTGCTTTCTCAGTCTGTTTCCTAGTGCCGGTTTGAAGTTCCTGCAGTTTTCACTGTTAAACAGTGTTGGAGCTAGTACCTCCCCATATATATATATGGAATCGTGTTTGCTACTGAAAAGAAACTTTGTGTTCCCAACAAGCTAGGTGAAGTACGGCTTTCACACACACTTATCTCTCAGAACTGAGCAAGTGGAGAGACGTTCGTTCATCTAGCACCAAGGGAACGGGTTGCAGGAGACACTTTTTCTCTGCTTTCTCAGTCTGTTTCCTAGTGCCTGTTTGAAGTTCCTGCAGTTTTCACTGTAAAACCGAGTTGGAACTAGTACCTCCCCATATGTATGCATGGAATGGGGTTTGCAACTGAAAATAAACTTTGTGTTCCCAACAAGCTAGGTGAAGGACGGCTTTCACACACACTTATCTCTCAGAACTGAGCAAGTGGAGAGACTTTCGTTCATCTAGCACCAAGGGAACGGGTTCCAGGAGACACTTATTCTTTGCTTTCTCAGTCTGTTTCCTAGTGCCGGTTTGAAGTTCCTGCAGTTTACACTGTAAAACCGATTTGGAGCTAGTACCTCCCCATATATATGTATGGAATCGAGTTTCCAACTGAAAAGAAACTTTGTGTTCCCAACAAGCTAGGTGAAGGACGGCTTTCACACACACTTTTCTCTCAGAACTGAGCAAGTGGAGAGATGTTCGTTCATCTAGCACCAAGGGAACGGGTTGCAGAAGACACTTTTTCTCTGCTTTCTCAGTCTGTTTCCTAGTGCCGGTTTGAAGTTCCTGCAGTTTTCACTGTAAAACCGATTTGGAGTTTGTACCTCCCCTTATATATTTATGGAATCGAGTTTGCAACTGAAAAGAAACTTTGTGTTCCCAACAAGCTAGGTGAAGGACGGCTTTCACACACACTTATCTCTCAGAACTGAGCAAGTGGAGAGACGTTCGTTCATCTAGCACCAAGGGAACGGGTTGCAGGAGACACTTTTTCTCTGCTTTCTCAGTCTGTTTCCTAGTGCCGGTTTGAAGTTCCTGCAGTTTTCACTGTAAAAGCGAGTTGGAGCCAATACCCCCGCATATATATGTATGGAATGGAATTTGCAACTGAAAAGAAACTTTGTGTTCCCAACAAGCTAGGTGAAGGACGGCTTTCACACACACTTATCTCTCAGAACTGAGCAAGTGGAGAGACGTTTGTTCATCTAGCACCAAGGGAACGGGTTGCAGGAGACACTTTTTCTCTGCTTTCTCAGTCTGTTTCCTAGTGCCGGTTTGAAGTTCCTGCAGTTTTCACTGTAAAACCGAGTTGGAGCCAATACCTCCCCATATATATGTATGGAATGGAGTTTGCAACTGAAAAGAAACTTTGTGTTCCCAACAAGCTAGGTGAAGGACGGCTTTCACACACACTTATCTCTCAGAACTGAGCAAGTGGAGAGACGTTCCTTCATCTAGCACCAAGGGAACGGGTTGCAGGAGACACTTTTTCTCTGCTTTCTCAGTCTGTTTCCTAGTGCCGGTTTGAAGTTCCTGCAGTTTTCACTGTAAAACCGTGTTGGAGCTAGTACCTCCCCATATATATGTATGGAATCGAGTTTGCAACTGAAAAGAAACTTTGTGTTCCCAACAAGCTAGGTGAAGGACGGCTTTCACACACACTTATCTCTCAGAACTGAGCAAGTGGAGAGACGTTCGTTCATCTAGCACCAAGGGAACGGGTTGCAGGAGATACTTTTTCTCTTCTTTCTCAGTCTGTTTCCTAGTGCCGGTTTGAACTTCCTGCAGTTTTCACTGTAAAACCGATTTGGAACTAGTACCTCCCCATATATATGCTTGGAATGGAGTTTGTAACTGAAAAGAAACTTTGTGTTCCCAACAAGCTAGGTGAAGGACGGCTTTCACACACACTTATCTCTCAGAACTGAGCAAGTGGAGAGACGTTCGTTCATCTAGCACCAAGGGAACAGGTTGCAGGAGACAGTTTTTCTCTGCTTTCTCAGTCTGTTTCCTAGTGCCGGTTTGAAGTTCCTGCAGTTTTCACTTTAAAACCGAGTTGGAACTAGTACCTCCCCATATATATGCATGGAATGGAGTTTGCACCTGAAAAGAAACTTTGTGTTCCCAACAAGCTAGGTGAAGGACGGCTTTCACACACACTTATGTCTCAGAACTGAGCAAGTCGAGAGACTTTCGTTCATCTAGCACCAAGGGAACGGGTTGCAGGAGACACTTTTTCTCGGCTTTCTCAGTCTGTTTCCTAGTGCCGGTTTGAAGTTCCTGTATTTTTCACTGTAAAACCGAGTTGGAGCTAGTACCTCCCCATATATATGTATGGAATGGAGTTTGCAACTGAAAAGAAACTTTGTGTTCCCAACAAGCTAGGTGAAGTACGGCTTTCACACACACTTATCTCTCAGAACTGAGCAAGTGGAGAGACGTTCGTTCATCTAGCACCAAGGGAACGGGTTGCAGGAGACACTTTTTCTCTGCTTTCTCAGTCTGTTTCCTAGTGCCTGTTTGAAGTTCCTGCAGTTTTCACTGTAAAACCGAGTTGGAACTAGTACCTCCCCATATATATGCATGGAATGGGGTTTGCAACTAAAAATAAACTTTGTGTTCCCAACAAGCTAGGTGAAGGGCGGCTTTCACACACACTTTTCTCTCAGAACTGAGCAAGTGGAGAGACGTTCGTTCATCTAGCACCAAGGGAACGGGTTGCAGGAGACACTTTTTCTCTGCTTTCTCATTCTGTTTCCTAGTGCCGGTTTGAAGTTCCTGCAGTTTTCACTGTAAAACCGAGTTGGAGCCAATACCTCCCCATATATATGTATGGAATGGAGTTTGCAACTGAAAAGAAACTTTGTGTTCCCAACAAGCTAGGTGAAGGACGGCTTTCACACACACTTATCTCTCAGAACTGAGCAAGTGGAGAGACGTTCCTTCATCTAGCACCAAGGGAACGGGTTGCAGGAGACACTTTTTCTCTGCTTTCTCAGTCTGTTTCCTAGTGCCGGTTTGAAGTTCCTGCAGTTTTCACTGTAAAACCGTGTTGGAGCTAGTACCTCCCCATATATATGTATGGAATCGAGTTTGCAACTGAAAAGAAACTTTGTGTTCCCAACAAGCTAGGTGAAGGACGGCTTTCACACACACTTATCTCTCAGAACTGAGCAAGTGGAGAGACGTTCGTTCATCTAGCATCAAGGGAACGGGTTGCAGGAGATACTTTTTCTCTTCTTTCTCAGTCTGTTTCCTAGTGCCGGTTTGAACTTCCTGCAGTTTTCACTGTAAAACCGAGTTGGAACTAGTACCTCCCCATATATATGCGTGGAATGGAGTTTGTAACTGAAAAGAAACTTTGTGTTCCCAACAAGCTAGGTGAAGGACGGCTTTCACACACACTTATCTCTCAGAACTGAGCAAGTTGAGAGACGTTCGTTCATCTAGCACCAAGGGAACAGGTTGCAGGAGACAGTTTTTCTCTGCTTTCTCAGTCTGTTTCCTAGTGCCGGTTTGAAGTTCCTGCAGTTTTCACTTTAAAACCGAGTTGGAACTAGTACCTCCCCATATATATGCATGGAATGGAGTTTGCACCTGAAAAGAAACTTTGTGTTCCCAACAAGCTAGGTGAAGGACGGCTTTCACACACACTTATGTCTCAGAACTGAGCAAGTCGAGAGACTTTTGTTCATCTAGCACCAAGGGAACGGGTTGCAGGAGACACTTTTTCTCTGCTTCCTCAGTCTGTTTCCTAGTGCCGGTTTGAAGTTCCTGTATTTTTCACTGTAAAACCGAGTTGGAGCTAGTACCTCCCCATATATATGTATGGAATGGAGTTTGCAACTGAAAAGAAACTTTGTGTTCCCAACAAGCTAGGTGAAGTACGGCTTTCACACACACTTATCTCTCAGAACTGAGCAAGTGGAGAGACGTTCGTTCATCTAGCACCAAGGGAACGGGTTGCAGGAGACACTTTTTCTCTGCTTTCTCAGTCTGTTTCCTAGTGCCTGTTTGAAGTTCCTGCAGTTTTCACTGTAAAACCGAGTTGGAACTAGTACCTCCCCATATATATGCATGGAATGGGGGTTGCAACTAAAAATAAACTTTGTGTTCCCAACAAGCTAGGTGAAGGGCGGCTTTCACACACACTTTTCTCTCAGAACTGAGCAAGTGGAGAAACGTTCGTTCATCTAGCACCAAGGGAACGGGTTGCAGGAGAGACTTTTTCTCTGCTTTCTCAGTCTGTTTCCTAGTGCCGGTTTGAAGTTCCTGCAGTTTTCAGTGTAAAACCGAGTTGGAGTTAGTACCTCCCCATATATATGTATGGAATCGAGTTTGCAACTGAAAAGAAACTTTGTGTTCCCAACAAGCTAGGTGAAGGGCGGCTTTCACACACACTTATCTCTCAGAACTGAGCAAGTGGAGAGACGTTCGTTCATCTAGCACCAAGGGAACGGGTTGCAGGAGACACTTTTTCTCTGCTTTCTCAGTCTGTTTCCTAGTGCCGGTTTGAAGTTCCTGCAGTTTTCACTGTAAAACCGAGTTGGAGCTAGTACCTCCCCATATATATGTATGGAATCGAGTTTGCAACTGAAAACAAACTTTGTGTTCCCAACAAGCTAGGTGAAGGACGGCTTTCACACACACTTATCTCTCAGAACTGAGCAAGTGGAGAGACGTTCGTTCATCTAGCACCAATGGAACGGGTTGCAGGAGACAATTTTTCTCTGCTTTCTCAGTCTGTTTCCTAGTGCCGGTTTGAAGTTCCTGCAGTTTTCACTGTAAAACCGAGTTGGAGCCAATACCTCCCCATATATATGTATGGAATGGAGTTTGCAACTGAAAAGAAACTTTGTGTTCCCAACAAGCTAGGTGAAGGACGGCTTTCACACACACTTATCTCTCAGAACTGAGCAAGTGGAGAGACGTTCGTTCATCTAGCACCAAGGGAACGGGTTGCAGGAGACACTTTTTCTCTGCTTTCTCAGTCTGTTTCCTAGTGCCGGTTTGAAGTTCCTGCAGTTTTCACTGTAAAACCGAGTTGGAGCTAGTACCTCCCCATATATATGTTTGGAATCGAGTTTGCAACTGAAAAGAAACTTTGTGTTCCCAACAAGCTAGGTGAAGGACGGCTTTCACACACACTTATCTCTCAGAACTTAGCAAGAGGAGAGACGTTCGTTCATCTAGCACCAAGGGAACGGGTTGCAGGAGATACTTTTTCTCTTCTTTCTCAGTCTGTTTCCTAGTGCCGGTTTGAAATTCCTGCAGTTTTCACTGTAAAACCGAGTTGGAACTAGTACCTCCCCATATATATGCGTGGAATGGAGTTTGTAACTGAAAAGAAACTTTGTGTTCCCAACAAGCTAGGTGAAGGACGGCTTTCACACACACTTATCTCTCAGAACTGAGCAAGTGGAGAGACGTTCGTTCATCTAGCACCAAGGGAACAGTTTGTAGGATACAGTTTTTCTCTGCTTTCTCAGTCTGTTTCCTAGTGCCGGTTTGAAGTTCCTGCAGTTTTCACTGTAAAACCGTGTTGGAGCTAGTACCTCCCCATATATATGTATAGAATGGAGTTTGCAACTGAAAAGAAACTTTGTGTTCCCAACAAGCTAGGTGAAGGACGGCTTTCACACACACTTATCTCTCAGAACTTAGGAACTGGAGAACGTTCGTTCATCTAGCACCAAGGGATCGGGTTGCAGGAGACACTATTTCTTTGCTTTCTCCGTCTGTTCCTAGTGCCGCTTTGAAGTTCCTGCAGTTTACACTGTAAAACCGAGTTGGAGCTAGCTCCTCCCCATATATATGTATGGAATCGGGTTTGCAACTGAAAAGAAACTTTGTGTTCCCAACAAGCTAGGTGAAGGACGGCTTTCACACACACTTATTTCTCAGAACTGAGCAAGTGGAGAGGCGTTCGTTCATCTAGCACCAAGGGAACTGGTTGCAGGAGACACTTTTTCTCTGCTTTCTCAGTCTGTTCCTAGTGCCGGTTTAAAGTTCCTGCAGTTTTAACTGTAAAACCGAGTTGGAGCTAGTACCTCCCCATGTATATGTATGGAATGGAGTTTGCAACTGAAAAGAAACTTTGCGTTCCCAACAAGCTACGTGAAGGACGGCTTTCACACACACTTTTCTCTCAGAACTGAGCAAGTGGAGAGACGTTCGTTCATCTAGCACCAAGGGAACGGGTTGCAGGAGACACTTTTTCTCTGCTTTCTCAGTCTGTTTCCTAGTGCCGGTTTGAAGTTCCTGCAGTTTTCACTGTAAAACCGAGTTGGAGCCAATACCTCCCCATATATATGTATGGAATGGAGTTTGCTACTGAAAAGAAACTTTGTGTTCCCAACAAGCTAGGTGAAGGACGGCTTTCACACAAACTTATCTCTCAGAACTGAGCAAGTGGAGAGACGTTCCTTCATCTAGCACCAAGGGAACGGGTTGCAGGGGACACTTTTTCTCTGCTTTCTCAGTCTGTTTCCTAGTGCCGGTTTGAAGTTCCTGCAGTTTTCACTGTTAAACAGTGTTGGAGCTAGTACCTCCCCATATATATGTATGGAATCGTGTTTGCTACTGAAAAGAAACTTTGTGTTCCCAACAAGCTAGGTGAAGTACGGCTTTCACACACACTTATCTCTCAGAACTGAGCAAGTGGAGAGACGTTCGTTCATCTAGCACCAAGGGAACGGGCTGCAGGAGACACTTTTTCTCTGCTTTCTCAGTCTGTTTCCTAGTGCCTCTTTGAAGTTCCTGCAGTTTTCACTGTAAAACCGAGTTGGAACTAGTACCTCCCCATATGTATGCATGGAATGGGGTTTGCAACTGAAAATAAACTTTGTGTTCCCAACAAGCTAGGTGAAGGACGGCTTTCACACACACTTATCTCTCAGAACTGAGCAAGTGGAGAGACGTTCGTTCATCTAGCACCAAGGGAACGTGTTCCAGGAGACACTTTTTCTTAGCTTTCTCAGTCTGTTCCTAGTGCCGGTTTGAAGTTCCTGCAGTTTTCACTGTAAAACCGATTTGGAGCTAGTACCTCCCCATATATATGTATGGAATCGAGTTTGCAACTGAAAAGAAACTTTGTGTTCCCAACAAGCTAGGTGAAGGACGGCTTTCACGCACACTTTTCTCTCAGAACTGAGCAAGTGGAGAGACGTTCGTTCATCTAGCACCAATGGAACGGGTTGCAGGAGACAATTTTTCTCTGCTTTCTCAGTCTGTTTCCTAGTGCCGGTTTGAAGTTCCTGCAGTTTTCACTGTAAAACCGAGTTGGAGCCAATACCTCCCCATATATATGTATGGAATGGAGTTTGCAACTGAAAAGAAACTTTGTGTTCCCAACAAGCTAGGTGAAGGACGGCTTTCACACACACTTATCTCTCAGAACTGAGCAAGTGGAGAGACGTTCGTTCATCTAGCACCAAGGGAACGGGTTGCAGGAGACACTTTTTCTCTGCTTTCTCAGTCTGTTTCCTAGTGCCGGTTTGAAGTTCCTGCAGTTTTCACTGTAAAACCGAGTTGGAGCTAGTACCTCCCCATATATATGTTTGGAATCGAGTTTGCAACTGAAAAGAAACTTTGTGTTCCCAACAAGCTAGGTGAAGGACGGCTTTCACACACACTTATCTCTCAGAACTTAGCAAGAGGAGAGACGTTCGTTCATCTAGCACCAAGGGAACGGGTTGCAGGAGATACTTTTTCTCTTCTTTCTCAGTCTGTTTCCTAGTGCCGGTTTGAAATTCCTGCAGTTTTCACTGTAAAACCGAGTTGGAACTAGTACCTCCCCATATATATGCGTGGAATGGAGTTTGTAACTGAAAAGAAACTTTGTGTTCCCAACAAGCTAGGTGAAGGACGGCTTTCACACACACTTATCTCTCAGAACTGAGCAAGTGGAGAGACGTTCGTTCATCTAGCACCAAGGGAACAGTTTGTAGGATACAGTTTTTCTCTGCTTTCTCAGTCTGTTTCCTAGTGCCGGTTTGAAGTTCCTGCAGTTTTCACTGTAAAACCGTGTTGGAGCTAGTACCTCCCCATATATATGTATAGAATGGAGTTTGCAACTGAAAAGAAACTTTGTGTTCCCAACAAGCTAGGTGAAGGACGGCTTTCACACACACTTATCTCTCAGAACTTAGGAACTGGAGAACGTTCGTTCATCTAGCACCAAGGGATCGGGTTGCAGGAGACACTATTTCTTTGCTTTCTCCGTCTGTTCCTAGTGCCGCTTTGAAGTTCCTGCAGTTTACACTGTAAAACCGAGTTGGAGCTAGCTCCTCCCCATATATATGTATGGAATCGGGTTTGCAACTGAAAAGAAACTTTGTGTTCCCAACAAGCTAGGTGAAGGACGGCTTTCACACACACTTATTTCTCAGAACTGAGCAAGTGGAGAGGCGTTCGTTCATCTAGCACCAAGGGAACTGGTTGCAGGAGACACTTTTTCTCTGCTTTCTCAGTCTGTTCCTAGTGCCGGTTTAAAGTTCCTGCAGTTTTAACTGTAAAACCGAGTTGGAGCTAGTACCTCCCCATGTATATGTATGGAATGGAGTTTGCAACTGAAAAGAAACTTTGCGTTCCCAACAAGCTACGTGAAGGACGGCTTTCACACACACTTTTCTCTCAGAACTGAGCAAGTGGAGAGACGTTCGTTCATCTAGCACCAAGGGAACGGGTTGCAGGAGACACTTTTTCTCTGCTTTCTCAGTCTGTTTCCTAGTGCCGGTTTGAAGTTCCTGCAGTTTTCACTGTAAAACCGAGTTGGAGCCAATACCTCCCCATATATATGTATGGAATGGAGTTTGCTACTGAAAAGAAACTTTGTGTTCCCAACAAGCTAGGTGAAGGACGGCTTTCACACAAACTTATCTCTCAGAACTGAGCAAGTGGAGAGACGTTCCTTCATCTAGCACCAAGGGAACGGGTTGCAGGGGACACTTTTTCTCTGCTTTCTCAGTCTGTTTCCTAGTGCCGGTTTGAAGTTCCTGCAGTTTTCACTGTTAAACAGTGTTGGAGCTAGTACCTCCCCATATATATGTATGGAATCGTGTTTGCTACTGAAAAGAAACTTTGTGTTCCCAACAAGCTAGGTGAAGTACGGCTTTCACACACACTTATCTCTCAGAACTGAGCAAGTGGAGAGACGTTCGTTCATCTAGCACCAAGGGAACGGGCTGCAGGAGACACTTTTTCTCTGCTTTCTCAGTCTGTTTCCTAGTGCCTCTTTGAAGTTCCTGCAGTTTTCACTGTAAAACCGAGTTGGAACTAGTACCTCCCCATATGTATGCATGGAATGGGGTTTGCAACTGAAAATAAACTTTGTGTTCCCAACAAGCTAGGTGAAGGACGGCTTTCACACACACTTATCTCTCAGAACTGAGCAAGTGGAGAGACGTTCGTTCATCTAGCACCAAGGGAACGTGTTCCAGGAGACACTTTTTCTTAGCTTTCTCAGTCTGTTCCTAGTGCCGGTTTGAAGTTCCTGCAGTTTTCACTGTAAAACCGATTTGGAGCTAGTACCTCCCCATATATATGTATGGAATCGAGTTTGCAACTGAAAAGAAACTTTGTGTTCCCAACAAGCTAGGTGAAGGACGGCTTTCACACACACTTTTCTCTCAGAACTGAGCAAGTGGAGAGACGTTCGTTCATCTAGCACCAAGGGAACGGGTTGCAGGAGACACTTTTTCTCTGCTTTCTCAGTCTGTTTCCTAGTGCCTGTTTGAAGTTCCTGCAGTTTTCACTGTAAAAGCGAGTTGGAGCCAATACCCCCGCATATATATGTATGGAATGGAATTTGCAACTGAAAAGAAACTTTGTGTTCCCAACAAGCTAGGTGAAGGACGGCTTTCCCACACACTTATCTCTCAGAACTGAGCAAGTGGAGAGACTTTCGTTCATCTAGCACCAAGGGAACATGTTGCAGGAGACACTTTTTCTCTGCTTTCTCAGTCTGTTTCCTAGTGCCAGTTTGAAGTTCCTGCAGTTTTCACTGTAAAACCGAGTTGGAACTAGTACCTCCCCATATATATGTATGGAATGGAGTTTGCAACTGAAAAGAAACTTTGTGTTGCCAACAAGCTAGGTGAAGGACGGCTTTCACACACACTTATCTCTTAGAACTGAGCAAGTGGAGAGACGTTCGTTCATCTAGCACCAAGGGAATGGGTTGCAGGAGACAATTATTCTCTGCTTCTCAGTCTGTTTCCTAGTGCCGGTTTGAAGTTCTTGCAGTTTTCACTGTAAAACAGAGTAGGAGCTAGTACCTCTTCATATATATGTATGGAATGGAGTTTGCAACTGAAAAGAAACTTTGTGTTCCCAACAAGCTAAGTGAAGGACGGCTTTCACACACACTTATCTATCAGAACTGAGGAAGTGGAGAGACGTTCGTTCATCTAGCACCAAGGGATCGCGTTGCAGGAGACACTTTTTCTCTGCTTTCTCAGTCTGTTTCCTAGTGCCGGTTTGAAGTTCCTGCAGTTTTCACTGTAAAACCGAGTTGGAGCTAGTACCTCCCCATATATATGTATGGAATCGAGTTTGCAACTGAAAAGAAACTTTGTGTTCCCAACAAGCTAGGTGAAGTACGGCTTTCACACACACTTATCTCTCAGAACTGAGCAAGTGGAGAGACGTTCATTCATCTAGCACCAAGGGAACGGGTTGCAGGAGACACTTTTTCTCTGCTTTCTCAGTCTGTTTCCTAGTGCCGGTTTGAAGTTCCTGTATTTTTCACTGTAAAACCGAGTTGGAGCTAGTACCTCCCCATATATATGTATGGAATGGAGTTTGCAACTGAAAAGAAACTTTGTGTTCCCAACAAGCTAAGTGAAGGACGGCTTTCACACACACTTATCTATCAGAACTGAGGAAGTGGAGAGACGTTCGTTCATCTAGCACCAAGGGATCGCGTTGCAGGAGACACTTTTTCTCTGCTTTCTCAGTCTGTTTCCTAGTGCCGGTTTGAAGTTCCTGCAGTTTTCACTGTAAAACCGAGTTGGAGCTAGTACCTCCCCATATATATGTATGGAATCGAGTTTGCAACTGAAAAGAAACTTTGTGTTCCCAACAAGCCAAGTGAAGGACGGCTTTCACGCACACTTATCTCTCAGAACTGAGCAAGTGGAGAGACGTTCGTTCATCTAGCACCAAGGGAACGGGGTGCAGGAGACACTTTTTCTCTGCTTTCTCAGTCTGTTTCCTAGTGCCGGTTTGAAGTTCCTGCAGTTTTCACTGTAAAAGCGAGTTGGAGCTAGTACCTCCCCATATATATGTATGGAATCGAGTTTGCAACTGAAAAGAAACTTTGTGTTCCCAACAAGCTAGGTGAAGGACGGCTTTCACACACACTTATCTCTCAGAACTGAGCAAGTGGAGAGACGTTCGTTCATCTAGAACCAAGGGAACGGGTTGCAGGAGACACTTTTTCTCTGCTTTCTCAGTCTGTTTCCTAGTGCCGGTTTGAAGTTCCTGCAGTTTTCACTGTAAAACCGAGTTGGAGCCAATACCTCCCCATATATATGTATGGAATGGAGTTTGCAACTGAAAAGAAACTTTGTGTTCCCAACAAGCTAGGTGAAGGACGGCTTTCACACACACTTATCTCTCAGAACTGAGCAAGTGGAGAGACGTTCCTTCATCTAGCACCAAGGGAACGGGTTGCAGGAGACACTTTTTCTCTGCTTTCTCAGTCTGTTTCCTAGTGCCGGTTTGAAGTTCCTGCAGTTTTCACTGTAAAACCGTGTTGGAGCTAGTACCTCCCCATATATATGTATGGAATCGAGTTTGCAACTGAAAAGAAACTTTGTGTTCCCAACAAGCTAGGTGAAGGACGGCTTTCACACACACTTATCTCTCAGAACTGAGCAAGTGGAGAGACGTTCGTTCATCTAGCACCAAGGGAACGGGTTGCAGGAGATACTTTTTCTCTTCTTTCTCAGTCTGTTTCCTAGTGCCGGTTTGAACTTCCTGCAGTTTTCACTGTAAAACCGATTTGGAACTAGTACCTCCCCATATATATGCGTGGAATGGAGTTTGTAACTGAAAAGAAACTTTGTGTTCCCAACAAGCTAGGTGAAGGACGGCTTTCACACACACTTATCTCTCAGAACTGAGCAAGTGGAGAGACGTTCGTTCATCTAGCACCAAGGGAACAGGTTGCAGGAGACAGTTTTTCTCTGCTTTCTCAGTCTGTTTCCTAGTGCCGGTTTGAAGTTCCTGCAGTTTTCACTTTAAAACCGAGTTGGAACTAGTACCTCCCCATATATATGCATGGAATGGAGTTTGCACCTGAAAAGAAACTTTGTGTTCCCAACAAGCTAGGTGAAGGACGGCTTTCACACACACTTATGTCTCAGAACTGAGCAAGTCGAGAGACTTTCGTTCATCTAGCACCAAGGGAACGGGTTGCAGGAGACACTTTTTCTCGGCTTTCTCAGTCTGTTTCCTAGTGCCGGTTTGAAGTTCCTGTATTTTTCACTGTAAAACCGAGTTGGAGCTAGTACCTCCCCATATATATGTATGGAATGGAGTTTGCAACTGAAAAGAAACTTTGTGTTCCCAACAAGCTAGGTGAAGTACGGCTTTCACACACACTTATCTCTCAGAACTGAGCAAGTGGAGAGACGTTCGTTCATCTAGCACCAAGGGAACGGGTTGCAGGAGACACTTTTTCTCTGCTTTCTCAGTCTGTTTCCTAGTGCCTGTTTGAAGTTCCTGCAGTTTTCACTGTAAAACCGAGTTGGAACTAGTACCTCCCCATATATATGCATGGAATGGGGTTTGCAACTAAAAATAAACTTTGTGTTCCCAACAAGCTAGGTGAAGGGCGGCTTTCACACACACTTTTCTCTCAGAACTGAGCAAGTGGAGAGACGTTCGTTCATCTAGCACCAAGGGAACGGGTTGCAGGAGACACTTTTTCTCTGCTTTCTCAGTCTGTTTCCTAGTGCCTGTTTGAAGTTCCTGCAGTTTTCACTGTAAAACCGAGTTGGAACTAGTACCTCCCCATATATATGCATGGAATGGGGGTTGCAACTAAAAATAAACTTTGTGTTCCCAACAAGCTAGGTGAAGGGCGGCTTTCACACACACTTTTCTCTCAGAACTGAGCAAGTGGAGAAACGTTCGTTCATCTAGCACCAAGGGAACGGGTTGCAGGAGAGACTTTTTCTCTGCTTTCTCAGTCTGTTTCCTAGTGCCGGTTTGAAGTTCCTGCAGTTTTCAGTGTAAAACCGAGTTGGAGTTAGTACCTCCCCATATATATGTATGGAATCGAGTTTGCAACTGAAAAGAAACTTTGTGTTCCCAACAAGCTAGGTGAAGGGCGGCTTTCACACACACTTATCTCTCAGAACTGAGCAAGTGGAGAGACGTTCGTTCATCTAGCACCAAGGGAACGGGTTGCAGGAGACACTTTTTCTCTGCTTTCTCAGTCTGTTTCCTAGTGCCGGTTTGAAGTTCCTGCAGTTTTCACTGTAAAACCGAGTTGGAGCTAGTACCTCCCCATATATATGTATGGAATCGAGTTTGCAACTGAAAACAAACTTTGTGTTCCCAACAAGCTAGGTGAAGGACGGCTTTCACACACACTTATCTCTCAGAACTGAGCAAGTGGAGAGACGTTCGTTCATCTAGCACCAATGGAACGGGTTGCAGGAGACAATTTTTCTCTGCTTTCTCAGTCTGTTTCCTAGTGCCGGTTTGAAGTTCCTGCAGTTTTCACTGTAAAACCGAGTTGGAGCCAATACCTCCCCATATATATGTATGGAATGGAGTTTGCAACTGAAAAGAAACTTTGTGTTCCCAACAAGCTAGGTGAAGGACGGCTTTCACACACACTTATCTCTCAGAACTGAGCAAGTGGAGAGACGTTCGTTCATCTAGCACCAAGGGAACGGGTTGCAGGAGACACTTTTTCTCTGCTTTCTCAGTCTGTTTCCTAGTGCCGGTTTGAAGTTCCTGCAGTTTTCACTGTAAAACCGAGTTGGAGCTAGTACCTCCCCATATATATGTTTGGAATCGAGTTTGCAACTGAAAAGAAACTTTGTGTTCCCAACAAGCTAGGTGAAGGACGGCTTTCACACACACTTATCTCTCAGAACTTAGCAAGAGGAGAGACGTTCGTTCATCTAGCACCAAGGGAACGGGTTGCAGGAGATACTTTTTCTCTTCTTTCTCAGTCTGTTTCCTAGTGCCGGTTTGAAATTCCTGCAGTTTTCACTGTAAAACCGAGTTGGAACTAGTACCTCCCCATATATATGCGTGGAATGGAGTTTGTAACTGAAAAGAAACTTTGTGTTCCCAACAAGCTAGGTGAAGGACGGCTTTCACACACACTTATCTCTCAGAACTGAGCAAGTGGAGAGACGTTCGTTCATCTAGCACCAAGGGAACAGTTTGTAGGATACAGTTTTTCTCTGCTTTCTCAGTCTGTTTCCTAGTGCCGGTTTGAAGTTCCTGCAGTTTTCACTGTAAAACCGTGTTGGAGCTAGTACCTCCCCATATATATGTATAGAATGGAGTTTGCAACTGAAAAGAAACTTTGTGTTCCCAACAAGCTAGGTGAAGGACGGCTTTCACACACACTTATCTCTCAGAACTTAGGAACTGGAGAACGTTCGTTCATCTAGCACCAAGGGATCGGGTTGCAGGAGACACTATTTCTTTGCTTTCTCCGTCTGTTCCTAGTGCCGCTTTGAAGTTCCTGCAGTTTACACTGTAAAACCGAGTTGGAGCTAGCTCCTCCCCATATATATGTATGGAATCGGGTTTGCAACTGAAAAGAAACTTTGTGTTCCCAACAAGCTAGGTGAAGGACGGCTTTCACACACACTTATTTCTCAGAACTGAGCAAGTGGAGAGGCGTTCGTTCATCTAGCACCAAGGGAACTGGTTGCAGGAGACACTTTTTCTCTGCTTTCTCAGTCTGTTCCTAGTGCCGGTTTAAAGTTCCTGCAGTTTTAACTGTAAAACCGAGTTGGAGCTAGTACCTCCCCATGTATATGTATGGAATGGAGTTTGCAACTGAAAAGAAACTTTGCGTTCCCAACAAGCTACGTGAAGGACGGCTTTCACACACACTTTTCTCTCAGAACTGAGCAAGTGGAGAGACGTTCGTTCATCTAGCACCAAGGGAACGGGTTGCAGGAGACACTTTTTCTCTGCTTTCTCAGTCTGTTTCCTAGTGCCGGTTTGAAGTTCCTGCAGTTTTCACTGTAAAACCGAGTTGGAGCCAATACCTCCCCATATATATGTATGGAATGGAGTTTGCTACTGAAAAGAAACTTTGTGTTCCCAACAAGCTAGGTGAAGGACGGCTTTCACACACACTTATCTCTCAGAACTGAGCAAGTGGAGAGACGTTCCTTCATCTAGCACCAAGGGAACGGGTTGCAGGGGACACTTTTTCTCTGCTTTCTCAGTCTGTTTCCTAGTGCCGGTTTGAAGTTCCTGCAGTTTTCACTGTTAAACAGTGTTGGAGCTAGTACCTCCCCATATATATGTATGGAATCGTGTTTGCTACTGAAAAGAAACTTTGTGTTCCCAACAAGCTAGGTGAAGTACGGCTTTCACACACACTTATCTCTCAGAACTGAGCAAGTGGAGAGACGTTCGTTCATCTAGCACCAAGGGAACGGGCTGCAGGAGACACTTTTTCTCTGCTTTCTCAGTCTGTTTCCTAGTGCCTCTTTGAAGTTCCTGCAGTTTTCACTGTAAAACCGAGTTGGAACTAGTACCTCCCCATATGTATGCATGGAATGGGGTTTGCAACTGAAAATAAACTTTGTGTTCCCAACAAGCTAGGTGAAGGACGGCTTTCACACACACTTATCTCTCAGAACTGAGCAAGTGGAGAGACGTTCGTTCATCTAGCACCAAGGGAACGGGTTCCAGGAGACACTTTTTCTTAGCTTTCTCAGTCTGTTCCTAGTGCCGGTTTGAAGTTCCTGCAGTTTTCACTGTAAAACCGATTTGGAGCTAGTACCTCCCCATATATATGTATGGAATCGAGTTTGCAACTGAAAAGAAACTTTGTGTTCCCAACAAGCTAGGTGAAGGACGGCTTTCACACACACTTTTCTCTCAGAACTGAGCAAGTGGAGAGACGTTCGTTCATCTAGCACCAAGGGAACGGGTTGCAGGAGACACTTTTTCTCTGCTTTCTCAGTCTGTTTCCTAGTGCCTGTTTGAAGTTCCTGCAGTTTTCACTGTAAAAGCGAGTTGGAGCCAATACCCCCGCATATATATGTATGGAATGGAATTTGCAACTGAAAAGAAACTTTGTGTTCCCAACAAGCTAGGTGAAGGACGGCTTTCCCACACACTTATCTCTCAGAACTGAGCAAGTGGAGAGACTTTCGTTCATCTAGCACCAAGGGAACATGTTGCAGGAGACACTTTTTCTCTGCTTTCTCAGTCTGTTTCCTAGTGCCAGTTTGAAGTTCCTGCAGTTTTCACTGTAAAACCGAGTTGGAACTAGTACCTCCCCAAATATATGTATGGAATGGAGTTTGCAACTGAAAAGAAACTTTGTGTTGCCAACAAGCTAGGTGAAGGACGGCTTTCACACACACTTATCTCTTAGAACTGAGCAAGTGGAGAGACGTTCGTTCATCTAGCACCAAGGGAATGGGTTGCAGGAGACAATTATTCTCTGCTTCTCAGTCTGTTTCCTAGTGCCGGTTTGAAGTTCTTGCAGTTTTCACTGTAAAACAGAGTAGGAGCTAGTACCTCTTCATATATATGTATGGAATGGAGTTTGCAACTGAAAAGAAACTTTGTGTTCCCAACAAGCTAAGTGAAGGACGGCTTTCACACACACTTATCTATCAGAACTGAGGAAGTGGAGAGACGTTCGTTCATCTAGCACCAAGGGATCGCGTTGCAGGAGACACTTTTTCTCTGCTTTCTCAGTCTGTTTCCTAGTGCCGGTTTGAAGTTCCTGCAGTTTTCACTGTAAAACCGAGTTGGAGCTAGTACCTCCCCATATATATGTATGGAATCGAGTTTGCAACTGAAAAGAAACTTTGTGTTCCCAACAAGCTAGGTGAAGTACGGCTTTCACACACACTTATCTCTCAGAACTGAGCAAGTGGAGAGACGTTCATTCATCTAGCACCAAGGGAACGGGTTGCAGGAGACACTTTTTCTCTGCTTTCTCAGTCTGTTTCCTAGTGCCGGTTTGAAGTTCCTGTATTTTTCACTGTAAAACCGAGTTGGAGCTAGTACCTCCCCATATATATGTATGGAATGGAGTTTGCAACTGAAAAGAAACTTTGTGTTCCCAACAAGCTAAGTGAAGGACGGCTTTCACACACACTTATCTATCAGAACTGAGGAAGTGGAGAGACGTTCGTTCATCTAGCACCAAGGGATCGCGTTGCAGGAGACACTTTTTCTCTGCTTTCTCAGTCTGTTTCCTAGTGCCGGTTTGAAGTTCCTGCAGTTTTCACTGTAAAACCGAGTTGGAGCTAGTACCTCCCCATATATATGTATGGAATCGAGTTTGCAACTGAAAAGAAACTTTGTGTTCCCAACAAGCCAAGTGAAGGACGGCTTTCACGCACACTTATCTCTCAGAACTGAGCAAGTGGAGAGACGTTCGTTCATCTAGCACCAAGGGAACGGGGTGCAGGAGACACTTTTTCTCTGCTTTCTCAGTCTGTTTCCTAGTGCCGGTTTGAAGTTCCTGCAGTTTTCACTGTAAAAGCGAGTTGGAGCTAGTACCTCCCCATATATATGTATGGAATCGAGTTTGCAACTGAAAAGAAACTTTGTGTTCCCAACAAGCTAGGTGAAGGACGGCTTTCACACACACTTATCTCTCAGAACTGAGCAAGTGGAGAGACGTTCGTTCATCTAGAACCAAGGGAACGGGTTGCAGGAGACACTTTTTCTCTGCTTTCTCAGTCTGTTTCCTAGTGCCGGTTTGAAGTTCCTGCAGTTTTCACTGTAAAACCGAGTTGGAGCTTGTACCTCTCCATATGTATGTATGGAATGGAGTTTGCAACTGAAAAGAAACTTTGTGTTCCCAACAAGCTAGGTGAAGGACGGCTTTCCCACACACTTATCTCTCAGAACTGAGCAAGTGGAGAGACGTTCGTTCATCTAGCACCAAGGGAACGGGTTGCAGGAGACACTTTTTCTCTGCTTTCTCAGTCTGTTTCCTAGTGCCTGTTTGAAGTTCCTGCAGTTTTCACTGTAAAACAGAGTAGGAGCTAGTACCTCTCCATATATATGTATGGAATGGAGTTTGCAACTGAAAAGAAACTTTGTGTACCCAACAAGCCAAGTGAAGGACAGCTTTCACACACACTTATCTCTCAGAACTGAGCAAGTGGAGAGACGTTCGTTCATCTAGCACCAAGGGAACGGGGTGCAGGAGACAGTTTTTCTCTGCTTTCTCAGTATGTTTCCTAGTGCCGGTTTGAAGTTCCTGCAGTTTTCACTGTAAAAGCGAGTTGGAGCTAGTACCTCCCCATATATATGTATGGAATGGAGTTTGCAACTGAAAAGAAACATTGTGTTCCCAACAAGCTAGGTGAAGGACGGCTTTCACACACACTTATCTCTCAGAACTGAGCAAGTGGAGAGACGTTCGTTCATCTAGCACCAAGGGAACGGGTTGCAGGAGACACTTATTCTCTGCTTCTCAGTCTGTTTCCTAGTGCCGGTTTGAAGTTCCTGCAGTTTTCACTGTAAAACCGAGTTGGAGCCAATACCTCCCCATATATATGTATGGAATGGAGTTTGCAACTGAAAAGAAACTTTGTGTTCCCAACAAGCTATGTGAAGGACGGCTTTCACACACACTTATCTCTCAGAACTGAGGAAGTGGAGAGACGTTCGTTCATCTAGCAACAAGGGATCGCGTTGCAGGAGACACTTTTTCTCTGCTTTCTCAGTCTGTTTCCCAGTGCCGGTTTGAAGTTCCTGCAGTTTTCACTGTAAAACCGAGTTGGAGCTAGTACCTCCCCATATATATGTATGGAATCGAGTTTGCAACTGAAAAGAAACTTTGTGTTCCCAACAAGCTAGTTGAAGGACGGCTTTCACACACACTTATCTCTCAGAACTGAGCAAGTGGAGAGACGTTCGTTCATCTAGCACCAAGGGAACGGGTTGCAGGAGACAATTTTTCTCTGCTTTCTCAGTCTGTTTCCTAGTGCTGGTTTGATGTTCCTGCAGTTTTCACTGTAAAACCGAGTTGGAGCCAATACCTCCCCATATATATGTAGGGAATGGAGTTTGCAACTGAAAAGAAACTTTGTGTTCCCAACAAGCTAGGTGAAGGACGGCTTTCACACACACTTATCTCTCAGAAATGAGCAAGTGGAGAGACGTTCGTTCATCTAGCACCAAGGGAACGGGTTGCAGGAGATACTTTTTCTCTTCTTTCTCAGTCTGTTTGCTAGTGCCGGTTTGAAGTTCCTGCAGTTTTCACTGTAAAACCGAGTTGGAACTAGTACCTCCCCATATATATGCATGGAATGGAGTTTGCAACTGAAAAGAAACTTTGTGTTCCCAACAAGCTAGGTGAAAGACGGCTTTCACACACACTTTTCTCTCAGAACTGAGCAAGTGGAGAGATGTTCGTTCATCTAGCACCAAGGGAACGGGTTGCAGGAGACACTTTTTCTCTGCTTTCTCAGTCTGTTCCTAGTGCCGGTTTGAAGTTCCTGCAGTTTTCACTGTAAAACCGAGTTGGAGCCAATACCTCTCCATATATATGTATGGAATGGAGTTTACAACTGAAAAGAAACTTTGTGTTCCCAACAAGCCAAGTGAAGGACGGCTTTCACGCACACTTATCTCTCAGAACTGAGCAAGTGGAGAGACGTTCGTTCATCTAGCACCAAGGGAACGGGTTGCAGGAGACACTTTTTCTCTGCTTTCTCAGTCTGTTTCCTAGTGCCGGTTTGAAGTTCCTGCAGTTTTCACTGTAAAAGCGAGTTGGAGCTAGTACCTCCCCATATATATGTATGGAATGGAGTTTGCAACTGAAAAGAAACTTTGTGTACCCAACAAGCCAAGTGAAGGACGGCTTTCACACACACTTATCTCTCAGAACTGAGCAAGTGGAGAGACGTTCGTTCATCTAGCACCAAGGGAACGGGGTGCAGGAGACAGTTTTTCTCTGCTTTCTCAGTATGTTTCCTAGTGCCGGTTTGAAGTTCCTGCAGTTTTCACTGTAAAAGCGAGTTGGAGCTAGTACCTCCCCATATATATGTATGGAATGGAGTTTGCAACTGAAAAGAAACATTGTGTTCCCAACAAGCTAGGTGAAGGACGGCTTTCACACACACTTATCTCTCAGAACTGAGCAAGTGGAGAGACGTTCGTTCATCTAGCACCAAGGGAACGGGTTGCAGGAGACACTTATTCTCTGCTTCTCAGTCTGTTTCCTAGTGCCGGTTTGAAGTTCCTGCAGTTTTCACTGTAAAACCGAGTTGGAGCCAATACCTCCCCATATATATGTATGGAATGGAGTTTGCAACTGAAAAGAAACTTTGTGTTCCCAACAAGCTATGTGAAGGACGGCTTTCACACACACTTATCTCTCAGAACTGAGGAAGTGGAGAGACGTTCGTTCATCTAGCAACAAGGGATCGCGTTGCAGGAGACACTTTTTCTCTGCTTTCTCAGTCTGTTTCCCAGTGCCGGTTTGAAGTTCCTGCAGTTTTCACTGTAAAACCGAGTTGGAGCTAGTACCTCCCCATATATATGTATGGAATCGAGTTTGCAACTGAAAAGAAACTTTGTGTTCCCAACAAGCTAGTTGAAGGACGGCTTTCACACACACTTATCTCTCAGAACTGAGCAAGTGGAGAGACGTTCGTTCATCTAGCACCAAGGGAACGGGTTGCAGGAGACAATTTTTCTCTGCTTTCTCAGTCTGTTTCCTAGTGCTGGTTTGATGTTCCTGCAGTTTTCACTGTAAAACCGAGTTGGAGCCAATACCTCCCCATATATATGTAGGGAATGGAGTTTGCAACTGAAAAGAAACTTTGTGTTCCCAACAAGCTAGGTGAAGGACGGCTTTCACACACACTTATCTCTCAGAACTGAGCAAGTGGAGAGACGTTCGTTCATCTAGCACCAAGGGAACGGGTTGCAGGAGATACTTTTTCTCTTCTTTCTCAGTCTGTTTCCTAGTGCCAGTTTGAAGTTCCTGCAGTTTTCACTGTAAAACCGAGTTGGAACTAGTACCTCCCCATATATATGCATGGAATGGAGTTTGCAACTGAAAAGAAACTTTGTGTTCCCAACAAGCTAGGTGAAGGACGGCTTTCACACACACTTTTCTCTCAGAACTGAGCAAGTGGAGAGATGTTCGTTCATCTAGCACCAAGGGAACGGGTTGCAGGAGACACTTTTTCTCTGCTTTCTCAGTCTGTTCCTAGTGCCGGTTTGAAGTTCCTGCAGTTTTCACTGTAAAACCGAGTTGGAGCCAATACCTCTCCATATATATGTATGGAATGGAGTTTACAACTGAAAAGAAACTTTGTGTTCCCAACAAGCCAAGTGAAGGACGGCTTTCACGCACACTTATCTCTCAGAACTGAGCAAGTGGAGAGACGTTCGTTCATCTAGCACCAAGGGAACGGGGTGCAGGAGACACTTTTTCTCTGCTTTCTCAGTCTGTTTCCTAGTGCCGGTTTGAAGTTCCTGCAGTTTTCACTGTAAAACCGAGTTGGAGACAAAGCCTCCCCATATAAATGTATGGAATGGAGTTTGCAACTGAAAAGAAACTTTGTGTTCCCAACAAGCTAGGTGAAGGACGGCTTTCACACACACTTATCTCTCAGAACTGAGCAAGTGGAGAGACGTTTGTTCATCTAGCACAAAGGGAACGGGTTGCAGGAGACACTATTTCTCTGCTTTCTCAGTCGGTTTCCTAGTGCCGGTTTGAAGTTCCTGCAGTTTTCACTGTAAAAGCGAGTTGGAGCTTGTACCTCCCCATATATATGTATGGAATCGAGTTTGCAACTGAAAAGAAACTTTGTGTTCCCAACAAGCTAGGTGAAGGACGGCTTTCACACACACTTATCTCTCAGAACTGAGCAAGTGGAGAGACGTTTGTTCATCTAGCACAAAGGGAACGGGTTGCAGGAGACACTATTTCTCTGCTTTCTCAGTCGGTTTCCTAGTGCCGGTTTGAAGTTCCTGCAGTTTTCACTGTAAAAGCGAGTTGGAGCTAGTACCTCCCCATATATATGTATGGAATGGAGTTTGCAACTGAAAAGAAACTTTGTGTTCCCAACAAGCTAGGTGAAGGACGGCTTTCACACACACTTATCTCTCAGAACTGAGCAAGTGGAGAGACGTTTCTTCATCTAGCACAAAGGGAACGGGTTGCAGGAGACACTATTTCTCTGCTTTCTCAGTCGGTTTCCTAGTGCCGGTTGGAAGTTCCTGCAGTTTTCACTGTAAAAGCGAGTTGGAGCTAGTACCTCCCCATATATATGTATGGAATCGAGTTTGCAACTGAAAAGAAACTTTGTGTTCCCAACAAGCTAGGTGAAGGACGGCTTTCACACACACTTATCTCTCAGAACTGAGCAAGTGGAGAGACGTTCGTTCATCTAGCACCAAGGGATCGCGTTGCAGGAGACACTTTTTCTCTGCTTTCTCAGTCTGTTTCCTAGTGCCGGTTAGAAGTTCCTGCAGTTTTCACTGTAAAAGCGAGTTGGAGTTAGTACCTCCCCATATATATGTATGGAATCGAGTTTGCAACTGAAAAGAAACTTTGTGTTCCCAACAAGCTAGGTGAAGGACGGCTTTCACACACACTTTTCTCTCAGAACTGAGCAAGTGGAGAGATGTTCGTTCATCTAGCACCAAGGGAACGGGTTGCAGGAGACACTTTTTCTCTGCTTTCTCAGTCTGTTTCCTAGTGCAGGTTTGAAGTTCCTGCAGTTTTCACTGTAAAACCGAGTTGGAGACAAAACCTCCCCATATAAATGTATGGAATGGAGTTTGCAACTGAAAAGAAACTTTGTGTTCCCAACAAGCTAGGTGAAGGACGGCTTTCACACACACTTATCTCTCAGAACTGAGGAAGTGGAGAGACGTTCGTTCATCTAGCACCAAGGGAACGCGTTGCAGGAGACACTTTTTCTCTGCTTTCTCAGTCTGTTTCCTAGTGCCGGTTTGAAGTTCCTGCAGTTTTCACTGTAAAACCGAGTTGGAACTAGTACCTCCCCATATATATGCATGGAATGGAGTTTGCAACTGAAAAGAAACTTTGTGTTCCCAACAAGCTAGGTGAAGGACGGCTTTCACACACACTTATCTCTCAGAACTGAGCAAGTGGAGAGATGTTCGTTCATCTAGCACCAAGGGAACGGGTTGCAGGAGACACTTTTTCTCTGCTTTCTCAGTCTGTTCCTAGTGCCGGTTTGAAGTTCCTGCAGTTTTCACTGTAAAACCGAGTTGGAGCCTATACCTCTCCATATATATGTATGGAATGGAGTTTGCAACTGAAAAGAAACTTTGTGTTCCCAACAAGCCAAGTGAAGGACGGCTTTCACGCACACTTATCTCTCAGAACTGAGCAAGTGGAGAGACGTTCCTTCATCTAGCACCAAGGGAACGGGTTGCAGGAGACACTTTTTCTCTGCTTTCTCAGTCTGTTTCCTAGTGCAGGTTTGAAGTTCCTGCAGTTTTCACTGTAAAACCGAGTTGGAGACAAAACCTCCCCATATAAATGTATGGAATCGAGTTTGCAACTGAAAAGAAACTTTGTGTTCCCAACAAGCTAGGTGAAGGACGGCATTCACACACACTTATCTCTCAGAACTGAGCAAGTGGAGAGACTTTCGTGCATCTAGCACCAAGGGAACGGGTTGCAGGAGACAATTTTTCTCTGCTTTCTCAGTCTGTTTCCTAGTGCCGTTTTGAAGTTCCTGCAGTTTTCACTGTAAAACCGAGTTGGAGCCAATACCTCCCCATATATATGTATGGAATGGAGTTTGCAACTGAAAAGAAACTTTGTGTTCCCAACAAGCTAGGTGAAGGACGGCTTTCACACACACTTATCTCTCAGAACTGAGCAAGTGGAGAGACTTTCGTTCATCTAGCACCAAGGGAACGGGTTGCAGGAGACACTTTTTCTCTGCTTTCTCAGTCTGTTTCCTAGTGCCGGTTTGAAGTTCCTGCAGTTTTCACTGTAAAACCGAGTTGGAGCTAGTACCTCCCCATATATATGTATGGAATCGAGTTTGCAACTGAAAAGAAACTTTGTGTTCCCAACAAGCTAGGTGAAGGACGGCTTTCACACACACTTATCTCTCAGAACTTAGCAAGAGGAGAGACGTTCGTTCATCTAGCACCAAGGGAACGGGTTGCAGGAGATACTTTTTCTCTTCTTTCTCAGTCTGTTTCCTAGTGCCGGTTTGAAGTTCCTGCAGTTTTCACTGTAAAACCGAGTTGGAACTAGTACCTCCCCATATATATGCATGGAATGGAGTTTGCAACTGAAAAGAAACTTTGTGTTCCCAACAAGCTAGGTGAAGGACGGCTTTCACACACACTTTTCTCTCAGAACTGAGCAAGTGGAGAGATGTTCGTTCATCTAGCACCAAGGGAACGGGTTGCAGGAGACACTTTTTCTCTGCTTTCTCAGTCTGTTCCTAGTGCCGGTTTGAAGTTCCTGCAGTTTTCACTGTAAAACAGAGTTGGAGCCAATACCTCTCCATATATATGTATGGAATGGATTTTGCAACTGAAAAGAAACTTTGTGTTCCCAACAAGCCAAGTGAAGGACGGCTTTCACGCACACTTATCTCTCAGAACTGAGCAAGTGGAGAGACTTTCGTTCATCTAGCACCAAGGGAACGGGTTGCAGGAGACACTTTTTCTCTGCTTTCTCAGTCTGTTTCCTAGTGCCGGTTTGAAGTTCCTGCAGTTTTCACTGTAAAAGCGAGTTGGAGCTAGTACCTCCCCATATATATGTATGGAATGGAGTTTGCAACTGAAAAGAAACTTTGTGTTCCCAACAAGCTAGGTGAAGGACGGCTTTCACACACACTTATCTCTCAGAACTGAGCAAGTGGAGAGACGTTCGTTCGTCTAGCACCAAGGGAACGGGTTGCAGGACACACTTTTTCTCTGCTTTCTCAGTCTGTTTCCTAGTGCCGGTTTGAAGTTCCTGCAGTTTTCACTGTAAAACCGAGTTGGAGCTTGTACCTCTCCATATATATGTATGGAATGGAGTTTGCAACTGAAAAGAAACTTTGTGTTCCCAACAAGCTAGTTGAAGGACGGCTTTCCCACACACTTATCTCTCAGAACTGAGCAAGTGGAGAGACGTTCGTTCATCTAGCACCAACGGAACGGGTTGCAGGAGACACTTTTTCTCTGCTTTCTCAGTCTGTTTCCTAGTGCCGGTTTGAAGTTCCTGCAGTTTTCACTGTAAAACAGAGTAGGAGCTAGTACCTTTCCATATATATGCATGGAATGGAGTTTGCAACTGAAAAGAAACTTTGTGTTCCCAACAAGCTAGGTGAAGGACGGCTTTCACACACACTTATCTCTCAGAACTGAGCAAGTGGAGAGATGTTCGTTCATCTAGCACCAAGGGAACGGGTTGCAGGCGACACTTTTTCTCTGCTTTCTCAGTCTGTTCCTAGTGCCGGTTTGAAGTTCCTGCAGTTTTCACTGTAAAACCGAGTTGGAGCCAATACCTCTCCATATATATGTATGGAATGGAGTTTGCAACTGAAAAGAAACTTTGTGTTCCCAACAAGCCAAGTGAAGGACGGCTTTCACGCACACTTATCTCTCAGAACTGAGCAAGTGGAGAGACGTTCGTTCATCTAGCACCAAGGGAACGGGGTGCAGGAGACACTTTTTCTCTGCTTTCTCAGTCTGTTTCCTAGTGCCGGTTTGAAGTTCCTGCAGTTTTCACTGTAAAAGCGAGTTGGAGCTAGTACCTCCCCATATATATGTATGGAATGGAGTTTGCAACTGAAAAGAAACTTTGTGTTCCCAACAAGCTAGGTGAAGGACGGCTTTCACACACACTTATCTCTCAGAACTGAGCAAGTGGAGAGACGTTCGTTCATCTAGCACCAAGGGAACGGGTTGCAGGAGACACTTTTTCTCTGCTTTCTCAGTCTGTTTCCTAGTGCCGGTTTGAAGTTCCTGCAGTTTTCACTGTAAAACCGAGTTGGAGCTTGTACCTCTCCATATATATGTATGGAATGGAGTTTGCAACTGAAAAGAAACTTTGTGTTCCCAACAAGCTAGTTGAAGGACGGCTTTCCCACACACTTATCTCTCAGAACTGAGCAAGTGGAGAGACGTTCGTTCATCTAGCACCAACGGAACGGGTTGCAGGAGACACTTTTTCTCTGCTTTCTCAGTATGTTTCCTAGTGCCGGTTTGAAGTTCCTGCAGTTTTCACTGTAAAAGCGAGTTGGAGCTAGTACCTCCCCATATATATGTATGGAATGGAGTTTGCAACTGAAAAGAAACTTTGTGTTCCCAACAAGCTAGGTGAAGGACGGCTTTCACACACACTTATCTCTCAGAACTGAGGAAGTGGAGAGACGTTCGTTCATCTAGCAACAAGGGATCGCGTTGCAGGAGACACTTTTTCTCTGCTTTCTCAGTCTGTTTCCCAGTGCCGGTTTGAAGTTCCTGCAGTTTTCACTGTAAAACCGAGTTGGAGCTAGTACCTCCCCATATATATGTATGGAATCGAGTTTGCAACTGAAAAGAAACTTTGTGTTCCCAACAAGCTAGTTGAAGGACGGCTTTCACACACACTTATCTCTCAGAACTGAGCAAGTGGAGAGACGTTCGTTCATCTAGCACCAAGGGAACGGGTTGCAGGAGACAATTTTTCTCTGCTTTCTCAGTCTGTTTCCTAGTGCTGGTTTGATGTTCCTGCAGTTTTCACTGTAAAACCGAGTTGGAGCCAATACCTCCCCATATATATGTAGGGAATGGAGTTTGCAACTGAAAAGAAACTTTGTGTTCCCAACAAGCTAGGTGAAGGACGGCTTTCACACACACTTATCTCTCAGAAATGAGCAAGTGGAGAGACGTTCGTTCATCTAGCACCAAGGGAACGGGTTGCAGGAGATACTTTTTCTCTTCTTTCTCAGTCTGTTTGCTAGTGCCGGTTTGAAGTTCCTGCAGTTTTCACTGTAAAACCGAGTTGGAACTAGTACCTCCCCATATATATGCATGGAATGGAGTTTGCAACTGAAAAGAAACTTTGTGTTCCCAACAAGCTAGGTGAAAGACGGCTTTCACACACACTTTTCTCTCAGAACTGAGCAAGTGGAGAGATGTTCGTTCATCTAGCACCAAGGGAACGGGTTGCAGGAGACACTTTTTCTCTGCTTTCTCAGTCTGTTCCTAGTGCCGGTTTGAAGTTCCTGCAGTTTTCACTGTAAAACCGAGTTGGAGCCAATACCTCTCCATATATATGTATGGAATGGAGTTTACAACTGAAAAGAAACTTTGTGTTCCCAACAAGCCAAGTGAAGGACGGCTTTCACGCACACTTATCTCTCAGAACTGAGCAAGTGGAGAGACGTTCGTTCATCTAGCACCAAGGGAACGGGTTGCAGGAGACACTTTTTCTCTGCTTTCTCAGTCTGT
Source organism: Camelus bactrianus (assembly GCF_048773025.1). Classification (NCBI taxonomy): domain Eukaryota; kingdom Metazoa; phylum Chordata; class Mammalia; order Artiodactyla; family Camelidae; genus Camelus; species Camelus bactrianus. The sequence continues at coordinate 29,340,798 of NC_133567.1, forward strand.
TTCCTAGTGCCGGTTTGAAGTTCCTGCAGTTTTCACTGTAAAAGCGAGTTGGAGCTAGTACCTCCCCATATATATGTATGGAATGGAGTTTGCAACTGAAAAGAAACTTTGTGTACCCAACAAGCCAAGTGAAGGACGGCTTTCACACACACTTATCTCTCAGAACTGAGCAAGTGGAGAGACGTTCGTTCATCTAGCACCAAGGGAACGGGGTGCAGGAGACAGTTTTTCTCTGCTTTCTCAGTATGTTTCCTAGTGCCGGTTTGAAGTTCCTGCAGTTTTCACTGTAAAAGCGAGTTGGAGCTAGTACCTCCCCATATATATGTATGGAATGGAGTTTGCAACTGAAAAGAAACATTGTGTTCCCAACAAGCTAGGTGAAGGACGGCTTTCACACACACTTATCTCTCAGAACTGAGCAAGTGGAGAGACGTTCGTTCATCTAGCACCAAGGGAACGGGTTGCAGGAGACACTTATTCTCTGCTTCTCAGTCTGTTTCCTAGTGCCGGTTTGAAGTTCCTGCAGTTTTCACTGTAAAACCGAGTTGGAGCCAATACCTCCCCATATATATGTATGGAATGGAGTTTGCAACTGAAAAGAAACTTTGTGTTCCCAACAAGCTATGTGAAGGACGGCTTTCACACACACTTATCTCTCAGAACTGAGGAAGTGGAGAGACGTTCGTTCATCTAGCAACAAGGGATCGCGTTGCAGGAGACACTTTTTCTCTGCTTTCTCAGTCTGTTTCCCAGTGCCGGTTTGAAGTTCCTGCAGTTTTCACTGTAAAACCGAGTTGGAGCTAGTACCTCCCCATATATATGTATGGAATCGAGTTTGCAACTGAAAAGAAACTTTGTGTTCCCAACAAGCTAGTTGAAGGACGGCTTTCACACACACTTATCTCTCAGAACTGAGCAAGTGGAGAGACGTTCGTTCATCTAGCACCAAGGGAACGGGTTGCAGGAGACAATTTTTCTCTGCTTTCTCAGTCTGTTTCCTAGTGCTGGTTTGATGTTCCTGCAGTTTTCACTGTAAAACCGAGTTGGAGCCAATACCTCCCCATATATATGTAGGGAATGGAGTTTGCAACTGAAAAGAAACTTTGTGTTCCCAACAAGCTAGGTGAAGGACGGCTTTCACACACACTTATCTCTCAGAACTGAGCAAGTGGAGAGACGTTCGTTCATCTAGCACCAAGGGAACGGGTTGCAGGAGATACTTTTTCTCTTCTTTCTCAGTCTGTTTCCTAGTGCCAGTTTGAAGTTCCTGCAGTTTTCACTGTAAAACCGAGTTGGAACTAGTACCTCCCCATATATATGCATGGAATGGAGTTTGCAACTGAAAAGAAACTTTGTGTTCCCAACAAGCTAGGTGAAGGACGGCTTTCACACACACTTTTCTCTCAGAACTGAGCAAGTGGAGAGATGTTCGTTCATCTAGCACCAAGGGAACGGGTTGCAGGAGACACTTTTTCTCTGCTTTCTCAGTCTGTTCCTAGTGCCGGTTTGAAGTTCCTGCAGTTTTCACTGTAAAACCGAGTTGGAGCCAATACCTCTCCATATATATGTATGGAATGGAGTTTACAACTGAAAAGAAACTTTGTGTTCCCAACAAGCCAAGTGAAGGACGGCTTTCACGCACACTTATCTCTCAGAACTGAGCAAGTGGAGAGACGTTCGTTCATCTAGCACCAAGGGAACGGGGTGCAGGAGACACTTTTTCTCTGCTTTCTCAGTCTGTTTCCTAGTGCCGGTTTGAAGTTCCTGCAGTTTTCACTGTAAAACCGAGTTGGAGACAAAGCCTCCCCATATAAATGTATGGAATGGAGTTTGCAACTGAAAAGAAACTTTGTGTTCCCAACAAGCTAGGTGAAGGACGGCTTTCACACACACTTATCTCTCAGAACTGAGCAAGTGGAGAGACGTTTGTTCATCTAGCACAAAGGGAACGGGTTGCAGGAGACACTATTTCTCTGCTTTCTCAGTCGGTTTCCTAGTGCCGGTTTGAAGTTCCTGCAGTTTTCACTGTAAAAGCGAGTTGGAGCTTGTACCTCCCCATATATATGTATGGAATCGAGTTTGCAACTGAAAAGAAACTTTGTGTTCCCAACAAGCTAGGTGAAGGACGGCTTTCACACACACTTATCTCTCAGAACTGAGCAAGTGGAGAGACGTTTGTTCATCTAGCACAAAGGGAACGGGTTGCAGGAGACACTATTTCTCTGCTTTCTCAGTCGGTTTCCTAGTGCCGGTTTGAAGTTCCTGCAGTTTTCACTGTAAAAGCGAGTTGGAGCTAGTACCTCCCCATATATATGTATGGAATGGAGTTTGCAACTGAAAAGAAACTTTGTGTTCCCAACAAGCTAGGTGAAGGACGGCTTTCACACACACTTATCTCTCAGAACTGAGCAAGTGGAGAGACGTTTCTTCATCTAGCACAAAGGGAACGGGTTGCAGGAGACACTATTTCTCTGCTTTCTCAGTCGGTTTCCTAGTGCCGGTTGGAAGTTCCTGCAGTTTTCACTGTAAAAGCGAGTTGGAGCTAGTACCTCCCCATATATATGTATGGAATCGAGTTTGCAACTGAAAAGAAACTTTGTGTTCCCAACAAGCTAGGTGAAGGACGGCTTTCACACACACTTATCTCTCAGAACTGAGCAAGTGGAGAGACGTTCGTTCATCTAGCACCAAGGGATCGCGTTGCAGGAGACACTTTTTCTCTGCTTTCTCAGTCTGTTTCCTAGTGCCGGTTAGAAGTTCCTGCAGTTTTCACTGTAAAAGCGAGTTGGAGTTAGTACCTCCCCATATATATGTATGGAATCGAGTTTGCAACTGAAAAGAAACTTTGTGTTCCCAACAAGCTAGGTGAAGGACGGCTTTCACACACACTTTTCTCTCAGAACTGAGCAAGTGGAGAGATGTTCGTTCATCTAGCACCAAGGGAACGGGTTGCAGGAGACACTTTTTCTCTGCTTTCTCAGTCTGTTTCCTAGTGCAGGTTTGAAGTTCCTGCAGTTTTCACTGTAAAACCGAGTTGGAGACAAAACCTCCCCATATAAATGTATGGAATGGAGTTTGCAACTGAAAAGAAACTTTGTGTTCCCAACAAGCTAGGTGAAGGACGGCTTTCACACACACTTATCTCTCAGAACTGAGGAAGTGGAGAGACGTTCGTTCATCTAGCACCAAGGGAACGCGTTGCAGGAGACACTTTTTCTCTGCTTTCTCAGTCTGTTTCCTAGTGCCGGTTTGAAGTTCCTGCAGTTTTCACTGTAAAACCGAGTTGGAACTAGTACCTCCCCATATATATGCATGGAATGGAGTTTGCAACTGAAAAGAAACTTTGTGTTCCCAACAAGCTAGGTGAAGGACGGCTTTCACACACACTTATCTCTCAGAACTGAGCAAGTGGAGAGATGTTCGTTCATCTAGCACCAAGGGAACGGGTTGCAGGAGACACTTTTTCTCTGCTTTCTCAGTCTGTTCCTAGTGCCGGTTTGAAGTTCCTGCAGTTTTCACTGTAAAACCGAGTTGGAGCCTATACCTCTCCATATATATGTATGGAATGGAGTTTGCAACTGAAAAGAAACTTTGTGTTCCCAACAAGCCAAGTGAAGGACGGCTTTCACGCACACTTATCTCTCAGAACTGAGCAAGTGGAGAGACGTTCCTTCATCTAGCACCAAGGGAACGGGTTGCAGGAGACACTTTTTCTCTGCTTTCTCAGTCTGTTTCCTAGTGCAGGTTTGAAGTTCCTGCAGTTTTCACTGTAAAACCGAGTTGGAGACAAAACCTCCCCATATAAATGTATGGAATCGAGTTTGCAACTGAAAAGAAACTTTGTGTTCCCAACAAGCTAGGTGAAGGACGGCATTCACACACACTTATCTCTCAGAACTGAGCAAGTGGAGAGACTTTCGTGCATCTAGCACCAAGGGAACGGGTTGCAGGAGACAATTTTTCTCTGCTTTCTCAGTCTGTTTCCTAGTGCCGTTTTGAAGTTCCTGCAGTTTTCACTGTAAAACCGAGTTGGAGCCAATACCTCCCCATATATATGTATGGAATGGAGTTTGCAACTGAAAAGAAACTTTGTGTTCCCAACAAGCTAGGTGAAGGACGGCTTTCACACACACTTATCTCTCAGAACTGAGCAAGTGGAGAGACTTTCGTTCATCTAGCACCAAGGGAACGGGTTGCAGGAGACACTTTTTCTCTGCTTTCTCAGTCTGTTTCCTAGTGCCGGTTTGAAGTTCCTGCAGTTTTCACTGTAAAACCGAGTTGGAGCTAGTACCTCCCCATATATATGTATGGAATCGAGTTTGCAACTGAAAAGAAACTTTGTGTTCCCAACAAGCTAGGTGAAGGACGGCTTTCACACACACTTATCTCTCAGAACTTAGCAAGAGGAGAGACGTTCGTTCATCTAGCACCAAGGGAACGGGTTGCAGGAGATACTTTTTCTCTTCTTTCTCAGTCTGTTTCCTAGTGCCGGTTTGAAGTTCCTGCAGTTTTCACTGTAAAACCGAGTTGGAACTAGTACCTCCCCATATATATGCATGGAATGGAGTTTGCAACTGAAAAGAAACTTTGTGTTCCCAACAAGCTAGGTGAAGGACGGCTTTCACACACACTTTTCTCTCAGAACTGAGCAAGTGGAGAGATGTTCGTTCATCTAGCACCAAGGGAACGGGTTGCAGGAGACACTTTTTCTCTGCTTTCTCAGTCTGTTCCTAGTGCCGGTTTGAAGTTCCTGCAGTTTTCACTGTAAAACAGAGTTGGAGCCAATACCTCTCCATATATATGTATGGAATGGATTTTGCAACTGAAAAGAAACTTTGTGTTCCCAACAAGCCAAGTGAAGGACGGCTTTCACGCACACTTATCTCTCAGAACTGAGCAAGTGGAGAGACTTTCGTTCATCTAGCACCAAGGGAACGGGTTGCAGGAGACACTTTTTCTCTGCTTTCTCAGTCTGTTTCCTAGTGCCGGTTTGAAGTTCCTGCAGTTTTCACTGTAAAAGCGAGTTGGAGCTAGTACCTCCCCATATATATGTATGGAATGGAGTTTGCAACTGAAAAGAAACTTTGTGTTCCCAACAAGCTAGGTGAAGGACGGCTTTCACACACACTTATCTCTCAGAACTGAGCAAGTGGAGAGACGTTCGTTCGTCTAGCACCAAGGGAACGGGTTGCAGGACACACTTTTTCTCTGCTTTCTCAGTCTGTTTCCTAGTGCCGGTTTGAAGTTCCTGCAGTTTTCACTGTAAAACCGAGTTGGAGCTTGTACCTCTCCATATATATGTATGGAATGGAGTTTGCAACTGAAAAGAAACTTTGTGTTCCCAACAAGCTAGTTGAAGGACGGCTTTCCCACACACTTATCTCTCAGAACTGAGCAAGTGGAGAGACGTTCGTTCATCTAGCACCAACGGAACGGGTTGCAGGAGACACTTTTTCTCTGCTTTCTCAGTCTGTTTCCTAGTGCCGGTTTGAAGTTCCTGCAGTTTTCACTGTAAAACAGAGTAGGAGCTAGTACCTTTCCATATATATGCATGGAATGGAGTTTGCAACTGAAAAGAAACTTTGTGTTCCCAACAAGCTAGGTGAAGGACGGCTTTCACACACACTTATCTCTCAGAACTGAGCAAGTGGAGAGATGTTCGTTCATCTAGCACCAAGGGAACGGGTTGCAGGCGACACTTTTTCTCTGCTTTCTCAGTCTGTTCCTAGTGCCGGTTTGAAGTTCCTGCAGTTTTCACTGTAAAACCGAGTTGGAGCCAATACCTCTCCATATATATGTATGGAATGGAGTTTGCAACTGAAAAGAAACTTTGTGTTCCCAACAAGCCAAGTGAAGGACGGCTTTCACGCACACTTATCTCTCAGAACTGAGCAAGTGGAGAGACGTTCGTTCATCTAGCACCAAGGGAACGGGGTGCAGGAGACACTTTTTCTCTGCTTTCTCAGTCTGTTTCCTAGTGCCGGTTTGAAGTTCCTGCAGTTTTCACTGTAAAAGCGAGTTGGAGCTAGTACCTCCCCATATATATGTATGGAATGGAGTTTGCAACTGAAAAGAAACTTTGTGTTCCCAACAAGCTAGGTGAAGGACGGCTTTCACACACACTTATCTCTCAGAACTGAGCAAGTGGAGAGACGTTCGTTCATCTAGCACCAAGGGAACGGGTTGCAGGAGACACTTTTTCTCTGCTTTCTCAGTCTGTTTCCTAGTGCCGGTTTGAAGTTCCTGCAGTTTTCACTGTAAAACCGAGTTGGAGCTTGTACCTCTCCATATATATGTATGGAATGGAGTTTGCAACTGAAAAGAAACTTTGTGTTCCCAACAAGCTAGTTGAAGGACGGCTTTCCCACACACTTATCTCTCAGAACTGAGCAAGTGGAGAGACGTTCGTTCATCTAGCACCAACGGAACGGGTTGCAGGAGACACTTTTTCTCTGCTTTCTCAGTATGTTTCCTAGTGCCGGTTTGAAGTTCCTGCAGTTTTCACTGTAAAAGCGAGTTGGAGCTAGTACCTCCCCATATATATGTATGGAATGGAGTTTGCAACTGAAAAGAAACTTTGTGTTCCCAACAAGCTAGGTGAAGGACGGCTTTCACACACACTTATCTCTCAGAACTGAGCAAGTGGAGAGACGTTCGTTCATCTAGCACCAAGGGAACGGGTTGCAGGAGACACTTTTTCTCTGCTTTCTCAGTCTGTTTCCTAGTGCCGGTTTGAAGTTCCTGCAGTTTTCACTGTAAAACCGATTTGGAGCTAGTACCTCCCCATATATATGTATGGAATCGAGTTTGCAACTGAAAAGAAACTTTGTGTTCCCAACAAGCTAGGTGAAGGACGGCTTTCCCACACACTTATCTCTCAGAACTGAGCAAGTGGAGAGACGTTTGTTAATCTAGCACCAAGGGAACGGGTTGCAGGAGACACTTTTTCTCTGCTTTCTCAGTCTGTTTCCTAGTGCAGGTTTGAAGTTCCTGCAGTTTTCACTGTAAAACCGAGTTGGAGACAAAACCTCCCCATATAAATGTATGGAATGGAGTTTGCAACTGAAAAGAAACTTTGTGTTCCCAACAAGCTAGGTGAAGGACGGCTTTCACACACACTTATCTCTCAGAACTGAGCAAGTGGAGAGACGTTTGTTCATCTAGCACAAAGGGAACGGGTTGCAGGAGACACTATTTCTCTGCTTTCTCAGTCGGTTTCCTAGTGCCGGTTTGAAGTTCCTGCAGTTTTCACTGTAAAAGCGAGTTGGAGCTAGTACCTCCCCATATATATGTATGGAATGGAGTTTGCAACTGAAAAGAAAGTTTGTGTTCCCAACAAGCTAGTTGAAGGACTGCTTTCACACACACTTATCTCTCAGAACTGAGCAAGTGGAGAGACGTTCGTTCATCTAGCACCAAGGGAACGGGTTGCAGGAGACGCTTTTTCTCTGCTTTCTCAGTCTGTTTCCTAGTGCCGGTTTGAAGTTCCTGCAGTTTTCACTGTAAAACCGAGTTGGAGCTTGTACCTCTCCATATATATGTATGGAATGGAGTTTGCAACTGAAAAGAAACTTTGTGTTCCCAACAAGCTAGTTGAAGGACGGCTTTCCCACACACTTATCTCTCAGAACTGAGCAAGTGGAGAGACGTTCGTTCATCTAGCACCAACGGAACGGGTTGCAGGAGACACTTTTTCTCTGCTTTCTCAGTCTGTTTCCTAGTGCCGGTTTGAAGTTCCTGCAGTTTTCACTGTAAAACAGAGTAGGAGCTAGTACCTCTCCATATATATGTATGGAATGGAGTTTGCAACTGAAAAGAAACTTTGTGTTCCCAACAAGCCAAGTGAAGGACGGCTTTCACACACACTTATCTCTCAGAACTGAGCAAGTGGAGAGACGTTCGTTCATCTAGCACCAAGGGAACGGGGTGCAGGGGACACTTTTTCTCTGCTTTCTCAGTCTGTTTCCTAGTGCCGGTTTGAAGTTCCTGCAGTTTTCACTGTAAAACCGATTTGGAGCTAGTACCTCCCCATATATATGTATGGAATCGAGTTTGCAACTGAAAAGAAACTTTGTGTTCCCAACAAGCTAGGTGAAGGACGGCTTTCCCACACACTTATCTCTCAGAACTGAGCAAGTGGAGAGACGTTTGTTAATCTAGCACCAAGGGAACGGGTTGCAGGAGACACTTTTTCTCTGCTTTCTCAGTCTGTTTCCTAGTGCAGGTTTGAAGTTCCTGCAGTTTTCACTGTAAAACCGAGTTGGAGACAAAACCTCCCCATATAAATGTATGGAATGGAGTTTGCAACTGAAAAGAAACTTTGTGTTCCCAACAAGCTAGGTGAAGGACGGCTTTCACACACACTTATCTCTCAGAACTGAGCAAGTGGAGAGACGTTTCTTCATCTAGCACAAAGGGAACGGGTTGCAGGAGACACTATATCTCTGCTTTCTCAGTCGGTTTCCTAGTGCCGGTTTGAAGTTCCTGCAGTTTTCACTGTAAAAGCGAGTTGGAGCTAGTACCTCCCCATATATATGTATGGAATCGAGTTTGCAACTGAAAAGAAACTTTGTGTTCCCAACAAGCTAGGTGAAGGACGGCTTTCACACACACTTATCTCTCAGAACTGAGCAAGTGGAGAGACGTTCGTTCATCTAGCACCAAGGGATCGCGTTGCAGGAGACACTTTTTCTCTGCTTTCTCAGTCTGTTTCCTAGTGCCGGTTTGAAGTTCCTGCAGTTTTCACTGTAAAAGCGAGTTGGAGTTAGTACCTCCCCATATATATGTATGGAATGGAGTTTGCAACTGAAAAGAAACTTTGTGTTCCCAACAAGCTAGTTGAAGGACGGCTTTCACACACACTTATCTCTCAGAACTGAGCAAGTGGAGAGACTTTCGTTCATCTAGCACCAAGGGAACGGGTTGCAGGAGACACTTTTTCTCTGCTTTCTCAGTCTGTTTCCTAGTGCCGGTTTGAAGTTCCTGCAGTTTTCACTGTAAAACCGAGTTGGAGACAATACCTCCCCATATATATGTATGGAATGGAGTTTGCTACTGAAAAGAAACTTTGTGTTCCCATCAAGCTGGGTGAAAGACAGCTTTCACACACACTTTTCTCTCAGAACTGAGCTAGTGGAGAGACGTTCGTGCATCTAGCACCAAGGGAACGGTTTGCAGGAGACACTATTTCTCTGCTTTCTCAGTCTGTTTCCTAGTGCCGGTTTGAATTTCCTGCAGTTTTCACTGTAAAACCGAGTTGGAGCTAGTACCTCCCCATATATATGTATGGAATCGAGTTTGCATCTGAAAAGAAACTTTGTGTTCCCAACAAGCTAGGTGAAGGACGGCTTTCACACACACTTATCTCTCAGAACTGAGCAAGTGGAGAGACGTTCGTTCATCTAGCACCAAGGGAACGGGTTGCAGGGGACACTTTTTCTCTGCTTTCTCAGTCTGTTTCCTAGTGCCGGTTTGAAGTTCCTGCAGTTTTCACTGTAAAACCGAGTTGGAGCCAAAACCTCCCCATATATATGTATGGAATGGAGTTTGCTACTGAAAAGAAACTTTGTGTTCCCAACAAGCTAGGTTAAGGACGGCTTTCACACACACTTATCTCTCAGAACTGAGCAAGTGGAGAGACGTTCCTTCATCTAGCACCAAGGGAACGGGTTGCAGGAGACACTTTTTCTCTGCTTTCTCAGTCTGTTTCCTAGTGCCGGTTTGAAGTTCCTGCAGTTTTCACTGTTAAACAGTGTTGGAGCTAGTACCTCCCCATATATATATATGGAATCGTGTTTGCTACTGAAAAGAAACTTTGTGTTCCCAACAAGCTAGGTGAAGTACGGCTTTCACACACACTTATCTCTCAGAACTGAGCAAGTGGAGAGACGTTCGTTCATCTAGCACCAAGGGAACGGGTTGCAGGAGACACTTTTTCTCTGCTTTCTCAGTCTGTTTCCTAGTGCCTGTTTGAAGTTCCTGCAGTTTTCACTGTAAAACCGAGTTGGAACTAGTACCTCCCCATATGTATGCATGGAATGGGGTTTGCAACTGAAAATAAACTTTGTGTTCCCAACAAGCTAGGTGAAGGACGGCTTTCACACACACTTATCTCTCAGAACTGAGCAAGTGGAGAGACTTTCGTTCATCTAGCACCAAGGGAACGGGTTCCAGGAGACACTTATTCTTTGCTTTCTCAGTCTGTTTCCTAGTGCCGGTTTGAAGTTCCTGCAGTTTACACTGTAAAACCGATTTGGAGCTAGTACCTCCCCATATATATGTATGGAATCGAGTTTCCAACTGAAAAGAAACTTTGTGTTCCCAACAAGCTAGGTGAAGGACGGCTTTCACACACACTTTTCTCTCAGAACTGAGCAAGTGGAGAGATGTTCGTTCATCTAGCACCAAGGGAACGGGTTGCAGAAGACACTTTTTCTCTGCTTTCTCAGTCTGTTTCCAAGTGCCGGTTTGAAGTTCCTGCAGTTTTCACTGTAAAACCGATTTGGAGTTTGTACCTCCCCTTATATATTTATGGAATCGAGTTTGCAACTGAAAAGAAACTTTGTGTTCCCAACAAGCTAGGTGAAGGACGGCTTTCCCACACACTTATCTCTCAGAACTGAGCAAGTGGAGAGACGTTCGTTCATCTAGCACCAAGGGAACGGGTTGCAGGAGACACTTTTTCTCTGCTTTCTCAGTCTGTTTCCTAGTGCCGGTTTGAAGTTCCTGCAGTTTTCACTGTAAAAGCGAGTTGGAGCCAATACCCCCGCATATATATGTATGGAATGGAATTTGCAACTGAAAAGAAACTTTGTGTTCCCAACAAGCTAGGTGAAGGACGGCTTTCACACACACTTATCTATCAGAACTGAGCAAGTGGAGAGACGTTTGTTCATCTAGCACCAAGGGAACGGGTTGCAGGAGACACTTTTTCTCTGCTTTCTCAGTTTGTTTCCTAGTGCCGGTTTGAAGTTCCTGCAGTTTTCACTGTAAAACCGAGTTGGAGCCAATACCTCCCCATATATATGTATGGAATGGAGTTTGCAACTGAAAAGAAACTTTGTGTTCCCAACAAGCTAGGTGAAGGACGGCTTTCACACACACTTATCTCTCAGAACTGAGCAAGTGGAGAGACGTTCCTTCATCTAGCACCAAGGGAACGGGTTGCAGGAGACACTTTTTCTCTGCTTTCTCAGTCTGTTTCCTAGTGCCGGTTTGAAGTTCCTGCAGTTTTCACTGTAAAACCGTGTTGGAGCTAGTACCTCCCCATATATATGTATGGAATCGAGTTTGCAACTGAAAAGAAACTTTGTGTTCCCAACAAGCTAGGTGAAGGACGGCTTTCACACACACTTATCTCTCAGAACTGAGCAAGTGGAGAGACGTTCGTTCATCTAGCACCAAGGGAACGGGTTGCAGGAGATACTTTTTCTCTTCTTTCTCAGTCTGTTTCCTAGTGCCGGTTTGAACTTCCTGCAATTTTCACTGTAAAACCGATTTGGAACTAGTACCTCCCCATATATATGCGTGGAATGGAGTTTGTAACTGAAAAGAAACTTTGTGTTCCCAACAAGCTAGGTGAAGGACGGCTTTCACACACACTTATCTCTCAGAACTGAGCAAGTGGAGAGACGTTCGTTCATCTAGCACCAAGGGAACAGGTTGCAGGAGACAGTTTTTCTCTGCTTTCTCAGTCTGTTTCCTAGTGCCGGTTTGAAGTTCCTGCAGTTTTCACTTTAAAACCGAGTTGGAACTAGTACCTCCCCATATATATGCATGGAATGGAGTTTGCACCTGAAAAGAAACTTTGTGTTCCCAACAAGCTAGGTGAAGGACGGCTTTCACACACACTTATGTCTCAGAACTGAGCAAGTCGAGAGACTTTCGTTCATCTAGCACCAAGGGAACGGGTTGCAGGAGACACTTTTTCTCGGCTTTCTCAGTCTGTTTCCTAGTGCCGGTTTGAAGTTCCTGTATTTTTCACTGTAAAACCGAGTTGGAGCTAGTACCTCCCCATATATATGTATGGAATGGAGTTTGCAACTGAAAAGAAACTTTGTGTTCCCAACAAGCTAGGTGAAGTACGGCTTTCACACACACTTATCTCTCAGAACTGAGCAAGTGGAGAGACGTTCGTTCATCTAGCACCAAGGGAACGGGTTGCAGGAGACACTTTTTCTCTGCTTTCTCAGTCTGTTTCCTAGTGCCTGTTTGAAGTTCCTGCAGTTTTCACTGTAAAACCGAGTTGGAACTAGTACCTCCCCATATATATGCATGGAATGGGGTTTGCAACTAAAAATAAACTTTGTGTTCCCAACAAGCTAGGTGAAGGGCGGCTTTCACACACACTTTTCTCTCAGAACTGAGCAAGTGGAGAGACGTTCGTTCATCTAGCACCAAGGGAACGGGTTGCAGGAGACACTTTTTCTCTGCTTTCTCATTCTGTTTCCTAGTGCCGGTTTGAAGTTCCTGCAGTTTTCACTGTAAAACCGAGTTGGAGCCAATACCTCCCCATATATATGTATGGAATGGAGTTTGCAACTGAAAAGAAACTTTGTGTTCCCAACAAGCTAGGTGAAGGACGGCTTTCACACACACTTATCTCTCAGAACTGAGCAAGTGGAGAGACGTTCCTTCATCTAGCACCAAGGGAACGGGTTGCAGGAGACACTTTTTCTCTGCTTTCTCAGTCTGTTTCCTAGTGCCGGTTTGAAGTTCCTGCAGTTTTCACTGTAAAACCGTGTTGGAGCTAGTACCTCCCCATATATATGTATGGAATCGAGTTTGCAACTGAAAAGAAACTTTGTGTTCCCAACAAGCTAGGTGAAGGACGGCTTTCACACACACTTATCTCTCAGAACTGAGCAAGTGGAGAGACGTTCGTTCATCTAGCACCAAGGGAACGGGTTGCAGGAGATACTTTTTCTCTTCTTTCTCAGTCTGTTTCCTAGTGCCGGTTTGAACTTCCTGCAGTTTTCACTGTAAAACCGAGTTGGAACTAGTACCTCCCCATATATATGCGTGGAATGGAGTTTGTAACTGAAAAGAAACTTTGTGTTCCCAACAAGCTAGGTGAAGGACGGCTTTCACACACACTTATCTCTCAGAACTGAGCAAGTTGAGAGACGTTCGTTCATCTAGCACCAAGGGAACAGGTTGCAGGAGACAGTTTTTCTCTGCTTTCTCAGTCTGTTTCCTAGTGCCGGTTTGAAGTTCCTGCAGTTTTCACTTTAAAACCGAGTTGGAACTAGTACCTCCCCATATATATGCATGGAATGGAGTTTGCACCTGAAAAGAAACTTTGTGTTCCCAACAAGCTAGGTGAAGGACGGCTTTCACACACACTTATGTCTCAGAACTGAGCAAGTCGAGAGACTTTTGTTCATCTAGCACCAAGGGAACGGGTTGCAGGAGACACTTTTTCTCTGCTTTCTCAGTCTGTTTCCTAGTGCCGGTTTGAAGTTCCTGTATTTTTCACTGTAAAACCGAGTTGGAGCTAGTACCTCCCCATATATATGTATGGAATGGAGTTTGCAACTGAAAAGAAACTTTGTGTTCCCAACAAGCTAGGTGAAGTACGGCTTTCACACACACTTATCTCTCAGAACTGAGCAAGTGGAGAGACGTTCGTTCATCTAGCACCAAGGGAACGGGTTGCAGGAGACACTTTTTCTCTGCTTTCTCAGTCTGTTTCCTAGTGCCTGTTTGAAGTTCCTGCAGTTTTCACTGTAAAACCGAGTTGGAACTAGTACCTCCCCATATATATGCATGGAATGGGGTTTGCAACTAAAAATAAACTTTGTGTTCCCAACAAGCTAGGTGAAGGGCGGCTTTCACACACACTTTTCTCTCAGAACTGAGCAAGTGGAGAAACGTTCGTTCATCTAGCACCAAGGGAACGGGTTGCAGGAGAGACTTTTTCTCTGCTTTCTCAGTCTGTTTCCTAGTGCCGGTTTGAAGTTCCTGCAGTTTTCAGTGTAAAACCGAGTTGGAGTTAGTACCTCCCCATATATATGTATGGAATCGAGTTTGCAACTGAAAAGAAACTTTGTGTTCCCAACAAGCTAGGTGAAGGGCGGCTTTCACACACACTTATCTCTCAGAACTGAGCAAGTGGAGAGACGTTCGTTCATCTAGCACCAAGGGAACGGGTTGCAGGAGACACTTTTTCTCTGCTTTCTCAGTCTGTTTCCTAGTGCCGGTTTGAAGTTCCTGCAGTTTTCACTGTAAAACCGAGTTGGAGCTAGTACCTCCCCATATATATGTATGGAATCGAGTTTGCAACTGAAAACAAACTTTGTGTTCCCAACAAGCTAGGTGAAGGACGGCTTTCACACACACTTATCTCTCAGAACTGAGCAAGTGGAGAGACGTTCGTTCATCTAGCACCAAGGGAACGGGTTGCAGGAGACAATTTTTCTCTGCTTTCTCAGTCTGTTTCCTAGTGCCGGTTTGAAGTTCCTGCAGTTTTCACTGTAAAACCGAGTTGGAGCCAATACCTCCCCATATATATGTATGGAATGGAGTTTGCAACTGAAAAGAAACTTTGTGTTCCCAACAAGCTAGGTGAAGGACGGCTTTCACACACACTTATCTCTCAGAACTGAGCAAGTGGAGAGACGTTCGTTCATCTAGCACCAAGGGAACGGGTTGCAGGAGACACTTTTTCTCTGCTTTCTCAGTCTGTTTCCTAGTGCCGGTTTGAAGTTCCTGCAGTTTTCACTGTAAAACCGAGTTGGAGCTAGTACCTCCCCATATATATGTTTGGAATCGAGTTTGCAACTGAAAAGAAACTTTGTGTTCCCAACAAGCTAGGTGAAGGACGGCTTTCACACACACTTATCTCTCAGAACTTAGCAAGAGGAGAGACGTTCGTTCATCTAGCACCAAGGGAACGGGTTGCAGGAGATACTTTTTCTCTTCTTTCTCAGTCTGTTTCCTAGTGCCGGTTTGAAATTCCTGCAGTTTTCACTGTAAAACCGAGTTGGAACTAGTACCTCCCCATATATATGCGTGGAATGGAGTTTGTAACTGAAAAGAAACTTTGTGTTCCCAACAAGCTAGGTGAAGGACGGCTTTCACACACACTTATCTCTCAGAACTGAGCAAGTGGAGAGACGTTCGTTCATCTAGCACCAAGGGAACAGTTTGTAGGATACAGTTTTTCTCTGCTTTCTCAGTCTGTTTCCTAGTGCCGGTTTGAAGTTCCTGCAGTTTTCACTTTAAAACCGAGTTGGAACTAGTACCTCCCCATATATATGCATGGAATGGAGTTTGCACCTGAAAAGAAACTTTGTGTTCCCAACAAGCTAGGTGAAAGACGGCTTTCACACACACTTTTCTCTCAGAACTGAGCAAGTGGAGAGACGTTCGTTCATCTAGCACCATGGGAACAGGTTGCAGGAGACAATATTTCTCTGCTTTCTCAGTCTGTTTCCTAGTGCCGGTTTGAAGTTCCTGCAGTTTTCACTGTAAAAGCGAGTTTGAGCCAATACCTCCCCATATATGTGTATGGAATGGAATTTGCAACTGAAAAGAAACTTTGTGTTCCCAACAAGTTAGGTGAAGGACGGCTTTCACACACACTTATCTCTCAGAACTGAGCAAGTGGAGAGACGTTCGTTCATCTAGCACCAAGGGAACGGGTTGCAGGAGACACTTTTTCTCTGCTTTTTCAGTCTGTTTCCTAGTGCCGGTTTGAAGTTCCAGCAGTTTTCACTGTAAAACCGAGTTGGAGCTAGTACCTCCCCATATATATATATGGAATCGAGTTTGCAACTGAAAAGAAACTTTGTGTTCCCAACAAGCTAGGTGAAGGACGGCTTTCACACACACTTATCTCTCAGAACTGAGCAAGTGGAGAGGCGTTCGTTCATCTAGAACCAAGGGAACGGGTTGCAGGAGACAATTTTACTCTGCTTTCTCCGTCTGTTTCCTAGTGCCGGTTTGAAGTTCCTGCAGTTTTCACTGTAAAACCGAGTTGGAGCCAATTCCTCCCCATATATATGTATGGAATGGAGTTTGCAACTGAAAAGAAACTTTGTGTTCCCAACAAGCTAGGTGAAGGACGGCTTTCACACACACTTATCTCTCAGAACTGAGCAAGTGGAGAGACGTTCGTTCATCTAGCACCAAGGGACCGGGTTGCCGGAGACACTTTTTCTCTGCTTTCTCAGTCTGTTTCCTAGTGCCGGTTTGAAGTTCCTGCAGTTTTCACTGTAAAACCGTGTTGGAGCTAGTACCTCCCCATATATATGTATAGAATGGAGTTTGCAACTGAAAAGAAACTTTGTGTTCCCAACAAGCTAGGTGAAGGACGGCTTTCACACACACTTATCTCTCAGAACTTAGGAACTGGAGAACGTTCGTTCATGTAGCACCAAGGGATCGGGTTGCAGGAGACACTATTTCTTTGCTTTCTCCGTCTGTTCCTAGTGCCGCTTTGAAGTTCCTGCAGTTTACACTGTAAAACCGAGTTGGAGCTAGCTCCTCCCCATATATATGTATGGAATCGGGTTTGCAACTGAAAAGAAACTTTGTGTTCCCAACAAGCTAGGTGAAGGACGGCTTTCACACACACTTATTTCTCAGAACTGAGCAAGTGGAGAGGCGTTCGTTCATCTAGCACCAAGGGAACTGGTTGCAGGAGACACTTTTTCTCTGCTTTCTCAGTCTGTTCCTAGTGCCGGTTTAAAGTTCCTGCAGTTTTAACTGTAAAACCGAGTTGGAGCTAGTACCTCCCCATGTATATGTATGGAATGGAGTTTGCAACTGAAAAGAAACTTTGCGTTCCCAACAAGCTACGTGAAGGACGGCTTTCACACACACTTTTCTCTCAGAACTGAGCAAGTGGAGAGACGTTCGTTCATCTAGCACCAAGGGAACGGGTTGCAGGAGACACTTTTTCTCTGCTTTCTCAGTCTGTTTCGTACTGCCGGTTTGAAGTTCCTGCAGTTTTCACTGTAAAAGCGAGTTGGAGCCATTACCTCCCCATATATATGTATAGAATGGAGTTTGCAACTGAAAAGAAACTTTGTGTTCCCAACAAGCTATATGAAGGACGGCTTTCACACACACTTATCTCTCAGAACTGAGCAAGTGGAGAGACGTTCGTTCATCTAGCACCAAGGGAACGGGTTGCAGGAGACACTTTTTCTCTGCTTTCTCAGTCTGTTTCCTAGTGCCGGTTTGAAGTTCCTGCAGTTTTCACTGTAAAACCGAGTTGGAGCCAATACCTCCCCATATATATGTATGGAATGGAGTTTGCTACTGAAAAGAAACTTTGTGTTCCCAACAAGCTAGGTGAAGGACGGCTTTCACACACACTTATCTCTCAGAACTGAGCAAGTGGAGAGACGTTCCTTCATCTAGCACCAAGGGAACGGGTTGCAGGGGACACTTTTTCTCTGCTTTCTCAGTCTGTTTCCTAGTGCCGGTTTGAAGTTCCTGCAGTTTTCACTGTTAAACAGTGTTGGAGCTAGTACCTCCCCATATATATGTATGGAATCGTGTTTGCTACTGAAAAGAAACTTTGTGTTCCCAACAAGCTAGGTGAAGTACGGCTTTCACACACACTTATCTCTCAGAACTGAGCAAGTGGAGAGACGTTCGTTCATCTAGCACCAAGGGAACGGGCTGCAGGAGACACTTTTTCTCTGCTTTCTCAGTCTGTTTCCTAGTGCCTCTTTGAAGTTCCTGCAGTTTTCACTGTAAAACCGAGTTGGAACTAGTACCTCCCCATATGTATGCATGGAATGGGGTTTGCAACTGAAAATAAACTTTGTGTTCCCAACAAGCTAGGTGAAGGACGGCTTTCACACACACTTATCTCTCAGAACTGAGCAAGTGGAGAGACGTTCGTTCATCTAGCACCAAGGGAACGGGTTCCAGGAGACACTTTTTCTTAGCTTTCTCAGTCTGTTCCTAGTGCCGGTTTGAAGTTCCTGCAGTTTTCACTGTAAAACCGATTTGGAGCTAGTACCTCCCCATATATATGTATGGAATCGAGTTTGCAACTGAAAAGAAACTTTGTGTTCCCAACAAGCTAGGTGAAGGACGGCTTTCACACACACTTTTCTCTCAGAACTGAGCAAGTGGAGAGACGTTCGTTCATCTAGCACCAAGGGAACGGGTTGCAGGAGACACATTTTCTCTGCTTTCTCAGTCTGTTTCCTAGTGCCTGTTTGAAGTTCCTGCAGTTTTCACTGTAAAAGCGAGTTGGAGCCAATACCGCCGCATATATATGTATGGAATGGAATTTGCAACTGAAAAGAAACTTTGTGTTCCCAACAAGCTAGGTGAAGGACGGCTTTCCCACACACTTATCTCTCAGAACTGAGCAAGTGGAGAGACTTTCGTTCATCTAGCACCAAGGGAACATGTTGCAGGAGACACTTTTTCTCTGCTTTCTCAGTCTGTTTCCTAGTGCCAGTTTGAAGTTCCTGCAGTTTTCACTGTAAAACCGAGTTGGAACTAGTACCTCCCCATATATATGTATGGAATGGAGTTTGCAACTGAAAAGAAACTTTGTGTTGCCAACAAGCTAGGTGAAGGACGGCTTTCACACACACTTATCTCTTAGAACTGAGCAAGTGGAGAGACGTTCGTTCATCTAGCACCAAGGGAATGGGTTGCAGGAGACAATTATTCTCTGCTTCTCAGTCTGTTTCCTAGTGCCGGTTTGAAGTTCTTGCAGTTTTCACTGTAAAACAGAGTAGGAGCTAGTACCTCTTCATATATATGTATGGAATGGAGTTTGCAACTGAAAAGAAACTTTGTGTTCCCAACAAGCTAAGTGAAGGACGGCTTTCACACACACTTATCTATCAGAACTGAGGAAGTGGAGAGACGTTCGTTCATCTAGCACCAAGGGATCGCGTTGCAGGAGACACTTTTTCTCTGCTTTCTCAGTCTGTTTCCTAGTGCCGGTTTGAAGTTCCTGCAGTTTTCACTGTAAAACCGAGTTGGAGCTAGTACCTCCCCATATATATGTATGGAATCGAGTTTGCAACTGAAAAGAAACTTTGTGTTCCCAACAAGCTAGGTGAAGTACGGCTTTCACACACACTTATCTCTCAGAACTGAGCAAGTGGAGAGACGTTCATTCATCTAGCACCAAGGGAACGGGTTGCAGGAGACACTTTTTCTCTGCTTTCTCAGTCTGTTTCCTAGTGCCGGTTTGAAGTTCCTGTATTTTTCACTGTAAAACCGAGTTGGAGCTAGTACCTCCCCATATATATGTATGGAATGGAGTTTGCAACTGAAAAGAAACTTTGTGTTCCCAACAAGCTAAGTGAAGGACGGCTTTCACACACACTTATCTATCAGAACTGAGGAAGTGGAGAGACGTTCGTTCATCTAGCACCAAGGGATCGCGTTGCAGGAGACACTTTTTCTCTGCTTTCTCAGTCTGTTTCCTAGTGCCGGTTTGAAGTTCCTGCAGTTTTCACTGTAAAACCGAGTTGGAGCTAGTACCTCCCCATATATATGTATGGAATCGAGTTTGCAACTGAAAAGAAACTTTGTGTTCCCAACAAGCTAGGTGAAGGACGGCTTTCACACACACTTATCTCTCAGAACTGAGCAAGTGGAGAGACGTTCGTTCATCTAGCACCAAGGGAACGGGTTGCAGGAGACACTTTTTCTCTGCTTTCTCAGTCTGTTTCCTAGTGCCGGTTTGAAGTTCCTGCAGTTTTCACTGTAAAACCGAGTTGGAGCCAATACCTCCCCATATATATGTATGGAATGGAGTTTGCAACTGAAAAGAAACTTTGTGTTCCCAACAAGCTAGGTGAAGGACGGCTTTCACACACACTTATCTCTCAGAACTGAGCAATTGGAGAGACTTTCGTTCATCTAGCACCAAGGGAACGGGTTGCAGGAGACACTTTTTCTCTGCTTTCTCAGTCTGTTTCCTAGTGCCTGTTTGAAGTTCCTGCAGTTTTCACTGTAAAACCGAGTTGGAGCCAATACCTCCCATATATATGTATGGAATTGAGTTTGCTACTGAAAAGAAACATTGTGTTCCCATCAAGCTAGGTGAAAGACGGCTTTCACACACACTTATCTCTCAGAACTGAGCTAGTGGAGAGACGTTCGTGCATCTAGCACCAAGGGAACGATTTGAAGGAGACACTTTTTCTTTGCTTTCTCAGTCTGTTCCTAGTGCCGGTTTGAAGTTCCTGCAGTTTACACTGTAAAACCGATTTGGAGCTAGTACCTCCCCATATATATGTATGGAATGGAGTTTGCAACTGAAAAGAAACTTTGTGTTCCCAACAAGCTAGGTGAAGGACGGCTTTCACACACACTTTTCTCTCAGAACTGAGCAAGTGGAGAGACGTTCGTTCATCTAGCAACAAGGGAACGGGTTGCAGGAGACACTTTTTCTCTGCTTTCTCAGTCTGTTTCCTAGTGCCGGTTTGAAGTTCCTGCAGTTTTCACTGTAAAACCGAGTTGGAGCCAATACCTCCCCATATATATGTATGGAATCGAGTTTGCAACTGAAAAGAAACTTTGTGTTCCCAACAAGCCAAGTGAAGGACGGCTTTCACACACACTTATCTCTCAGAACTGAGCAAGTGGAGAGACGTTCGTTCATCTAGCACCAAGGGAACGGGTTGCAGGAGACACTTTTTCTCTGCTTTCTCAGTCTGTTTCCTAGTGCCTGTTTGAAGTTCCTGCAGTTTTCACTGTAAAACCGAGTTGGAGCCAATACCTCCCCATATATATGTATGGAATTGAGTTTGCTACTGAAAAGAAACTTTGTGTTCCCATCAAGCTAGGTGAAAGACGGCTTTCACACACACTTATCTCTCAGAACTGAGCTAGTGGAGAGACGTTCGTGCATCTAGCACCAAGGGAACGGTTTGCAGGAGACACTTTTTCTTTGCTTTCTCAGTCTGTTTCTAGTGCCGGTTTGAAGTTCCTGCAGTTTACACTGTAAAACCGATTTGGAGCTAGTACCTCCCCATATATATGTATGGAATGGAGTTTGCAACTGAAAAGAAACTTTGTGTTCCCAACAAGCTAGGTGAAGGACGGCTTTCACACACACTTTTCTCTCAGAACTGAGCAAGTGGAGAGACGTTCGTTCATCTAGCAACAAGGGAACGGGTTGCAGGAGACACTTTTTCTCTGCTTTCTCAGTCTGTTTCCTAGTGCCGGTTTGAAGTTCCTGCAGTTTTCACTGTAAAACCGAGTTGGAGCCAATACCTCCCCATATATATGTATGGAATGGAGTTTGCAACTGAAAAGAAACTTTGTGTTCCCAACAAGCCAAGTGAAGGATGGCTTTCACACACACTTATCTCTCAGAACTGAGCAAGTGGAGAGACGTTCGTTCATCTAGCACCAAGGGAACGGGGTGCAGGAGACACATTTTCTCTGCTTTCTCAGTCTGTTCCTAGTGCCGGTTTGAAATTCCTGCACTTTACACTGTAAAACCGAGTTGGAGCTTGTACCTCCCCATATATATGTATGGAATCGAGTTTGCAACTGAAAAGAAACTTTGTGTTCCCAACAAGCTAGGTGAAGGACGGCTTTCACACACACTTATCTCTCAGAACTGAGCAAGTGGAGAGACGTTCGTTCATCTAGCATCAAGGGAACGGGTTGCAGGAGACACTTTTTCTCTGCTTTCTCAGTCTGTTTCCTAGTGCCGGTTTGAAGTTCCTGCAGTTTTCACTGTAAAACCGAGTTGGAGCTAGTACCTCCCCATATATATGTATGGAATGGAGTTTGCAACTGAAAAGAAACTTTGTGTTCCCAACAAGCTAGGTGAAGGACTGCTTTCACACACACTTATCTCTCAGAACTGAGCAAGTGGAGAGACGTTCGTTCATCTAGCACCAAGGGAACGGGGTGCAGGAGACACTTTTTCTCTGCTTTCTCAGTCTGTTTCCTAGTGCCGGTTTGAAGTTCCTGCAGTTTTCACTGTAAAACCGATTTGGAGCTAGTACCTCCCCATATATATGTATGGAATCGAGTTTGCAACTGAAAAGAAACTTTGTGTTCCCAACAAGCTAGGTGAAGGACGGCTTTCACACACACTTATCTCTCAGAACTGAGCAAGTGGAGAGACGTTTGTTCATCTAGCACCAAGGGAACGGGTTGCAGGAGACACTTTTTCTCTGCTTTCTCAGTCTGTTTCCTAGTGCCGGTTTGAAGTTCCTGCAGTTTTCACTGTAAAACCGAGTTGGAGCCAATACCTCCCCATATATATGTATGGAATGGAGTTTGCTACTGAAAAGAAACTTTGTGTTCCCAACAAGCTAGGTGAAGGACGGCTTTCACACACACTTATCTCTCAGAACTGAGCAAGTGGAGAGACGTTCCTTCATCTAGCAACAAGGGAACGGGTTGCAGGAGACACTTTTTCTCTGCTTTCTCAGTCGGTTTCCTAGTGCCGGTTTGAAGTTCCTGCAGTTTTCACTGTTAAACAGTGTTGGAGCTAGTACCTCCCCATATATAAGTATGGAATCGTGTTAGCTACTGAAAAGAAACTTTGTGTTCCCAACAAGCTAAGTAAAGGACGGCTTTCACACATAATTATCTCTCAGAACTGAGCAAGTCGAGAGACTTTCGTTCATCTAGCACCAAGGGAACGGGTTGCAGGAGACACTTTTTCTCTGCTTTCTCAGTCTGTTTCCTAGTGCCGGTTTGAAGTTCCTGTATTTTTCACTGTAAAACCGAGTTGGAGCTAGTACCTCCCCATATATATGTATGGAATGGAGTTTGCAACTGAAAAGAAACTTTGTGTTCCCAACAAGCTAGGTGAAGTACGGCTTTCACACACACTTATCTCTCAGAACTGAGCAAGTGGAGAGACGTTCGTTCATCTAGCACCAAGGGAACGGGTTGCAGGAGACACTTTTTCTCTGCTTTCTCAGTCTGTTTCCTAGTGCCTGTTTGAAGTTCCTGCAGTTTTCACTGTAAAACCGAGTTGGAGCCAATACCTCCCCATATATATGTATGGAATGGAGTTTGCTACTGAAAAGAAACTTTGTGTTCCCATCAAGCTAGGTGAAAGACGGCTTTCACACACACTTATCTCTCAGAACTGAGCTAGTGGAGAGACGTTCGTGCATCTAGCACCAAGGGAACGGTTTGCAGGAGACACTATTTCTCTGCATTCTCAGTCTGTTTCCTAGTGCCGGTTTGAAGTTCCTGCAGTTTTCACTGTAAAACCGAGTTGGAGCTAGTACCTCCCCATATATATGTATGGAATCGAGTTTGTAACTGAAAAGAAACTTTGTGTTCCCAACAAGCTAGGTGAAGGACGGCTTTCACACACACTTATCTCTCAGAACTGAGCAAGTGGAGAGACGTTCGTTCATCTAGCACCAAGGGAACGGGTTGCAGGAGACACTTTTTCTCTGCTTTCTCAGTCTGTTTCCTAGTGCCGGTTTGAAGTTCCTGCAGTTTTCACTGTAAAACCGAGTTGGAGCCAATACCTCCCCATATATATGTATGGAATGGAGTTTGCTACTGAAAAGAAACTTTGTGTTCCCAACAAGCTAGGTGAAGGACGGCTTTCACACACACTTATCTCTCAGAACTAAGCAAGTGGAGAGACGTTCCTTCATCTAGCACCAAGGGAACGGGTTGCAGGAGACACTTTTTCTCTGCTTTCTCAGTCTGTTTCCTAGTGCCGGTTTGAAGTTCCTGCAGTTTTCACTGTTAAACAGTGTTGGAGCTAGTACCTCCCCATATATATGTATGGAATCGTGTTTGCTACTGAAAAGAAACTTTGTGTTCCCAACAAGCTAAGTAAAGGACGGCTTTCACACACACTTATCTCTCAGAACTGAGCAAGTCGATAGACTTTCGTTCATTTAGCACCAAGGGAACGGGTTGCAGGAGACACTTTTTCTCTGCTTTCTCAGTCTGTTTCCTAGTGCCGGTTTGAAGTTCCTGTATTTTTCACTGTAAAACCGAGTTGGAGCTAGTACCTCCCCATATATATGTATGGAATGGAGTTTGCAACTTAAAAGAAACTTTGTGTTCCCAACAAGCTTGGTGAAGTACGGCTTTCACACACACTTATCTCTCAGAACTGAGCAAGTGGAGAGACGTTCGTTCATCTAGCACCAAGGGAACGGGTTGCAGGAGACACTTTTTCTCTGCTTTCTCAGTCTGTTTCCTAGTGCCTGTTTGAAGTTCCTGCAGTTTTCACTGTAAAACCGAGTTGGAACTAGTACCTCCCCATATGTATGCATGGAATGGGGTTTGCAACTGAAAATAAACTTTGTGTTCCCAACAAGCTAGGTGAAGGACGGCTTTCACACACACTTATCTCTCAGAACTGAGCAAGTGGAGAGACGTTCGTTCATCTAGCACCAAGGGAACGGGTTGCAGGAGACACTTTTTCTCTGCTTTCTCAGTCTGTTTCCTAGTGCCGGTTTGAAGTTCCTGCAGTTTTCACTGTAAAAGCGAGTTGGAGTTAGTACCTCCCCATATATATGTATGGAATGGAGTTTGCAACTGAAAAGAAACTTTGTGTTCCCAACAAGCTAGGTGAAGGACGGCTTTCACACACACTTATCTCTCAGAAATGAGCAAGTGGAGAGACGTTCGTTCATCTAGCACCAAGGGAACGGGTTGCAGGAGACACTATTTCTCTGCTTTCTCAGTCTGTTTCCTAGTGCCGGTTTGAAGTTCCTGCAGTTTTCACAGTAAAACCGAGTTGGAGCTAGTACCTCCCCATATATATGTATGGAATCGAGTTTGCAACTGAAAAGAAACTTTGTGTTCCCAACAGGCTAGGTGAAGGACGGCTTTCACACACACTTATCTCTCAGAACTGAGCAAGTGGAGAGACGTTCGTTCATCTAGCACCGAGGGAACGGGTTGCAGGAAACACTTTTTCTCTGCTTTCTCAGTCTGTTTCCTAGTGCCGGTTTGAAGTTCCTTCAGTTTTCACTGTAAAACCGAGTTGGAGCCAATACCTCCCCATATATATGTATGGAATGGAGTTTGCTACTGAAAAGAAACTTTGTGTTCCCAACAAGCTAGGTGAAGGACGGCTTTCACACACACTTTTCTCTCAGAACTGAGCAAGTGGAGAGACGTTCGTTCATCTAGCAACAAGGGAACGGGTTGCAGGAGACACTTTTTCTCTGCTTTCTCAGTCTGTTTCCTAGTGCCGGTTTGAAGTTCCTGCAGTTTTCACTGTAAAACCGAGTTGGAGCCAATACCTCCCCATATATATGTATGGAATGGAGTTTGCAACTGAAAAGAAACTTTGTGTTCCCAACAAGCCAAGTGAAGGACGGCTTTCACACACACTTATCTCTCAGAACTGAGCAAGTGGAGAGACGTTCGTTCATCTAGCACCAAGGGAACGGGGTGCAGGAGACACATTTTCTCTGCTTTCTCAGTCTGTTCCTAGTGCCGGTTTGAAATTCCTGCACTTTACACTGTAAAACCGAGTTGGAGCTAGTACCTCCCCATATATATGTATGGAATCGAGTTTGCAACTGAAAAGAAACTTTGTGTTCCCAACAAGCTAGGTGAAGGACGGCTTTCACACACACTTATCTCTCAGAACTGAGCAAGTGGAGAGACGTTCGTTCATCTAGCATCAAGGGAACGGGTTGCAGGAGACACTTTTTCTCTGCTTTCTCAGTCTGTTTCCTAGTGCCGGTTTGAAGTTCCTGCAGTTTTCACTGTAAAACCGAGTTGGAGCTAGTACCTCCCCATATATATGTATGGAATGGAGTTTGCAACTGAAAAGAAACTTTGTGTTCCCAACAAGCTAGGTGAAGGACTGCTTTCACACACACTTATCTCTCAGAACTGAGCAAGTGGAGAGACGTTCGTTCATCTAGCACCAAGGGAACGGGGTGCAGGAGACACATTTTCTCTGCTTTCTCAGTCTGTTCCTAGTGCCGGTTTGAAATTCCTGCACTTTACACTGTAAAACCGAGTTGGAGCTAGTACCTCCCCATATATATGTATGGAATCGAGTTTGCAACTGAAAAGAAACTTTGTGTTCCCAACAAGCTAGGTGAAGGACGGCTTTCACACACACTTATCTCTCAGAACTGAGCAAGTGGAGAGACGTTCGTTCATCTAGCATCAAGGGAACGGGTTGCAGGAGACACTTTTTCTCTGCTTTCTCAGTCTGTTTCCTAGTGCCGGTTTGAAGTTCCTGCAGTTTTCACTGTAAAACCGAGTTGGAGCTAGTACCTCCCCATATATATGTATGGAATGGAGTTTGCAACTGAAAAGAAACTTTGTGTTCCCAACAAGCTAGGTGAAGGACTGCTTTCACACACACTTATCTCTCAGAACTGAGCAAGTGGAGAGACGTTCGTTCATCTAGCACCAAGGGAACGGGGTGCAGGAGACACTTTTTCTCTGCTTTCTCAGTCTGTTTCCTAGTGCCGGTTTGAAGTTCCTGCAGTTTTCACTGTAAAACCGATTTGGAGCTAGTACCTCCCCATATATATGTATGGAATCGAGTTTGCAACTGAAAAGAAACTTTGTGTTCCCAACAAGCTAGGTGAAGGACGGCTTTCACACACACTTATCTCTCAGAACTGAGCAAGTGGAGAGACGTTTGTTCATCTAGCACCAAGGGAACGGGTTGCAGGAGACACTTTTTCTCTGCTTTCTCAGTCTGTTTCCTAGTGCCGGTTTGAAGTTCCTGCAGTTTTCACTGTAAAACCGAGTTGGAGCCAATACCTCCCCATATATATGTATGGAATGGAGTTTGCTACTGAAAAGAAACTTTGTGTTCCCAACAAGCTAGGTGAAGGACGGCTTTCACACACACTTTTCTCTCAGAACTGAGCAAGTGGAGAGACGTTCGTTCATCTAGCAACAAGGGAACGGGTTGCAGGAGACACTTTTTCTCTGCTTTCTCAGTCTGTTTCCTAGTGCCGGTTTGAAGTTCCTGCAGTTTTCACTGTAAAACCGAGTTGGAGCCAATACCTCCCCATATATATGTATGGAATGGAGTTTGCAACTGAAAAGAAACTTTGTGTTCCCAACAAGCCAAGTGAAGGACGGCTTTCACACACACTTATCTCTCAGAACTGAGCAAGTGGAGAGACGTTCGTTCATCTAGCACCAAGGGAACGGGGTGCAGGAGACACATTTTCTCTGCTTTCTCAGTCTGTTCCTAGTGCCGGTTTGAAATTCCTGCACTTTACACTGTAAAACCGAGTTGGAGCTAGTACCTCCCCATATATATGTATGGAATCGAGTTTGCAACTGAAAAGAAACTTTGTGTTCCCAACAAGCTAGGTGAAGGACGGCTTTCACACACACTTATCTCTCAGAACTGAGCAAGTGGAGAGACGTTCGTTCATCTAGCATCAAGGGAACGGGTTGCAGGAGACACTTTTTCTCTGCTTTCTCAGTCTGTTTCCTAGTGCCGGTTTGAAGTTCCTGCAGTTTTCACTGTAAAACCGAGTTGGAGCTAGTACCTCCCCATATATATGTATGGAATGGAGTTTGCAACTGAAAAGAAACTTTGTGTTCCCAACAAGCTAGGTGAAGGACTGCTTTCACACACACTTATCTCTCAGAACTGAGCAAGTGGAGAGACGTTCGTTCATCTAGCACCAAGGGAACGGGGTGCAGGAGACACATTTTCTCTGCTTTCTCAGTCTGTTCCTAGTGCCGGTTTGAAATTCCTGCACTTTACACTGTAAAACCGAGTTGGAGCTAGTACCTCCCCATATATATGTATGGAATCGAGTTTGCAACTGAAAAGAAACTTTGTGTTCCCAACAAGCTAGGTGAAGGACGGCTTTCACACACACTTATCTCTCAGAACTGAGCAAGTGGAGAGACGTTCGTTCATCTAGCATCAAGGGAACGGGTTGCAGGAGACACTTTTTCTCTGCTTTCTCAGTCTGTTTCCTAGTGCCGGTTTGAAGTTCCTGCAGTTTTCACTGTAAAACCGAGTTGGAGCTAGTACCTCCCCATATATATGTATGGAATGGAGTTTGCAACTGAAAAGAAACTTTGTGTTCCCAACAAGCTAGGTGAAGGACTGCTTTCACACACACTTATCTCTCAGAACTGAGCAAGTGGAGAGACGTTCGTTCATCTAGCACCAAGGGAACGGGGTGCAGGAGACACTTTTTCTCTGCTTTCTCAGTCTGTTTCCTAGTGCCGGTTTGAAGTTCCTGCAGTTTTCACTGTAAAACCGATTTGGAGCTAGTACCTCCCCATATATATGTATGGAATCGAGTTTGCAACTGAAAAGAAACTTTGTGTTCCCAACAAGCTAGGTGAAGGACGGCTTTCACACACACTTATCTCTCAGAACTGAGCAAGTGGAGAGACGTTTGTTCATCTAGCACCAAGGGAACGGGTTGCAGGAGACACTTTTTCTCTGCTTTCTCAGTCTGTTTCCTAGTGCCGGTTTGAAGTTCCTGCAGTTTTCACTGTAAAACCGAGTTGGAGCCAATACCTCCCCATATATATGTATGGAATGGAGTTTGCTACTGAAAAGAAACTTTGTGTTCCCAACAAGCTAGGTGAAGGACGGCTTTCACACACACTTATCTCTCAGAACTGAGCAAGTGGAGAGACGTTCCTTCATCTAGCAACAAGGGAACGGGTTGCAGGAGACACTTTTTCTCTGCTTTCTCAGTCTGTTTCCTAGTGCCGGTTTGAAGTTCCTGCAGTTTTCACTGTTAAACAGTGTTGGAGCTAGTACCTCCCCATATATAAGTATGGAATCGTGTTAGCTACTGAAAAGAAACTTTGTGTTCCCAACAAGCTAAGTAAAGGACGGCTTTCACACATAATTATCTCTCAGAACTGAGCAAGTCGAGAGACTTTCGTTCATCTAGCACCAAGGGAACGGGTTGCAGGAGACACTTTTTCTCTGCTTTCTCAGTCTGTTTCCTAGTGCCGGTTTGAAGTTCCTGCAGTTTTCACTGTAAAACCGAGTTGGAGCCAATACCTCCCCATATATATGTATGGAATGGAGTTTGCTACTGAAAAGAAACTTTGTGTTCCCATCAAGCTAGGTGAAAGACGGCTTTCACACACACTTATCTCTCAGAACTGAGCTAGTGGAGAGACGTTCGTGCATCTAGCACCAAGGGAACGGTTTGCAGGAGACACTATTTCTCTGCATTCTCAGTCTGTTTCCTAGTGCCGGTTTGAAGTTCCTGCAGTTTTCACTGTAAAACCGAGTTGGAGCTAGTACCTCCCCATATATATGTATGGAATCGAGTTTGCAACTGAAAAGAAACTTTGTGTTCCCAACAAGCTAGGTGAAGGCCGGCTTTCACACACACTTATCTCTCAGAACTGAGCAAGTGGAGAGACGTTCGTTCATCTAGCACCAAGGGAACGGGTTGCAGGAGACACTTTTTCTCTGCTTTCTCAGTCTGTTTCCTAGTGCCGGTTTGAAGTTCCTGCAGTTTTCACTGTAAAACCGAGTTGGAGCCAATACCTCCCCATATATATGTATGGAATGGAGTTTGCTACTGAAAAGAAACTTTGTGTTCCCAACAAGCTAGGTGAAGGACGGCTTTCACACACACTTATCTCTCAGAACTAAGCAAGTGGAGAGACGTTCCTTCATCTAGCACCAAGGGAACGGGTTGCAGGAGACACTTTTTCTCTGCTTTCTCAGTCTGTTTCCTAGTGCCGGTTTGAAGTTCCTGCAGTTTTCACTGTTAAACAGTGTTGGAGCTAGTACCTCCCCATATATATGTATGGAATCGTGTTTGCTACTGAAAAGAAACTTTGTGTTCCCAACAAGCTAAGTAAAGGACGGCTTTCACACACACTTATCTCTCAGAACTGAGCAAGTCGATAGACTTTCGTTCATTTAGCACCAAGGGAACGGGTTGCAGGAGACACTTTTTCTCTGCTTTCTCAGTCTGTTTCCTAGTGCCGGTTTGAAGTTCCTGTATTTTTCACTGTAAAACCGAGTTGGAGCTAGTACCTCCCCATATATATGTATGGAATGGAGTTTGCAACTGAAAAGAAACTTTGTGTTCCCAACAAGCTTGGTGAAGTACGGCTTTCACACACACTTATCTCTCAGAACTGAGCAAGTGGAGAGACGTTCGTTCATCTAGCACCAAGGGAACGGGTTGCAGGAGACACTTTTTCTCTGCTTTCTCAGTCTGTTTCCTAGTGCCTGTTTGAAGTTCCTGCAGTTTTCACTGTAAAACCGAGTTGGAACTAGTACCTCCCCATATGTATGCATGGAATGGGGTTTGCAACTGAAAGTAAACTTTGTGTTCCCAACAAGCTAGGTGAAGGACGGCTTTCACACACACTTATCTCTCAGAACTGAGCAAGTGGAGAGACGTTCGTTCATCTAGCACCAAGGGAACGGGTTGCAGGAGACACTTTTTCTCTGCTTTCTCAGTCTGTTTCCTAGTGCCGGTTTGAAGTTCCTGCAGTTTTCACTGTAAAAGCGAGTTGGAGTTAGTACCTCCCCATATATATGTATGGAATGGAGTTTGCAACTGAAAAGAAACTTTGTGTTCCCAACAAGCTAGGTGAAGGACGGCTTTCACACACACTTATCTCTCAGAAATGAGCAAGTGGAGAGACGTTCGTTCATCTAGCACCAAGGGAACGGGTTGCAGGAGACACTATTTCTCTGCTTTCTCAGTCTGTTTCCTAGTGCCGGTTTGAAGTTCCTGCAGTTTTCACAGTAAAACCGAGTTGGAGCTAGTACCTCCCCATATATATGTATGGAATCGAGTTTGCAACTGAAAAGAAACTTTGTGTTCCCAACAGGCTAGGTGAAGGACGGCTTTCACACACACTTATCTCTCAGAACTGAGCAAGTGGAGAGACGTTCGTTCATCTAGCACCGAGGGAACGGGTTGCAGGAAACACTTTTTCTCTGCTTTCTCAGTCTGTTTCCTAGTGCCGGTTTGAAGTTCCTTCAGTTTTCACTGTAAAACCGAGTTGGAGCCAATACCTCCCCATATATATGTATGGAATGGAGTTTGCTACTGAAAAGAAACTTTGTGTTCCCAACAAGCTAGGTGAAGGACGGCTTTCACACACACTTATCTCTCAGAACTGAGCAAGTGGAGAGACGTTCCTTCATCTAGCACCAAGGGAACGGGTTGCAGGAGACACTTTTTCTCTGCTTTCTCAGTCTGTTTCCTAGTGCCTGTTTGAAGTTCCTGCAGTTTTCACTGTAAAACCGAGTTGGAACTAGTACCTCCCCATATGTATGCATGGAATGGGGTTTGCAACTGAAAATAAACTTTGTGTTCCCAACAAGCTAGGTGAAGGACGGCTTTCACACACACTTATCTCTCAGAACTGAGCAAGTGGAGAGACGTTCCTTCATCTAGCACCAAGGGAACGGGTTGCAGGAGACACTTTTTCTTTGCTTTCTCAGTCTGTTCCTAGTGCCGGTTTGAAGTTCCTGCAGTTTACACTGTAAAACCGATTTGGAGCTAGTACCTCCCCATATATATGTATGGAATCGAGTTTGCAACTGAAAAGACACTTTGTGTTCCCAACAAGCTAGGTGAAGGACGGCTTTCACACACACTTTTCTCTCAGAACTGAGCAAGTGGAGAGACGTTCGTTCATCTAGCACCAAGGGAACGGGTTGCAGGAGACACTTTTTCTCTGCTTTCTCAGTCTGTTTCCTAGTGCCGGTTTGAAGTTCCTGCAGTTTTCACTGTAAAACAGAGTTGGAGTTAGTACCTCCCCTTATATATTTATGGAATCGAGTTTGCAACTGAAAAGAAACTTTGTGTTCCCAACAAGCTAGGTGAAGGGCGGCTTTCACACACACTTATCTCTCAGAACTTAGCAAGTGGAGAGACGTTCGTTCATCTAGCACCAAGGGAACGGGTTGCAGGAGACACTTTTTCTCTGCTTTCTCAGTCTGTTTCCTAGTGCCGGTTTGAAGTTCCTGCAGTTTTCACTGTAAAAGCGAGTTGGAGCCAATACCCCCGCATATATATGTATGGAATGGAATTTGCAACTGAAAAGAAACTTTGTGTTCCCAACAAGCTAGGTGAAGGACGGCTTTCACACACACTTATCTCTCAGAACTGAGCAAGTGGAGAGACGTTCGTTCATCTAGCACCAACGGAACAGGTTGCAGGAGACACTTTTTCTCTGCTTTCTCAGTCTGTTTCCTAGTGCCGGTTTGAAGTTCCTGCAGTTTTCACTGTAAAACCGAGGTGGAACTAGTACCTCCCCATATATATGTATGGAATGGAGTTTGCAACTGAAAAGAAACTTTGTGTTGCCAACAAGCTAGGTGAAGGACGGCTTTCACACACACTTATCTCTTAGAACTGAGCAAGTGGAGAGACGTTCGTTCATCTAGCACCAAGGGAACGGGGTGCAGGAGAAACTTTTTCTCTGCTTTCTCATTCTGTTTCCTAGATCCCGTTTGAAGTTCCTGCAGTTTTCACTGTAAAACCGAGTTGGAGCTAGTACCTCCCCATATATATGTATGGAATCGAGTTTGCAACTGAAAAGAAACTTTGTGTTCCCAACAAGCTAGGTGAAGGACGGCTTTCAAACACACTTATCTCTCAGAACTGAGCAAGTGGAGAGACGTTTGTTCGTCTAGCACAAAGGGAACGGGTTGCAGGAGACACTTTTACTCTGGTTTCTCAGTCTGTATCCTAGTGCCGGTTTGAAGTTCCTGCAGTTTTCACAGTAAAACCGAGTTGGAGCTAGTACCTCCCCATATATATGTATGGAATCGAGTTTGCAACTGAAAAGAAACTTTGTGTTCCCAACAGGCTAGGTGAAGGACGGCTTTCACACACACTTATCTCTCAGAACTGAGCAAGTGGAGAGACGTTCGTTCATCTAGCACCGAGGGAACGGGTTGCAGGAAACACTTTTTCTCTGCTTTCTCAGTCTGTTTCCTAGTGCCGGTTTGAAGTTCCTTCAGTTTTCACTGTAAAACCGTGTTGGAGCCAATACCTCCCCATATATATGTATGGAATGGAGTTTGCTACTGAAAAGAAACTTTGTGTTCCCAACAAGCTAGGTGAAGGACGGCTTTCACACACACTTTTCTCTCAGAACTGAGCAAGTGGAGAGACGTTCGTTCATCTAGCAACAAGGGAACGGGTTGCAGGAGACACTTTTTCTCTGATTTCTCAGTCTGTTTCCTAGTGCCGGTTTGAAGTTCCTGCAGTTTTCACTGTAAAACCGAGTTGGAGCCAATACCTCCCCATATATATGTATGGAATGGAGTTTGCAACTGAAAAGAAACTTTGTGTTCCCAACAAGCCAAGTGAAGGACGGCTTTCACACACACTTATCTCTCAGAACTGAGCAAGTGGAGAGACGTTCGTTCATCTAGCACCAAGGGAACGGGGTGCAGGAGACACATTTTCTCTGCTTTCTCAGTCTGTTCCTAGTGCCGGTTTGAAATTCCTGCACTTTACACTGTAAAACCGAGTTGGAGCTAGTACCTCCCCATATATATGTATGGAATCGAGTTTGCAACTGAAAAGAAACTTTGTGTTCCCAACAAGCTAGGTGAAGGACGGCTTTCACACACACTTATCTCTCAGAACTGAGCAAGTGGAGAGACGTTCGTTCATCTAGCATCAAGGGAACGGGTTGCAGGAGACACTTTTTCTCTGCTTTCTCAGTCTGTTTCCTAGTGCCGGTTTGAAGTTCCTGCAGTTTTCACTGTAAAACCGAGTTGGAGCTAGTACCTCCCCATATATATGTATGGAATGGAGTTTGCAACTGAAAAGAAACTTTGTGTTCCCAACAAGCTAGGTGAAGGACTGCTTTCACACACACTTATCTCTCAGAACTGAGCAAGTGGAGAGACGTTCGTTCATCTAGCACCAAGGGAACGGGGTGCAGGAGACACTTTTTCTCTGCTTTCTCAGTCTGTTTCCTAGTGCCGGTTTGAAGTTCCTGCAGTTTTCACTGTAAAACCGATTTGGAGCTAGTACCTCCCCATATATATGTATGGAATCGAGTTTGCAACTGAAAAGAAACTTTGTGTTCCCAACAAGCTAGGTGAAGGACGGCTTTCACACACACTTATCTCTCAGAACTGAGCAAGTGGAGAGACGTTTGTTCATCTAGCACCAAGGGAACGGGTTGCAGGAGACACTTTTTCTCTGCTTTCTCAGTCTGTTTCCTAGTGCCGGTTTGAAGTTCCTGCAGTTTTCACTGTAAAACCGAGTTGGAGCCAATACCTCCCCATATATATGTATGGAATGGAGTTTGCTACTGAAAAGAAACTTTGTGTTCCCAACAAGCTAGGTGAAGGACGGCTTTCACACACACTTATCTCTCAGAACTGAGCAAGTGGAGAGACGTTCCTTCATCTAGCAACAAGGGAACGGGTTGCAGGAGACACTTTTTCTCTGCTTTCTCAGTCTGTTTCCTAGTGCCGGTTTGAAGTTCCTGCAGTTTTCACTGTTAAACAGTGTTGGAGCTAGTACCTCCCCATATATAAGTATGGAATCGTGTTAGCTACTGAAAAGAAACTTTGTGTTCCCAACAAGCTAAGTAAAGGACGGCTTTCACACATAATTATCTCTCAGAACTGAGCAAGTCGAGAGACTTTCGTTCATCTAGCACCAAGGGAACGGGTTGCAGGAGACACTTTTTCTCTGCTTTCTCAGTCTGTTTCCTAGTGCCGGTTTGAAGTTCCTGTATTTTTCACTGTAAAACCGAGTTGGAGCTAGTACCTCCCCATATATATGTATGGAATGGAGTTTGCAACTGAAAAGAAACTTTGTGTTCCCAACAAGCTAGGTGAAGTACGGCTTTCACACACACTTATCTCTCAGAACTGAGCAAGTGGAGAGACGTTCGTTCATCTAGCACCAAGGGAACGGGTTGCAGGAG
Source organism: Camelus bactrianus (assembly GCF_048773025.1). Classification (NCBI taxonomy): domain Eukaryota; kingdom Metazoa; phylum Chordata; class Mammalia; order Artiodactyla; family Camelidae; genus Camelus; species Camelus bactrianus. The sequence continues at coordinate 29,375,610 of NC_133567.1, forward strand.
ACACTTTTTCTCTGCTTTCTCAGTCTGTTTCCTAGTGCCTGTTTGAAGTTCCTGCAGTTTTCACTGTAAAACCGAGTTGGAGCCAATACCTCCCCATATATATGTATGGAATGGAGTTTGCTACTGAAAAGAAACTTTGTGTTCCCATCAAGCTAGGTGAAAGACGGCTTTCACACACACTTATCTCTCAGAACTGAGCTAGTGGAGAGACGTTCGTGCATCTAGCACCAAGGGAACGGTTTGCAGGAGACACTATTTCTCTGCATTCTCAGTCTGTTTCCTAGTGCCGGTTTGAAGTTCCTGCAGTTTTCACTGTAAAACCGAGTTGGAGCTAGTACCTCCCCATATATATGTATGGAATCGAGTTTGCAACTGAAAAGAAACTTTGTGTTCCCAACAAGCTAGGTGAAGGCCGGCTTTCACACACACTTATCTCTCAGAACTGAGCAAGTGGAGAGACGTTCGTTCATCTAGCACCAAGGGAACGGGTTGCAGGAGACACTTTTTCTCTGCTTTCTCAGTCTGTTTCCTAGTGCCGGTTTGAAGTTCCTGCAGTTTTCACTGTAAAACCGAGTTGGAGCCAATACCTCCCCATATATATGTATGGAATGGAGTTTGCTACTGAAAAGAAACTTTGTGTTCCCAACAAGCTAGGTGAAGGACGGCTTTCACACACACTTATCTCTCAGAACTAAGCAAGTGGAGAGACGTTCCTTCATCTAGCACCAAGGGATCGCGTTGCAGGAGACACTTTTTCTCTGCTTTCTCAGTCTGTTTCCTAGTGCCGGTTTGAAGTTCCTGCAGTTTTCACTGTTAAACAGTGTTGGAGCTAGTACCTCCCCATATATATGTATGGAATCGTGTTTGCTACTGAAAAGAAACTTTGTGTTCCCAACAAGCTAAGTAAAGGACGGCTTTCACACACACTTATCTCTCAGAACTGAGCAAGTCGATAGACTTTCGTTCATTTAGCACCAAGGGAACGGGTTGCAGGAGACACTTTTTCTCTGCTTTCTCAGTCTGTTTCCTAGTGCCGGTTTGAAGTTCCTGTATTTTTCACTGTAAAACCGAGTTGGAGCTAGTACCTCCCCATATATATGTATGGAATGGAGTTTGCAACTGAAAAGAAACTTTGTGTTCCCAACAAGCTTGGTGAAGTACGGCTTTCACACACACTTATCTCTCAGAACTGAGCAAGTGGAGAGACGTTCGTTCATCTAGCACCAAGGGAACGGGTTGCAGGAGACACTTTTTCTCTGCTTTCTCAGTCTGTTTCCTAGTGCCGGTTTGAAGTTCCTGCAGTTTTCACTGTAAAAGCGAGTTGGAGTTAGTACCTCCCCATATATATGTATGGAATGGAGTTTGCAACTGAAAAGAAACTTTGTGTTCCCAACAAGCTAGGTGAAGGACGGCTTTCACACACACTTATCTCTCAGAAATGAGCAAGTGGAGAGACGTTCGTTCATCTAGCACCAAGGGAACGGGTTGCAGGAGACACTATTTCTCTGCTTTCTCAGTCTGTTTCCTAGTGCCGGTTTGAAGTTCCTGCAGTTTTCACAGTAAAACCGAGTTGGAGCTAGTACCTCCCCATATATATGTATGGAATCGAGTTTGCAACTGAAAAGAAACTTTGTGTTCCCAACAGGCTAGGTGAAGGACGGCTTTCACACACACTTATCTCTCAGAACTGAGCAAGTGGAGAGACGTTCGTTCATCTAGCACCGAGGGAACGGGTTGCAGGAGACACTTTTTCTCTGCTTTCTCAGTCTGTTTCCTAGTGCCGGTTTGAAGTTCCTGCAGTTTTCACAGTAAAACCGAGTTGGAGCTAGTACCTCCCCATATATATGTATGGAATCGAGTTTGCAACTGAAAAGAAACTTTGTGTTCCCAACAGGCTAGGTGAAGGACGGCTTTCACACACACTTATCTCTCAGAACTGAGCAAGTGGAGAGACGTTCGTTCATCTAGCACCGAGGGAACGGGTTGCAGGAGACACTTTTTCTCTGCTTTCTCAGTCTGTTTCCTAGTGCCTGTTTGAAGTTCCTGCAGTTTTCACTGTAAAACCGAGTTGGAGCCAATACCTCCCCATATATATGTATGGAATGGAGTTTGCTACTGAAAAGAAACTTTGTGTTCCCATCAAGCTAGGTGAAAGACGGCTTTCACACACACTTATCTCTCAGAACTGAGCTAGTGGAGAGACGTTCGTGCATCTAGCACCAAGGGAACGGTTTGCAGGAGACACTATTTCTCTGCATTCTCAGTCTGTTTCCTAGTGCCGGTTTGAAGTTCCTGCAGTTTTCACTGTAAAACCGAGTTGGAGCTAGTACCTCCCCATATATATGTATGGAATCGAGTTTGCAACTGAAAAGAAACTTTGTGTTCCCAACAAGCTAGGTGAAGGCCGGCTTTCACACACACTTATCTCTCAGAACTGAGCAAGTGGAGAGACGTTCGTTCATCTAGCACCAAGGGAACGGGTTGCAGGAGACACTTTTTCTCTGCTTTCTCAGTCTGTTTCCTAGTGCCGGTTTGAAGTTCCTGCAGTTTTCACTGTAAAACCGAGTTGGAGCCAATACCTCCCCATATATATGTATGGAATGGAGTTTGCTACTGAAAAGAAACTTTGTGTTCCCAACAAGCTAGGTGAAGGACGGCTTTCACACACACTTATCTCTCAGAACTAAGCAAGTGGAGAGACGTTCCTTCATCTAGCACCAAGGGATCGCGTTGCAGGAGACACTTTTTCTCTGCTTTCTCAGTCTGTTTCCTAGTGCCGGTTTGAAGTTCCTGCAGTTTTCACTGTTAAACAGTGTTGGAGCTAGTACCTCCCCATATATATGTATGGAATCGTGTTTGCTACTGAAAAGAAACTTTGTGTTCCCAACAAGCTAAGTAAAGGACGGCTTTCACACACACTTATCTCTCAGAACTGAGCAAGTCGATAGACTTTCGTTCATTTAGCACCAAGGGAACGGGTTGCAGGAGACACTTTTTCTCTGCTTTCTCAGTCTGTTTCCTAGTGCCGGTTTGAAGTTCCTGTATTTTTCACTGTAAAACCGAGTTGGAGCTAGTACCTCCCCATATATATGTATGGAATGGAGTTTGCAACTGAAAAGAAACTTTGTGTTCCCAACAAGCTTGGTGAAGTACGGCTTTCACACACACTTATCTCTCAGAACTGAGCAAGTGGAGAGACGTTCGTTCATCTAGCACCAAGGGAACGGGTTGCAGGAGACACTTTTTCTCTGCTTTCTCAGTCTGTTTCCTAGTGCCTGTTTGAAGTTCCTGCAGTTTTCACTGTAAAACCGAGTTGGAACTAGTACCTCCCCATATGTATGCATGGAATGGGGTTTGCAACTGAAAGTAAACTTTGTGTTCCCAACAAGCTAGGTGAAGGACGGCTTTCACACACACTTATCTCTCAGAACTGAGCAAGTGGAGAGACGTTCGTTCATCTAGCACCAAGGGAACGGGTTGCAGGAGACACTTTTTCTCTGCTTTCTCAGTCTGTTTCCTAGTGCCGGTTTGAAGTTCCTGCAGTTTTCACTGTAAAAGCGAGTTGGAGTTAGTACCTCCCCATATATATGTATGGAATGGAGTTTGCAACTGAAAAGAAACTTTGTGTTCCCAACAAGCTAGGTGAAGGACGGCTTTCACACACACTTATCTCTCAGAAATGAGCAAGTGGAGAGACGTTCGTTCATCTAGCACCAAGGGAACGGGTTGCAGGAGACACTATTTCTCTGCTTTCTCAGTCTGTTTCCTAGTGCCGGTTTGAAGTTCCTGCAGTTTTCACAGTAAAACCGAGTTGGAGCTAGTACCTCCCCATATATATGTATGGAATCGAGTTTGCAACTGAAAAGAAACTTTGTGTTCCCAACAGGCTAGGTGAAGGACGGCTTTCACACACACTTATCTCTCAGAACTGAGCAAGTGGAGAGACGTTCGTTCATCTAGCACCGAGGGAACGGGTTGCAGGAAACACTTTTTCTCTGCTTTCTCAGTCTGTTTCCTAGTGCCGGTTTGAAGTTCCTTCAGTTTTCACTGTAAAACCGAGTTGGAGCCAATACCTCCCCATATATATGTATGGAATGGAGTTTGCTACTGAAAAGAAACTTTGTGTTCCCAACAAGCTAGGTGAAGGACGGCTTTCACACACACTTATCTCTCAGAACTGAGCAAGTGGAGAGACGTTCCTTCATCTAGCACCAAGGGAACGGGTTGCAGGAGACACTTTTTCTCTGCTTTCTCAGTCTGTTTCCTAGTGCCTGTTTGAAGTTCCTGCAGTTTTCACTGTAAAACCGAGTTGGAACTAGTACCTCCCCATATGTATGCATGGAATGGGGTTTGCAACTGAAAATAAACTTTGTGTTCCCAACAAGCTAGGTGAAGGACGGCTTTCACACACACTTATCTCTCAGAACTGAGCAAGTGGAGAGACGTTCCTTCATCTAGCACCAAGGGAACGGGTTGCAGGAGACACTTTTTCTTTGCTTTCTCAGTCTGTTCCTAGTGCCGGTTTGAAGTTCCTGCAGTTTACACTGTAAAACCGATTTGGAGCTAGTACCTCCCCATATATATGTATGGAATCGAGTTTGCAACTGAAAAGACACTTTGTGTTCCCAACAAGCTAGGTGAAGGACGGCTTTCACACACACTTTTCTCTCAGAACTGAGCAAGTGGAGAGACGTTCGTTCATCTAGCACCAAGGGAACGGGTTGCAGGAGACACTTTTTCTCTGCTTTCTCAGTCTGTTTCCTAGTGCCGGTTTGAAGTTCCTGCAGTTTTCACTGTAAAACAGAGTTGGAGTTAGTACCTCCCCTTATATATTTATGGAATCGAGTTTGCAACTGAAAAGAAACTTTGTGTTCCCAACAAGCTAGGTGAAGGGCGGCTTTCACACACACTTATCTCTCAGAACTGAGCAAGTGGAGAGACGTTCGTTCATCTAGCACCAAGGGAACGGGTTGCAGGAGACACTTTTTCTCTGCTTTCTCAGTCTGTTTCCTAGTGCCGGTTTGAAGTTCCTGCAGTTTTCACTGTAAAAGCGAGTTGGAGCCAATACCCCCGCATATATATGTATGGAATGGAATTTGCAACTGAAAAGAAACTTTGTGTTCCCAACAAGCTAGGTGAAGGACGGCTTTCACACACACTTATCTCTCAGAACTGAGCAAGTGGAGAGACGTTCGTTCATCTAGCACCAACGGAACAGGTTGCAGGAGACACTTTTTCTCTGCTTTCTCAGTCTGTTTCCTAGTGCCGGTTTGAAGTTCCTGCAGTTTTCACTGTAAAACCGAGGTGGAACTAGTACCTCCCCATATATATGTATGGAATGGAGTTTGCAACTGAAAAGAAACTTTGTGTTGCCAACAAGCTAGGTGAAGGACGGCTTTCACACACACTTATCTCTTAGAACTGAGCAAGTGGAGAGACGTTCGTTCATCTAGCACCAAGGGAACGGGGTGCAGGAGAAACTTTTTCTCTGCTTTCTCATTCTGTTTCCTAGATCCCGTTTGAAGTTCCTGCAGTTTTCACTGTAAAACCGAGTTGGAGCTAGTACCTCCCCATATATATGTATGGAATCGAGTTTGCAACTGAAAAGAAACTTTGTGTTCCCAACAAGCTAGGTGAAGGACGGCTTTCAAACACACTTATCTCTCAGAACTGAGCAAGTGGAGAGACGTTTGTTCGTCTAGCACAAAGGGAACGGGTTGCACGAGACACTATTTCTCTGCTTTCTCAGTCTGTTTCCTAGTGCCGGTTTGAAGTTCCTGCAGTTTTCACTGTAAAAAACGAGTTGGAGCTAGTACCTCCCCATATATATGTATGGAATCGAGTTTGCAACTGAAAAGAAACTTTGTGTTCCCAACAAGCTAGGTGAAGGACGGCTTTCACACACACTTATCTCTCAGAACTGAGCAAGTGGAGAGACGTTCGTTCATCTAGCACCAAGGGAAAAGGTTGAAGGAGAAACTTTTACTCTGGTTTCTCAGTCTGCTTCCTAGTGCCGGTTTGAAGTTCCTGCAGTTTTCACTGTAAAACCGAGTTGGAGCCAATACCTCCCCATATATATGTATGGAATGGAGTTTGCTACTGAAAAGAAACTTTGTGTTCCCATCAAGCTAGGTGAAAGACGGCTTTCACACACACTTATCTCTCAGAACTGAGCTAGTGAAGAGACGTTCGTGCATCTAGCACCAAGGGAACGGTTTGCAGGAGACACTATTTCTCTGCTTTCTCAGTCTGTTTCCTAGTGCCGGTTTGAAGTTCCTGCAGTTTTCACTGTAAAAGCGAGTTGGAGTTAGTACCTCCCCATATATATGTATGGAATGGAGTTTGCAACTGAAAAGAAACTTTGTGTTCCCAACAACCTAGGTGAAGGACGGCTTTCACACACACTTATCTCTCAGAACTGAGCAAGTGGAGAGACGTTCGTTCATCTAGCACCAAGGGAACGGGTTGCAGGAGACACTTTTTCTCTGCTTTCTCAGTCTGTTTCCTAGTGCCGGTTTGAAGTTCCTGCAGTTTTCACTGTAAAACCGAGTTGGAGCCAATACCTCCCCATATATATGTATGGAATGGAGTTTGCAACTGAAAAGAAACTTTGTGTTCCCAACAAGCCAAGTGAAGGACGGCTTTCACACACACTTATCTCTCAGAACTGAGCAAGTGGAGAGACGTTCGTTCATCTAGCACCAAGGGAACGGGGTGCAGGAGACACATTTTCTCTGCTTTCTCAGTCTGTTCCTAGTGCCGGTTTGAAGTTCCTGCACTTTACACTGTAAAACCGAGTTGGAGCTAGTACCTCCCCATATATATGTATGGAATCGAGTTTGCAACTGAAAAGAAACTTTGTGTTCCCAACAAGCTAGGTGAAGGACGGCTTTCACACACACTTATCTCTCAGAACTGAGCAAGTGGAGAGACGTTCGTTCATCTAGCATCAAGGGAACGGGTTGCAGGAGACACTTTTTCTCTGCTTTCTCAGTCTGTTTCCTAGTGCCGGTTTGAAGTTCCTGCAGTTTTCACTGTAAAACCGAGTTGGAGCTAGTACCTCCCCATATATATGTATGGAATGGAGTTTGCAACTGAAAAGAAACTTTGTGTTCCCAACAAGCTAGGTGAAGGACTGCTTTCCCACACACTTATCTCTCAGAACTGAGCAAGTGGAGAGACGTTCGTTCATCTAGCACCAAGGGAACGGGGTGCAGGAGACACTTTTTCTCTGCTTTCTCAGTCTGTTTCCTAGTGCCGGTTTGAAGTTCCTGCAGTTTTCACTGTAAAACCGAGTTGGAGCTAGTACCTCCCCATATATATGTATGGAATCGAGTTTGCAACTGAAAAGAAACTTTGTGTTCCCAACAAGCTAGGTGAAGGACGGCTTTCACACACACTTATCTCTCAGAACTGAGCAAGTGGAGAGACGTTTGTTCATCTAGCACCAAGGGAACGGGTTGCAGGAGACACTTTTTCTCTGCTTTCTCAGTCTGTTTCCTAGTGCCGGTTTGAAGTTCCTGCAGTTTTCACTGTAAAACCGAGTTGGAGCCAATACCTCCCCATATATATGTATGGAATGGAGTTTGCTACTGAAAAGAAACTTTGTGTTCCCAACAAGCTAGGTGAAGGACGGCTTTCACACACACTTATCTCTCAGAACTGAGCAAGTCGAGAGACTTTCGTTCATCTAGCACCAAGGGAACGGGTTGCAGGAGACACTTTTTCTCTGCTTTCTCAGTCTGTTTCCTAGTGCCGGTTTGAAGTTCCTGTATTTTTCACTGTAAAACCGAGTTGGAGCTAGTACCTCCCCATATATATGTATGGAATGGAGTTTGCAACTGAAAAGAAACTTTGTGTTCCCAACAAGCTAGGTGAAGTACGGCTTTCACACACACTTATCTCTCAGAACTGAGCAAGTGGAGAGACTTTCGTTCATCTAGCACCAAGGGAACGGGTTGCAGGAGACACTTTTTCTCTGCTTTCTCAGTCTGTTTCCTAGTGCCTGTTTGAAGTTCCTGCATTTTTCACTGTAAAACCGAGTTGGAGCCAATACCTCCCCATATATATGTATGGAATGGAGTTTGCTACTGAAAAGAAACTTTGTGTTCCCATCAAGCTAGGTGAAAGACGGCTTTCACACACACTTATCTCTCAGAACTGAGCTAGTGGAGAGACGTTCGTGCATCTAGCACCAAGGGAACGGTTTGCAGGAGACACTATTTCTCTGCTTTCTCAGTCTGTTTCCTAATGCCGGTTTGAAGTTCCTGCAGTTTTCACTGTAAAACCGAGTTGGAGCTAGTACCTCCCCATATATATGTATGGAATCGAGTTTGCAACTGAAAAGAAACTTTGTGTTCCCAACAAGCTAGGTGAAGGACGGCTTTCACACACACTTATCTCTCAGAACTGAGCAAGTGGAGAGACGTTCGTTCATCTAGCACCAAGGGAACGGGTTGCAGGAGACACTTTTTCTCTGCTTTCTCAGTCTGTTTCCTAGTGCCGGTTTGAAGTTCCTGCAGTTTTCACTGTAAAACCGAGTTGGAGCCAATACCTCCCCATATATATGTATGGAATGGAGTTTGCTACTGAAAAGAAACTTTGTGTTCCCAACAAGCTAGGTGAAGGACGGCTTTCACACACACTTATCTCTCAGAACTGAGCAAGTGGAGAGACGTTCCTTCATCTAGCACCAAGGGAACGGGTTGCAGGAGACACTTTTTCTCTGCTTTCTCAGTCTGTTCCTAGTGCCGGTTTGAAGTTCCTGCAGTTTTCACTGTTAAAAAGTGTTGGAGCTAGTACCTCCCCATATATATGTATGGAATCGTGTTTGCTACTGAAAAGAAACTTTGTGTTCCCAACAAGCTAAGTAAAGGACGGCTTTCACACACACTTATCTCTCAGAACTGAGCAAGTCGAGAGACTTTCGTTCATCTAGCACCAAGGGAACGGGTTGCAGGAGACACTTTTTCTCTGCTTTCTCAGTCTGTTTCCTAGTGCCGGTTTGAAGTTCCTGTATTTTTCACTGTAAAACCGAGTTGGAGCTAGTACCTCCCCATATATATGTATGGAATGGAGTTTGCAACTGAAAAGAAACTTTGTGTTCCCAACAAGCTTGGTGAAGTACGGCTTTCACACACACTTATCTCTCAGAACTGAGCAAGTGGAGAGACGTTCGTTCATCTAGCACCAAGGGAACGGGTTGCAGGAGACACTTTTTCTCTGCTTTCTCAGTCTGTTTCCTAGTGCCTGTTTGAAGTTCCTGCAGTTTTCACTGTAAAACCGAGTTGGAACTAGTACCTCCCCATATGTATGCATGGAATGGGGTTTGCAACTGAAAATAAACTTTGTGTTCCCAACAAGCTAGGTGAAGGACGGCTTTCACACACACTTATCTCTCAGAACTGAGCAAGTGGAGAGACGTTCGTTCATCTAGCACCAAGGGAACGGGTTGCAGGAGACACTTTTTCTCTGCTTTCTCAGTCTGTTTCCTAGTGCCGGTTTGAAGTTCCTGCAGTTTTCACTGTAAAAGCGAGTTGGAGTTAGTACCTCCCCATATATATGTATGGAATGGAGTTTGCAACTGAAAAGAAACTTTGTGTTCCCAACAAGCTAGGTGAAGGACGGCTTTCACACACACTTATCTCTCAGAAATGAGCAAGTGGAGAGACGTTCGTTCATCTAGCACCAAGGGAACGGGTTGCAGGAGACACTATTTCTCTGCTTTCTCAGTCTGTTTCCTAGTGCCGGTTTGAAGTTCCTGCAGTTTTCACTGTAAAACCGAGTTGGAGCTAGTACCTCCCCATATATATGTATGGAATCGAGTTTGCAACTGAAAAGAAACTTTGTGTTCCCAACAAGCTAGGTGAAGGACGGCTTTCACACACACTTATCTCTCAGAACTGAGCAAGTGGAGAGACGTTCGTTCATCTAGCACCGAGGGAACGGGTTGCAGGGAACACTTTTTCTCTGCTTTCTCAGTCTGTTTCCTAGTGCCGGTTTGAAGTTCCTTCAGTTTTCACTGTAAAACCGAGTTGGAGCCAATACCTTCCCATATATATGTATGGAATGGAGTTTGCTACTGAAAAGAAACTTTGTGTTCCCAACAAGCTAGGTGAAGGACGGCTTTCACACACACTTATCTCTCAGAACTGAGCAAGTGGATAGACGTTCCTTCATCTAGCACCAAGGGAACGGGTTGCAGGAGACACTTTTTCTCTGCTTTCTCAGTCTGTTTCCTAGTGCCTGTTTGAAGTTCCTGCAGTTTTCACTGTAAAACCGAGTTGGAACTAGTACCTCCCCATATGTATGCATGGAATGGGGTTTGCAACTGAAAATAAACTTTGTGTTCCCAACAAGCTAGGTGAAGGACGGCTTTCACACAAATTTATCTCTCAGAACTGAGCAAGTGGAGAGACGTTCCTTCATCTAGCACCAAGGGAACGGGTTGCAGGAGACACTTTTTCTTTGCTTTCTCAGTCTGTTCCTAGTGCCGGTTTGAAGTTCCTGCAGTTTACACTGTAAAACCGATTTGGAGCTAGTACCTCCCCATATATATGTATGGAATCGAGTTTGCAACTGAAAAGAAACTTTGTGTTCCCAACAAGCTAGGTGAAGGACGGCTTTCACACACACTTTTCTCTCAGAACTGAGCAAGTGGAGAGACGTTCGTTCATCTAGCACCAAGGGAACGGGTTGCAGGAGACACTTTTTCTCTGCTTTCTCAGTCTGTTTCCTAGTGCCGGTTTGAAGTTCCTGCAGTTTTCACTGTAAAACAGAGTTGGAGTTAGTACCTCCCCTTATATATTTATGGAATCGAGTTTGCAACTGAAAAGAAACTTTGTGTTCCCAACAAGCTAGGTGAAGGGCGGCTTTCACACACACTTATCTCTCAGAACTGAGCAAGTGGAGAGACGTTCGTTCATCTAGCACCAAGGGAACGGGTTGCAGGAGACACTTTTTCTCTGCTTTCTCAGTCTGTTTCCTAGTGCCGGTTTGAAGTTCCTGCAGTTTTCACTGTAAAAGCGAGTTGGAGCCAATACCCCCGCATATATATGTATGGAATGGAATTTGCAACTGAAAAGAAACTTTGTGTTCCCAACAAGCTAGGTGAAGGACGGCTTTCACACACACTTATCTCTCAGAACTGAGCAAGTGGAGAGACGTTCGTTCATCTAGCACCAACGGAACAGGTTGCAGGAGACACTTTTTCTCTGCTTTCTCAGTCTGTTTCCTAGTGCCGGTTTGAAGTTCCTGCAGTTTTCACTGTAAAACCGAGGTGGAACTAGTACCTCCCCATATATATGTATGGAATGGAGTTTGCAACTGAAAAGAAACTTTGTGTTGCCAACAAGCTAGGTGAAGGACGGCTTTCACACACACTTATCTCTTAGAACTGAGCAAGTGGAGAGACGTTCGTTCATCTAGCACCAAGGGAACGGGGTGCAGGAGAAACTTTTTCTCTGCATTCTCATTCTGTTTCCTAGAGCCCGTTTGAAGTTCCTGCAGTTTTCACTGTAAAACCGAGTTGGAGCTAGTACCTCCCCATATATATGTATGGAATCGAGTTTGCAACTGAAAAGAAACTTTGTGTTCCCAACAAGCTAGGTGAAGGACGGCTTTCACACACACTTATCTCTCAGAACTGAGCAAGTGGAGAGACGTTTGTTCATCTAGCACAAAGGGAACGGGTTGCAGGAGACACTATTTCTCTGCTTTCTCAGTCTGTTTCCTAGTGCCGGTTTGAAGTTCCTGCAGTTTTCACTGTAAAAAACGAGTTGGAGCTAGTACCTCCCCATATATATGTATGGAATCGAGTTTGCAACTGAAAAGAAACTTTGTGTTCCCAACAAGCTAGGTGAAGGACGGCTTTCACACACACTTATCTCTCAGAACAGAGCAAGTGGAGAGACGTTCGTTCATCTAGCACCAAGGGAAAAGGTTGAAGGAGAAACTTTTACTCTGGTTTCTCAGTCTGCTTCCTAGTGCCGGTTTGAAGTTCCTGCAGTTTTCACTGTAAAACCGAGTTGGAGCCAATACCTCCCCATATATATGTATGGAATGGAGATTGCTACTGAAAAGAAACTTTGTGTTCCCATCAAGCTAGGTGAAAGACGGCTTTCACACACACTTATCTCTCAGAACTGAGCTAGTGGAGAGACGTTCGTGCATCTAGCACCAAGGGAACGGTTTGCAGGAGACACTATTTCTCTGCTTTCTCAGTCTGTTTCCTAGTGCCGGTTTGAAGTTCCTGCAGTTTTCACTGTAAAAGCGAGTTGGAGTTAGTACCTCCCCATATATATGTATGGAATGGAGTTTGCAACTGAAAAGAAACTTTGTGTTCCCAACAAGCTAGGTGAAGGACGGCTTTCACACACACTTATCTCTCAGAACTGAGCAAGTGGAGAGACGTTCGTTCATCTAGCACCAAGGGAACGGGTTGCAGGAGACACTTTTTCTCTGCTTTCTCAGTCTGTTTCCTAGTGCCGGTTTGAAGTTCCTGCAGTTTTCACTGTAAAACCGAGTTGGAGCCAATACCTCCCCATATATATGTATGGAATGGAGTTTGCTACTGAAAAGAAACTTTGTGTTCCCATCAAGCTAGGTGAAAGACGGCTTTCACACACACTTATCTCTCAGAACTGAGCTAGTGGAGAGACGTTCGTGCATCTAGCACCAAGGGAACGGTTTGCAGGAGACACTATTTCTCTGCTTTCTCAGTCTGTTCCTAGTGCCGGTTTGAAGTTCCTGCAGTTTTCACTGTAAAACAGAGTTGGAGTTAGTACCTCCCCTTATATATTTATGGATTCGAGTTTGCAACTGAAAAGAAACTTTGTGTTCCCAACAAGCTAGGTGAAGGGCGGCTTTCACACACACTTATCTCTCAGAACTGAGCAAGTGGAGAGACGTTCGTTCATCTAGCACCAAGGGAACGGGTTGCAGGAGACACTTTTTCTCTGCTTTCTCAGTCTGTTTCCTAGTGCCGGTTTGAAGTTCCTGCAGTTTTCACTGTAAAAGCGAGTTGGAGCCAATACCCCCGCATATATATGTATGGAATGGAATTTGCAACTGAAAAGAAACTTTGTGTTCCCAACAAGCTAGGTGAAGGACGGCTTTCACACACACTTATCTCTCAGAACTGAGCAAGTGGAGAGACGTTCGTTCATCTAGCACCAACGGAACAGGTTGCAGGAGACACTTTTTCTCTGCTTTCTCAGTCTGTTTCCTAGTGCCGGTTTGAAGTTCCTGCAGTTTTCACTGTAAAACCGAGGTGGAACTAGTACCTCCCCATATATATGTATGGAATGGAGTTTGCAACTGAAAAGAAACTTTGTGTTGCCAACAAGCTAGGTGAAGGACGGCTTTCACACACACTTATCTCTTAGAACTGAGCAAGTGGAGAGACGTTCGTTCATCTAGCACCAAGGGAACGGGGTGCAGGAGACACTTTTTCTCTGCTTTCTCATTCTGTTTCCTAGAGCCCGTTTGAAGTTCCTGCAGTTTTCACTGTAAAACCGTGTTGGAGCTAGTACCTCCCCATATATATGTATGGAATCGAGTTTGCAACTGAATAGAAACTTTGTGTTCCCAACAAGCTAGGTGAAGGACGGCTTTCACACACACTTATCTCTCAGAACTGAGCAAGTGGAGAGACGTTTGTTCATCTAGCACAAAGGGAACGGGTTGCAGGAGACACTATTTCTCTGCTTTCTCAGTCTGTTTCCTAGTGCCGGTTTGAAGTTCCTGCAGTTTTCACTGTAAAAGCGAGTTGGAGCTAGTACCTCCCCATATATATGTATGGAATCGAGTTTGCAACTGAAAAGAAACTTTGTGTTCCCAACAAGCTAGGTGAAGGACGGCTTTCACACACACTTATCTCTCAGAACTGAGCAAGTGGAGAGACGTTCGTTCATCTAGCACCAAGGGAAAAGGTTGAAGGAGAAACTTTTACTCTGGTTTCTCAGTCTGCTTCCTAGTGCCGGTTTGAAGTTCCTGCATTTTTCACTGTAAAACCGAGTTGGAGCCAATACCTCCCCATATATATGTATGGAATGGAGTTTGCTACTGAAAAGAAACTTTGTGTTCCCATCAAGCTAGGTGAAAGACGGCTTTCACACACACTTATCTCTCAGAACTGAGCTAGTGGAGAGACGTTCGTGCATCTAGCACCAAGGGAACGGTTTGCAGGAGACACTATTTCTCTGCTTTCTCAGTCTGTTTCCTAGTGCCGGTTTGAAGTTCCTGCAGTTTTCACTGTAAAAGCGAGTTGGAGTTAGTACCTCCCCATATATATGTATGGAATGGAGTTTGCAACTGAAAAGAAACTTTGTGTTCCCAACAAGCTAGGTGAAGGACGGCTTTCACACACACTTATCTCTCAGAACTGAGCAAGTGGAGAGACGTTCGTTCATCTAGCACCAAGGGAACGGGTTGCAGGAGACACTTTTTCTCTGCTTTCTCAGTCTATTTCCTAGTGCCGGTTTGAAGTTCCTGCAGTTTTCACTGTAAAACCGAGTTGGAGCCAATACCTCCCCATATATATGTATGGAATGGAGTTTGCTACTGAAAAGAAACTTTGTGTTCCCATCAAGCTAGGTGAAAGCGGCTTTCACACACACTTATCTCTCAGAACTGAGCTACTGGAGAGACGTTCGTGCATCTAGCACCAAGGGAACGGTTTGCAGGAGACACTATTTCTCTGCATTCTCAGTCTGTTTCCTAGTGCCGGTTTGAAGTTCCTGCAGTTTTCACTGTAAAACCGAGTTGGAGCTAGTACCTCCCCATATATATGTATGGAATCGAGTTTGCAACTGAAAAGAAACTTTGTGTTCCCAACAAGCTAGGTGAAGGACGGCTTTCACACACACTTATGTCTCAGAACTGAGCAAGTGGAGAGACGTTCGTTCATCTAGCACCAAGGGAACGGGTTGCAGGAGACACTTTTTCTCTGCTTTCTCAGTCTGTTTCCTAGTGCCGGTTTGAAGTTCCTGCAGTTTTCACTGTAAAACCGAGTTGGAGCCAATACCTCCACATATATATGTATGGAATGGAGTTTGCTACTGAAAAGAAACTTTGTGTTCCCAACAAGCTAGGTGAAGGACGGCTTTCACACACACTTATGTCTCAGAACTGAGCAAGTGGAGAGACGTTCGTTCATCTAGCACCAAGGGAACGGGTTGCAGGAGACACTTTTTCTCTGCTTTCTCAGTCCGTTTATTAGTGCCGGTTTGAAGTTCCTGCAGTTTTCACTGTTAAACAGTGTTGGAGCTAGTACCTCCCCATATATATGTATGGAATCGTGTTTGCTACTGAAAAGAAACTTTGTGTTCCCAACAAGCTAAGTTAAGGTCGGCTTTCACACATAATTTTCTCTCAGAACTGAGCAAGTCGAGAGACTTTCGTGCATCTAGCACCAAGGGAACGGTTTGCAGGAGACACTATTTCTCTGCTTTCTCAGTCTGTTTCCTAGTGCAGGTTTGAAGTTCCTGCAGTTTTCACTGTAAAACCGAGTTGGAGCTAGTACCTCCCCATATATATGTATGGAATCGAGTTTGCAACTGAAAAGAAACTTTGTGTTCCCAACAAGCTAGGTGAAGGACGGCTTTCACACACACTTATCTCTCAGAACTGAGCAAGTGGAGAGACGTTCGTTCATCTAGCACCAAGGGAACGGGTTGCAGGAGACACTTTTTCTCTGCTTTCTCAGTCTGTTTCCTAGTGCCGGTTTGAAGTTCCTGCAGTTTTCACTGTAAAACCGAGTTGGAGCCAATACCTCCCCATATATATGTATTGAATGGAGTTTGCTACTGAAAAGAAACTTTGTGTTCCCAACAAGCTAGGTGAAGGACGGCTTTCACACACACTTATCTCTCAGAACTGAGCAAGTGGAGAGACGTTCCTTCATCTAGCACCAAGGGAACGGGTTGCAGGAGACACTTTTTCTCTGCTTTCTCAGTCTGTTTCCTAGTGCCGGTTTGAAGTTCCTGCAGTTTTCACTGTTAAACAGTGTTGGAGCTAGTACCTCCCCATATATATGTATGGAATCGTGTTTGCTACTGAAAAGAAACTTTGTGTTCCCAACAAGCTAAGTAAAGGACGGCTTTCACACATAATTATATCTCAGAACTGAGCAAGTCGAGAGACTTTCGTTCATCTAGCACCAAGGGAACGGGTTGCAGGAGACACTTTTTCTCTGCTTTCTCAGTCTGTTTCCTAGTGCCGGTTTGAAGTTCCTGTATTTTTCACTGTAAAACCGAGTTGGAGCTAGTACCTCCCCATATATATGTATGGAATGGAGTTTGCAACTGAAAAGAAACTTTGTGTTCCCAACAAGCTTGGTGAAGTACGGCTTTCACACACACTTATCTCTCAGAACTGAGCAAGTGGAGAGACGTTCGTTCATCTAGCACCAAGGGAACGGGTTGCAGGAGACACTTTTTCTCTGCTTTCTCAGTCTGTTTCCTAGTGCCTGTTTGAAGTTCCTGCAGTTTTCACTGTAAAAGCGAGTTGGAACTAGTACCTCCCCATATGTATGCATGGAATGGGGTTTGCAACTGAAAATAAACTTTGTGTTCCCAACAAGCTAGGTGAAGGACGGCTTTCACACACACTTATCTCTCAAAACTGAGCAAGTGGAGAGACGTTCGTTCATCTAGCACCAAGGGAACGGGTTGCAGGAGACACTTTTTCTCTGCTTTCTCAGTCTGTTTCCTAGTGCCGGTTTGAAGTTCCTGCAGTTTTCACTGTAAAACCGAGTTGGAGCTAGTACCTCCCCATATATATGTATGGAATGGAGTTTGCAACTGAAAAGAAACTTTGTGTTCCCAACAAGCTAGGTGAAGGACGGATTTCACACACACTTATCTCTCAGAACTGAGCAAGTGGAGAGACGTTCGTTCATCTAGCACCAAGGGAACGGTTTGCAGGAGACACTTTTTCTCTGCTTTCTCAGTCTGTTTCCTAGTGCCGGTTTGAAGTTCCTGCAGTTTTCACTGTAAAACCGAGTTGGAGCCAATACCTCCCCATATATATGTATGGAATGGAGTTTTCTACTGAAAAGAAACTTTGTGTTCCCATCAAGCTAGGTGAAAGACGGCTTTCACACACACTTATCTCTCAGAACTGAGCTTGTGGAGAGACGTTCGTGCATCTAGCACAAAGGGAACGGATTGCAGGAGACACTATTTCTCTGCTTTCTCAGTCTGTTTCCTAGTGCCGGTTTGAAGTTCCTGCAGTTTTCACTGTAAAACCGAGTTGGAGCTAGTACCTCCCCATATATATGTATGGAATCGAGTTTGCAACTGAAAAGAAACTTTGTGTTCCCAATAAGCTAGGTGAAGGACGGCTTTCACACACAATTATCTCTCAGAACTGAGCAAGTGGAGAGACGTTCGTTCATCTAGCACCGAGGGAACGGGTTGCAGGAAACACTTTTTCTCTGCTTTCTCAGTCTGTTTCCTAGTGCCGGTTTGAAGTTCCTGCAGTTTTCACTGTAAAACCGAGTTGGAGCCAATACCTCCCCATATATATGTATGGAATGGAGTTTGCTACTGAAAAGAAACTTTGTGTTCCCAACAAGCTAGGTGAAGGACGGCTTTCACACACACTTATCTCTCAGAACTGAGCAAGTGGAGAGACGTTCGTTCATCTAGCACCAAGGGAACGGGTTGCAGGAGACACTTTTTCTCTGCTTTCTCAGTCTGTTTCCTAGTGCCTGTTTGAAGTTCCTGCAGTTTTCACTGTAAAACCGAGTTGGAACTAGTACCTCCCCATATGTATGCATGGAATGGGGTTTGCAACTGAAAATAAACTTTGTGTTCCCAACAATCTAGGTGAAGGACGGCTTTCACACACACTTATCTCTCAGAACTGAGCAAGTGGAGAGACGTTCCTTCATCTAGCACCAAGGGAACGGGTTGCAGGATACACTTTTTCTTTGCTTTCTCAGTCTGTTCCTAGTGCCGGTTTGAAGTTCCTGCAGTTTACACTGTAAAACCGATTTGGAGCTAGTACCTCCCCATATATATGTATGGAATCGAGTTTGCAACTGAAAAGAAACTTTGTGTTCCCAACAAGCTAGGTGAAGGACGGCTTTCACACACACTTTTCTCTCAGAACTGAGCAAGTGGAGAGACGTTCGTTCATCTAGCACCAAGGGAACGGGTTGCAGGAGACACTTTTTCTCTGCTTTCTCAGTCTGTTTCCTAGTGCCGGTTTGAAGTTCCTGCAGTTTTCACTGTAAAAGCGAGTTGGAGTTAGTACCTCCCCATATATATGTATGGAATGGAGTTTGCAACTGAAAAGAAACTTTGTGTTCCCAACAAGCTAGGTGAAGGACGGCTTTCACACACACTTATCTCTCAGAAATGAGCAAGTGGAGAGACGTTCGTTCATCTAGCACCAAGGGAACGGTTTGCAGGAGACACTTTTTCTCTGCTTTCTCAGTCTGTTTCCTAGTGCCGGTTTGAAGTTCCTGCAGTTTTCATTGTAAAACCGAGTTGGAGCCAATACCTCCCCATATATATGTATGGAATGGAGTTTGCTACTGAAAAGAAACTTTGTGTTCCCATCAAGCTAGGTGAAAGACGGCTTTCACACACACTTATCTCTCAGAACTGAGCTAGTGGAGAGACGTTCGTGCATCTAGCACCAAGGGAACGGATTGCAGGAGACACTATTTCTCTGCTTTCTCTGTCTGTTTCCTAGTGCCGGTTTGAAGTTCCTGCAGTTTTCACTGTAAAACCGAGTTGGAGCTAGTACCTCCCCATATATATGTATGGAATCGAGTTTGCAACTGAAAAGAAACTTTGTGTTCCCAATAAGCTAGGTGAAGGACGGCTTTCACACACAATTATCTCTCAGAACTGAGCAAGTGGAGAGACGTTCGTTCATCTAGCACCGAGGGAACGGGTTGCAGGAAACACTTTTTCTCTGCTTTCTCAGTCTGTTTCCTAGTGCCGGTTTGAAGTTCCTGCAGTTTTCACTGTAAAACCGAGTTGGAGCCAATACCTCCCCATATATATGTATGGAATGGAGTTTGCTACTGAAAAGAAACTTTGTGTTCCCAACAAGCTAGGTGAAGGACGGCTTTCACACACACTTATCTCTCAGAACTGAGCAAGTGGAGAGACGTTCGTTCATCTAGCACCAAGGGAACGGGTTGCAGGAGACACTTTTTCTCTGCTTTCTCAGTCTGTTTCCTAGTGCCTGTTTGAAGTTCCTGCAGTTTTCACTGTAAAACCGAGTTGGAACTAGTACCTCCCCATATGTATGCATGGAATGGGGTTTGCAACTGAAAATAAACTTTGTGTTCCCAACAATCTAGGTGAAGGACGGCTTTCACACACACTTATCTCTCAGAACTGAGCAAGTGGAGAGACGTTCCTTCATCTAGCACCAAGGGAACGGGTTGCAGGATACACTTTTTCTTTGCTTTCTCAGTCTGTTCCTAGTGCCGGTTTGAAGTTCCTGCAGTTTACACTGTAAAACCGATTTGGAGCTAGTACCTCCCCATATATATGTATGGAATCGAGTTTGCAACTGAAAAGAAACTTTGTGTTCCCAACAAGCTAGGTGAAGGACGGCTTTCACACACACTTTTCTCTCAGAACTGAGCAAGTGGAGAGACGTTCGTTCATCTAGCACCAAGGGAACGGGTTGCAGGAGACACTTTTTCTCTGCTTTCTCAGTCTGTTTCCTAGTGCCGGTTTGAAGTTCCTGCAGTTTTCACTGTAAAAGCGAGTTGGAGTTAGTACCTCCCCATATATATGTATGGAATGGAGTTTGCAACTGAAAAGAAACTTTGTGTTCCCAACAAGCTAGGTGAAGGACGGCTTTCACACACACTTATCTCTCAGAAATGAGCAAGTGGAGAGACGTTCGTTCATCTAGCACCAAGGGAACGGTTTGCAGGAGACACTTTTTCTCTGCTTTCTCAGTCTGTTTCCTAGTGCCGGTTTGAAGTTCCTGCAGTTTTCATTGTAAAACCGAGTTGGAGCCAATACCTCCCCATATATATGTATGGAATGGAGTTTGCTACTGAAAAGAAACTTTGTGTTCCCATCAAGCTAGGTGAAAGACGGCTTTCACACACACTTATCTCTCAGAACTGAGCTAGTGGAGAGACGTTCGTGCATCTAGCACCAAGGGAACGGATTGCAGGAGACACTATTTCTCTGCTTTCTCTGTCTGTTTCCTAGTGCCGGTTTGAAGTTCCTGCAGTTTTCACTGTAAAACCGAGTTGGAGCTAGTACCTCCCCATATATATGTATGGAATCGAGTTTGCAACTGAAAAGAAACTTTGTGTTCCCAATAAGCTAGGTGAAGGACGGCTTTCACACACACTTATCTCTCAGAACTGAGCAAGTGGAGAGACGTTCGTTCATCTAGCACCGAGGGAACGGGTTGCAGGAAACACTTTTTCTCTGCTTTCTCAGTCTGTTTCCTAGTGCCGGTTTGAAGTTCCTGCAGTTTTCACTGTAAAACCGAGTTGGAGCCAATACCTCCCCATATATATGTATGGAATGGAGTTTGCTACTGAAAAGAAACTTTGTGTTCCCAACAAACTAGGTGAAGGACGGCTTTCACACACACTTATCTCTCAGAACTGAGCAAGTGGAGAGACGTTCGTTCATCTAG
The DNA here is from genome assembly GCF_048773025.1 of Camelus bactrianus. Taxonomy (NCBI): domain Eukaryota; kingdom Metazoa; phylum Chordata; class Mammalia; order Artiodactyla; family Camelidae; genus Camelus; species Camelus bactrianus. The sequence continues at coordinate 29,396,247 of NC_133567.1, forward strand.
CACCAAGGGAACGGGTTGCAGGAGACACTTTTTCTCTGCTTTCTCAGTCTGTTTCCTAGTGCCGGTTTGAAGTTCCTGCAGTTTTCACTGTAAAACCGAGTTGGAGCCAATACCTCCCCATATATATGTATGGAATGGAGTTTGCTACTGAAAAGAAACTTTGTGTTCCCAACAAGCTAGGTGAAGGACGGCTTTCACACACACTTATCTCTCAGAACTGAGCAAGTGGAGAGACGTTCGTTCATCTAGCACCAAGGGAACGGGTTGCAGGAGACACTTTTTCTCTGCTTTCTCAGTCTGTTTCCTAGTGCCTGTTTGAAGTTCCTGCAGTTTTCACTGTAAAACCGAGTTGGAGTTAGTACCTCCCCTTATATATTTATGGAATCGAGTTTGCAACTGAAAAGAAACTTTGTGTTCCCAACAAGCTAGGTGAAGGGCGGCTTTCACACACACTTATCTCTCAGAACTGAGCAAGTGGAGAGACGTTCCTTCATCTAGCACCAAGGGAACGGGTTGCAGGAGACACTTTTTCTCTTCTTTCTCAGTCTGTTTCCTAGTGCCGGTTTGAAGTTCCTGCAGTTTTCACTGTAAAAGCGAGTTGGAGCCAATACCCCCGCATATATATGTATGGAATGGAATTTGCAACTGAAAAGAAACTTTGTGTTCCCAACAAGCTAGGTGAAGGACGGCTTTCACACACACTTATCTCTCAGAACTGAGCAAGTGGAGAGACGTTCGTTCATCTAGCACCAACGGAACAGGTTGCAGGAGACACTTTTTCTCTGCTTTCTCAGTCTGTTTCCTAGTGCCGGTTTGAAGTTCCTGCAGTTTTCACTGTAAAACCGAGGTGGAACTAGTACCTCCCCATATATATGTATGGAATGGAGTTTGCAACTGAAAAGAAACTTTGTGTTGCCAACAAGCTAGGTGAAGGACGGCTTTCACACACACTTATCTCTTAGAACTGAGCAAGTGGAGAGACGTTCGTTCATCTAGCACCAAGGGAACGGGGAGCAGGAGACACTTTTTCTCTGCTTTCTCATTCTGTTTCCTAGAGCCCGTTTGAAGTTCCTGCAGTTTTCACTGTAAAACCGAGTTGGAGCTAGTACCTCCCCATATATATGTATGGAATCGAGTTTGCAACTGAAAAGAAACTTTGTGTTCCCAACAAGCTAGGTGAAGGACGGCTTTCACACACACTTATCTCTCAGAACTGAGCAAGTGGAGAGACGTTTGTTCATCTAGCACCAAGGGAACGGGTTGCAGGAGACACTATTTCTCTGCTTTCTCAGTCTGTTTCCTAGTGCCGGTTTGAAGTTCCTGCAGTTTTCACTGTAAAAGCGAGTTGGAGCCAATACCTCCCCATGTATATGTATGGAATGGAGTTTGCTACTGAAAAGAAACTTTGTGTTCCCATCAAGCTAGGTGAAAGACGGCTTTCACACACACTTATCTCTCAGAACTGAGCTAGTGGAGAGACGTTCGTGCATCTAGCACCAAGGGAACGGTTTGCAGGAGACACTATTTCTCTGCTTTCTCAGTCTGTTTCCTAGTGCCGGTTTGAAGTTCCTGCAGTTTTCACTGTAAACCCGAGTTGGAGCTAGTACCTCCCCATATATATGTATGGAATCGAGTTTGCAACTGAAAAGAAACTTTGTGTTCCCAACAAGCTAGGTGAAGGACGGCTTTCACACACACTTATCTCTCAGAACTGAGCAAGTGGAGAGACGTTCCTTCATCTAGCACCAAGGGAACGGGTTGCAGGAGACACTTTTTCTCTGCTTTCTCAGTCTGTTTCCTAGTGCCTGTTTGAATTTCCTGCAGTTTTCACTGTAAAACCGCGTTGGAACTAGTACCTCCCCATATGTATGCATGGAATGGGGTTTGCAACTGAAAATAAACTTTGTGTTCCCAACAAGCTAGGTGAAGGACGGCTTTCACACACACTTATCTCTCAGAACTTAGCAAGTGGAGAGACGTTCCTTCATCTAGCACCAAGGGAACGGGTTGCAGGAGACACTTTTTCTTTGCTTTCTCAGTCTGTTCCTAGTGCCGGTTTGAAGTTCCTGCAGTTTTCACTGTAAAACCGAGTTGGAGTTAGTACCTCCCCATATATATGTATGGAATCGAGTTTGCAACTGAAAAGAAACTTTGTGTTCCCAACAAGCTAGTTGAAGGACGGCTTTCACACACACTTTTCTCTCAGAACTGAGCAAGTGGAGAGACGTTCGTTCATCTAGCACCAAGGGAACGGGGTGCAGGAGACACTTTTTCTCTGTTTTCTCATTCTGTTTCCTAGAGCCCGTTTGAAGTTCCTGCAGTTTTCACTGTAAAACCGAGTTGGAGCTAGTACCTCCCCATATATATGTATGGAATCGAGTTTGCAACTGAAAAGAAACTTTGTGTTCCCAACAAGCTAGGTGAAGGACGGCTTTCACACACACTTATCTCTCAGAACTGAGCAAGTGGAGAGACGTTTGTTCATCTAGCACAAAGGGAACGGGTTGCAGGAGACACTATTTCTCTGCTTTCTCATTCTGTTTCCTAGTGCCGGTTTGAAGTTCCTGCAGTTTTCACTGTAAAAGCGAGTTGGAGCTAGTACCTCCCCATATATATGTATGGAAACGAGTTTGCAACTGAAAAGAAACTTTGTGTTCCCAACAAGCTAGGTGAAGGACGGCTTTCACACACACTTATCTCTCAGAACTGAGCAATTGGAGAGACGTTCCTTCATCTAGCACCAAGGGAACCGGTTGCAGGAGACACTATTTCTCTGCTTTCTCAGTTTGTTTCCTTGTGCCGGTTTGATGTTCCTTCAGTTTTCACTGTAAAAGCGAGTTGGAGTTAGTACCTCCCCATATCTATGTATGGAATGGAATTTGCAACTGAAAAGAAACTTTGTGTTCCCAACAAGTTAGGTGAAGGACGGCTTTCACACACAGTTATCTCTCAGAACTGAGCAAGTGGAGAGACGTTCGTTCATCTAGCACCAAGGGAACGGGTTGCAGGAGACACTTTTTCTCTGCTTTCTCAGTCTGTTTCCTAGTGCCGGTTTGAAGTTCCTGCAGTTTTCACTGTAAAACCGAGTTGAAGCCAATACCTCCCCATGTATATGTATGGAATGGAGTTTGCTACTGAAAAGAAACTTTGTGTTCCCATCAAGCTAGGTGAAAGACGGCTTTCACACACACTTATCTCTCAGAACTGAGCAAGTGGAGAGACGTTCGTGCATCTAGCACCAAGGGAACGGTTTGCGGGAGACACTATTTCTCTGCTTTCTCAGTCTGTTTCCTAGTGCCGGTTTGAAGTTCCTGCAGTTTTCACTGTAAACCCGAGTTGGAGCTAGTACCTCCCCATATATATGTATGGAATCGAGTTTGCAACTGAAAAGAAACTTTGTGTTCCCAACAAGCTAGGTGAAGGACGGCTTTCACACACACTTATCTCTCAGAACTGAGCAAGTGGAGAGACGTTCCTTCATCTAGCACCAAGGGAACGGGTTGCAGGAGACACTTTTTCTCTGCTTTCTCAGTCTGTTTCCTAGTGCCTGTTTGAAGTTCCTGCAGTTTTCACTGTAAAACCGAGTTGGAACTAGTACCTCCCCATATGTATGCATGGAATGGGGTTTGCAACTGAAAATAAACTTTGTGTTCCCAACAAGCTAGGTGAAGGACGGCTTTCACACACACTTATCTCTCAGAACTGAGCAAGTGGAGAGACTTTCGTTCATCTAGCACCAAGGGAACGGGTTGCAGGAGACACTTTTTCTTTGCTTTCTCAGTCTGTTCCTAGTGCCGGTTTGAAGTTCCTGCAGTTTTCACTGTAAAACCGAGTTGGAGTTAGTACCTCCCCATATATATGTATGGAATCGAGTTTGCAACTGAAAAGAAACTTTGTGTTCCCAACAAGCTAGTTGAAGGACGGCTTTCACACACACTTTTCTCTCAGAACTGAGCAAGTGGAGAGACGTTCGTTCATCTAGCACCAAGGGAACGGGTTGCAGGAGACACTTTTTCTCTGCTTTCTCAGTCTGTTTCCTAGTGCCGGTTTGAAGTTCCTGCAGTTTTCACTGTAAAACCGAGTTGGAGTTAGTACCTCCCCTTATATATTTATGGTATCGAGTTTGCAACTGAAAAGAAACTTTGTGTTCCCAACAAGCTAGGTGAAGGGCGGCTTTCACACACACTTATCTCTCAGAACTGAGCAAGTGGAGAGACGTTCGTTCATCTAGCACCAAGGGAACGGGTTGTAGGAGACACTTTTTCTCTGCTTTCTCAGTCTGTTTCCTAGTGCCGGTTTGAAGTTCCTGCAGTTTTCACTGTAAAACCGAGGTGGAACTAGTACCTCCCCATATATATGTATGGAATGGAGTTTGCAACTGAAAAGAAACTTTGTGTTGCCAACAAGCTAGGTGAAGGACGGCTTTCACACACACTTATCTCTTAGAACTGAGCAAGTGGAGAGACGTTCGTTCATCTAGCACCAAGGGAATGGGTTGCAGGAGACACTTATTCTCTGCTTCTCAGTCTGTTTCCTAGTGCCGGTTTGAAGTTCCTGCAGTTTTCACTGTAAAACAGAGTAGGAGCTAGTACCCCTCCATATATATGTATGGAATGGAGTTTGCAACTGAAAAGAAACTTTGTGTTCCCAACAAGCTAGGTGAAGGACGGCTTTCACACACACTTATCTATCAGAACTGAGGAAGTGGAGAGACGTTCGTTCATCTAGCACCAAGGGATCGCGTTGCAGGAGACACTTTTTCTCTGCTTTCTCAGTCTGTTTCCTAGTGCCGGTTTGAAGTTCCTGCAGTTTTCACTGTAAAACCGAGTTGGAGCTAGTACCTCCCCATATATATGTATGGAATCGAGTTTGCAACTGAAAGGAAACTTTGTGTTCCCAACAAGCTAGGTGAAGGACGGCTTTCACACACACTTATCTCTCAGAACTGAGCAAGTGGAGAGACGTTCCTTCATCTAGCACCAAGGGAACGGGTTGCAGGAGACAATTTTTCTCTGCTTTCTCAGTCTGTTTCCTAGTGCCGGTTTGAAGTTCCTGCAGTTTTCACTGTAAAACCGAGTTGGAGCCAATACCTCCCCATATATATGTATGGAATGGAGTTTGCAACTGAAAAGAAACTTTGTGTTCCCAACAAACTAGGTGAAGGACGGCTTTCACACACACTTATCTCTCAGAACTGAGCAAGTGGAGAGACGTTCGTTCATCTAGCACCAAGAGAACGGGTTGCAGGAGACACTTTTTCTCTGCTTTCTCAGTCTGTTTCCTAGTGCCGGTTTGAAGTTCCTGCAGTTTTCACTGTAAAACCGAGTTGGAGCTACTACCTCCCCATATATATGTATGGAATCGAGTTTGCATCTGAAAAGAAACTTTGTGTTCCCAACAAGCTAGGTGAAGGACGGCTTTCACACACACTTATCTCTCAGAACTTAGCAAGAGGAGAGACGTTCGTTCATCTAGCACCAAGGGAACGGGTTGCAGGAGATACTTTTTCTCTTCTTTCTCAGTCTGTTTCCTAGTGCCGGTTTGAAGTTCCTGCAGTTTTCACTGTAAAACCGAGTTGGAACTAGTACCTCCCCATATAAATGCGTGGAATGGAGTTTGTAACTGAAAAGAAACTTTGTGTTCCCAACAAGCTAGGTGAAGGACGGCTTTCACACACACTTATCTCTCAGAACTGAGCAAGTGGAGAGACGTTCGTTCATCTAGCACCAAGGGAACAGGTTGCAGGAGACAATTTTTCTCTGCTTTCTCAGTCTGTTTCCTAGTGCCGGTTTGAAGTTCCCGCAGTTTTCACTGTAAAATCGAGTTGGAAATAGTACCTCCCTATATATATGCATGGAATGGGGTTTGCACCTGAAAAGAAACTTTGTGTTCCCAACAAGCTAGGTGAAGGACGGCTTTCACACACACATATGTCTCAGAACTGAGCAAGTCGAGAGACTTTCGTTCATCTAGCACCAAGGGAACGGGTTGCAGGAGACACTTTTTCTCTGCTTTCTCAGTCTGTTTCCTAGTGCCGGTTTGAAGTTCCTGTATTTTTCACTGTAAAATCGAGTAGGAGCTAGTACCTCCCCATATATATGTATGGAATGGAGTTTGCAACTGAAAAGAAACTTTGTGTTCCCAACAAGCTAGGTGAAGGACGGCTTTCACACACACTTATCTCTCAGAACTGAGCAAGTGGAGAGACGTTCGTTCATCTAGCACCAAGGGAACGGGTTGCAGGAGACACTTTTTCTCTGCTTTCTCAGTCTGTTTCCTAGTGCCGGTTTGAAGTTCCTGCAGTTTTCACTGTAAAACCGAGTTGGAGCTAGTACCTCCCCATATATATGTATGGAATCGAGTTTGCAACTGAAAAGAAACTTTGTGTTCCCAACAAGCTAGGTGAAGGACGGCTTTCCCACACACTTATCTCTCAAAACTGAGCAAGTGGAGAGACGTTTGTTAATCTAGCACCAAGGGAACGGGTTGCAGGAGACACTTTTTCTCTGCTTTCTCAGTCTGTTTCCTAGTGCCGGTTTGAAGTTCCTGCAGTTTTCACTGTAAAACCGAGTTGGAGCCAATACCTCCCCATATATATGTATGGAATGGAGTTTGCTACTGAAAAGAAACTTTGTGTTCCCAACAAGCTAGTTGAAGGACGGCTTTCACACACACTTATCTCTCAGAACTGAGCAAGTGGAGAGACGTTCCTTCATCTAGCACCAAGGGAACAGGTTGCAGGAGACACTTTTTCTCTGCTTTCTCAGTCTGTTTCCTAGTGCCGGTTTGAAGTTCCTGCAGTTTTCACTGTAAAACCGAGTTGGAGCCAATACCTCCCCATGTATATGTATGGAATGGAGTTTGCTACTGAAAAGAAACTTTGTGTTCCCATCAAGCTAGGTGAAAGACGGCTTTCACACACACTTATCTCTCAGAACTGAGCTAGTGGAGAGACGTTCGTGCATCTAGCACCAAGGGAACGGTTTGCGGGAGACACTATTTCTCTGCTTTCTCAGTCTGTTTCCTAGTGCCGGTTTGAAGTTCCTGCAGTTTTCACTGTAAACCCGAGTTGGAGCTAGTACCTCCCCATATATATGTATGGAATCGAGTTTGCAACTGAAAAGAAACTTTGTGTTCCCAACAAGCTAGGTGAAGGACGGCTTTCACACACACTTATCTCTCAGAACTGAGCAAGTGGAGAGACGTTCCTTCATCTAGCACCAAGGGAACGGGTTGCAGGAGACACTTTTTCTCTGCTTTCTCAGTCTGTTTCCTAGTGCCTGTTTGAAGTTCCTGCAGTTTTCACTGTAAAACCGAGTTGGAACTAGTACCTCCCCATATGTATGCATGGAATGGGGTTTGCAACTGAAAATAAACTTTGTGTTCCCAACAAGCTAGGTGAAGGACGGCTTTCACACACACTTATCTCTCAGAACTGAGCAAGTGGAGAGACTTTCGTTCATCTAGCACCAAGGGAACGGGTTGCAGGAGACACTTTTTTTTGCTTTCTCAGTCTGTTCCTAGTGCCGGTTTGAAGTTCCTGCAGTTTTCACTGTAAAACCGAGTTGGAGTTAGTACCTCCCCATATATATGTATGGAATCGAGTTTGCAACTGAAAAGAAACTTTGTGTTCCCAACAAGCTAGTTGAAGGACGGCTTTCACACACACTTTTCTCTCAGAACTGAGCAAGTGGAGAGACGTTCGTTCATCTAGCACCAAGGGAACGGGTTGCAGGAGACACTTTTTCTCTGCTTTCTCAGTCTGTTTCCTAGTGCCGGTTTGAAGTTCCTGCAGTTTTCACTGTAAAACCGAGTTGGAGTTAGTACCTCCCCTTATATATTTATGGTATCGAGTTTGCAACTGAAAAGAAACTTTGTGTTCCCAACAAGCTAGGTGAAGGGCGGCTTTCACACACACTTATCTCTCAGAACTGAGCAAGTGGAGAGACGTTCGTTCATCTAGCACCAAGGGAACGGGTTGTAGGAGACACTTTTTCTCTGCTTTCTCAGTCTGTTTCCTAGTGCCGGTTTGAAGTTCCTGCAGTTTTCACTGTAAAACTGAGGTGGAACTAGTACCTCCCCATATATATGTATGGAATGGAGTTTGCAACTGAAAAGAAACTTTGTGTTGCCAACAAGCTAGGTGAAGGACGGCTTTCACACACACTTATCTCTTAGAACTGAGCAAGTGGAGAGACGTTCGTTCATCTAGCACCAAGGGAATGGGTTGCAGGAGACACTTATTCTCTGCTTCTCAGTCTGTTTCCTAGTGCCGGTTTGAAGTTCCTGCAGTTTTCACTGTAAAACAGAGTAGGAGCTAGTACCTCTCCATATATATGTATGGAATGGAGTTTGCAACTGAAAAGAAACTTTGTGTTCCCAACAAGCTAGGTGAAGGACGGCTTTCACACACACTTATCTATCAGAACTGAGGAAGTGGAGAGACGTTCGTTCATCTAGCACCAAGGGATCACGTTGCAGGAGACACTTTTTCTCTGCTTTCTCAGTCTGTTTCCTAGTGCCGGTTTGAAGTTCCTGCAGTTTTCACTGTAAAACCGAGTTGGAGCTAGTACCTCCCCATATATATGTATGGAATCGAGTTTGCAACTGAAAGGAAACTTTGTGTTCCCAACAAGCTAGGTGAAGGACGGCTTTCACACACACTTATCTCTCAGAACTGAGCAAGTGGAGAGACGTTCCTTCATCTAGCACCAAGGGAACGGGTTGCAGGAGACAATTTTTCTCTGCTTTCTCAGTCTGTTTCCTAGTGCCGGTTTGAAGTTCCTGCAGTTTTCACTGTAAAACCGAGTTGGAGCCAATACCTCCCCATATATATGTATGGAATGGAGTTTGCAACTGAAAAGAAACTTTGTGTTCCCAACAAACTAGGTGAAGGACGGCTTTCACACACACTTATCTCTCAGAACTGAGCAAGTGGAGAGACGTTCGTTCATCTAGCACCAAGAGAACGGGTTGCAGGAGACACTTTTTCTCTGCTTTCTCAGTCTGTTTCCTAGTGCCGGTTTGAAGTTCCTGCAGTTTTCACTGTAAAACCGAGTTGGAGCTAGTACCTCCCCATATATATGTATGGAATCGAGTTTGCATCTGAAAAGAAACTTTGTGTTCCCAACAAGCTAGGTGAAGGACGGCTTTCACACACACATATGTCTCAGAACTGAGCAAGTCGAGAGACTTTCGTTCATCTAGCACCAAGGGAACGGGTTGCAGGAGACACTTTTTCTCTGCTTTCTCAGTCTGTTTCCTAGTGCCGGTTTGAAGTTCCTGTATTTTTCACTGTAAAATCGAGTAGGAGCTAGTTCCTCCCCATATATATGTATGGAATGGAGTTTGCAACTGAAAAGAAACTTTGTGTTCCCAACAAGCTAGGTGAAGGACGGCTTTCACACACACTTATCTCTCAGAACTGAGCAAGTGGAGAGACGTTCGTTCATCTAGCACCAAGGGAACGGGTTGCAGGAGACACTTTTTCTCTGCTTTCTCAGTCTGTTTCCTAGTGCCGGTTTGAAGTTCCTGCAGTTTTCACTGTAAAACCGAGTTGGAGCTAGTACCTCCCCATATATATGTATGGAATCGAGTTTGCAACTGAAAAGAAACTTTGTGTTCCCAACAAGCTAGGTGAAGGACGGCTTTCCCACACACTTATCTCTCAAAACTGAGCAAGTGGAGAGACGTTTGTTAATCTAGCACCAAGGGAACGGGTTGCAGGAGACACTTTTTCTCTGCTTTCTCAGTCTGTTTCCTAGTGCCGGTTTGAAGTTCCTGCAGTTTTCACTGTAAAACCGAGTTGGAGCCAATACCTCCCCATATATATGTATGGAATGGAGTTTGCTACTGAAAAGAAACTTTGTGTTCCCAACAAGCTAGTTGAAGGACGGCTTTCACACACACTTATCTCTCAGAACTGAGCAAGTGGAGAGACGTTCCTTCATCTAGCACCAAGGGAACGGGTTGCAGGAGACACTTTTTCTCTGCTTTCTCAGTCTGTTTCCTAGTGCCGGTTTGAAGTTCCTGCAGTTTTCACTGTTAAACAGTGTTGGAGCTAGTACCTCCCCATATATATGTATGGAATCGTGTTTGCTACTGAAAAGAAACTTTGTGTTCCCAACAAGCTAAGTAAAGTACGGCTTTCACACATAATTATCTCTCAGAACTGAGCAAGTCGAGAGACTTTCGTTCATCTAGCACCAAGGGAACGGGTTGCAGGAGACACTTTTTCTCTGCTTTCTCAGTCTGTTTCCTAGTGCCGGTTTGAAGTTCCTGTATTTTTCACTGTAAAACCGAGTTGGAGCTAGTACCTCCCCATATATATGTATGGAATGGAGTTTGCAACTGAAATGAAACTTTGTGTTCCCAACAAGCTAGGTGAAGTACGGCTTTCACACACACTTATCTCTCAGAACTGAGCAAGTGGAGAGACGTTCGTTCATCTAACACCAAGGGAACGGGGAGCAGGAGACACTTTTTCTCTGCTTTCTCAGTCTGTTTCCTAGTGCCTGTTTGAAGTTCCTGCAGTTTTCACTGTAAAACCGAGTTGGAACTAGTACCTCCCCAAATGTATGCATGGAATGGGGTTTGCAACTGAAAAGAAACTTTGTGTTCCCAACAAGCTAGGTGAAGGACGGCTTTCACACACACTTATCTCTCAGAACTGAGCAAGTGGAGAGACGTTCGTTCATCTAGCACCAAGGGAACGGGTTGCAGGAGACACTTTTTCTCTGCTTTCTCAGTCTGTTTCCTAGTGCCGGTTTGAAGTTCCTGCAGTTTTCACTGTAAAACCGAGGTGGAACTAGTACCTCCCCATATATATGTATGGAATGGAGTTTGCAACTGAAAAGAAACTTTGTGTTGCCAACAAGCTAGGTGAAGGACGGCTTTCACACACACTTATCTCTCAGAACTGAGCAAGTGGAGAGAAGTTCGTTCATCTAACACCAAGGGAACGGGGAGCAGGAGACACTTTTTCTCTGCTTTCTCAGTCTGTTTCCTAGTGCCTGTTTGAAGTTCCTGCAGTTTTCACTGTAAAACCGAGTTGGAACTAGTACCTCCCCAAATGTATGCATGGAATGGGGTTTGCAACTGAAAAGAAACTTTGTGTTCCCAACAAGCTAGGTGAAGGACGGCTTTCACACACACTTATCTCTCAGAACTGAGCAAGTGGAGAGACGTTCGTTCATCTAGCACCAAGGGAACGGGTTGCAGGAGACACTTTTTCTCTGCTTTCTCAGTCTGTTTCCTAGTGCCGGTTTGAAGTTCCTGCAGTTTTCACTGTAAAACCGAGGTGGAACTAGTACCTCCCCATATATATGTATGGAATGGAGTTTGCAACTGAAAAGAAACTTTGTGTTGCCAACAAGCTAGGTGAAGGACGGCTTTCACACACACTTATCTCTCAGAACTGAGGAAGTGGAGAGACGTTCGTTCATCTAGCACCAAGGGATCGCGTTGCAGGAGACACTTTTTCTCTGCTTTCTCAGTCTGTTTCCTAGTGCCGGTTTGAAGTTCCTGCAGTTTTCACTGTAAAACCGAGTTGGAGCTAGTACCTCCCCATATATATGTATGGAATCGAGTTTGCAACTGAAAAGAAACTTTGTGTTCCGAACAAGCTAGGTTAAGGACGGCTTTCACACACACTTATCTCTCAGAACTGAGGAAGTGGAGAGACGTTCGTTCATCTAGCACCAAGGGAAAGGGTTGCAGGAGACAATTTTTCTCTGCTTTCTCAGTCTGTTTCCTAGTGCCGGTTTGAAGTTCCTGCAGTTTTCACTGTAAAACCGAGTTGGAGCCAATACCTCCCCATATATATGTATGGAATGGAGTTTGCAACTGAAAAGAAACTTTGTGTTCCCAACAAGCTAGGTGAAGGACGGCTTTCACACACACTTATCTCTCAGAACTGAGCAAGTGGAGAGACGTTCGTTCATCTAGCACCAAGGGAACGGGTTGCAGGAGACACTTTTTCTCTGCTTTCTCAGTCTGTTTCCTAGTGCCGGTTTGAAGTTCCTGCAGTTTTCACTGTAAAACCGAGTTGGAGCTAGTACCTCCCCATATATATGTATGGAATCGAGTTTGCAACTGAAAAGAAACTTTGTGTTCCCAACAAGCTAGGTGAAGGACGGCTTTCACACACACTTATCTCTCAGAACTTAGCAAGAGGAGAGACGTTCGTTCATCTAGCACCAAGGGAACGGGTTGCAGGAGATACTTTTTCTCTTCTTTCTCAGTCTGTTTCCTAGTGCCGGTTTGAAGTTCCTGCAGTTTTCACTGTAAAACCGAGTTGGAACTAGTACCTCCCCATATATATGCATGGAATGGAGTTTGTAACTGAAAAGAAACTTTGTGTTCCCAACAAGCTAGGTGAAGGACGGCTTTCACACACACTTATCTCTCAGAACTGAGCAAGTGGAGAGACGTTCGTTCATCTAGCACCAAGGGAACTGGTTCCAGGAGACACTTTTTCTTTGCTTTCTCAGTCTGTTCCTAGTGCCGGTTTGAAGTTCCTGCAGTTTACACTGTAAAATCGATTTGGAGCTAGTACCTCCCCATATATATGTATGGAATGGAGTTTGCAACTGAAAACAAACTTTGTGTTCCCAACAAGCTAGGTGAAGGACGGCTTTCACACACACTTTTCTCTCAGAACTGAGCAAGTGGAGAGACGTTCGTTCATCTAGCACCAAGGGAACGGTTTGCAGGAGACACTTTTTCTCTGCTTTCTCAGTCTGTTTCCTAGTGCCGGTTTGAAGTTCCTGCAGTTTTCACTGTAAAACCGAGTTGGAGTTAGTACCTCCCCATATATATGTATGGAATGGAGTTTGCAACTGAAAAGAAACTTTGTGTTCCCAACAAGCTAGGTGAAGGACGGCTTTCACACACACTTATCTCTCAGAACTGAGCAAGTGGAGAGACGTTCGTTCATCTAGCACCAAGGGAACTGGTTGCAGGAGACACTTTTTCTCTGCTTTCTCAGTCTGTTTCCTAGTGCCGGTTTGAAGTTCCTGCAGTTTTCACTGTAAAACAGAGTTGGAGCTAGTACCTCCCCATATATATGTATGGAATCGAGTTTGCAACTGAAAAGAAACTTTGTGTTCCCAACAAGCTAGGTGAAGGACGGCTTTCACACACACTTATCTCTCAGAACTGAGCAAGTGGAGAGACGTTCGTTCATCTAGCACCAAGGGAACGCGTTGCAGGGGACACTTTTTCTCTGCTTTCTCAGTCTGTTTCCTAGTGCCGGTTTGAAGTTCCTGCAGTTTTGACAGTAAAAGCGAGTTGGAGCCAAAACCTCCCCATATATATGCATGGAATGGAATTTGCAACTGAAAAGAAACTTTGTGTTCCCAACAAGCTAGGTGAAGGACGGCTTTCACACACACTTATCTCTCAGAACTGAGCAAGTGGAGAGACGTTCGTTCATCTAGCACCAAGGGAACAGGTTGCAGGAGACACTTTTTCTCTGCTTTCTCAGTCTGTTTCCTAGTGCCGGTTTGAAGTTCCTGCAGTTTTCACTGTAAAACCGAGTTGGAGCTAGTACCTCCCCATATATATGTATGGAATCGAGTTTGCAACTGAAAAGAAACTTTGTGTTCCCAACAAGCTAGGTGAAGTACGGCTTTCACACACACTTATCTCTCAGAACTGAGCAAGTGGAGAGACGTTCGTTCATCTAGCACCAAGGGAACGGGTTGCAGGAGACACTTATTCTCTGCTTCTCAGTCTGTTTCCTAGTGCCGGTTTGAAGTTCCTGCAGTTTTCACTGTAAAACCGAGTAGGAGCTAGTACCTCTCCATATATATGTATGGAATGGAGTTTGCAACTGAAAAGAAGCTTTGTGTTCCCAACAAGCTAGGTGAAGGACGGCTTTCACACACACTTATCTCTAAGAACTGAGCAAGTGGAGAGACGTTCGTTCATCTAGCACCAAGGGAACGCGTTGCAGGAGACACTTTTTCTCTGCTTTCTCAGTCTGTTTCCTAGTGCCAGTTTGAAGTTCCTGCAGTTTTCACTGTAAAACCGAGTTGGAGCTAGTACCTCCCCATATATATGTATGGAATCGAGTTTGCAACTGAAAAGAAACTTTGTGTTCCCAACAAGCTAGGTGAAGGACGGCTTTCACACACACTTATCTCTCAGAACTGAGCAAGTGGAGAGACGTTCGTTCATCTAGCACCAAGGGAACGGGTTTTAGGGGACACTTTTTCTCTGCTTTCTCAGTCTGTTTCCTAGTGCCGGTTTGAAGTTCCTACAGTTTTCACTGTTAAACAGTGTTGGAGCTAGTACCTCCCCATATATATGTATGAAATCGAGTTTGCTACTGAAAAGAAACTTTGTGTTCCCAACAAGCTAAGTGAAGGACGGCTTTAACACATAATTATCTCTCAGAACTGAGCAAGTGGAGAGACTTTCGTTCATCTAGCACCAAGGGAACGGGTTGCAGGAGACACTTTTTCTCTGCTTTCTCAGTCTGTTTCCTAGTGCCGGTTTGAAGTTCCTCCAGTTTTCACTGTAAATCCGATTTGGAGCTAGTACCTCCCCATATATATGTATGGAATGGAGTTTGCAACTGAAAAGAAACTTTGTGTTCCCAACAAGCTAGGTGAAGAACGTCTTTCACACACACTTATCTCTCAGAACTGAGCAAGTGGAGAGACGTTCGTTCATCTAGCACCAAGGGAACAGGTTGCAGGAGACACTTTTTCTCTGCTTTCTCAGTCTGTTTCCTAGTGCCGGTTTGAAGTTCCTGCAGTTTTCACTGTAAAACCTAGTTGGAACTAGTACCTCCCCATATATATGCATGGAATGGAGTTTGCACCTGAAAAGAAACTTTGTGTTCCCAACCTGCTAGGTGAAGGGCGGCTTTCACACACACTTATCTCTCAGAACTGAGCAAGTGGAGAGACGTTCGTTGATCTAGCACCAAGGGAACGGGTTGCAGGAGACACTTTTTCTTTGCTTTCTCAGTCTGTTCCTAGTGCCGGTTTGAAGTTTCTGCAGTTTAAACTGTAAAACCGAGTTGGAGTTAATACCTCCCCATATATATGTATGGAATGGAGTTTGCAACTGAAAAGAAACTTTGTGTTCCCAGCAAGCTAGGTGAAGGACGGCTTTCACACACACTTTTCTCTCAGAACTGAGCAAGTGGAGAGACGTTCGTTCATCTAGCACCAAGGGAACAGGTTGCAGGAGACACTATTTCTCTGCTTTCTCAGTCTGTTTCCTAGTGCCGGTTTGAAGTTCCTGCAGTTTTCACTGTAAAACCGAGTTGGAGCTAGTACCTCCCCATATATATGTATGGAATCGAGTTTGCAACTGAAAAGAAACTTTGTGTTCCCAACAAGCTAGGTGAAGTACGGCTTTCACACACACTTATCTCTCAGAACTGAGCAAGTGGAGAGACGTTCGTTCATCTAGCACCAAGGGAACGGGTTGCAGGAGACACTTATTCTCTGCTTCTCAGTCTGTTTCCTAGTGCCGGTTTGAAGTTCCTGCAGTTTTCACTGTAAAACCGAGTAGGAGCTAGTACCTCTCCATATATATGTATGGAATGGAGTTTGCAACTGAAAAGAAGCTTTGTGTTCCCAACAAGCTAGGTGAAGGACGGCTTTCACACACACTTATCTCTAAGAACTGAGCAAGTGGAGAGACGTTCGTTCATCTAGCACCAAGGGAACGCGTTGCAGGAGACATTTTTCTCTTCTTTCTCAGTCTGTTTCCTAGTGCCAGTTTGAAGTTCCTGCAGTTTTCACTGTAAAACCGAGTTGGAGCTAGTACCTCCCCATATATATGTATGGAATCGAGTTTGCAACTGAAAAGAAACTTTGTGTTCCCAACAAGCTAGGTGAAGGACGGCTTTCACACACACTTATCTCTCAGAACTGAGCAAGTGGAGAGACGTTCGTTCATCTAGCACCAAGGGAACGCGTTGCAGGAGACACTTTTTCTCTGCTTTCTCAGTCTGTTTCCTAGTGCCGGTTTGAAGTTCCTACAGTTTTCACTGTTAAACAGTGTTGGAGCTAGTACCTCCCCATATATATGTATGAAATCGAGTTTGCTACTGAAAAGAAACTTTGTGTTCCCAACAAGCTAAGTGAAGGACGGCTTTCACACATAATTATCTCTCAGAACTGAGCAAGTGGAGAGACTTTCGTTCATCTAGCACCAAGGGAACGGGTTGCAGGAGACACTTTTTCTCTGCTTTCTCAGTCTGTTTCCTAGTGCCGGTTTGAAGTTTCTCCAGTTTTCACTGTAAATCCGAGTTGGAGCTAGTACCTCCCCATATATATGTATGGAATGGAGTTTGCAACTGAAAAGAAACTTTGTGTTCCCAACAAGCTAGGTGAAGAACGGCTTTCACACACACTTATCTCTCAGAACTGAGCAAGTGGAGAGACGTTCGTTCATCTAGCACCAAGGGAACAGGTTGCAGGAGACACTTTTTCTCTGCTTTCTCAGTCTGTTTCCTAGTGCCGGTTTGAAGTTCCTGCAGTTTTCACTGTAAAACCTAGTTGGAACTAGTACCTCCCCATATATATGCATGGAATGGAGTTTGCACCTGAAAAGAAACTTTGTGTTCCCAACAAGCTAGGTGAAGGGCGGCTTTCACACACACTTATCTCTCAGAACTGAGCAAGTGGAGAGACGTTCGTTGATCTAGCACCAAGGGAACGGGTTGCAGGAGACATTTTTCTTTGCTTTCTCAGTCTGTTCCTAGTGCCGGTTTGAAGTTCCTGCAGTTTAAACTGTAAAACCGAGTTGGAGTTAATACCTCAACATATATATGTATGGAATGGAGTTTGCAACTGAAAAGAAACTTTGTGTTCCCAGCAAGCTAGGTGAAGGACGGCTTTCACACACACTTTTCTCTCAGAACTGAGCAAGTGGAGAGACGTTCGTTCATCTAGCACCAAGGGAACAGGTTGCAGGAGACACTTTTTCTCTGCTTTCTCAGTCTGTTTCCTAGTGCCGGTTTGAAGTTCCTGCAGTTTTCACTGTAAAACCGAGTTGGAGTTAGTACCTCCCCATATATATGTATGGAATCGAGTTTGCAACTGAAAAGAAACTTTGTGTTCCCAACAAGCTAGGTGAAGGACGGCTTTCACACACACTTATCTCTCAGAACTGAGCAAGTGGAGAGACGTTCGTTCATCTAGCACCAAGGGAACTGGTTGCAGGAGACACATTTTCTCTGCTTTCTCAGTCTGTTTCCTAGTTCCGGTTTGAAGTTCCTGCAGTTTTCACTGTAAAACAGAGTTGGAGCTAGTACCTCCCCATATATATGTATGGAATGGAGTTTGCAACTGAAAAGAAACTTTGTGTTCCCAACAAGCTAGGTGAAGGACGGCTTTCACACACACTTATCTCTCAGAACTGAGCAAGTGGAGAGACGTTCGTTCATCTAGCACCAAGGGAACGGGTTGCATGGGACACTTTTTCTCTGCTTTCTCAGTCTGTTTCCTAGTGCCGGTTTGAAGTTCCTGCAGTTTTGACAGTAAAAGCGAGTTGGAGCCAAAACCTCCCCATATATATGCATGGAATGGAATTTGCAACTGAAAAGAAACTTTGTGTTCCCAACAAGCTAGGTGAAGGACGGCTTTCACACACACTTATCTCTCAGAACTGAGCAAGTGGAGAGACGTTCGTTCATCTAGCACCAAGGGAACAGGTTGCAGGAGACACTTTTTCTCTGCTTTCTCAGTCTGTTTCCTAGTGCCGGTTTGAAGTTCCTGCAGTTTTCACTGTAAAACCGAGTTGGAGCTAGTACCTCCCCATATATATGTATGGAATCGAGTTTGCAACTGAAAAGAAACTTTGTGTTCCCAACAAGCTAGGTGAAGTACGGCTTTCACACACAATTATCTCTCAGAACTGAGCAAGTGGAGAGACGTTCGTTCATCTAGCACCAAGGGAACGGGTTGCAGGAGACACTTATTCTCTGCTTCTCAGTCTGTTTCCTAGTGCCGGTTTGAAGTTCCTGCAGTTTTCACTGTAAAACCGAGTAGGAGCTAGTACCTCTCCATATATATGTATGGAATGGAGTTTGCAACTGAAAAGAAGCTTTGTGTTCCCAACAAGCTAGGTGAAGGACGGCTTTCACACACACTTATCTCTAAGAACTGAGCAAGTGGAGAGACGTTCGTTCATCTAGCACCAAGGGAACGCGTTGCAGGAGACACTTTTTCTCTTCTTTCTCAGTCTGTTTCCTAGTGCCAGTTTGAAGTTCCTGCAGTTTTCACTGTAAAACCGAGTTGGAGCTAGTACCTCCCCATATATATGTATGGAATCGAGTTTGCAACTGAAAAGAAACTTTGTGTTCCCAACAAGCTAGGTGAAGGACGGCTTTCACACACACTTATCTCTCAGAACTGAGCAAGTGGAGAGACGTTCGTTCATCTAGCACCAAGGGAACGGGTTTTAGGGGACACTTTTTCTCTGCTTTCTCAGTCTGTTTCCTAGTGCCGGTTTGAAGTTCCTACAGTTTTCACTGTTAAACAGTGTTGGAGCTAGTACCTCCCCATATATATGTATGAAATCGAGTTTGCTACTGAAAAGAAACTTTGTGTTCCCAACAAGCTAAGTGAAGGACGGCTTTAACACATAATTATCTCTCAGAACTGAGCAAGTGGAGAGACTTTCGTTCATCTAGCACCAAGGGAACGGGTTGCAGGAGACACTTTTTCTCTGCTTTCTCAGTCTGTTTCCTAGTGCCGGTTTGAAGTTCCTCCAGTTTTCACTGTAAATCCGATTTGGAGCTAGTACCTCCCCATATATATGTATGGAATGGAGTTTGCAACTGAAAAGAAACTTTGTGTTCCCAACAAGCTAGGTGAAGAACGTCTTTCACACACACTTATCTCTCAGAACTGAGCAAGTGGAGAGACGTTCGTTCATCTAGCACCAAGGGAACAGGTTGCAGGAGACACTTTTTCTCTGCTTTCTCAGTCTGTTTCCTAGTGCCGGTTTGAAGTTCCTGCAGTTTTCACTGTAAAACCTAGTTGGAACTAGTACCTCCCCATATATATGCATGGAATGGAGTTTGCACCTGAAAAGAAACTTTGTGTTCCCAACCAGCTAGGTGAAGGGTGGCTTTCACACACACTTATCTCTCAGAACTGAGCAAGTGGAGAGACGTTCGTTGATCTAGCACCAAGGGAACGGGTTGCAGGAGACACAGTTTCTTTGCTTTCTCAGTCTGTTCCTAGTGCCGGTTTGAAGTTCCTGCAGTTTAAACTGTAAAACCGAGTTGGAGTTAATACCTCCCCATATATATGTATGGAATGGAGTTTGCAACTGAAAAGAAACTTTGTGTTCCCAGCAAGCTAGGTGAAGGACGGCTTTCACACACACTTTTCTCTCAGAACTGAGCAAGTGGAGAGACGTTCGTTCATCTAGCACCAAGGGAACAGGTTGCAGGAGACACTATTTCTCTGCTTTCTCAGTCTGTTTCCTAGTGCCGGTTTGAAGTTCCTGCAGTTTTCACTGTAAAACCGAGTTGGAGCTAGTACCTCCCCATATATATGTATGGAATCGAGTTTGCAACTGAAAAGAAACTTTGTGTTCCCAACAAGCTAGGTGAAGTACGGCTTTCACACACACTTATCTCTCAGAACTGAGCAAGTGGAGAGACGTTCGTTCATCTAGCACCAAGGGAACGGGTTGCAGGAGACACTTATTCTCTGCTTCTCAGTCTGTTTCCTAGTGCCGGTTTGAAGTTCCTGCAGTTTTCACTGTAAAACCGAGTAGGAGCTAGTACCTCTCCATATATATGTATGGAATGGAGTTTGCAACTGAAAAGAAGCTTTGTGTTCCCAACAAGCTAGGTGAAGGACGGCTTTCACACACACTTATCTCTAAGAACTGAGCAAGTGGAGAGACGTTCGTTCATCTAGCACCAAGGGAACGCGTTGCAGGAGACATTTTTCTCTTCTTTCTCAGTCTGTTTCCTAGTGCCAGTTTGAAGTTCCTGCAGTTTTCACTGTAAAACCGAGTTGGAGCTAGTACCTCCCCATATATATGTATGGAATCGAGTTTGCAACTGAAAAGAAACTTTGTGTTCCCAACAAGCTAGGTGAAGGACGGCTTTCACACACACTTATCTCTCAGAACTGAGCAAGTGGAGAGACGTTCGTTCATCTAGCACCAAGGTAACGCGTTGCAGGAGACACTTTTTCTCTGCTTTCTCAGTCTGTTTCCTAGTGCCGGTTTGAAGTTCCTACAGTTTTCACTGTTAAACAGTGTTGGAGCTAGTACCTCCCCATATATATGTATGGAATGGAGTTTGCTACTGAAAAGAAACTTTGTGTTCCCAACAAGCTAAGTGAAGGACGGCTTTAACACATAATTATCTCTCAGAACTGAGCAAGTGGAGAGACTTTCGTTCATCTAGCACCAAGGGAACGGGTTGCAGGAGACACTTTTTCTCTGCTTTCTCAGTCTGTTTCCTAGTGCCAGTTTGAAGTTCCTCCAGTTTTCACTGTAAATCCGATTTGGAGCTAGTACCTCCCCATATATATGTATGGAATGGAGTTTGCAACTGAAAAGAAACTTTGTGTTCCCAACAAGCTAGGTGAAGAACGGCTTTCACACACACTTATCTCTCAGAACTGAGCAAGTGGAGAGACGTTCGTTCTTCTAGCACCAAGGGAACAGGTTGCAGGAGACACTTTTTCTCTGCTTTCTCAGTCTGTTTCCTAGTGCCGGTTTGAAGTTCCTGCAGTTTTCACTGTAAAACCTAGTTGGAACTAGTACCTCCCCATATATATGCATGGAATGGAGTTTGCACCTGAAAAGAAACTTTGTGTTCCCAACAAGCTAGGTGAAGGGCGGCTTTCACACACACTTATCTCTCAGAACTGAGCAAGTGGAGAGACGTTCGTTGATCTAGCACCAAGGGAACGGGTTGCAGGAGACACTTTTTCTTTGCTTTCTCAGTCTGTTCCTAGTGCCGGTTTGAAGTTCCTGCAGTTTTCACTGTAAAAGCGAGTTGGAGCCAATACCTCCCCATATATATGTATGGAATGGAATTTGCAACTGAAAAGAAACTTTGTGTTCCCAACAAGCTAGGTGAAGGGCGGCTTTCACACACACTTATCTCTCAGAACTGAGCAAGTGGAGAGACGTTCGTTCATCTAGCACCAAGGGAACGGGTTGCAGGAGACACTATTTCTCTGCTTTCTCAGTCTGTTTCCTAGTGCCGGTTTGAAGTTCCTGCAGTTTTCACTGTAAAACCGAGTTGGAGCTAGTACCTCCCCATATATATGTATGGAATCGAGTTTGCAACTGAAAAGAAACTTTGTGTTCCCAACAAGCTAAGTGAAGGTCGGCTTTAAAACATAATTATCTCTCAGAACTGAGCAAGTGGAGAGACTTTCGTTCATCTAGCACCAAGGGAACGGGTTGCAGGAGACACTTTTTCTCTGCTTTCTCAGTCTGTTTCCTAGTGCCGGTTTGAAGTTCCTCCAGTTTTCACTGTAAATCCGATTTGGAGCTAGTACCTCCCCATATATATGTATGGAATGGAGTTTGCAACTGAAAAGAAACTTTGTGTTCCCAAAAAGCTAGGTGAAGAACGGCTTTCACACACACTTATCTCTCAGAACTGAGCAAGTGGAGAGACGTTCGTTCATCTAGCACCAAGGGAACGGGTTGCAGGGGACACTTTTTCTCTGCTTTCTCAGTCTGTTTCCTAGTGCCGGTTTGAAGTTCCTGCAGTTTTGACTGTAAAAGCGAGTTGGAGCCAAAACCTCCCCATATATATGCATGGAATGGAATTTGCATCTGAAAAGAAACTTTGTGTTCCCAACAAGCTAGGTGAAGGACGGCTTTCACACACACTTATCTCTCAGAACTGAGCAAGTGGAGAGACGTTCGTTCATCTAGCACCAAGGGAACAGGTTGCAGGAGACACTTTTTCTCTGCTTTCTCAGTCTGTTTCCTAGTGCCGGTTTGAAGTTCCTGCAGTTTTCACTGTAAAACCTAGTTGGAACTAGTACCTCCCCATGTATATGCATGGAATGGAGTTTGCACCTGAAAAGAAACTTTGTGTTCCCAACAAGCTAGGTGAAGGGCGGCTTTCACACACACTTATCTCTCAGAACTGAGCAAGTGGAGAGACGTTCGTTCATCTAGCACCAAGGGAACGGTTTGCAGGAGACACTATTTCTCTGCTTTCTCAGTCTGTTTCCTAGTGCCGGTTTGAAGTTCCTGCAGTTTTCACTGTAAAACCGAGTTGGAGCTAGTACCTCCCCATATATATGTATGGAATCGAGTTTGCAACTGAAAAGAAACTTTGTGTTCCCAACAAGCTAGGTGAAGTACGGCTTTCACACACACTTATCTCTCAGAACTGAGCAAGTGGAGAGACGTTCGTTCATCTAGCACCAAGGGAACGGGTTGCAGGAGACACTTATTCTCTGCTTCTCAGTCTGTTTCCTAGTGCCGGTTTGAAGTTCCTGCAGTTTTCACTGTAAAACCGAGTAGGAGCTAGTACCTCTCCATATATATGTATGGAATGGAGTTTGCAACTGAAAAGAAGCTTTGTGTTCCCAACAAGCTAGGTGAAGGACGGCTTTCACACACACTTATCTCTAAGAACTGAGCAAGTGGAGAGACGTTCGTTCATCTAGCACCAAGGGAACGCGTTGCAGGAGACACTTTTTCTCTTCTTTCTCAGTCTGTTTCCTAGTGCCAGTTGGAAGTTCCTGCAGTTTTCACTGTAAAACCGAGTTGGAGCTAGTACCTCCCCATATATATGTATGGAATCGAGTTTGCAACTGAAAAGAAACTTTGTGTTCCCAACAAGCTAGGTGAAGGACGGCTTTCACACACACTTATCTCTCAGAACTGAGCAAGTGGAGAGACGTTCGTTCATCTAGAACCAGGGGAACGCGTTGCAGGAGACACTTTTTCTCTGCTTTCTCAGTCTGTTTCCTAGTGCCGGTTTGAAGTTCCTACAGTTTTCACTGTTAAACAGTGTTGGAGCTAGTACCTCCCCATATATATGTATGAAATCGAGTTTGCTACTGAAAAGAAACTTTGTGTTCCCAACAAGCTAAGTGAAGGTCGGCTTTAAAACGTAATTATCTCTCAGAACTGAGCAAGTGGAGAGACTTTCGTTCATCTAGCACCAAGGGAACGGGTTGCAGGAGACACTTTTTCTCTGCTTTCTCAGTCTGTTTCCTAGTGCCGGTTTGAAGTTCCTCCAGTTTTCACTGTAAATCCGATTTGGAGCTAGTACCTCCCCATATATATGTATGGAATGGAGTTTGCAACTGAAAAGAAACTTTGTGTTCCCAACAAGCTAGGTGAAGAACGGCTTTCACACACACTTATCTCTCAGAACTGAGCAAGTGGAGAGACGTTCGTTCATCTAGCACCAATGGAACAGGTTGCAGGAGACACTTTTTCTCTGCTTTCTCAGTCTGTTTCCTAGTGCCGGTTTGAAGTTCCTGCAGTTTTCACTGTAAAACCTAGTTGGAACTAGTACCTCCCCATATATATGCATGGAATGGAGTTTGCACCTGAAAAGAAACTTTGTGTTCCCAACAAGCTAGGTGAAGGGCGGCTTTCACACACACTTATCTCTCAGAACTGAGCAAGTGGAGAGACGTTCGTTGATCTAGCACCAAGGGAACGGGTTGCAGGAGAAACTTTTTCTTTGCTTTCTCAGTCTGTTCCTAGTGCCGGTTTGAAGTTCCTGCAGTTTAAACTGTAAAACCGAGTTGGAGTTAATACCTCCCCATATATATGTATGGAATGGAGTTTGCAACTGAAAAGAAACTTTGTGTTCCCAGCAAACTAGGTGAAGGACGGCTTTCACACACACTTTTCTCTCAGAACTGAGCAAGTGGAGAGACGTTCGTTCATCTAGCACCAAGGGAACAGGTTGCAGGAGACAATATTTCTCTGCTTTCTCAGTCTGTTTCCTAGTGCCGGTTTGAAGTTCCTGCAGTTTTCACTGTAAAAGCGAGTTGGAGCCAATACCTCCCCATATATATGTATGGAATGGAATTTGCAACTGAAAAGAAACTTTGTGTTCCCAACAAGGTAGGTGAAGGGCGGCTTTCACACACACTTATTTCTCAGAACTGAGCAAGTGGAGAGACGTTCGTTCATCTAGCACCAAGGGAACGGGTTGCAGGAGACACTATTTCTCTGCGTTCTCAGTCTGTTTCCTAGTGCCGGTTTGAAGTTCCTGCAGTTTTCACTGTAAAACCGAGTTGGAGCTAGTACCTCCCCATATATATGTATGGAATGGAGTTTGCAACTGAAAAGAAACTTTGTGTTCCCAACAAGCTAGGTGAAGGACGGCTTTCACACACACTTATCTCTCAGAACTGAGCAAGTGGAGAGACGTTCGTTCATCTAGCACCAAGGGAACGGGTTGCAGGGGACACTTTTTCTCTGCTTTCTCAGTCTGTTTCCTAGTGCCGGTTTGAAGTTCCTGCAGTTTTGACTGTAAAAGCGAGTTGGAGCCAAAACCTCCCCATATATATGCATGGAATGGAATTTGCAACTGAAAAGAAACTTTGTGTTCCCAACAAGCTAGGTGAAGGGCGGCTTTCACACACACTTATCTCTCAGAACTGAGCAAGTGGAGAGACGTTCGTTGATCTAGCACCAAGGGAACGGGTTGCAGGAGACACTTTTTCTTTGCTTTCTCCGTCTGTTCCTAGTGCCGGTTTGAAGTTCCTGCAGTTTAAACTGTAAAACCGAGTTGGAGTTAATACCTCCCCATATATATGTATGGAATGGAGTTTGCAACTGAAAAGAAACTTTGTGTTCCCAGCAAGCTAGGTGAAGGACGGCTTTCACACACACTTTTCTCTCAGAACTGAGCAAGTGGAGAGACGTTCGTTCATCTAGCACCAAGGGAACAGGTTGCAGGAGACAATATTTCTCTGCTTTCTCAGTCTGTTTCCTAGTGCCGGTTTGAAGTTCCTGCAGTTTTCACTGTAAAAGCGAGTTGGAGCCAATACCTCCCCATATATATGTATGGAATGGAATTTGCAACTGAAAAGAAACTTTGTGTTCCCAACAAGCTAGGTGAAGGGCGGCTTTCACACAGACTTATCTCTCAGAACTGAGCAAGTGGAGAGACGTTCGTTCATCTAGCACCAAGGGAACGGGTTGCAGGAGACACTATTTCTCTGCTTTCTCAGTCTGTTTCCTAGTGCCGGTTTGAAGTTCCTGCAGTTTTCACTGTAAAACCGAGTTGGAGCTAGTACCTCCCCATATATATGTATGGAATCGAGTTTGCAACTGAAAAGAAACTATGTGTTCCCAACAAGCTAGGTGAAGTACGGCTTTCACACACACTTATCTCTCAGAACTGAGCAAGTGGAGAGACGTTCGTTCATCTAGCACCAAGGGAACGGGTTGCAGGAGACACTTATTCTCTGCTTCTCAGTCTGTTTCCTAGTGCCGGTTTGAAGTTCCTGCAGTTTTCACTGTAAAACCGAGTAGGAGCTAGTACCTCTCCATATATATGTATGGAATGGAGTTTGCAACTGAAAAGAAGCTTTGTGTTCCCAACAAGCTAGGTGAAGGACGGCTTTCACACACACTTATCTCTAAGAACTGAGCAAGTGGAGAGACGTTCGTTCATCTAGCACCAAGGGAACGCGTTGCAGGAGACACTTTTTCTCTTCTTTCTCAGTCTGTTTCCTAGTGCCAGTTTGAAGTTCCTGCAGTTTTCACTGTAAAACCGAGTTGGAGCTAGTACCTCCCCATATATATGTATGGAATCGAGTTTGCAACTGAAAAGAAACTTTGTGTTCCCAACAAGCTAGGTGAAGGACGGCTTTCACACACACTTATCTCTCAGAACTGAGCAAGTGGAGAGACGTTCGTTCATCTAGCACCAAGGGAACGCGTTGCAGGAGACACTTTTTCTCTGCTTTCTCAGTCTGTTTCCTAGTGCCGGTTTGAAGTTCCTACAGTTTTCACTGTTAAACAGTGTTGGAGCTAGTACCTCCCCATATATATGTATGGAATGGAGTTTGCTACTGAAAAGAAACTTTGTGTTCCCAACAAGCTAGGTGAAGGACGGCTTTCACACACAATTATCTCTCAGAACTGAGCAAGTGGAGAGACGTTCGTTCATCTAGCACCAAGGGAACTGGTTGCAGGAGACACTTTTTCTCTGCTTTCTCAGTCTGTTTCCTAGTGCCGGTTTGAAGTTCCTGCAGTTTTCACTGTAAAACCGAGTTGGAGCTAGTACCTCCCCATATATATGTATGGAATGGAGTTTGCAACTGAAAAGAAACTTTGTGTTCCCAACAAGCTAGGTGAAGGACGGCTTTCACACACACTTATCTCTCAGAACTGAGCAAGTGGAGAGACGTTCGTTCATCTAGCACCAAGGGAACGGGTTGCAGGGGACACTTTTTCTCTGCTTTCTCAGTCTGTTTCCTAGTGCCGGTTTGAAGTTCCTGTAGTTTTTACTGTAAAAGCGAGTTGGAGCCAAAACCTCCCCATATATATGCATGGAATGGAATTTGCAACTGAAAAGAAACTTTGTGTTCCCAACAAGCTAGGTGAAGGACGGCTTTCACACACACTTATCTCTCAGAACTGAGCAAGTGGAGAGACGTTCGTTCATCTAGCACCAAGGGAACAGGTTGCAGGAGACACTTTTTCTCTGCTTTCTCAGTCTGTTTCCTAGTGCCGGTTTGAAGTTCCTGCAGTTTTCACTGTAAAACCTAGTTGGAACTAGTACCTCCCCATATATATGCATGGAATGGAGTTTGCACCTGAAAAGAAACTTTGTGTTCCCAACAAGCTAGGTGAAGGGCGGCTTTCACACACACTTATCTCTCAGAACTGAGCAAGTGGAGAGACGTTCGTTCATCTAGCACCAAGGGAACGCGTTGCAGGAGACACTATTTCTCTGCTTTCTCAGTCTGTTTCCTAGTGCCGGTTTGAAGTTCCTGCAGTTTTCACTGTAAAACCGAGTTGGAGCTAGTACCTCCCCATATATATGTATGGAATCGAGTTTGCAACTGAAAAGAAACTTTGTGTTCCCAACAAGCTAGGTGAAGTACGGCTTTCACACACACTTATCTCTCAGAACTGAGCAAGTGGAGAGACGTTCGTTCATCTAGCACCAAGGGAACGGGTTGCAGGAGACACTTATTCTCTGCTTCTCAGTCTGTTTTCTAGTGCCGGTTTGAAGTTCCTGCAGTTTTCACTGTAAAACCGAGTAGGAGCTAGTACCTCTCCATATATATGTATGGAATGGAGTTTGCAACTGAAAAGAAGCTTTGTGTTCCCAACAAGCTAGGTGAAGGACGGCTTTCACACACACTTATCTCTAAGAACTGAGCAAGTGGAGAGACGTTCGTTCATCTAGCACCAAGGGAACGCGTTGCAGGAGACACTTTTTCTCTTCATTCTCAGTCTGTTTCCTAGTGCCGGTTTGAAGTTCCTCCAGTTTTCACTGTAAATCCGATTTGGAGCTAGTACCTCCCCATATATATGTATGGAATGGAGTTTGCAACTGAAAAGAAACTTTGTGTTCCCAACAAGCTAGGTGAAGAACGGCTTTCACACACACTTATCTCTCAGAACTGAGCAAGTGGAGAGACGTTCGTTCATCTAGCACCAATGGAACAGGTTGCAGGAGACACTTTTTCTCTGCTTTCTCAGTCTGTTTCCTAGTGCCGGTTTGAAGTTCCTGCAGTTTTCACTGTAAAACCTAGTTGGAACTAGTACCTCCCCATATATATGCATGGAATGGAGTTTGCACCTGAAAAGAAACTTTGTGTTCCCAACAAGCTAGGTGAAGGGCGGCTTTCACACACACTTATCTCTCAGAACTGAGCAAGTGGAGAGACGTTCGTTGATCTAGCACCAAGGGAACGGGTTGCAGGAGAAACTTTTTCTTTGCTTTCTCAGTCTGTTCCTAGTGCCGGTTTGAAGTTCCTGCAGTTTAAACTGTAAAACCGAGTTGGAGTTAATACCTCCCCATATATATGTATGGAATGGAGTTTGCAACTGAAAAGAAACTTTGTGTTCCCAGCAAACTAGGTGAAGGACGGCTTTCACACACACTTTTCTCTCAGAACTGAGCAAGTGGAGAGACGTTCGTTCATCTAGCACCAAGGGAACAGGTTGCAGGAGACAATATTTCTCTGCTTTCTCAGTCTGTTTCCTAGTGCCGGTTTGAAGTTCCTGCAGTTTTCACTGTAAAAGCGAGTTGGAGCCAATACCTCCCCATATATATGTATGGAATGGAATTTGCAACTGAAAAGAAACTTTGTGTTCCCAACAAGCTAGGTGAAGGGCGGCTTTCACACACACTTATTTCTCAGAACTGAGCAAGTGGAGAGACGTTCGTTCATCTAGCACCAAGGGAACGGGTTGCAGGAGACACTATTTCTCTGCTTTCTCAGTCTGTTTCCTAGTGCCGGTTTGAAGTTCCTGCAGTTTTCACTGTAAAACCGAGTTGGAGCTAGTACCTCCCCATATATATGTATGGAATGGAGTTTGCAACTGA
Organism: Camelus bactrianus; assembly: GCF_048773025.1. Taxonomy (NCBI): domain Eukaryota; kingdom Metazoa; phylum Chordata; class Mammalia; order Artiodactyla; family Camelidae; genus Camelus; species Camelus bactrianus. Next base: position 29,424,760 of record NC_133567.1, read on the forward strand.
AAAGAAACTTTGTGTTCCCAACAAGCTAGGTGAAGGACGGCTTTCACACACACTTATCTCTCAGAACTGAGCAAGTGGAGAGACGTTCGTTCATCTAGCACCAAGGGAACGGGTTGCAGGGGACACTTTTTCTCTGCTTTCTCAGTCTGTTTCCTAGTGCCGGTTTGAAGTTCCTGCAGTTTTGACTGTAAAAGCGAGTTGGAGCCAAAACCTCCCCATATATATGCATGGAATGGAATTTGCAACTGAAAAGAAACTTTGTGTTCCCAACAAGCTAGGTGAAGGGCGGCTTTCACACACACTTATCTCTCAGAACTGAGCAAGTGGAGAGACGTTCGTTGATCTAGCACCAAGGGAACGGGTTGCAGGAGACACTTTTTCTTTGCTTTCTCAGTCTGTTCCTAGTGCCGGTTTGAAGTTCCTGCAGTTTAAACTGTAAAACCGAGTTGGAGTTAATACCTCCCCATATATATGTATGGAATGGAGTTTGCAACTGAAAAGAAACTTTGTGTTCCCAGCAAGCTAGGTGAAGGACGGCTTTCACACACACTTTTCTCTCAGAACTGAGCAAGTGGAGAGACGTTCGTTCATCTAGCACCAAGGGAACAGGTTGCAGGAGACAATATTTCTCTGCTTTCTCAGTCTGTTTCCTAGTGCCGGTTTGAAGTTCCTGCAGTTTTCACTGTAAAAGCGAGTTGGAGCCAATACCTCCCCATATATATGTATGGAATGGAATTTGCAACTGAAAAGAAACTTTGTGTTCCCAACAAGCTAGGTGAAGGGCGGCTTTCACACAGACTTATCTCTCAGAACTGAGCAAGTGGAGAGACGTTCGTTCATCTAGCACCAAGGGAACGGGTTGCAGGAGACACTATTTCTCTGCTTTCTCAGTCTGTTTCCTAGTGCCGGTTTGAAGTTCCTGCAGTTTTCACTGTAAAACCGAGTTGGAGCTAGTACCTCCCCATATATATGTATGGAATCGAGTTTGCAACTGAAAAGAAACTATGTGTTCCCAACAAGCTAGGTGAAGGACGGCTTTCACACACACTTATCTCTAAGAACTGAGCAAGTGGAGAGACGTTCGTTCATCTAGCACCAAGGGAACGCGTTGCAGGAGACACTTTTTCTCTTCTTTCTCAGTCTGTTTCCTAGTGCCAGTTTGAAGTTCCTGCAGTTTTCACTGTAAAACCGAGTTGGAGCTAGTACCTCCCCATATATATGTATGGAATCGAGTTTGCAACTGAAAAGAAACTTTGTGTTCCCAACAAGCTAGGTGAAGGACGGCTTTCACACACACTTATCTCTCAGAACTGAGCAAGTGGAGAGACGTTCGTTCATCTAGCACCAAGGGAACGCGTTGCAGGAGACACTTTTTCTCTGCTTTCTCAGTCTGTTTCCTAGTGCCGGTTTGAAGTTCCTACAGTTTTCACTGTTAAACAGTGTTGGAGCTAGTACCTCCCCATATATATGTATGAAATCAAGTTTGCTACTGAAAAGAAACTTTGTGTTCCCAACAAGCTAGGTGAAGGACGGCTTTCACACACACTTATCTCTCAGAACTGAGCAAGTGGAGAGACGTTCGTTCATCTAGCACCAAGGGAACTGGTTGCAGGAGACACTTTTTCTCTGCTTTCTCAGTCTGTTTCCTAGTGCCGGTTTGAAGTTCCTGCAGTTTTCACTGTAAAACCGAGTTGGAGCTAGTACCTCCCCATATATATGTATGGAATGGAGTTTGCAACTGAAAAGAAACTTTGTGTTCCCAACAAGCTAGTTGAAGGACGGCTTTCACACACACTTATCTCTCAGAACTGAGCAAGTGGAGAGACGTTCGTTCATCTAGCACCAAGGGAACGGGTTGCAGGGGACACTTTTTCTCTGCTTTCTCAGTCTGTTTCCTAGTGCCGGTTTGAAGTTCCTGCAGTTTTTACTGTAAAAGCGAGTTGGAGCCAAAACCTCCCCATATATATGCATGGAATGGAATTTGCAACTGAAAAGAAACTTTGTGTTCCCAACAAGCTAGGTGAAGGACGGCTTTCACACACACTTATCTCTCAGAACTGAGCAAGTGGAGAGACGTTCGTTCATCTAGCACCAAGGGAACAGGTTGCAGGAGACACTTTTTCTCTGCTTTCTCAGTCTGTTTCCTAGTGCCGGTTTGAAGTTCCTGCAGTTTTCACTGTAAAACCTAGTTGGAACTAGTACCTCCCCATATATATGCATGGAATGGAGTTTGCACCTGAAAAGAAACTTTGTGTTCCCAACAAGCTAGGTGAAGGGCGGCTTTCACACACACTTATCTCTCAGAACTGAGCAAGTGGAGAGACGTTCGTTCATCTAGCACCAAGGGAACGGGTTGCAGGAGACACTATTTCTCTGCTTTCTCAGTCTGTTTCCTAGTGCCGGTTTGAAGTTCCTGCAGTTTTCACTGTAAAACCGAGTTGGAGCTAGTACCTCCCCATATATATGTATGGAATCGAGTTTGCAACTGAAAAGAAACTTTGTGTTCCCAACAAGCTAGGTGAAGTACGGCTTTCACACACACTTATCTCTCAGAACTGAGCAAGTGGAGAGACGTTCGTTCATCTAGCACCAAGGGAACGGGTTGCAGGAGACACTTATTCTCTGCTTCTCAGTCTGTTTTCTAGTGCCGGTTTGAAGTTCCTGCAGTTTTCACTGTAAAACCGAGTAGGAGCTAGTACCTCTCCATATATATGTATGGAATGGAGTTTGCAACTGAAAAGAAGCTTTGTGTTCCCAACAAGCTAGGTGAAGGACGGCTTTCACACACACTTATCTCTAAGAACTGAGCAAGTGGAGAGACGTTCGTTCATCTAGCACCAAGGGAACGCGTTGCAGGAGACACTTTTTCTCTTCATTCTCAGTCTGTTTCCTAGTGCCAGTTTGAAGTTCCTGCAGTTTTCACTGTAAAACCGTGTTGGAGCTAGTACCTCCCCATATATATGTATGGAATCGAGTTTGCAACTGAAAAGAAACTTTGTGTTCCCAACAAGCTAGGTGAAGGACGGCTTTCACACACACTTATCTCTCAGAACTGAGCAAGTGGAGAGACGTTCGTTCATCTAGCACCAAGGGAACGCGTTGCAGGAGACACTTTTTCTCTGCTTTCTCAGTCTGTTTCCTAGTGCCGGTTTGAAGTTCCTACAGTTTTCACTGTTAAACAGTGTTGGAGCTAGTACCTCCCCATATATATGTATGAAATCGAGTTTGCTACTGAAAAGAAACTTTGTGTTCCCAACAAGCTAAGTGAAGGACGGCTTTAACACATAATTATCTCTCAGAACTGAGCAAGTGGAGAGACTTTCGTTCATCTAGCACCAAGGGAACGGGTTGCAGGAGACACTTTTTCTCTGCTTTCTCAGTCTGTTTCCTAGTGCCGGTTTGAAGTTCCTCCAGTTTTCACTGTAAATCCGATTTGGAGCTAGTACCTCCCCATATATATGTATGGAATGGAGTTTGCAACTGAAAAGAAACTTTGTGTTCCCAACAAGCTAGGTGAAGAACGGCTTTCACACACACTTATCTCTCATAACTGAGCAAGTGGAGAGACGTTCGTTCATCTAGCACCAAGGGAACAGGTTGCAGGAGACACTTTTTCTCTGCTTTCTCAGTCTGTTTCCTAGTGCCGGTTTGAAGTTCCTGCAGTTTTCACTGTAAAACCTAGTTGGAACTAGTACCTCCCCATATATATGCATGGTATGGAGTTTGCACCTGAAATCAAACTTTGTGTTCCCAACCAGCTAGGTGAAGGGCGGCTTTCACACACACTTATCTCTCAGAACTGAGCAAGTGGAGAGACGTTCGTTGATCTAGCACCAAGGGAACGGGTTGCAGGAGACACTTTTTCTTTGCTTTCTCAGTCTGTTCCTAGTGCCGGTTTGAAGTTCCTGCAGTTTAAACTGTAAAACCGAGTTGGAGTTAATACCTCCCCATATATATGTATGGAATGGAGTTTGCAACTGAAAAGAAACTTTGTGTTCCCAGCAAGCTAGGTGAAGGACGGCTTTCACACACACTTTTCTCTCAGAACTGAGCAAGTGGAGAGACGTTCGTTCATCTAGCACCAAGGGAACAGGTTGCAGGAGACAATATTTCTCTGCTTTCTCAGTCTGTTTCCTAGTGCCGGTTTGAAGTTCCTGCAGTTTTCACTGTAAAAGCGAGTTGGAGCCAATACCTCCCCATATATATGTATGGAATGGAATTTGCAACTGAAAAGAAACTTTGTGTTCCCAACAAGCTAGGTGAAGGGCGGCTTTCACACACACTTATCTCTCAGAACTGAGCAAGTGGAGAGACGTTCGTTCATCTAGCACCAAGGGAACGGGTTGCAGGAGACACTATTTCTCTGCTTTCTCAGTCTGTTTCCTAGTGCCGGTTTGAAGTTCCTGCAGTTTTCACTGTAAAACCGAGTTGGAGCTAGTACCTCCCCATATATATGTATGGAATCGAGTTTGCAACTGAAAAGAAACTTTGTGTTCCCAACAAGCTAGGTGAAGTACGGCTTTCACACACACTTATCTCTCAGAACTGAGCAAGTGGAGAGACGTTCGTTCATCTAGCACCAAGGGAACGGGTTGCAGGAGACACTTATTCTCTGCTTCTCAGTCTGTTTCCTAGTGCCGGTTTGAAGTTCCTGCAGTTTTCACTGTAAAACCGAGTAGGAGCTAGTACCTCTCCATATATATGTATGGAATGGAGTTTGCAACTGAAAAGAAGCTTTGTGTTCCCAACAAGCTAGGTGAAGGACGGCTTTCACACACACTTATCTCTAAGAACTGAGCAAGTGGAGAGACGTTCGTTCATCTAGCACCAAGGGAACGCGTTGCAGGAGACACTTTTTCTCTTCTTTCTCAGTCTGTTTCCTAGTGCCAGTTTGAAGTTCCTGCAGTTTTCACTGTAAAACCGAGTTGGAGCTAGTACCTCCCCATATATATGTATGGAATCGAGTTTGCAACTGAAAAGAAACTTTGTGTTCCCAACAAGCTAGGTGAAGGACGGCTTTCACACACACTTATGTCTCAGAACTTAGCAAGAGGAGAGACGTTCGTTCATCTAGCACCAAGGGAACGGGTTGCAGGAGATACTTTTTCTCTTCTTTCTCAGTCTGTTTCCTAGTGCCGGTTTGAAGTTCCTGCAGTTTTCACTGTAAAACCGAGTTGGAAATAGTACCTCCCTATATATATGCATGGAATGGAGTTTGCACCTGAAAAGAAACTTTGTGTTCCCAACAAGCTAGGTGAAGGACGGCTTTCACACACACTTATGTCTCAAAACTGAGCAAGTCGAGAGACTTTCGTTCATCTAGCACCAAGGGAATGGGTTGCAGGAGACACTTATTCTCTGCTTCTCAGTCTGTTTCCTAGTGCCGGTTTGAAGTTCCTGCAGTTTTCACTGTAAAACCGAGTTGGAGCTAGTACCTCCCCATATATATGTATGGAATGGAGTTTGCAACTGAAAAGAAACTTTGTGTTCCCAACAAGTTAGGTGAAGGACGGCTTTCACACACACTTATCTATCAGAACTGAGGAAGTGGAGAGACGTTCGTTCATCTAGCACCAAGGGATCGCGTTGCAGGAGACACTTTTTCTCTGCTTTCTCAGTCTGTTTCCTAGTGCCGGTTTGAAGTTCCTGCAGTTTTCACTGTAAAACCGAGTTGGAGCTAGTACCTCCCCATATATATGTATGGAATCGAGTTTGCAACTGAAAAGAAACTTTGTGTTCCCAACAAGCTAGGTGAAGGACGGCTTTCACACACACTTATCTCTCAGAACTGAGCAAGTCGAGAGACTTTCGTTCATCTAGCACCAAGGGAATGGGTTGCAGGAGATACTTTTTCTCTTCTTTCTCAGTCTGTTTCCTAGTGCCGGTTTGAAGTTCCTGCAGTTTTCACTGTAAAACCGAGTTGGAGCTAGTACCTCCCCATATATATGTATGGAATGGAGTTTGCAACTGAAAAGAAACTTTGTGTTCCCAACAAGTTAGGTGAAGGACGGCTTTCACACACACTTATCTATCAGAACTGAGGAAGTGGAGAGACGTTCGTTCATCTAGCACCAAGGGATCGCGTTGCAGGAGACACTTTTTCTCTGCTTTCTCAGTCTGTTTCCTAGTGCCGGTTTGAAGTTCCTGCAGTTTTCACTGTAAAACCGAGTTGGAGCTAGTACCTCCCCATATATATGTATGGAATCGAGTTTGCAACTGAAAAGAAACTTTGTGTTCCCAACAAGCTAGGTGAAGGACGGCTTTCACACACACTTATCTCTCAGAACTGAGCACGTGGAGAGACGTTCGTTCATCTAGCACCAAGGGAACGGGTTGCAGGAGACAATTTTTCTCTGCTTTCTCAGTCTGTTTCCTAGTGCCGATTTGAAGTTCCTGCAGTTTTCACTGTAAAACCGACTTGGAGCCAATACCTCCCCATATATATGTATGGAATGGAGTTTGCAACTGAAAAGAGACTTTGTGTTCCCAGCAAGCTAGTTGAAGGACGGCTTTCACACACACTTATCTCTCAGAACTGAGCAAGTGGAGAGACGTTCGTTCATCTAGCGCCAAGGGAACAGGTTGCAGGAGACAGTTTTTCTCTGCTTTCTCAGTCTGTTTTCTAGTGCCGGTTTGAAGTTCCTGCAGTTTTCACTGTAAAACCGAGTTGGAAAGAGTACCTCCCTATATATATGCATGGAATGGAGTTTGCACCTGAAAAGAAACTTTGTGTTCCCAACAAGCTAGGTGAAGGACGGCTTTCACACACACTTATCTCTCAGAACTGAGCAAGTGGAGAGACGTTCGTTCATCTAGCACCAAGGGAACGGGTTGCAGGAGACACTTTTTCTCTGCTTTCTCAGTCTGTTTCCTAGTGCCGGTTTGAAGTTCCTGCAGTTTTCACTATAAAACCGAGTTGGAGTTAGTACCTCCCCATATATATGTATGGAATCGAGTTTGCAACTGAAAAGAAACTTTGTGTTCCCAACAAGCTAGGTGAAGGGCGGCTTTCACACACACATATCTCTCAGAACTGAGCAAGTGGAGAGACGTTCGTTCATCTAGCACCAAGGGAACGGGGTGCAGGAGACACTTTTTCTCTGCTTTCTCAGTCTGTTTCCTAGTGCCGGTTTGAAGTTCCTGCAGTTTTCACTGTAAAACCGAGTTGGAGCTAGTACCTCCCCATATATATGTATAGAATGGAGTTTGCAACTGAAAAGAAACTTTGTGTTCCCAACAAGCTAGGTGAAGGACGGCTTTCACACACACTTATCTCTCAGAACTGAGCAAGTGGAGAGACATTCGTTCATCTAGCACCAAGGGAACGGGTTGCAGGAGACACTTTTTCTCTTCTTTCTCAGTCTGTTTCCTAGTGCCGGTTTGAAGTTCCTGCAGTTTTCACTGTAAAACCGAGTTGGAACTAGTACCTACACATATATATGTATGGAATCGAGTTTGCAACTGAAAAGAAACTTTGTGTTCCCAACAAGCTAGGTGAAGGGCGGCTTTCACACACACTTATCTCTCAGAACTGAGCAAGTGGAGAGACGTTCGTTCATCTAGCACCAAGGGAACGGGTTGCAGGAGACACTTTTTCTCTGCTTTCTCAGTCTGTTTCCTAGTGCCGGTTTGAAGTTCCTGCAGTTTTCACTATAAAACCGAGTTGGAGCTAGTACCTCCCCATATATATGTATGGAATGGAGTTTGCAACTGAAAAGAAACTTTGTGTTCCCAACAAGCTAGGTGAAGGACGGCTTTCACACACACTTTTCTCTCAGAACTGAGCAAGTTGAGAGACTTTCGTTCATCTAGCACCAAGGGAACGGGGTGCAGGAGACACTTTTTCTCTGCTTTCTCAGTCTGTTTCCTAGTGCCGGTTTGAAGTTCCTGCAGTTTTCACTGTAAAACCGAGTTGGAACTAGTACCTCCCCATATATATGCGTGGAATGGAGTTTGTAACTGAAAAGAAACTTTGTGTTCCCAACAAGCTAGGTGAAGGACGGCTTTCACACACACTTATCTCTCAGAACTGAGCAAGTGGAGAGACGTTCGTTCATCTAGCGCCAAGGGAACAGGTTGCAGGAGACAGTTTTTCTCTGCTTTCTCAGTCTGTTTTCTAGTGCCGGTTTGAAGTTCCTGCAGTTTTCACTGTAAAACCGAGTTGGAAATAGTACCTCCCTATATATATGCATGGAATGGAGTTTGCACCTGAAAAGAAACTTTGTGTTCCCAACAAGCTAGGTGAAGGACGGCTTTCACACACACTTATCTCTCAGAACTGAGCAAGTGGAGAGACGTTCCTTCATCTAGCACCAAGGGAACGGGTTGCAGGAGACACTTTTTCTCTGCTTTCTCAGTCTGTTTCCTAGTGCCGGTTTGAAGTTCCTGCAGTTTTCACTGTAAAACCGAGTTGGAGTTAGTACCTCCCCATATATATGTATGGAATCGAGTTTGCAACTGAAAAGAAACTTTGTGTTCCCAACAAGCTAGGTGAAGGGCGGCTTTCACACACACTTATCTCTCAGAACTGAGCAAGTGGAGAGACGTTCGTTCATCTAGCACCAAGGGAACGGGGTGCAGGAGACACTTTTTCTCTGCTTTCTCAGTCTGTTTCCTAGTGCCGGTTTGAAGTTCCTGCAGTTTTCACTGTAAAACCGAGTTGGAGCTAGTACCTCCCCATATATATGTATAGAATGGAGTTTGTAACTGAAAAGAAACTTTGTGTTCCCAACAAGCTAGGTGAAGGACGGCTTTCACACACACTTATCTCTCAGAACTGAGCAAGTGGAGAGACATTCGTTCATCTAGCACCAAGGGAACGGGTTGCAGGAGACACTTTTTCTCTTCTTTCTCAGTCTGTTTCCTAGTGCCGGTTTGAAGTTCCTGCAGTTTTCACTGTAAAACCGAGTTGGAACTAGTACCTCCCCATATATATGCGTGGAATGGAGTTTGTAACTGAAAAGAAACTTTGTGTTCCCAACAAGCTAGGTGAAGGACGGCTTTCACACACACTTATCTCTCAGAACTGAGCAAGTGGAGAGACGTTCGTTCATCTAGCGCCAAGGGAACAGGTTGAAGGAGACAGTTTTTCTCTGCTTTCTCAGTCTGTTTTCTAGTGCCGGTTTGAAGTTCCTGCAGTTTTCACTGTAAAACCGAGTTGGAAAGAGTACCTCCCTATATATATGCATGGAATGGAGTTTGCACCAGAAAAGAAACTTTGTGTTCCCAACAAGCTAGGTGAAGGACGGCTTTCACACACACTTATCTCTCAGAACTGAGCAAGTTGAGAGACGTTCCTTCATCTAGCACCAAGGGAACGGGTTGCAGGAGACACTTTTTCTCTGCTTTCTCAGTCTGTTTCCTAGTGCCGGTTTGAAGTTCCTGCAGTTTTCACTGTAAAACCGAGTTGGAGTTAGTACCTCCCCATATATATGTATGGAATCGAGTTTGCAACTGAAAAGAAACTTTGTGTTCCCAACAAGCTAGGTGAAGGGCGGCTTTCACACACACTTATCTCTCAGAACTGAGCAAGTGGAGAGACGTTCGTTCATCTAGCACCAAGGGAACGGGTTGCAGGAGACACTTTTTCTCTGCTTTCTCAGTCTGTTTCCTAGTGCCGGTTTGAAGTTCCTGCAGTTTTCACTGTAAAACCGAGTTGGAGCTAGTACCTCCCCATATATATGTATAGAATGGAGTTTGCAACTGAAAAGAAACTTTGTGTTCCCAACAAGCTAGGTGAAGGACGGCTTTCACACACACTTATCTCTCAGAACTGAGCAAGCGGAGAGACATTCGTTCATCTAGCACCAAGGGAACGGTTTGCAGGAGACACTTTTTCTCTTCTTTATCAGTCTGTTTCCTAGTGCCGGTTTGAAGTTCCTGCAGTTTTCACTGTAAAACCGAGTTGGAACTAGTACCTCCCCATATATATGCGTGGAATGGAGTTTGTAACTGAAAAGAAACTTTGTGTTCCCAACAAGCTAGGTGAAGGACGGCTTTCACACACACTTATCTCTCAGAACTGAGCAAGTGGAGAGACGTTCGTTCATCTAGCGCCAAGGGAACAGGTTGCAGGAGACAGTTTTTCTCTGCTTTCTCAGTCTGTTTCCTAGTGCCGGTTTGAAGTTCCTGCAGTTTTCACTGTAAAACCGAGTTAGAAATAGTACCTCCCTATATATATGCATGGAATGGAGTTTGCACCTGAAAAGAAACTTTGTGTTCCCAACAAGCTAGGTGAAGTACGGCTTTCACACACACTTATCTCTCAGAACTGAGCAAGTGGAGAGACGTTCGTTCATCTAGCACCAAGGGAACGGGTTGCAGGAGAGACTTTTTCTCTGCTTTCTCAGTCTGTTTCCTAGTGCCGGTTTGAAGTTCCTGCAGTTTTCACTGTAAAACCGAGTTGGAACTAGTACCTCCCCATATATATGCATGGAATGGGGTTTGCAAGTGAAAATAAACTTTGTGTTCCCAACAAGCTAGGTGAAGGACGGCTTTCACACACACTTATCTCTCAGAACTGAGCAAGTGGAGAGACGTTCGTTCATCTAGCACCAAGGGAACGGGTTCCAGGAGACACTTTTTCTTTGCTTTCTCAGTCTGTTCCTAGTGCCGGTTTGATGTTCCTGCAGTTTACACTGTAAAACCGATTTGGAGCTAGTACCTCCCCATATATATGTATGGAATGGAGTTTGCAACTGAAAAGAAACTTTGTGTTCCCAACAAGCTAGGTGAAGGACGGCTTTCACACACACTTTTCTCTCAGAACTGAGCAAGTGGAGAGACGTTCGTTCATCTAGCACCAAGGGAACGGGTTGCAGGAGACACTTTTTCTCTGCTTTCTCAGTCTGTTTCCTAGTGCCGGTTTGAAGTTCCTGCAGTTTTCACTGTAAAACCGAGTTGGAGTTAGTACCTCCCCATATATATGTATGGAATCGAGTTTGCAACTGAAAAGAAACTTTGTGTTCCCAACAAGCTAGGTGAAGGGCGGCTTTCACACACACTTATCTCTCAGAACTGAGCAAGTGGAGAGACGTTCGTTCATCTAGCACCAAGGGAACGGGTTGCAGGAGACACTTTTTCTCTGCTTTCTCAGTCTGTTTCCTAGTGCCGGTTTGAAGTTCCTGCAGTTTTCACTGTAAAACCGAGTTGGAGCTAGTACCTCCCCATATATATGTATAGAATGGAGTTTGCAACTGAAAAGAAACTTTGTGTTCCCAACAAGCTAGGTGAAGGGCGGCTTTCACACACACTTATCTCTCAGACTGAGCAAGTGGAGAGACGTTCGTTCATCTAGCACCAAGGGAACGGGTTGCAGGAGACACTTTTTCTCTTCTTTCTCAGTCTGTTTCCTAGTGCCGGTTTGAAGTTCCTGCAGTTTTCACTGTAAAACCGAGTTGGAACTAGTACCTCCCCATATATATGCGTGGAATGGAGTTTGTAACTGAAAAGAAACTTTGTGTTCCCAACAAGCTAGGTGAAGGACGGCTTTCACACACACTTATCTCTCAGAACTGAGCAAGTGGAGAGACGTTCGTTCATCTAGCACCAAGGGAACAGGTTGCAGGAGACAGTTTTTCTCTGCTTTCTCAGTCTGTTTCCTAGTGCCGGTTTGAAGTTCCTGCAGTTTTCACTGTAAAACCGAGTTGGAAATAGTACCTCCCTATATATATGCATGGAATGGAGTTTGCACCTGAAAAGAAACTTTGTGTTCCCAACAAGCTAGGTGAAGTACGGCTTTCACACACACTTATCTCTCAGAACTGAGCAAGAGGAGAGACGTTCGTTCATCTAGCACCAAGGGAACGGGTTGCAGGAGACACTTTTTCTCTGCTTTCTCAGTCTGTTTCCTAGTGCCGGTTTGAAGTTCCTGCAGTTTTCACTGTAAAACCGAGTTGGAGCCAATACCTCCCCATATATATGTATGGAATGGAGTTTGCTACTGAAAAGAAACTTTGTGTTCCCATCAAGCTATGTGAAAGACGGCTTTCACACACACTTATCTCTCAGAACTGAGCTAGTGGAGAGACGTTCGTGCATCTAGCACCAAGGGAACGGTTTGCAGGAGACACTATTTCTCTGCTTTCTCAGTCTGTTTCCTAGTGCCGGTTTGAAGTTCCTGCAGTTTTCACTGTAAAACCGAGTTGGAGCTAGTACCTCCCCATATATATGTATGGAATCGAGTTTGCAACTGAAAAGAAACTTTGTGTTCCCAACAAGCTAGGTGGAGGACGGCTTTCACACACACTTATCTCTCAGAACTGAGCAAGTGGAGAGACGTTCGTTCATCTAGCACCAAGGGAACGGGTTGCAGGAGACACTTTTTCTCTGCTTTCTCAGTCTGTTTCCTAGTGCCGGTTTGAAGTTCCTGCAGTTTTCACTGTAAAACCGAATTGGAGCCAATACCTCCCCATATATATGTATGGAATGGAGTTTGCTACTGAAAAGAAACTTTGTGTTCCCAACAAGCTAGGTGAAGGACGGCTTTCACACACACTTATCTCTCAGAACTGAGCAAGTGGAGAGACGTTCCTTCATCTAGCACCATGGGAACGGGTTGCAGGAGACACTTTTTCTCTGCTTTCTCAGTCTGTTTCCTAGTGCCGGTTTGAAGTTCCTGCAGTTTTCACTGTTAAACAGTGTTGGAGCTTGTACCTCCCCATATATATGTATGGAATGGAGTTTGCAACTGAAAAGAAACTTTGTGTTCCCAACAAGCTAGGTGAAGTACGGCTTTCACACACACTTATCTCTCAGAACTGAGCAAGTGGAGAGACGTTCGTTCATCTAGCACCAAGGGAACGGGTTGCAGGAGACACTTTTTCTCTGCTTTCTCAGTCTGTTTCCTAGTGCCTGTTTGAAGTTCCTGCAGTTTTCAATGTAAAACCGAGTTGGAACTAGTACCTCCCCATAAGTATGCATGGAATGGGGTTTGCAACTGAAAATAAACTTTGTGTTCCCAACAAGCTAGGTGAAGGGCGGCTTTCACACACACTTATCTCTCAGAACTGAGCAAGTGGAGAGACGTTCGTTCATCTAGCACCAAGGGAACGGGTTGCAGGAGACACTTTTTCTCTGCTTTCTCAGTCTGTTTCCTAGTGCCGGTTTGAAGTTCCTGCAGTTTTCACTGTAAAAGCGAGTTGGAGCCAATACCCCCGCATATATATGTATGGAATGGAATTTGCAACTGAAAAGAAACTTTGTGTTCCCAACAAGCTAGGTGAAGGACGGCTTTCACACACACTTATCTCTCAGAACTGAGCAAGTGGAGAGACGTTCGTTCATCTAGCACCAAGGGAATGGGTTGCAGGAGACACTTATTCTCTGCTTCTCAGTCTGTTTCCTAGTGCCGGTTTGAAGTTCCTGCAGTTTTCACTGTAAAACAGTGTAGAAGCTAGTACCTCCCCATATATATGTATGGAATGGAGTTTGCAACTGAAAAGAAACTTTGTGTTCCCAACAAGCTAGGTGAAGGACGGCTTTCACACACACTTATCTATCAGAACTGAGGAAGTGGAGAGACGTTCGTTCATCTAGCACCAAGGGATCGCGTTGCAGGAGACACTTTTTCTCTGCTTTCTCAGTCTGTTTCCTAGTGCCGGTTTGAAGTTCCTGCAGTTTTCACTGTAAAACCGAGTTGGAGCTAGTACCTCCACATATATATGTATGGAATCGAGTTTGCAACTGAAAAGAAACTTTGTGTTCCCAACAAGCTAGGTGAAGGGCGGCTTTCACACACACTTATCTCTCAGAACTGAGCAAGTGGAGAGACGTTCGTTCATCTAGCACCAAGGGAACGGGTTGCAGGAGACACTTTTTCTCTGCTTTCTCAGTCTGTTTCCTAGTGCCGGTTTGAAGTTCCTGCAGTTTTCACTGTAAAAGCGAGTTGGAGCCAATACCCCCGCATATATATGTATGGAGTGGAGTTTGCAACTGAAAAGAAACTTTGTGTTCCCAACAAGCTAGGTGAAGGACGGCTTTCACACACACTTATCTCTCAGAACTGAGCAAGTGGAGAGACGTTCGTTCATCTAGCACCAAGGGAATGGGTTGCAGGAGACACTTATTCTCTGCTTCTCAGTCTGTTTCCTAGTGCCGGTTTGAAGTTCCTGCAGTTTTCACTGTAAAACAGTGTAGAAGCTAGTACCTCTCCATATATATGTATGGAATGGAGTTTGCAACTGAAAAGAAACTTTGTGTTCCCAACAAGCTGGTGAAGGACGGCTTTCACACACACTTTTCTCTCAGAACTGAGCAAGTGGAGAGACGTTCGTTCATCTAGCACCAAGGGATCGCGTTGCAGGAGACACTTTTTCTCTGCTTCTCAGTCTGTTTCCTAGTGCCGGTTTGAAGTTCCTGCAGTTTTCACTGTAAAACAGTGTAGGAGCTAGTACCTCTCCATATATATGTATGGAATGGAATTTGCAACTGAAAAGAAACTTTGTGTTCCCAACAAGCTAGGTGAAGGACGGCTTTCACACACACTTATCTATCAGAACTGAGGAAGTGGAGAGACGTTCGTTCATCTAGCACCAAGGGATCGCGTTGCAGGAGACACTTTTTCTCTGCTTTCTCAGTCTGTTTCCTAGTGCCGGTTTGAAGTTCCTGCAGTTTTCACTGTAAAACCGAGTTGGAGCTAGTACCTCCCCATATATATGTATGGAATCGAGTTTGCAACTGAAAAGAAACTTTGTGTTCCCAACAAGCTAGGTGAAGGACGGCTTTCACACACACATATCTCTCTGAACTGAGCAAGTGGAGAGACGTTCGTTCATCTAGCACCAAGGGAACGGGTTGCAGGAGACAATTTTTCTCTGCTTTCTCAGTCTGTTTCCTAGTGCCGGTTTGAAGTTCCTGCAGTTTTCACTGTAAAAGCGAGTTGGAGCCAATACCTCCCCATATATATGTATGGAATGGAGTTTGCAACTGAAAAGAAACTTTGTGTTCCCAACAAGCTAGGTGAAGGACGGCTTTCACACACACGTATCTCTCAGAACTGAGCAAGTGGAGAGACGTTCGTTCATCTAGCACCAAGGGAAAGGGTTGCAGGAGACACTTATTCTCTGCTTCTCAGTCTGTTTCCTAGTGCCGGTTTGAAGTTCCTGCAGTTTTCACTGTAAAACAGTGTAGGAGCTAGAACCTCTCCATATATATGTATGGAATGGAGTTTGCAACTGAAAAGAAACTTTGTGTTCCCAACAAGCTAGGTGAAGGACGGCTTTCACACACACTTATCTATCAGAACTGAGGAAGTGGAGAGACGTTCGTTCATCTAGCACCAAGGGATCGCGTTGCAGGAGACACTTTTTCTCTGCTTTCTCAGTCTGTTTCCTAGTGCCGGTTTGAAGTTCCTGCAGTTTTCACTGTAAAACCGAGTTGGAGCTAGTACCTCCACATATATATGTATGGAATCGAGTTTGCAACTGAAAAGAAACTTTGTGTTCCCAACAAGCTAGGTGAAGGACGGCTTTCACACACACTTATCTCTCAGAACTGAGCAAGTGGAGAGACGTTCGTTCATCTAGCACCAAGGGAACGGGTTGCAGGGGACAATTTTTCTCTGCTTTCTCAGTCTGTTTCCTAGTGCCGGTTTGAAGTTCCTGCAGTTTTCACTGTAAAACCGAGTTGGAGCCAATACCTCCCCATATATATGTATGGAATGGAGTTTGCAACTGAAAAGAAACTTTGTGTTCCCAACAAGCTAGGTGAAGGACGGCTTTCACACACACTTATCTCTCAGAACTGAGCAAGTGGAGAGACGTTTGTTCATCTAGCACCAAGGGAACGGGTTGCAGGAGACACTTTTTCTCTGCTTTCTCAGTCTGTTTCCTAGTGCCGGTTTGAAGTTCCTGCAGTTTTCACTGTAAAACCGAGTTGGAGCTTGTACCTCCCCATATATATGTATGGAATGGAGTTTGCAACTGAAAGGAAACTTTGTGTTCCCAACAAGCTAGGTGAAGGACGGCTTTCACACACACTTTTCTCTCAGAACTGAGCAAGTGGAGAGACGTTCGTTCATCTAGCACCAAGGGAACGGGTTGCAGGAGACACTTTTTCTCTGCTTTCTCAGTCTGTTTCCTAGTGCCGGTTTGAAGTTCCTGCAGTTTTCACTGTAAAACCGAGTTGGAGTTAGTACCTCCCCATATATATGTATGGAATCGAGTTTGCAACTGAAAAGAAACTTTGTGTTCCCAACAAGCTAGGTGAAGGGCGGCTTTCACACACACTTATCTCTCAGAACTGAGCAAGTGGAGAGACGTTCGTTCATCTAGCACCAAGGGAACGGGTTGCAGGAGACACTTTTTCTCTGCTTTCTCAGTCTGTTTCCTAGTGCCGGTTTGAAGTTCCTGCAGTTTTCACTGTAAAACCGAGTTGGAGCTAGTACCTCCCCATATATATGTATAGAATGGAGTTTGCAACTGAAAAGAAACTTTGTGTTCCCAACAAGCTAGGTGAAGGACGGCTTTCACACACACTTATCTCTCAGAACTGAGCAAGTGGAGAGACGTTCGTTCATCTAGCACCAAGGGAAGAGGTTGCAGGAGACAGTTTTTCTTTGCTTTCTCAGTCTGTTTCCTAGTGCCGGTTTGAAGTTCCTGCAGTTTTCACTGTAAAACCGAGTTGGAAATAGTACCTCCCTATATATATGCATGGAATGGAGTTTGCACCTGAAAAGAAACTTTGTGTTCCCAACAAGCTAGGTGAAGTACGGCTTTCACACACACTTATCTCTCAGAACTGAGCAAGAGGAGAGACGTTCGTTCATCTAGCACCAAGGGAACGGGTTGCAGGAGACACTTTTTCTCTGCTTTCTCAGTCTGTTTCCTAGTGCCGGTTTGAAGTTCCTGCAGTTTTCACTGTAAAACCGAGTTGGAGCCAATACCTCCCCATATATATGTATGGAATGGAGTTTGCTACTGAAAAGAAACTTTGTGTTCCCATCAAGCTATGTGAAAGACGGCTTTCACACACACTTATCTCTCAGAACTGAGCTAGTGGAGAGACGTTCGTGCATCTAGCACCAAGGGAACGGTTTGCAGGAGACACTATTTCTCTGCTTTCTCAGTCTGTTTCCTAGTGCCGGTTTGAAGTTCCTGCAGTTTTCACTGTAAAACCGAGTTGGAGCTAGTACCTCCCCATATATATGTATGGAATCGAGTTTGCAACTGAAAAGAAACTTTGTGTTCCCAACAAGCTAGGTGGAGGACGGCTTTCACACACACTTATCTCTCAGAACTGAGCAAGTGGAGAGACGTTCGTTCATCTAGCACCAAGGGAACGGGTTGCAGGAGACACTTTTTCTCTGCTTTCTCAGTCTGTTTCCTAGTGCCGGTTTGAAGTTCCTGCAGTTTTCACTGTAAAACCGAATTGGAGCCAATACCTCCCCATATATATGTATGGAATGGAGTTTGCTACTGAAAAGAAACTTTGTGTTCCCAACAAGCTAGGTGAAGGACGGCTTTCACACACACTTATCTCTCAGAACTGAGCAAGTGGAGAGACGTTCCTTCATCTAGCACCATGGGAACGGGTTGCAGGAGACACTTTTTCTCTGCTTTCTCAGTCTGTTTCCTAGTGCCGGTTTGAAGTTCCTGCAGTTTTCACTGTTAAACAGTGTTGGAGCTTGTACCTTCCCATATATATGTATGGAATGGAGTTTGCAACTGAAAAGAAACTTTGTGTTCCCAACAAGCTAGGTGAAGTACGGCTTTCACACACACTTATCTCTCAGAACTGAGCAAGTGGAGAGACGTTCGTTCATCTAGCACCAAGGGAACGGGTTGCAGGAGACACTTTTTCTCTGCTTTCTCAGTCTGTTTCCTAGTGCCTGTTTGAAGTTCCTGCAGTTTTCAATGTAAAACCGAGTTGGAACTAGTACCTCCCCATAAGTATGCATGGAATGGGGTTTGCAACTGAAAATAAACTTTGTGTTCCCAACAAGCTAGGTGAAGGGCGGCTTTCACACACACTTATCTCTCAGAACTGAGCAAGTGGAGAGACGTTCGTTCATCTAGCACCAAGGGAACGGGTTGCAGGAGACACTTTTTCTCTGCTTTCTCAGTCTGTTTCCTAGTGCCGGATTGAAGTTCCTGCAGTTTTCACTGTAAAAGCGAGTTGGAGCCAATACCCCCGCATATATATGTATGGAATGGAATTTGCAACTGAAAAGAAACTTTGTGTTCCCAACAAGCTAGGTGAAGGACGGCTTTCACACACACTTATCTCTCAGAACTGAGCAAGTGGAGAGACGTTCGTTCATCTAGCACCAAGGGAATGGGTTGCAGGAGACACTTATTCTCTGCTTCTCAGTCTGTTTCCTAGTGCCGGTTTGAAGTTCCTGCAGTTTTCACTGTAAAACAGTGTAGAAGCTAGTACCTCCCCATATATATGTATGGAATGGAGTTTGCAACTGAAAAGAAACTTTGTGTTCCCAACAAGCTAGGTGAAGGACGGCTTTCACACACACTTATCTATCAGAACTGAGGAAGTGGAGAGACGTTCGTTCATCTAGCACCAAGGGATCGCGTTGCAGGAGACACTTTTTCTCTGCTTTCTCAGTCTGTTTCCTAGTGCCGGTTTGAAGTTCCTGCAGTTTTCACTGTAAAACCGAGTTGGAGCTAGTACCTCCACATATATATGTATGGAATCGAGTTTGCAACTGAAAAGAAACTTTGTGTTCCCAACAAGCTAGGTGAAGGGCGGCTTTCACACACACTTATCTCTCAGAACTGAGCAAGTGGAGAGACGTTCGTTCATCTAGCACCAAGGGAACGGGTTGCAGGAGACACTTTTTCTCTGCTTTCTCAGTCTGTTTCCTAGTGCCGGTTTGAAGTTCCTGCAGTTTTCACTGTAAAAGCGAGTTGGAGCCAATACCCCCGCATATATATGTATGGAGTGGAGTTTGCAACTGAAAAGAAACTTTGTGTTCCCAACAAGCTAGGTGAAGGACGGCTTTCACACACACTTATCTCTCAGAACTGAGCAAGTGGAGAGACGTTCGTTCATCTAGCACCAAGGGAATGGGTTGCAGGAGACACTTATTCTCTGCTTCTCAGTCTGTTTCCTAGTGCCGGTTTGAAGTTCCTGCAGTTTTCACTGTAAAACAGTGTAGAAGCTAGTACCTCTCCATATATATGTATGGAATGGAGTTTGCAACTGAAAAGAAACTTTGTGTTCCCAACAAGCTGGTGAAGGACGGCTTTCACACACACTTTTCTCTCAGAACTGAGCAAGTGGAGAGACGTTCGTTCATCTAGCACCAAGGGATCGCGTTGCAGGAGACACTTTTTCTCTGCTTCTCAGTCTGTTTCCTAGTGCCGGTTTGAAGTTCCTGCAGTTTTCACTGTAAAACAGTGTAGAAGCTAGTACCTCCCCATATATATGTATGGAATGGAGTTTGCAACTGAAAAGAAACTTTGTGTTCCCAACAAGCTAGGTGAAGGACGGCTTTCACACACACTTATCTATCAGAACTGAGGAAGTGGAGAGACGTTCGTTCATCTAGCACCAAGGGATCGCGTTGCAGGAGACACTTTTTCTCTGCTTTCTCAGTCTGTTTCCTAGTGCCGGTTTGAAGTTCCTGCAGTTTTCACTGTAAAACCGAGTTGGAGCTAGTACCTCCACATATATATGTATGGAATCGAGTTTGCAACTGAAAAGAAACTTTGTGTTCCCAACAAGCTAGGTGAAGGGCGGCTTTCACACACACTTATCTCTCAGAACTGAGCAAGTGGAGAGACGTTCGTTCATCTAGCACCAAGGGAACGGGTTGCAGGAGACACTTTTTCTCTGCTTTCTCAGTCTGTTTCCTAGTGCCGGTTTGAAGTTCCTGCAGTTTTCACTGTAAAAGCGAGTTGGAGCCAATACCCCCGCATATATATGTATGGAGTGGAGTTTGCAACTGAAAAGAAACTTTGTGTTCCCAACAAGCTAGGTGAAGGACGGCTTTCACACACACTTATCTCTCAGAACTGAGCAAGTGGAGAGACGTTCGTTCATCTAGCACCAAGGGAATGGGTTGCAGGAGACACTTATTCTCTGCTTCTCAGTCTGTTTCCTAGTGCCGGTTTGAAGTTCCTGCAGTTTTCACTGTAAAACAGTGTAGAAGCTAGTACCTCTCCATATATATGTATGGAATGGAGTTTGCAACTGAAAAGAAACTTTGTGTTCCCAACAAGCTGGTGAAGGACGGCTTTCACACACACTTTTCTCTCAGAACTGAGCAAGTGGAGAGACGTTCGTTCATCTAGCACCAAGGGATCGCGTTGCAGGAGACACTTTTTCTCTGCTTCTCAGTCTGTTTCCTAGTGCCGGTTTGAAGTTCCTGCAGTTTTCACTGTAAAACAGTGTAGGAGCTAGTACCTCTCCATATATATGTATGGAATGGAATTTGCAACTGAAAAGAAACTTTGTGTTCCCAACAAGCTAGGTGAAGGACGGCTTTCACACACACTTATCTATCAGAACTGAGGAAGTGGAGAGACGTTCGTTCATCTAGCACCAAGGGATCGCGTTGCAGGAGACACTTTTTCTCTGCTTTCTCAGTCTGTTTCCTAGTGCCGGTTTGAAGTTCCTGCAGTTTTCACTGTAAAACCGAGTTGGAGCTAGTACCTCCCCATATATATGTATGGAATCGAGTTTGCAACTGAAAAGAAACTTTGTGTTCCCAACAAGCTAGGTGAAGGACGGCTTTCACACACACATATCTCTCTGAACTGAGCAAGTGGAGAGACGTTCGTTCATCTAGCACCAAGGGAACGGGTTGCAGGAGACAATTTTTCTCTGCTTTCTCAGTCTGTTTCCTAGTGCCGGTTTGAAGTTCCTGCAGTTTTCACTGTAAAAGCGAGTTGGAGCCAATACCTCCCCATATATATGTATGGAATGGAGTTTGCAACTGAAAAGAAACTTTGTGTTCCCAACAAGCTAGGTGAAGGACGGCTTTCACACACACTTATCTCTCAGAACTGAGCAAGTGGAGAGACGTTTGTTCATCTAGCACCAAGGGAACGGGTTGCAGGAGACACTTTTTCTCTGCTTTCTCAGTCTGTTTCCTAGTGCCGGTTTGAAGTTCCTGCAGTTTTCACTGTAAAACCGAGTTGGAGCTTGTACCTCCCCATATATATGTATGGAATGGAGTTTGCAACTGAAAGGAAACTTTGTGTTCCCAACAAGCTAGGTGAAGGACGGCTTTCACACACACTTTTCTCTCAGAACTGAGCAAGTGGAGAGACGTTCGTTCATCTAGCACCAAGGGAACGGGTTGCAGGAGACACTTTTTCTCTGCTTTCTCAGTCTGTTTCCTAGTGCCGGTTTGAAGTTCCTGCAGTTTTCACTGTAAAACCGAGTTGGAGTTAGTACCTCCCCATATATATGTATGGAATCGAGTTTGCAACTGAAAAGAAACTTTGTGTTCCCAACAAGCTAGGTGAAGGGCGGCTTTCACACACACTTATCTCTCAGAACTGAGCAAGTGGAGAGACGTTCGTTCATCTAGCACCAAGGGAACGGGTTGCAGGAGACACTTTTTCTCTGCTTCTAAGTCTGTTTCCTAGTGCCGGTTTGAAGTTCCTGCAGTTTTCACTGTAAAACAGTGTAGGAGCTAGTACCTCTCCATATATATGTATGGAATGGAATTTGCAACTGAAAAGAAACTTTGTGTTCCCAACAAGCTAGGTGAAGGACGGCTTTCACACACACTTATCTATCAGAACTGAGGAAGTGGAGAGACGTTCGTTCATCTAGCACCAAGGGATCGCGTTGCAGGAGACACTTTTTCTCTGCTTTCTCAGTCTGTTTCCTAGTGCCGGTTTGAAGTTCCTGCAGTTTTCACTGTAAAACCGAGTTGGAGCTAGTACCTCCCCATATATATGTATGGAATCGAGTTTGCAACTGAAAAGAAACTTTGTGTTCCCAACAAGCTAGGTGAAGGACGGCTTTCACACACACATATCTCTCTGAACTGAGCAAGTGGAGAGACGTTCGTTCATCTAGCACCAAGGGAACGGGTTGCAGGAGACAATTTTTCTCTGCTTTCTCAGTCTGTTTCCTAGTGCCGGTTTGAAGTTCCTGCAGTTTTCACTGTAAAAGCGAGTTGGAGCCAATACCTCCCCATATATATGTATGGAATGGAGTTTGCAACTGAAAAGAAACTTTGTGTTCCCAACAAGCTAGGTGAAGGACGGCTTTCACACACACTTATCTCTCAGAACTGAGCAAGTGGAGAGACGTTTGTTCATCTAGCACCAAGGGAACGGGTTGCAGGAGACACTTTTTCTCTGCTTTCTCAGTCTGTTTCCTAGTGCCGGTTTGAAGTTCCTGCAGTTTTCACTGTAAAACCGAGTTGGAGCTTGTACCTCCCCATATATATGTATGGAATGGAGTTTGCAACTGAAAGGAAACTTTGTGTTCCCAACAAGCTAGGTGAAGGACGGCTTTCACACACACTTTTCTCTCAGAACTGAGCAAGTGGAGAGACGTTCGTTCATCTAGCACCAAGGGAACGGGTTGCAGGAGACACTTTTTCTCTGCTTTCTCAGTCTGTTTCCTAGTGCCGGTTTGAAGTTCCTGCAGTTTTCACTGTAAAACCGAGTTGGAGTTAGTACCTCCCCATATATATGTATGGAATCGAGTTTGCAACTGAAAAGAAACTTTGTGTTCCCAACAAGCTAGGTGAAGGGCGGCTTTCACACACACTTATCTCTCAGAACTGAGCAAGTGGAGAGACGTTCGTTCATCTAGCACCAAGGGAACGGGTTGCAGGAGACACTTTTTCTCTGCTTTCTCAGTCTGTTTCCTAGTGCCGGTTTGAAGTTCCTGCAGTTTTCACTGTAAAACCGAGTTGGAGCTAGTACCTCCCCATATATATGTATAGAATGGAGTTTGCAACTGAAAAGAAACTTTGTGTTCCCAACAAGCTAGGTGAAGGACGGCTTTCACACACACTTATCTCTCAGAACTGAGCAAGTGGAGAGACGTTCGTTCATCTAGCACCAAGGGAACAGGTTGCAGGAGACAGTTTTTCTTTGCTTTCTCAGTCTGTTTCCTAGTGCCGGTTTGAAGTTCCTGCAGTTTTCACTGTAAAACCGAGTTGGAAATAGTACCTCCCTATATATATGCATGGAATGGAGTTTGCACCTGAAAAGAAACTTTGTGTTCCCAACAAGCTAGGTGAAGTACGGCTTTCACACACACTTATCTCTCAGAACTGAGCAAGAGGAGAGACGTTCGTTCATCTAGCACCAAGGGAACGGGTTGCAGGAGACACTTTTTCTCTGCTTTCTCAGTCTGTTTCCTAGTGCCGGTTTGAAGTTCCTGCAGTTTTCACTGTAAAACCGAGTTGGAGCCAATACCTCCCCATATATATGTATGGAATGGAGTTTGCTACTGAAAAGAAACTTTGTGTTCCCATCAAGCTATGTGAAAGACGGCTTTCACACACACTTATCTCTCAGAACTGAGCTAGTGGAGAGACGTTCGTGCATCTAGCACCAAGGGAACGGTTTGCAGGAGACACTATTTCTCTGCTTTCTCAGTCTGTTTCCTAGTGCCGGTTTGAAGTTCCTGCAGTTTTCACTGTAAAACCGAGTTGGAGCTAGTACCTCCCCATATATATGTATGGAATCGAGTTTGCAACTGAAAAGAAACTTTGTGTTCCCAACAAGCTAGGTGGAGGACGACTTTCACACACACTTATCTCTCAGAACTGAGCAAGTGGAGAGACGTTCGTTCATCTAGCACCAAGGGAACGGGTTGCAGGAGACACTTTTTCTCTGCTTTCTCAGTCTGTTTCCTAGTGCCGGTTTGAAGTTCCTGCAGTTTTCACTGTAAAACCGAATTGGAGCCAATACCTCCCCATATATATGTATGGAATGGAGTTTGCTACTGAAAAGAAACTTTGTGTTCCCAACAAGCTAGGTGAAGGACGGCTTTCACACACACTTATCTCTCAGAACTGAGCAAGTGGAGAGACGTTCCTTCATCTAGCACCATGGGAACGGGTTGCAGGAGACACTTTTTCTCTGCTTTCTCAGTCTGTTTCCTAGTGCCGGTTTGAAGTTCCTGCAGTTTTCACTGTTAAACAGTGTTGGAGCTTGTACCTTCCCATATATATGTATGGAATGGAGTTTGCAACTGAAAAGAAACTTTGTGTTCCCAACAAGCTAGGTGAAGTACGGCTTTCACACACACTTATCTCTCAGAACTGAGCAAGTGGAGAGACGTTCGTTCATCTAGCACCAAGGGAACGGGTTGCAGGAGACACTTTTTCTCTGCTTTCTCAGTCTGTTTCCTAGTGCCTGTTTGAAGTTCCTGCAGTTTTCAATGTAAAACCGAGTTGGAACTAGTACCTCCCCATAAGTATGCATGGAATGGGGTTTGCAACTGAAAATAAACTTTGTGTTCCCAACAAGCTAGGTGAAGGGCGGCTTTCACACACACTTATCTCTCAGAACTGAGCAAGTGGAGAGACGTTCGTTCATCTAGCACCAAGGGAACGGGTTGCAGGAGACACTTTTTCTCTGCTTTCTCAGTCTGTTTCCTAGTGCCGGATTGAAGTTCCTGCAGTTTTCACTGTAAAAGCGAGTTGGAGCCAATACCCCCGCATATATATGTATGGAATGGAATTTGCAACTGAAAAGAAACTTTGTGTTCCCAACAAGCTAGGTGAAGGACGGCTTTCACACACACTTATCTCTCAGAACTGAGCAAGTGGAGAGACGTTCGTTCATCTAGCACCAAGGGAATGGGTTGCAGGAGACACTTATTCTCTGCTTCTCAGTCTGTTTCCTAGTGCCGGTTTGAAGTTCCTGCAGTTTTCACTGTAAAACAGTGTAGAAGCTAGTACCTCCCCATATATATGTATGGAATGGAGTTTGCAACTGAAAAGAAACTTTGTGTTCCCAACAAGCTAGGTGAAGGACGGCTTTCACACACACTTATCTATCAGAACTGAGGAAGTGGAGAGACGTTCGTTCATCTAGCACCAAGGGATCGCGTTGCAGGAGACACTTTTTCTCTGCTTTCTCAGTCTGTTTCCTAGTGCCGGTTTGAAGTTCCTGCAGTTTTCACTGTAAAACCGAGTTGGAACTAGTACCTCCACATATATATGTATGGAATCGAGTTTGCAACTGAAAAGAAACTTTGTGTTCCCAACAAGCTAGGTGAAGGGCGGCTTTCACACACACTTATCTCTCAGAACTGAGCAAGTGGAGAGACGTTCGTTCATCTAGCACCAAGGGAACGGGTTGCAGGAGACACTTTTTCTCTGCTTTCTCAGTCTGTTTCCTAGTGCCGGTTTGAAGTTCCTGCAGTTTTCACTGTAAAAGCGAGTTGGAGCCAATACCCCCGCATATATATGTATGGAGTGGAGTTTGCAACTGAAAAGAAACTTTGTGTTCCCAACAAGCTAGGTGAAGGACGGCTTTCACACACACTTATCTCTCAGAACTGAGCAAGTGGAGAGACGTTCGTTCATCTAGCACCAAGGGATCGCGTTGCAGGAGACACTTTTTCTCTGCTTCTCAGTCTGTTTCCTAGTGCCGGTTTGAAGTTCCTGCAGTTTTCACTGTAAAACAGTGTAGAAGCTAGTACCTCTCCATATATATGTATGGAATGGAGTTTGCAACTGAAAAGAAACTTTGTGTTCCCAACAAGCTGGTGAAGGACGGCTTTCACACACACTTTTCTCTCAGAACTGAGCAAGTGGAGAGACGTTCGTTCATCTAGCACCAAGGGATCGCGTTGCAGGAGACACTTTTTCTCTGCTTCTCAGTCTGTTTCCTAGTGCCGGTTTGAAGTTCCTGCAGTTTTCACTGTAAAACAGTGTAGAAGCTAGTACCTCTCCATATATATGTATGGAATGGAGTTTGCAACTGAAAAGAAACTTTGTGTTCCCAACAAGCTGGTGAAGGACGGCTTTCACACACACTTTTCTCTCAGAACTGAGCAAGTGGAGAGACGTTCGTTCATCTAGCACCAAGGGATCGCGTTGCAGGAGACACTTTTTCTCTGCTTCTCAGTCTGTTTCCTAGTGCCGGTTTGAAGTTCCTGCAGTTTTCACTGTAAAACAGTGTAGAAGCTAGTACCTCCCCATATATATGTATGGAATGGAGTTTGCAACTGAAAAGAAACTTTGTGTTCCCAACAAGCTAGGTGAAGGACGGCTTTCACACACACTTATCTATCAGAACTGAGGAAGTGGAGAGACGTTCGTTCATCTAGCACCAAGGGATCGCGTTGCAGGAGACACTTTTTCTCTGCTTTCTCAGTCTGTTTCCTAGTGCCGGTTTGAAGTTCCTGCAGTTTTCACTGTAAAACCGAGTTGGAGCTAGTACCTCCACATATATATGTATGGAATCGAGTTTGCAACTGAAAAGAAACTTTGTGTTCCCAACAAGCTAGGTGAAGGGCGGCTTTCACACACACTTATCTCTCAGAACTGAGCAAGTGGAGAGACGTTCGTTCATCTAGCACCAAGGGAACGGGTTGCAGGAGACACTTTTTCTCTGCTTTCTCAGTCTGTTTCCTAGTGCCGGTTTGAAGTTCCTGCAGTTTTCACTGTAAAAGCGAGTTGGAGCCAATACCCCCGCATATATATGTATGGAGTGGAGTTTGCAACTGAAAAGAAACTTTGTGTTCCCAACAAGCTAGGTGAAGGACGGCTTTCACACACACTTATCTCTCAGAACTGAGCAAGTGGAGAGACGTTCGTTCATCTAGCACCAAGGGAATGGGTTGCAGGAGACACTTATTCTCTGCTTCTCAGTCTGTTTCCTAGTGCCGGTTTGAAGTTCCTGCAGTTTTCACTGTAAAACAGTGTAGAAGCTAGTACCTCTCCATATATATGTATGGAATGGAGTTTGCAACTGAAAAGAAACTTTGTGTTCCCAACAAACTGGTGAAGGACGGCTTTCACACACACTTTTCTCTCAGAACTGAGCAAGTGGAGAGACGTTCGTTCATCTAGCACCAAGGGATCGCGTTGCAGGAGACACTTTTTCTCTGCTTCTCAGTCTGTTTCCTAGTGCCGGTTTGAAGTTCCTGCAGTTTTCACTGTAAAACAGTGTAGGAGCTAGTACCTCTCCATATATATGTATGGAATGGAATTTGCAACTGAAAAGAAACTTTGTGTTCCCAACAAGCTAGGTGAAGGACGGCTTTCACACACACTTATCTATCAGAACTGAGGAAGTGGAGAGACGTTCGTTCATCTAGCACCAAGGGATCGCGTTGCAGGAGACACTTTTTCTCTGCTTTCTCAGTCTGTTTCCTAGTGCCGGTTTGAAGTTCCTGCAGTTTTCACTGTAAAACCGAGTTGGAGCTAGTACCTCCCCATATATATGTATGGAATCGAGTTTGCAACTGAAAAGAAACTTTGTGTTCCCAACAAGCTAGGTGAAGGACGGCTTTCACACACACATATCTCTCTGAACTGAGCAAGGGGAGAGACGTTCGTTCATCTAGCACCAAGGGAACGGGTTGCAGGAGACAATTTTTCTCTGCTTTCTCAGTCTGTTTCCTAGTGCCGGTTTGAAGTTCCTGCAGTTTTCACTGTAAAAGCGAGTTGGAGCCAATACCTCCCCATATATATGTATGGAATGGAGTTTGCAACTGAAAAGAAACTTTGTGTTCCCAACAAGCTAGGTGAAGGACGGCTTTCACACACACGTATCTCTCAGAACTGAGCAAGTGGAGAGACGTTCGTTCATCTAGCACCAAGGGAAAGGGTTGCAGGAGACACTTATTCTCTGCTTCTCAGTCTGTTTCCTAGTGCCGGTTTGAAGTTCCTGCAGTTTTCACTGTAAAACAGTGTAGGAGCTAGAACCTCTCCATATATATGTATGGAATCGAGTTTGCAACTGAAAAGAAACTTTGTGTTCCCAACAAGCTAGGTGAAGGACGGCTTTCACACACACTTATCTATCAGAACTGAGGAAGTGGAGAGACGTTCGTTCATCTAGCACCAAGGGATCGCGTTGCAGGAGACACTTTTTCTCTGCTTTCTCAGTCTGTTTCCTAGTGCCGGTTTGAAGTTCCTGCAGTTTTCACTGTAAAACCGAGTTGGAGCTAGTACCTCCACATATATATGTATGGAATCGAGTTTGCAACTGAAAAGAAACTTTGTGTTCCCAACAAGCTAGGTGAAGGACGGCTTTCACACACACTTATCTCTCAGAACTGAGCAAGTGGAGAGACGTTCGTTCATCTAGCACCAAGGGAACGGGTTGCAGGGGACAATTTTTCTCTGCTTTCTCAGTCTGTTTCCTAGTGCCGGTTTGAAGTTCCTGCAGTTTTCACTGTAAAACCGAGTTGGAGCCAATACCTCCCCATATATATGTATGGAATGGAGTTTGCAACTGAAAAGAAACTTTGTGTTCCCAACAAGCTAGGTGAAGGACGGCTTTCACACACACTTATCTCTCAGAACTGAGCAAGTGGAGAGACGTTTGTTCATCTAGCACCAAGGGAACGGGTTGCAGGAGACACTTTTTCTCTGCTTTCTCAGTCTGTTTCCTAGTGCCGGTTTGAAGTTCCTGCAGTTTTCACTGTAAAACCGAGTTGGAGCTTGTACCTCCCCATATATATGTATGGAATGGAGTTTGCAACTGAAAAGAAACTTTGTGTTCCCAACAAGCTAGGTGAAGGACGGCTTTCACACACACTTTTCTCTCAGAACTGAGCAAGTGGAGAGACGTTCGTTCATCTAGCACCAAGGGAACGGGTTGCAGGAGACACTTTTTCTCTGCTTTCTCAGTCTGTTTCCTAGTGCCGGTTTGAAGTTCCTGCAGTTTTCACTGTAAAACCGAGTTGGAGTTAGTACCTCCCCATATATATGTATGGAATCGAGTTTGCAACTGAAAAGAAACTTTGTGTTCCCAACAAGCTAGGTGAAGGGCGGCTTTCACACACACTTATCTCTCAGAACTGAGCAAGTGGAGAGACGTTCGTTCATCTAGCACCAAGGGAACGGGTTGCAGGAGACACTTTTTCTCTGCTTTCTCAGTCTGTTTCCTAGTGCCGGTTTGAAGTTCCTGCAGTTTTCACTGTAAAACCGAGTTGGAGCTAGTACCTCCCCATATATATGTATAGAATGGAGTTTGCAACTGAAAAGAAACTTTGTGTTCCCAACAAGCTAGGTGAAGGACGGCTTTCACACACACTTATCTCTCAGAACTGAGCAAGTGGAGAGACGTTCGTTCATCTAGCACCAAGGGAACAGGTTGCAGGAGACAGTTTTTCTTTGCTTTCTCAGTCTGTTTCCTAGTGCCGGTTTGAAGTTCCTGCAGTTTTCACTGTAAAACCGAGTTGGAGCCAATACCTCCCCATATATATGTATGGAATGGAGTTTGCTACTGAAAAGAAACTTTGTGTTCCCATCAAGCTATGTGAAAGACGGCTTTCACACACACTTATCTCTCAGAACTGAGCTAGTGGAGAGACGTTCGTGCATCTAGCACCAAGGGAACGGTTTGCAGGAGACACTTTTTCTCTGCTTTCTCAGTCTGTTTCCTAGTGCCGGTTTGAAGTTCCTGCAGTTTTCACTGTAAAACCGAGTTGGAGCTAGTACCTCCCCATATATATGTATGGAATCGAGTTTGCAACTGAAAAGAAACTTTGTGTTCCCAACAAGCTAGGTGGAGGACGGCTTTCACACACACTTATCTCTCAGAACTGAGCAAGTGGAGAGACGTTCGTTCATCTAGCACCAAGGGAACGGGTTGCAGGAGACACTTTTTCTCTGCTTTCTCAGTCTGTTTCCTAGTGCCGGTTTGAAGTTCCTGCAGTTTTCACTGTAAAACCGAATTGGAGCCAATACCTCCCCATATATATGTATGGAATGGAGTTTGCTACTGAAAAGAAACTTTGTGTTCCCAACAAGCTAGGTGAAGGACGGCTTTCACACACACTTATCTCTCAGAACTGAGCAAGTGGAGAGACGTTCCTTCATCTAGCACCATGGGAACGGGTTGCAGGAGACACTTTTTCTCTGCTTTCTCAGTCTGTTTCCTAGTGCCGGTTTGAAGTTCCTGCAGTTTTCACTGTTAAACAGTGTTGGAGCTTGTACCTCCCCATATATATGTATGGAATGGAGTTTGCAACTGAAAAGAAACTTTGTGTTCCCAACAAGCTAGGTGAAGTACGGCTTTCACACACACTTATCTCTCAGAACTGAGCAAGTGGAGAGACGTTCGTTCATCTAGCACCAAGGGAACGGGTTGCAGGAGACACTTTTTCTCTGCTTTCTCAGTCTGTTTCCTAGTGCCTGTTTGAAGTTCCTGCAGTTTTCAATGTAAAACCGAGTTGGAACTAGTACCTCCCCATAAGTATGCATGGAATGGGGTTTGCAACTGAAAATAAACTTTGTGTTCCCAACAAGCTAGGTGAAGGGCGGCTTTCACACACACTTATCTCTCAGAACTGAGCAAGTGGAGAGACGTTCGTTCATCTAGCACCAAGGGAACGGGTTGCAGGAGACACTTTTTCTCTGCTTTCTCAGTCTGTTTCCTAGTGCCGGATTGAAGTTCCTGCAGTTTTCACTGTAAAAGCGAGTTGGAGCCAATACCCCCGCATATATATGTATGGAATGGAATTTGCAACTGAAAAGAAACTTTGTGTTCCCAACAAGCTAGGTGAAGGACGGCTTTCACACACACTTATCTCTCAGAACTGAGCAAGTGGAGAGACGTTCGTTCATCTAGCACCAAGGGAATGGGTTGCAGGAGACACTTATTCTCTGCTTCTCAGTCTGTTTCCTAGTGCCGGTTTGAAGTTCCTGCAGTTTTCACTGTAAAACAGTGTAGAAGCTAGTACCTCCCCATATATATGTATGGAATGGAGTTTGCAACTGAAAAGAAACTTTGTGTTCCCAACAAGCTAGGTGAAGGACGGCTTTCACACACACTTATCTATCAGAACTGAGGAAGTGGAGAGACGTTCGTTCATCTAGCACCAAGGGATCGCGTTGCAGGAGACACTTTTTCTCTGCTTTCTCAGTCTGTTTCCTAGTGCCGGTTTGAAGTTCCTGCAGTTTTCACTGTAAAACCGAGTTGGAGCTAGTACCTCCCCATATATATGTATGGAATCGAGTTTGCAACTGAAAAGAAACTTTGTGTTCCCAACAAGCTAGGTGAAGGGCGGCTTTCACACACACTTATCTCTCAGAACTGAGCAAGTGGAGAGACGTTCGTTCATCTAGCACCAAGGGAACGGGTTGCAGGAGACACTTTTTCTCTGCTTTCTCAGTCTGTTTCCTAGTGCCGGTTTGAAGTTCCTGCAGTTTTCACTGTAAAAGCGAGTTGGAGCCAATACCCCCGCATATATATGTATGGAGTGGAGTTTGCAACTGAAAAGAAACTTTGTGTTCCCAACAAGCTAGGTGAAGGACGGCTTTCACACACACTTATCTCTCAGAACTGAGCAAGTGGAGAGACGTTCGTTCATCTAGCACCAAGGGAATGGGTTGCAGGAGACACTTATTCTCTGCTTCTCAGTCTGTTTCCTAGTGCCGGTTTGAAGTTCCTGCAGTTTTCACTGTAAAACAGTGTAGAAGCTAGTACCTCTCCATATATATGTATGGAATGGAGTTTGCAACTGAAAAGAAACTTTGTGTTCCCAACAAGCTGGTGAAGGACGGCTTTCACACACACTTTTCTCTCAGAACTGAGCAAGTGGAGAGACGTTCGTTCATCTAGCACCAAGGGATCGCGTTGCAGGAGACACTTTTTCTCTGCTTCTCAGTCTGTTTCCTAGTGCCGGTTTGAAGTTCCTGCAGTTTTCACTGTAAAACAGTGTAGGAGCTAGTACCTCTCCATATATATGTATGGAATGGAATTTGCAACTGAAAAGAAACTTTGTGTTCCCAACAAGCTAGGTGAAGGACGGCTTTCACACACACTTATCTATCAGAACTGAGGAAGTGGAGAGACGTTCGTTCATCTAGCACCAAGGGATCGCGTTGCAGGAGACACTTTTTCTCTGCTTTCTCAGTCTGTTTCCTAGTGCCGGTTTGAAGTTCCTGCAGTTTTCACTGTAAAACCGAGTTGGAGCTAGTACCTCCCCATATATATGTATGGAATCGAGTTTGCAACTGAAAAGAAACTTTGTGTTCCCAACAAGCTAGGTGAAGGACGGCTTTCACACACACTTATCTCTCTGAACTGAGCAAGTGGAGAGACGTTCGTTCATCTAGCACCAAGGGAACGGGTTGCAGGAGACAATTTTTCTCTGCTTTCTCAGTCTGTTTCCTAGTGCCGGTTTGAAGTTCCTGCAGTTTTCACTGTAAAAGCGAGTTGGAGCCAATACCTCCCCATATATATGTATGGAATGGAGTTTGCAACTGAAAAGAAACTTTGTGTTCCCAACAAGCTAGGTGAAGGACGGCTTTCACACACACGTATCTCTCAGAACTGAGCAAGTGGAGAGACGTTCGTTCATCTAGCACCAAGGGAAAGGGTTGCAGGAGACACTTATTCTCTACTTCTCAGTCTGTTTCCTAGTGCCGGTTTGAAGTTCCTGCAGTTTTCACTGTAAAACAGTGTAGGAGCTAGTACCTCTCCATATATATGTATGGAATGGAGTTTGCAACTGAAAAGAAACTTTGTGTTCCCAACAAGCTAGGTGAAGGACGGCTTTCACACACACTTATCTCTCAGAACTGAGGAAGTGGAGAGACGTTCGTTCATCTAGCACCAAGGGATCGCGTTGCAGGAGACACTTTTTCTCTGCTTTCTCAGTCTGTTTCCTAGTGCCGGTTTGAAGTTCCTGCAGTTTTCACTGTAAAACCGAGTTGGAGCTAGTACCTCCACATATATATGTATGGAATCGAGTTTGCAACTGAAAAGAAACTTTGTGTTCCCAACAAGCTAGGTGAAGGACGGCTTTCACACACACTTAACTCTCAGAACTGAGCAAGTGGAGAGACGTTCGTTCATCTAGCACCAAGGGAACGGGTTGCAGGGGACAATTTTTCTCTGCTTTCTCAGTCTGTTTCCTAGTGCCGGTTTGAAGTTCCTGCAGTTTTCACTGTAAAACCGAGTTGGAGCCAATAC
The DNA here is from genome assembly GCF_048773025.1 of Camelus bactrianus. Taxonomy (NCBI): domain Eukaryota; kingdom Metazoa; phylum Chordata; class Mammalia; order Artiodactyla; family Camelidae; genus Camelus; species Camelus bactrianus. The sequence continues at coordinate 29,457,804 of NC_133567.1, forward strand.
CTCCCCATATATATGTATGGAATGGAGTTTGCAACTGAAAAGAAACTTTGTGTTCCCAACAAGCTAGGTGAAGGACGGCTTTCACACACACTTATCTCTCAGAACTGAGCAAGTGGAGAGACGTTCGTTCATCTAGCACCAAGGGAATGGGTTGCAGGAGACACTTTTTCTCTGCTTTCTCAGTCTGTTTCCTAGTGCCGGTTTGAAGTTCCTGCAGTTTTCACTGTAAAACCGAGTTGGAGCTTGTACCTCCCCATATATGTGTATGGAATCGAGTTTGCAACTGAAAAGAAACTTTGTGTTGCCAACAAGCTAGGTGAAGGACGGCTTTCACACACACTTATCTCTTAGAACTGAGCAAGTGGAGAGACGTTCGTTCATCTAGCACCAAGGGAATGGGTTGCAGGAGACACTTATTCTCTGCTTCTCAGTCTGTTTCCTAGTGCCGGTTTGAAGTTCCTGCAGTTTTCACTGTAAAACCGAGTTGGAACTAGTACCTCCTTATATATATGCATGGAATGGAGTTTGCACCTGAAAAGAAACTTTGTGTTCCCAACAAGCTAGGTGAAGGACGGCTTTCACACACACTTATGTCTCAGAACTTAGCAAGAGGAGAGACGTTCGTTCATCTAGCACCAAGGGAACGGGTTGCAGGAGATACTTTTTCTCTTCTTTCTCAGTCTGTTTCCTAGTGCCGGTTTGAAGTTCCTGCAGTTTTCACTGTAAAACCGAGTTGGAAATAGTACCTCCCTATATATATGCATGGAATGGAGTTTGCACCTGAAAAGAAACTTTGTGTTCCCAACAAGCTAGGTGAAGGACGGCTTTCACACACACTTATGTCTCAAAACTGAGCAAGTCGAGAGACTTTCGTTCATCTAGCACCAAGGGAATGGGTTGCAGGAGACACTTATTCTCTGCTTCTCAGTCTGTTTCCTAGTGCCGGTTTGAAGTTCCTGCAGTTTTCACTGTAAAACCGAGTTGGAGCTAGTACCTCCCCATATATATGTATGGAATGGAGTTTGCAACTGAAAAGAAACTTTGTGTTCCCAACAAGTTAGGTGAAGGACGGCTTTCACACACACTTATCTATCAGAACTGAGGAAGTGGAGAGACGTTCGTTCATCTAGCACCAAGGGATCGCGTTGCAGGAGACACTTTTTCTCTGCTTTCTCAGTCTGTTTCCTAGTGCCGGTTTGAAGTTCCTGCAGTTTTCACTGTAAAACCGAGTTGGAGCTAGTACCTCCCCATATATATGTATGGAATCGAGTTTGCAACTGAAAAGAAACTTTGTGTTCCCAACAAGCTAGGTGAAGGACGGCTTTCACACACACTTATCTCTCAGAACTGAGCAAGTCGAGAGACTTTCGTTCATCTAGCACCAAGGGAATGGGTTGCAGGAGATACTTTTTCTCTTCTTTCTCAGTCTGTTTCCTAGTGCCGGTTTGAAGTTCCTGCAGTTTTCACTGTAAAACCGAGTTGGAGCTAGTACCTCCCCATATATATGTATGGAATGGAGTTTGCAACTGAAAAGAAACTTTGTGTTCCCAACAAGTTAGGTGAAGGACGGCTTTCACACACACTTATCTATCAGAACTGAGGAAGTGGAGAGACGTTCGTTCATCTAGCACCAAGGGATCGCGTTGCAGGAGACACTTTTTCTCTGCTTTCTCAGTCTGTTTCCTAGTGCCGGTTTGAAGTTCCTGCAGTTTTCACTGTAAAACCGAGTTGGAGCTAGTACCTCCCCATATATATGTATGGAATCGAGTTTGCAACTGAAAAGAAACTTTGTGTTCCCAACAAGCTAGGTGAAGGACGGCTTTCACACACACTTATCTCTCAGAACTGAGCACGTGGAGAGACGTTCGTTCATCTAGCACCAAGGGAACGGGTTGCAGGAGACAATTTTTCTCTGCTTTCTCAGTCTGTTTCCTAGTGCCGGTTTGAAGTTCCTGCAGTTTTCACTGTAAAACAGACTTGGAGCCAATACCTCCCCATATATATGTATGGAATGGAGTTTGCAACTGAAAAGAGACTTTGTGTTCCCAACAAGCTAGGTGAAGGACGGCTTTCACACACACTTATCTCTCAGAACTGAGCAAGTGGAGAGACGTTCGTTCATCTAGCGCCAAGGGAACAGGTTGCAGGAGACAGTTTTTCTCTGCTTTCTCAGTCTGTTTTCTAGTGCCGGTTTGAAGTTCCTGCAGTTTTCACTGTAAAACCGAGTTGGAAAGAGTACCTCCCTATATATATGCATGGAATGGAGTTTGCACCTGAAAAGAAACTTTGTGTTCCCAACAAGCTAGGTGAAGGACGGCTTTCACACACACTTATCTCTCAGAACTGAGCAAGTGGAGAGACGTTCGTTCATCTAGCACCAAGGGAACGGGTTGCAGGAGACACTTTTTCTCTGCTTTCTCAGTCTGTTTCCTAGTGCCGGTTTGAAGTTCCTGCAGTTTTCACTGTAAAACCGAGTTGGAGTTAGTACCTCCCCATATATATGTATGGAATCGAGTTTGCAACTGAAAAGAAACTTTGTGTTCCCAACAAGCTAGGTGAAGGGCGGCTTTCACACACACTTATCTCTCAGAACTGAGCAAGTGGAGAGACGTTCGTTCATCTAGCACCAAGGGAACGGGGTGCAGGAGACACTTTTTCTCTGCTTTCTCAGACTGTTTCCTAGTGCCGGTTTGAAGTTCCTGCAGTTTTCACTGTAAAACCGAGTTGGAGCTAGTACCTCCCCATATATATGTATAGAATGGAGTTTGCAACTGAAAAGAAACTTTGTGTTCCCAACAAGCTAGGTGAAGGACGGCTTTCACACACACTTATCTCTCAGAACTGAGCAAGTGGAGAGACATTCGTTCATCTAGCACCAAGGGAACGGGTTGCAGGAGACACTTTTTCTCTTCTTTCTCAGTCTGTTTCCTAGTGCCGGTTTGAAGTTCCTGCAGTTTTCACTGTAAAACCGAGTTGGAACTAGTACCTCCCCATATATATGCGTGGAATGGAGTTTGTAACTGAAAAGAAACTTTGTGTTCCCAACAAGCTAGGTGAAGGACGGCTTTCACACACACTTATCTCTCAGAACTGAGCAAGTGGAGAGACGTTCGTTCATCTAGCGCAAAGGGAACAGGTTGCAGGAGACAGTTTTTCTCTGCTTTCTCAGTCTGTTTTCTAGTGCCGGTTTGAAGTTCCTGCAGTTTTCACTGTAAAACCGAGTTGGAAAGAGTACCTCCCTATATATATGCATGGAATGGAGTTTGCACCTGAAAAGAAACTTTGTGTTCCCAACAAGCTAGGTGAAGGACGGCTTTCACACACACTTATCTCTCAGAACTGAGCAAGTGGAGAGACGTTCGTTCATCTAGCACCAAGGGAACGGGTTGCAGGAGACACTTTTTCTCTGCTTTCTCTGTCTGTTTCCTAGTGCCGGTTTGAAGTTCCTGCAGTTTTCACTGTAAAACCGAGTTGGAGCTAGTACCTACACATATATATGTATGGAATCGAGTTTGCAACTGAAAAGAAACTTTGTGTTCCCAACAAGCTAGGTGAAGGGCGGCTTTCACACACACTTATCTCTCAGAACTGAGCAAGTGGAGAGACGTTCGTTCATCTAGCACCAAGGGAACGGGTTGCAGGAGACACTTTTTCTCTGCTTTCTCAGTCTGTTTCCTAGTGCCGGTTTGAAGTTCCTGCAGTTTTCACTGTAAAACCGAGTTGGAGCTAGTACCTCCCCATATATATGTATAGAATGGAGTTTGCAACTGAAAAGAAACTTTGTGTTCCCAACAAGCTAGGTGAAGGATGGCTTTCACACACACTTATCTCTCAGAACTGAGCAAGCTGAGAGACATTCGTTCATCTAGCACCAAGGGAACGGTTTGCAGGAGACACTTTTTCTCTTCTTTCTCAGTCTGTTTCCTAGTGCCGGTTTGAAGTTCCTGCAGTTTTCACTGTAAAACCGAGTTGGAACTAGTACATCCCCATATATATGCGTGGAATGGAGTTTGTAACTGAAAAGAAACTTTGTGTTCCCAACAAGCTAGGTGAAGGACGGCTTTCACACACACTTATCTCTCAGAACTGAGCAAGTGGAGAGACGTTCGTTCATCTAGCACCAAGGGAACGGGTTGCAGGAGACACTTTTTCTCTGCTTTCTCAGTCTGTTTCCTAGTGCCGGTTTGAAGTTCCTGCAGTTTTCACTGTAAAACCGAGTTGGAGCTTGTACCTCCCCATATATATTTATGGAATGGAGTTTGCAACTGAAAAGAAACTTTGTGTTCCCAACAAGCTAGGTGAAGGACTGCTTTCCCACACACTTATCTCTCAGAACTGAGCAAGTGGAGAGACGTTCGTTCATCTAGCACCAAGGGAACGGGGTGCAGGAGACACTTTTTCTCTGCTTTCTCAGTCTGTTTCCTAGTGCCGGTTTGAAGTTCCTGCATTTTTCACTATAAAACCGAGTTGGAGCTAGTACCTCCCCATATATATGTATGGAATGGAGTTTGCAACTGAAAAGAAACTTTGTGTTCCCAACAAGCTAGGTGAAGGACGGCTTTCACACACACTTTTCTCTCAGAACTGAGCAAGTTGAGAGACTTTCGTTCATCTAGCACCAAGGGAACGGGGTGCAGGAGACACTTTTTCTCTGCTTTCTCAGTCTGTTTCCTAGTGCCGGTTTGAAGTTCCTGCAGTTTTCACTGTAAAACCGAGTTGGAACTAGTACCTCCCCATATATATGCGTGGAATGGAGTTTGTAACTGAAAAGAAACTTTGTGTTCCCAACAAGCTATATGAAGGACGGCTTTCACACACACTTATCTCTCAGAACTGAGCAAGTGGAGAGACGTTCGTTCATCTAGCGCCAAGGGAACAGGTTGCAGGAGACAGTTTTTCTCTGCTTTCTCAGTCTGTTTTCTAGTGCCGGTTTGAAGTTCCTGCAGTTTTCACTGTAAAACCGAGTTGGAAAGAGTACCTCCCTATATATATGCATGGAATGGAGTTTGCACCTGAAAAGAAACTTTGTGTTCCCAACAAGCTAGGTGAAGGACGGCTTTCACACACACTTATCTCTCAGAACTGAGCAAGTGGAGAGACGTTCCTTCATCTAGCACCAAGGGAACGGGTTGCAGGAGACACTTTTTCTCTGCTTTCTCAGTCTGTTTCCTAGTGCCGGTTTGAAGTTCCTGCAGTTTTCACTGTAAAACCGAGTTGGAGTTAGTACCTCCCCATATATATGTATGGAATCGAGTTTGCAACTGAAAAGAAACTTTGTGTTCCCAACAAGCTAGGTGAAGGGCGGCTTTCACACACACTTATCTCTCAGAACTGAGCAAGTGGAGAGACGTTCGTTCATCTAGCACCAAGGGAACGGGTTACAGGAGACACTTTTTCTCTGCTTTCTCAGTCTGTTTCCTAGTGCCGGTTTGAAGTTCCTGCAGTTTTCACTGTAAAACCGAGTTGGAGCTAGTACCTCCCCATATATATGTATAGAATGGAGTTTGCAACTGAAAAGAAACTTTGTGTTCCCAACAAGCTAGGTGAAGGACGGCTTTCACACACACTTATCTCTCAGAAATGAGCAAGCGGAGAGACGTTCGTTCATCTAGCACCAAGGGAACGGTTTGCAGGAGACACTTTTTCTCTTCTTTCTCAGTCTGTTTCCTAGTGCCGGTTTGAAGTTCCTGCAGTTTTCACTGTAAAACCGAGTTGGAACTAGTACCTCCCCATATATATGCGTGGAATGGAGTTTGTAACTGAAAAGAAACTTTGTGTTCCCAACAAGCTAGGTGAAGGACGGCTTTCACACACACTTATCTCTCAGAACTGAGCAAGTGGAGAGACGTTCGTTCATCTAGCACCAAGGGAACGGGTTGCAGGAGACACTTTTTCTCTGCTTTCTCAGTCTGTTTCCTAGTGCCGGTTTGAAGTTCCTGCAGTTTTCACTGTAAAACCGAGTTGGAGATTGTACCTCCCCATATATATTTATGGAATGGAGTTTGCAACTGAAAAGGAACTTTGTGTTCCCAACAAGCTAGGTGAAGGATTGCTTTCCCACACACTTATATCTCAGAACTGAGCAAGTGGAGAGACGTTCGTTCATCTAGCACCAAGGGAACGGGGTGCAGGAGACACTTTTTCTCTGTTTTCTCAGTCTGTTTCCTAGTGCCGGTTTGAAGTTCCTGCATTTTTCACTATAAAACCGAGTTGGAGCTAGTACCTCCCCATATATATGTATGGAATGGAGTTTGCAACTGAAAAGAAACTTTGTGTTCCCAACAAGCTAGGTGAAGGACGGCTTTCACACACACTTTTCTCTCAGAACTGAGCAAGTTGAGAGACTTTCGTTCATCTAGCACCAAGGGAACGGGGTGCAGGAGACACTTTTTCTCTGCTTTCTCAGTCTGTTTCCTAGTGCCGGTTTGAAGTTCCTGCAGTTTTCACTGTAAAACCGAGTTGGAACTAGTACCTCCCCATATATATGCGTGGAATGGAGTTTGTAACTGAAAAGAAACTTTGTGTTCCCAACAAGCTAGGTGAAGGACGGCTTTCACACACACTTATCTCTCAGAACTGAGCAAGTGGAGAGACGTTCGTTCATCTAGCGCCAAGGGAACAGGTTGCAGGAGACAGTTTTTCTCTGCTTTCTCAGTCTGTTTTCTAGTGCCGGTTTGAAGTTCCTGCAGTTTTCACTGTAAAACCGAGTTGGAAAGAGTACCTCCCTATATATATGCATGGAATGGAGTTTGCACCTGAAAAGAAACTTTGTGTTCCCAACAAGCTAGGTGAAGGACGGCTTTCACACACACTTATCTCTCAGAACTGAGCAAGTGGAGAGACGTTCCTTCATCTAGCACCAAGGGAACGGGTTGCAGGAGACACTTTTTCTCTGCTTTCTCAGTCTGTTTCCTAGTGCCGGTTTGAAGTTCCTGCAGTTTTCACAGTAAAACCGAGTTGGAGTTAGTACCTCCCCATATATATGTATGGAATCGAGTTTGCAACTGAAAAGAAACTTTGTGTTCCCAACAAGCTAGGTGAAGAGCGGCTTTCACACACACTTATCTCTCAGAACTGAGCAAGTGGAGAGACGTTCGTTCATCTAGCACCAAGGGAACGGGGTGCAGGAGACACTTTTTCTCTGCTTTCTCAGTCTGTTTCCTAGTGCCGGTTTGAAGTTCCTGCAGTTTTCACTGTAAAACCGAGTTGGAGCTAGTACCTCCCCATATATATGTATAGAATGGAGTTTGTAACTGAAAAGAAACTTTGTGTTCCCAACAAGCTAGGTGAAGGACGGCTTTCACACACACTTATCTCTCAGAACTGAGCAAGTGGAGAGACATTCGTTCATCTAGCACCAAGGGAACGGGTTGCAGGAGACACTTTTTCTCTTCTTTCTCAGTCTGTTTCCTAGTGCCGGTTTGAAGTTCCTGCAGTTTTCACTGTAAAACCGAGTTGGAACTAGTACCTCCCCATATATATGCGTGGAATGGAGTTTGTAACTGAAAAGAAACTTTGTGTTCCCAACAAGCTAGGTGAAGGACGGCTTTCACACACACTTATCTCTCAGAACTGAGCAAGTGGAGAGACGTTCGTTCATCTAGCGCCAAGGGAACAGGTTGAAGGAGACAGTTTTTCTCTGCTTTCTCAGTCTGTTTTCTAGTGCCGGTTTGAAGTTCCTGCAGTTTTCACTGTAAAACCGAGTTGGAAATAGTACCTCCCTATATATATGCATGGAATGGAGTTTGCACCTGAAAAGAAACTTTGTGTTCCCAACAAGCTAGGTGAAGGACGGCTTTCACACACACTTATCTCTCAGAACTGAGCAAGTTGAGAGACGTTCCTTCATCTAGCACCAAGGGAACGGGTTGCAGGAGACACTTTTTCTCTGCTTTCTCAGTCTGTTTCCTAGTGCCGGTTTGAAGTTCCTGCAGTTTTCACTGTAAAACCGAGTTGGAGTTAGTACCTCCCCATATATATGTATGGAATCGAGTTTGCAACTGAAAAGAAACTTTGTGTTCCCAACAAGCTAGGTGAAGGGCGGCTTTCACACACACTTATCTCTCAGAACTGAGCAAGTGGAGAGACGTTCGTTCATCTAGCACCAAGGGAACGGGTTGCAGGAGACACTTTTTCTCTGCTTTCTCAGTCTGTTTCCTAGTGCCGGTTTGAAGTTCCTGCAGTTTTCACTGTAAAACCGAGTTGGAGCTAGTACCTCCCCATATATATGTATAGAATGGAGTTTGCAACTGAAAAGAAACTTTGTGTTCCCAACAAGCTAGGTGAAGGACGGCTTTCACACACACTTATCTCTCAGAACTGAGCAAGCGGAGAGACATTCGTTCATCTAGCACCAAGGGAACGGTTTGCAGGAGACACTTTTTCTCTTCTTTCTCAGTCTGTTTCCTAGTGCCGGTTTGAAGTTCCTGCAGTTTTCACTGTAAAACCGAGTTGGAACTAGTACCTCCCCATATATATGCGTGGAATGGAGTTTGTAACTGAAAAGAAACTTTGTGTTCCCAACAAGCTAGGTGAAGGACGGCTTTCACACACACTTATCTCTCAGAACTGAGCAAGTGGAGAGACGTTCGTTCATCTAGCGCCAAGGGAACAGGTTGCAGGAGACACTTTTTCTCTGCTTTCTCAGTCTGTTTCCTAGTGCCGGTTTGAAGTTCCTGCAGTTTTCACTGTAAAACCGAGTTGGAGTTAGTACCTCCCCATATATATGTATGGAATCGAGTTTGCAACTGAAAAGAAACTTTGTGTTCCCAACAAGCTAGGTGAAGGGCGGCTTTCACACACACTTATCTCTCAGAACTGAGCAAGTGGAGAGACGTTCGTTCATCTAGCACCAAGGGAACGGGGTGCAGGAGACACTTTTTCTCTGCTTTCTCAGACTGTTTCCTAGTGCCGGTTTGAAGTTCCTGCAGTTTTCACTGTAAAACCGAGTTGGAGCTAGTACCTCCCCATATATATGTATAGAATGGAGTTTGCAACTGAAAAGAAACTTTGTGTTCCCAACAAGCTAGGTGAAGGACGGCTTTCACACACACTTATCTCTCAGAACTGAGCAAGTGGAGAGACATTCGTTCATCTAGCACCAAGGGAACGGGTTGCAGGAGACACTTTTTCTCTTCTTTCTCAGTCTGTTTCCTAGTGCCGGTTTGAAGTTCCTGCAGTTTTCACTGTAAAACCGAGTTGGAACTAGTACCTCCCCATATATATGCGTGGAATGGAGTTTGTAACTGAAAAGAAACTTTGTGTTCCCAACAAGCTAGGTGAAGGACGGCTTTCACACACACTTATCTCTCAGAACTGAGCAAGTGGAGAGACGTTCGTTCATCTAGCGCCAAGGGAACAGGTTGCAGGAGACAGTTTTTCTCTGCTTTCTCAGTCTGTTTTCTAGTGCCGGTTTGAAGTTCCTGCAGTTTTCACTGTAAAACCGAGTTGGAAAGAGTACCTCCCTATATATATGCATGGAATGGAGTTTGCACCTGAAAAGAAACTTTGTGTTCCCAACAAGCTAGGTGAAGGACGGCTTTCACACACACTTATCTCTCAGAACTGAGCAAGTGGAGAGACGTTCCTTCATCTAGCACCAAGGGAACGGGTTGCAGGAGACACTTTTTCTCTGCTTTCTCAGTCTGTTTCCTAGTGCCGGTTTGAAGTTCCTGCAGTTTTCACTGTAAAACCGAGTTGGAGTTAGTACCTCCCCATATATATGTATGGAATCGAGTTTGCAACTGAAAAGAAACTTTGTGTTCCCAACAAGCTAGGTGAAGGGCGGCTTTCACACACACTTATCTCTCAGAACTGAGCAAGTGGAGAGACGTTCGTTCATCTAGCACCAAGGGAACGGGTTACAGGAGACACTTTTTCTCTGCTTTCTCAGTCTGTTTCCTAGTGCCGGTTTGAAGTTCCTGCAGTTTTCACTGTAAAACCGAGTTGGAGCTAGTACCTCCCCATATATATGTATAGAATGGAGTTTGCAACTGAAAAGAAACTTTGTGTTCCCAACAAGCTAGGTGAAGGACGGCTTTCACACACACTTATCTCTCAGAAATGAGCAAGCGGAGAGACGTTCGTTCATCTAGCACCAAGGGAACGGTTTGCAGGAGACACTTTTTCTCTTCTTTCTCAGTCTGTTTCCTAGTGCCGGTTTGAAGTTCCTGCAGTTTTCACTGTAAAACCGAGTTGGAACTAGTACCTCCCCATATATATGCGTGGAATGGAGTTTGTAACTGAAAAGAAACTTTGTGTTCCCAACAAGCTAGGTGAAGGACGGCTTTCACACACACTTATCTCTCAGAACTGAGCAAGTGGAGAGACGTTCGTTCATCTAGCACCAAGGGAACGGGTTGCAGGAGACACTTTTTCTCTGCTTTCTCAGTCTGTTTCCTAGTGCCGGTTTGAAGTTCCTGCAGTTTTCACTGTAAAACCGAGTTGGAGATTGTACCTCCCCATATATATTTATGGAATGGAGTTTGCAACTGAAAAGGAACTTTGTGTTCCCAACAAGCTAGGTGAAGGATTGCTTTCCCACACACTTATATCTCAGAACTGAGCAAGTGGAGAGACGTTCGTTCATCTAGCACCAAGGGAACGGGGTGCAGGAGACACTTTTTCTCTGTTTTCTCAGTCTGTTTCCTAGTGCCGGTTTGAAGTTCCTGCATTTTTCACTATAAAACCGAGTTGGAGCTAGTACCTCCCCATATATATGTATGGAATGGAGTTTGCAACTGAAAAGAAACTTTGTGTTCCCAACAAGCTAGGTGAAGGACGGCTTTCACACACACTTTTCTCTCAGAACTGAGCAAGTTGAGAGACTTTCGTTCATCTAGCACCAAGGGAACGGGGTGCAGGAGACACTTTTTCTCTGCTTTCTCAGTCTGTTTCCTAGTGCCGGTTTGAAGTTCCTGCAGTTTTCACTGTAAAACCGAGTTGGAACTAGTACCTCCCCATATATATGCGTGGAATGGAGTTTGTAACTGAAAAGAAACTTTGTGTTCCCAACAAGCTAGGTGAAGGACGGCTTTCACACACACTTATCTCTCAGAACTGAGCAAGTGGAGAGACGTTCGTTCATCTAGCGCCAAGGGAACAGGTTGCAGGAGACAGTTTTTCTCTGCTTTCTCAGTCTGTTTTCTAGTGCCGGTTTGAAGTTCCTGCAGTTTTCACTGTAAAACCGAGTTGGAAAGAGTACCTCCCTATATATATGCATGGAATGGAGTTTGCACCTGAAAAGAAACTTTGTGTTCCCAACAAGCTAGGTGAAGGACGGCTTTCACACACACTTATCTCTCAGAACTGAGCAAGTGGAGAGACGTTCCTTCATCTAGCACCAAGGGAACGGGTTGCAGGAGACACTTTTTCTCTGCTTTCTCAGTCTGTTTCCTAGTGCCGGTTTGAAGTTCCTGCAGTTTTCACTGTAAAACCGAGTTGGAGTTAGTACCTCCCCATATATATGTATGGAATCGAGTTTGCAACTGAAAAGAAACTTTGTGTTCCCAACAAGCTAGGTGAAGAGCGGCTTTCACACACACTTATCTCTCAGAACTGAGCAAGTGGAGAGACGTTCGTTCATCTAGCACCAAGGGAACGGGGTGCAGGAGACACTTTTTCTCTGCTTTCTCAGTCTGTTTCCTAGTGCCGGTTTGAAGTTCCTGCAGTTTTCACTGTAAAACCGAGTTGGAGCTAGTACCTCCCCATATATATGTATAGAATGGAGTTTGTAACTGAAAAGAAACTTTGTGTTCCCAACAAGCTAGGTGAAGGACGGCTTTCACACACACTTATCTCTCAGAACTGAGCAAGTGGAGAGACATTCGTTCATCTAGCACCAAGGGAACGGGTTGCAGGAGACACTTTTTCTCTTCTTTCTCAGTCTGTTTCCTAGTGCCGGTTTGAAGTTCCTGCAGTTTTCACTGTAAAACCGAGTTGGAACTAGTACCTCCCCATATATATGCGTGGAATGGAGTTTGTAACTGAAAAGAAACTTTGTGTTCCCAACAAGCTAGGTGAAGGACGGCTTTCACACACACTTATCTCTCAGAACTGAGCAAGTGGAGAGACGTTCGTTCATCTAGCGCCAAGGGAACAGGTTGAAGGAGACAGTTTTTCTCTGCTTTCTCAGTCTGTTTTCTAGTGCCGGTTTGAAGTTCCTGCAGTTTTCACTGTAAAACCGAGTTGGAAATAGTACCTCCCTATATATATGCATGGAATGGAGTTTGCACCTGAAAAGAAACTTTGTGTTCCCAACAAGCTAGGTGAAGGACGGCTTTCACACACACTTATCTCTCAGAACTGAGCAAGTTGAGAGACGTTCCTTCATCTAGCACCAAGGGAACGGGTTGCAGGAGACACTTTTTCTCTGCTTTCTCAGTCTGTTTCCTAGTGCCGGTTTGAAGTTCCTGCAGTTTTCACTGTAAAACCGAGTTGGAGTTAGTACCTCCCCATATATATGTATGGAATCGAGTTTGCAACTGAAAAGAAACTTTGTGTTCCCAACAAGCTAGGTGAAGGGCGGCTTTCACACACACTTATCTCTCAGAACTGAGCAAGTGGAGAGACGTTCGTTCATCTAGCACCAAGGGAACGGGTTGCAGGAGACACTTTTTCTCTGCTTTCTCAGTCTGTTTCCTAGTGCCGGTTTGAAGTTCCTGCAGTTTTCACTGTAAAACCGAGTTGGAGCTAGTACCTCCCCATATATATGTATAGAATGGAGTTTGCAACTGAAAAGAAACTTTGTGTTCCCAACAAGCTAGGTGAAGGACGGCTTTCACACACACTTATCTCTCAGAACTGAGCAAGCGGAGAGACATTCGTTCATCTAGCACCAAGGGAACGGTTTGCAGGAGACACTTTTTCTCTTCTTTCTCAGTCTGTTTCCTAGTGCCGGTTTGAAGTTCCTGCAGTTTTCACTGTAAAACCGAGTTGGAACTAGTACCTCCCCATATATATGCGTGGAATGGAGTTTGTAACTGAAAAGAAACTTTGTGTTCCCAACAAGCTAGGTGAAGGACGGCTTTCACACACACTTATCTCTCAGAACTGAGCAAGTGGAGAGACGTTCGTTCATCTAGCGCCAAGGGAACAGGTTGCAGGAGACACTTTTTCTCTGCTTTCTCAGTCTGTTTCCTAGTGCCGGTTTGAAGTTCCTGCAGTTTTCACTGTAAAACCGAGTTGGAGTTAGTACCTCCCCATATATATGTATGGAATCGAGTTTGCAACTGAAAAGAAACTTTGTGTTCCCAACAAGCTAGGTGAAGGGCGGCTTTCACACACACTTATCTCTCAGAACTGAGCAAGTGGAGAGACGTTCGTTCATCTAGCACCAAGGGAACGGGGTGCAGGAGACACTTTTTCTCTGCTTTCTCAGACTGTTTCCTAGTGCCGGTTTGAAGTTCCTGCAGTTTTCACTGTAAAACCGAGTTGGAGCTAGTACCTCCCCATATATATGTATAGAATGGAGTTTGCAACTGAAAAGAAACTTTGTGTTCCCAACAAGCTAGGTGAAGGACGGCTTTCACACACACTTATCTCTCAGAACTGAGCAAGTGGAGAGACATTCGTTCATCTAGCACCAAGGGAACGGGTTGCAGGAGACACTTTTTCTCTTCTTTCTCAGTCTGTTTCCTAGTGCCGGTTTGAAGTTCCTGCAGTTTTCACTGTAAAACCGAGTTGGAACTAGTACCTCCCCATATATATGCGTGGAATGGAGTTTGTAACTGAAAAGAAACTTTGTGTTCCCAACAAGCTAGGTGAAGGACGGCTTTCACACACACTTATCTCTCAGAACTGAGCAAGTGGAGAGACGTTCGTTCATCTAGCGCCAAGGGAACAGGTTGCAGGAGACAGTTTTTCTCTGCTTTCTCAGTCTGTTTTCTAGTGCCGGTTTGAAGTTCCTGCAGTTTTCACTGTAAAACCGAGTTGGAAAGAGTACCTCCCTATATATATGCATGGAATGGAGTTTGCACCTGAAAAGAAACTTTGTGTTCCCAACAAGCTAGGTGAAGGACGGCTTTCACACACACTTATCTCTCAGAACTGAGCAAGTGGAGAGACGTTCGTTCATCTAGCACCAAGGGAACGGGTTGCAGGAGACACTTTTTCTCTGCTTTCTCTGTCTGTTTCCTAGTGCCGGTTTGAAGTTCCTGCAGTTTTCACTGTAAAACCGAGTTGGAGCTAGTACCTACACATATATATGTATGGAATCGAGTTTGCAACTGAAAAGAAACTTTGTGTTCCCAACAAGCTAGGTGAAGGGCGGCTTTCACACACACTTATCTCTCAGAACTGAGCAAGTGGAGAGACGTTCGTTCATCTAGCACCAAGGGAACGGGTTGCAGGAGACACTTTTTCTCTGCTTTCTCAGTCTGTTTCCTAGTGCCGGTTTGAAGTTCCTGCAGTTTTCACTGTAAAACCGAGTTGGAGCTAGTACCTCCCCATATATATGTATAGAATGGAGTTTGCAACTGAAAAGAAACTTTGTGTTCCCAACAAGCTAGGTGAAGGACGGCTTTCACACACACTTATCTCTCAGAACTGAGCAAGCTGAGAGACATTCGTTCATCTAGCACCAAGGGAACGGTTTGCAGGAGACACTTTTTCTCTTCTTTCTCAGTCTGTTTCCTAGTGCCGGTTTGAAGTTCCTGCAGTTTTCACTGTAAAACCGAGTTGGAACTAGTACATCCCCATATATATGCGTGGAATGGAGTTTGTAACTGAAAAGAAACTTTGTGTTCCCAACAAGCTAGGTGAAGGACGGCTTTCACACACACTTATCTCTCAGAACTGAGCAAGTGGAGAGACGTTCGTTCATCTAGCACCAAGGGAACGGGTTGCAGGAGACACTTTTTCTCTGCTTTCTCAGTCTGTTTCTTAGTGCCGGTTTGAAGTTCCTGCAGTTTTCACTGTAAAACCGAGTTGGAGCTTGTACCTCCCCATATATATTTATGGAATGGAGTTTGCAACTGAAAAGAAACTTTGTGTTCCCAACAAGCTAGGTGAAGGACTGCTTTCCCACACACTTATCTCTCAGAACTGAGCAAGTGGAGAGACGTTCGTTCATCTAGCACCAAGGGAACGGGGTGCAGGAGACACTTTTTCTCTGCTTTCTCAGTCTGTTTCCTAGTGCCGGTTTGAAGTTCCTGCATTTTTCACTATAAAACCGAGTTGGAGCTAGTACCTCCCCATATATATGTATGGAATGGAGTTTGCAACTGAAAAGAAACTTTGTGTTCCCAACAAGCTAGGTGAAGGACGGCTTTCACACACACTTATCTCTCAGAACTGAGCAAGTGGAGAGACATTCGTTCATCTAGCACCAAGGGAACGGGTTGCAGGAGACACTTTTTCTCTTCTTTCTCAGTCTGTTTCCTAGTGCCGGTTTGAAGTTCCTGCAGTTTTCACTGTAAAACCGAGTTGGAACTAGTACCTCCCCATATATATGCGTGGAATGGAGTTTGTAACTGAAAAGAAACTTTGTGTTCCCAACAAGCTAGGTGAAGGACGGCTTTCACACACACTTATCTCTCAGAACTGAGCAAGTGGAGAGACGTTCGTTCATCTAGCGCCAAGGGAACAGGTTGCAGGAGACAGTTTTTCTCTGCTTTCTCAGTCTGTTTTCTAGTGCCGGTTTGAAGTTCCTGCAGTTTTCACTGTAAAACCGAGTTGGAAAGAGTACCTCCCTATATATATGCATGGAATGGAGTTTGCACCTGAAAAGAAACTTTGTGTTCCCAACAAGCTAGGTGAAGGACGGCTTTCACACACACTTATCTCTCAGAACTGAGCAAGTGGAGAGACGTTCGTTCATCTAGCACCAAGGGAACGGGTTGCAGGAGACACTTTTTCTCTGCTTTCTCTGTCTGTTTCCTAGTGCCGGTTTGAAGTTCCTGCAGTTTTCACTGTAAAACCGAGTTGGAGCTAGTACCTACACATATATATGTATGGAATCGAGTTTGCAACTGAAAAGAAACTTTGTGTTCCCAACAAGCTAGGTGAAGGGCGGCTTTCACACACACTTATCTCTCAGAACTGAGCAAGTGGAGAGACGTTCGTTCATCTAGCACCAAGGGAACGGGTTGCAGGAGACACTTTTTCTCTGCTTTCTCAGTCTGTTTCCTAGTGCCGGTTTGAAGTTCCTGCAGTTTTCACTGTAAAACCGAGTTGGAGCTAGTACCTCCCCATATATATGTATAGAATGGAGTTTGCAACTGAAAAGAAACTTTGTGTTCCCAACAAGCTAGGTGAAGGACGGCTTTCACACACACTTATCTCTCAGAACTGAGCAAGCTGAGAGACATTCGTTCATCTAGCACCAAGGGAACGGTTTGCAGGAGACACTTTTTCTCTTCTTTCTCAGTCTGTTTCCTAGTGCCGGTTTGAAGTTCCTGCAGTTTTCACTGTAAAACCGAGTTGGAACTAGTACATCCCCATATATATGCGTGGAATGGAGTTTGTAACTGAAAAGAAACTTTGTGTTCCCAACAAGCTAGGTGAAGGACGGCTTTCACACACACTTATCTCTCAGAACTGAGCAAGTGGAGAGACGTTCGTTCATCTAGCACCAAGGGAACGGGTTGCAGGAGGCACTTTTTCTCTGCTTTCTCAGTCTGTTTCCTAGTGCCGGTTTGAAGTTCCTGCAGTTTTCACTGTAAAACCGAGTTGGAGCTTGTACCTCCCCATATATATTTATGGAATGGAGTTTGCAACTGAAAAGAAACTTTGTGTTCCCAACAAGCTAGGTGAAGGACTGCTTTCCCACACACTTATCTCTCAGAACTGAGCAAGTGGAGAGACGTTCGTTCATCTAGCACCAAGGGAACGGGGTGCAGGAGACACTTTTTCTCTGCTTTCTCAGTCTGTTTCCTAGTGCCGGTTTGAAGTTCCTGCATTTTTCACTATAAAACCGAGTTGGAGCTAGTACCTCCCCATATATATGTATGGAATGGAGTTTGCAACTGAAAAGAAACTTTGTGTTCCCAACAAGCTAGGTGAAGGACGGCTTTCACACACACTTTTCTCTCAGAACTGAGCAAGTTGAGAGACTTTCGTTCATCTAGCACCAAGGGAACGGGGTGCAGGAGACACTTTTTCTCTGCTTTCTCAGTCTGTTTCCTAGTGCCGGTTTGAAGTTCCTGCAGTTTTCACTGTAAAACCGAGTTGGAACTAGTACCTCCCCATATATATGCGTGGAATGGAGTTTGTAACTGAAAAGAAACTTTGTGTTCCCAACAAGCTATATGAAGGACGGCTTTCACACACACTTATCTCTCAGAACTGAGCAAGTGGAGAGACGTTCGTTCATCTAGCGCCAAGGGAACAGGTTGCAGGAGACAGTTTTTCTCTGCTTTCTCAGTCTGTTTTCTAGTGCCGGTTTGAAGTTCCTGCAGTTTTCACTGTAAAACCGAGTTGGAAAGAGTACCTCCCTATATATATGCATGGAATGGAGTTTGCACCTGAAAAGAAACTTTGTGTTCCCAACAAGCTAGGTGAAGGACGGCTTTCACACACACTTATCTCTCAGAACTGAGCAAGTGGAGAGACGTTCCTTCATCTAGCACCAAGGGAACGGGTTGCAGGAGACACTTTTTCTCTGCTTTCTCAGTCTGTTTCCTAGTGCCGGTTTGAAGTTCCTGCAGTTTTCACTGTAAAACCGAGTTGGAGTTAGTACCTCCCCATATATATGTATGGAATCGAGTTTGCAACTGAAAAGAAACTTTGTGTTCCCAACAAGCTAGGTGAAGGGCGGCTTTCACACACACTTATCTCTCAGAACTGAGCAAGTGGAGAGACGTTCGTTCATCTAGCACCAAGGGAACGGGTTGCAGGAGACACTTTTTCTCTGCTTTCTCAGTCTGTTTCCTAGTGCCGGTTTGAAGTTCCTGCAGTTTTCACTGTAAAACCGAGTTGGAGCTAGTACCTCCCCATATATATGTATAGAATGGAGTTTGCAACTGAAAAGAAACTTTGTGTTCCCAACAAGCTAGGTGAAGGACGGCTTTCACACACACTTATCTCTCAGAAATGAGCAAGCGGAGAGACGTTCGTTCATCTAGCACCAAGGGAACGGTTTGCAGGAGACACTTTTTCTCTTCTTTCTCAGTCTGTTTCCTAGTGCCGGTTTGAAGTTCCTGCAGTTTTCACTGTAAAACCGAGTTGGAACTAGTACCTCCCCATATATATGCGTGGAATGGAGTTTGTAACTGAAAAGAAACTTTGTGTTCCCAACAAGCTAGGTGAAGGACGGCTTTCACACACACTTATCTCTCAGAACTGAGCAAGTGGAGAGACGTTCGTTCATCTAGCACCAAGGGAACGGGTTGCAGGAGACACTTTTTCTCTGCTTTCTCAGTCTGTTTCCTAGTGCCAGTTTGAAGTTCCTGCAGTTTTCACTGTAAAACCGAGTTGGAGATTGTACCTCCCCATATATATTTATGGAATGGAGTTTGCAACTGAAAAGGAACTTTGTGTTCCCAACAAGCTAGGTGAAGGATTGCTTTCCCACACACTTATATCTCAGAACTGAGCAAGTGGAGAGACGTTCGTTCATCTAGCACCAAGGGAACGGGGTGCAGGAGACACTTTTTCTCTGTTTTCTCAGTCTGTTTCCTAGTGCCGGTTTGAAGTTCCTGCATTTTTCACTATAAAACCGAGTTGGAGCTAGTACCTCCCCATATATATGTATGGAATGGAGTTTGCAACTGAAAAGAAACTTTGTGTTCCCAACAAGCTAGGTGAAGGACGGCTTTCACACACACTTTTCTCTCAGAACTGAGCAAGTTGAGAGACTTTCGTTCATCTAGCACCAAGGGAACGGGGTGCAGGAGACACTTTTTCTCTGCTTTCTCAGTCTGTTTCCTAGTGCCGGTTTGAAGTTCCTGCAGTTTTCACTGTAAAACCGAGTTGGAACTAGTACCTCCCCTTATATATGCGTGGAATGGAGTTTGTAACTGAAAAGAAACTTTGTGTTCCCAACAAGCTAGGTGAAGGACGGCTTTCACACACACTTATCTCTCAGAACTGAGCAAGTGGAGAGACGTTCGTTCATCTAGCGCCAAGGGAACAGGTTGCAGGAGACAGTTTTTCTCTGCTTTCTCAGTCTGTTTTCTAGTGCCGGTTTGAAGTTCCTGCAGTTTTCACTGTAAAACCGAGTTGGAAAGAGTACCTCCCTATATATATGCATGGAATGGAGTTTGCACCTGAAAAGAAACTTTGTGTTCCCAACAAGCTAGGTGAAGGACGGCTTTCACACACACTTATCTCTCAGAACTGAGCAAGTGGAGAGACGTTCCTTCATCTAGCACCAAGGGAACGGGTTGCAGGAGACACTTTTTCTCTGCTTTCTCAGTCTGTTTCCTAGTGCCGGTTTGAAGTTCCTGCAGTTTTCACTGTAAAACCGAGTTGGAGTTAGTACCTCCCCATATATATGTATGGAATCGAGTTTGCAACTGAAAAGAAACTTTGTGTTCCCAACAAGCTAGGTGAAGGGCGGCTTTCACACACACTTATCTCTCAGAACTGAGCAAGTGGAGAGACGTTCGTTCATCTAGCACCAAGGGAACGGGGTGCAGGAGACACTTTTTCTCTGCTTTCTCAGTCTGTTTCCTAGTGCCGGTTTGAAGTTCCTGCAGTTTTCACTGTAAAACCGAGTTGGAGCTAGTACCTCCCCATATATATGTATAGAATGGAGTTTGTAACTGAAAAGAAACTTTGTGTTCCCAACAAGCTAGGTGAAGGACGGCTTTCACACACACTTATCTCTCAGAACTGAGCAAGTGGAGAGACATTCGTTCATCTAGCACCAAGGGAACGGGTTGCAGGAGACACTTTTTCTCTTCTTTCTCAGTCTGTTTCCTAGTGCCGGTTTGAAGTTCCTGCAGTTTTCACTGTAAAACCGAGTTGGAACTAGTACCTCCCCATATATATGCGTGGAATGGAGTTTGTAACTGAAAAGAAACTTTGTGTTCCCAACAAGCTAGGTGAAGGACGGCTTTCACACACACTTAACTCTCAGAACTGAGCAAGTGGAGAGACGTTCGTTCATCTAGCGCCAAGGGAACAGGTTGAAGGAGACAGTTTTTCTCTGCTTTCTCAGTCTGTTTTCTAGTGCCGGTTTGAAGTTCCTGCAGTTTTCACTGTAAAACCGAGTTGGAAATAGTACCTCCCTATATATATGCATGGAATGGAGTTTGCACCTGAAAAGAAACTTTGTGTTCCCAACAAGCTAGGTGAAGGACGGCTTTCACACACACTTATCTCTCAGAACTGAGCAAGTTGAGAGACGTTCCTTCATCTAGCACCAAGGGAACGGGTTGCAGGAGACACTTTTTCTCTGCTTTCTCAGTCTGTTTCCTAGTGCCGGTTTGAAGTTCCTGCAGTTTTCACTGTAAAACCGAGTTGGAGTTAGTACCTCCCCATATATATGTATGGAATCGAGTTTGCAACTGAAAAGAAACTTTGTGTTCCCAACAAGCTAGGTGAAGGGCGGCTTTCACACACACTTATCTCTCAGAACTGAGCAAGTGGAGAGACGTTCGTTCATCTAGCACCAAGGGAACGGGTTGCAGGAGACACTTTTTCTCTGCTTTCTCAGTCTGTTTCCTAGTGCCGGTTTGAAGTTCCTGCAGTTTTCACTGTAAAACCGAGTTGGAGCTAGTACCTCCCCATATATATGTATAGAATGGAGTTTGCAACTGAAAAGAAACTTTGTGTTCCCAACAAGCTAGGTGAAGGACGGCTTTCACACACACTTATCTCTCAGAACTGAGCAAGCGGAGAGACATTCGTTCATCTAGCACCAAGGGAACGGTTTGCAGGAGACACTTTTTCTCTTCTTTCTCAGTCTGTTTCCTAGTGCCGGTTTGAAGTTCCTGCAGTTTTCACTGTAAAACCGAGTTGGAACTAGTACCTCCCCATATATATGCGTGGAATGGAGTTTGTAACTGAAAAGAAACTTTGTGTTCCCAACAAGCTAGGTGAAGGACGGCTTTCACACACACTTATCTCTCAGAACTGAGCAAGTGGAGAGACGTTCGTTCATCTAGCGCCAAGGGAACAGGTTGCAGGAGACAGTTTTTCTCTGCTTTCTCAGTCTGTTTCCTAGTGCCGGTTTGAAGTTCCTGCAGTTTTCACTGTAAAACCGAGTTAGAAATAGTACCTCCCTATATATATGCATGGAATGGAGTTTGCACCTGAAAAGAAACTTTGTGTTCCCAACAAGCTAGGTGAAGTACGGCTTTCACACACACTTATCTCTCAGAACTGAGCAAGTGGAGAGACGTTCGTTCATCTAGCACCAAGGGAACGGGTTGCAGGAGACACTTTTTCTCTGCTTTCTCAGTCTGTTTCCTAGTGCCGGTTTGAAGTTCCTGCAGTTTTCACTGTAAAACCGAGTTGGAACTAGTACCTCCCCATATATATGCATGGAATGGGGTTTGCAAGTGAAAATAAACTTTGTGTTCCCAACAAGCTAGGTGAAGGACGGCTTTCACACACACTTATCTCTCAGAACTGAGCAAGTGGAGAGACGTTCGTTCATCTAGCACCAAGGGAACGGGTTCCAGGAGACACTTTTTCTTTGCTTTCTCAGTCTGTTCCTAGTGCCGGTTTGATGTTCCTGCAGTTTACACTGTAAAACCGATTTGGAGCTAGTACCTCCCCATATATATGTATGGAATGGAGTTTGCAACTGAAAAGAAACTTTGTGTTCCCAACAAGCTAGGTGAAGGACGGCTTTCACACACACTTTTCTCTCAGAACTGAGCAAGTGGAGAGACGTTCGTTCATCTAGCACCAAGGGAACGGGTTGCAGGAGACACTTTTTCTCTGCTTTCTCAGTCTGTTTCCTAGTGCCGGTTTGAAGTTCCTGCAGTTTTCACTGTAAAACCGAGTTGGAGTTAGTACCTCCCCATATATATGTATGGAATCGAGTTTGCAACTGAAAAGAAACTTTGTGTTCCCAACAAGCTAGGTGAAGGGCGGCTTTCACACACACTTTTCTCTCAGAACTGAGCAAGTGGAGAGACGTTCGTTCATCTAGCACCAAGGGAACGGGTTGCAGGAGACACTTTTTCTCTGCTTTCTCAGTCTGTTTCCTAGTGCCGGTTTGAAGTTCCTGCAGTTTTCACTGTAAAACCGAGTTGGAGCTAGTACCTCCCCATATATATGTATAGAATGGAGTTTGCAACTGAAAAGAAACTTTGTGTTCCCAACAAGCTAGGTGAAGGGCGGCTTTCACACACACTTATCTCTCAGAACTGAGCAAGTGGAGAGACGTTCGTTCATCTAGCACCAAGGGAACGGGTTGCAGGAGACACTTTTTCTCTTCTTTCTCAGTCTGTTTCCTAGTGCCGGTTTGAAGTTCCTGCAGTTTTCACTGTAAAACCGAGTTGGAACTAGTACCTCCCCATATATATGCGTGGAATGGAGTTTGTAACTGAAAAGAAACTTTGTGTTCCCAACAAGCTAGGTGAAGGACGGCTTTCACACACACTTATCTCTCAGAACTGAGCAAGTGGAGAGACGTTCGTTCATCTAGCACCAAGGGAACAGGTTGCAGGAGACAGTTTTTCTCTGCTTTCTCAGTCTGTTTCCTAGTGCCGGTTTGAAGTTCCTGCAGTTTTCACTGTAAAACCGAGTTGGAGTTAGTACCTCCCCATATATATGTATGGAATCGAGTTTGCAACTGAAAAGAAACTTTGTGTTCCCAACAAGCTAGGTGAAGGGCGGCTTTCACACACACTTATCTCTCAGAACTGAGCAAGTGGAGAGACGTTCGTTCATCTAGCACCAAGGGAACGGGTTGTAGGAGACACTTTTTCTCTGCTTTCTCAGTCTGTTTCCTAGTGCCGGTTTGAAGTTCGTGCAGTTTTCACTGTAAAACCGAGTTGGAGCTAGTACCTCCCTATATATATGTATAGAATGGAGTTTGCAACTGAAAAGAAACTTTGTTTTCCCAACAAGCTAGGTGAAGGGCGGCTTTCACACACACTTATCTCTCAGAACTGAGCAGGTGGAGAGACATTCGTTCATCTAGCACCAAGGGAACGGGTTGCAGGAGACACTTTTTCTCTTCTTTCTCAGTCTGTTTCCTAGTGCCGGTTTGAAGTTCCTGCAGTTTTCACTGTAAAACCGAGTTGGAACTTGTACCTCCCCATATATATGCGTGGAATGGAGTTTGTAACTGAAAAGAAACTTTGTGTTCCCAACAAGCTAGGTGAAGTACGGCTTTCACACACACTTATCTCTCAGAACTGAGCAAGAGGAGAGACGTTCGTTCATCTAGCACCAAGGGAACGGGTTGCAGGAGACACTTTTTCTCTGCTTTCTCAGTCTGTTTCCTAGTGCCGGTTTGAAGTTCCTGCAGTTTTCACTGTAAAACCGAGTTGGAGCTAGTACCTCCCCATATATATGTATGGAATCGAGTTTGCAACTGAAAAGAAACTTTGTGTTCCCAACAAGCTAGGTGAAGGACGGCTTTCACACACACTTATCTCTCAGAACTGAGCAAGTGGAGAGACGTTTGTTCATCTAGCGCCAAGGGAACAGGTTGCAGGAGACAGTTTTTCTCTGCTTTCTCAGTCTGTTTCCTAGTGCCGGTTTGAAGTTCCTGCAGTTTTCACTGTAAAACCGAGTTGAAAATAGTACCTCCCTATATATATGCATGGAATGGAGTTTGCACCTGAAAAGAAACTTTGTGTTCCCAACAAGCTAGGTGAAGGACGGCTTTCACACACACTTATCTCTCAGAACTGAGCAAGTGGAGAGACGTTCCTTCATCTAGCACCAAGGGAACGGGTTGCAGGAGACACTTTTTCTCTGCTTTCTCAGTCTTTTTCCTAGTGCCGGTTTGAAGTTCCTGCAGTTTTCACTGTAAAACCGAGTTGGAGTTAGTACCTCCCCATATATATGTATGGAATCGAGTTTGCAACTGAAAAGAAACTTTGTGTTCCCAACAAGCTAGGTGAAGGGCGGCTTTCACACACACTTATCTCTCAGAACTGAGCAAGTGGAGAGACGTTCGTTCATCTAGCGCCAAGGGAACAGGTTGCAGGAGACAGTTTTTCTCTGCTTTCTCAGTCTGTTTCCTAGTGCCGGTTTGAAGTTCCTGCAGTTTTCACTGTAAAACCGAGTTAGAAATAGTACCTCCCTATATATATGCATGGAATGGAGTTTGCACCTGAAAAGAAACTTTGTGTTCCCAACAAGCTAGGTGAAGTACGGCTTTCACACACACTTATCTCTCAGAACTGAGCAAGTGGAGAGACGTTCGTTCATCTAGCACCAAGGGAACGGGTTGCAGGAGACACTTTTTCTCTGCTTTCTCAGTCTGTTTCCTAGTGCCGGTTTGAAGTTCCTGCAGTTTTCACTGTAAAACCGAGTTGGAACTAGTACCTCCCCATATATATGCATGGAATGGAGTTTGCAAGTGAAAATAAACTTTGTGTTCCCAACAAGCTAGGTGAAGGACGGCTTTCACACACACTTATCTCTCAGAACTGAGCAAGTGGAGAGACGTTCGTTCATCTAGCACCAAGGGAACGGGTTCCAGGAGACACTTTTTCTTTGCTTTCTCAGTCTGTTCCTAGTGCCGGTTTGATGTTCCTGCAGTTTACACTGTAAAACCGATTTGGAGCTAGTACCTCCCCATATATATGTATGGAATGGAGTTTGCAACTGCAAAGAAACTTTGTGTTCCCAACAAGCTAGGTGAAGGACGGCTTTCACACACACTTTTCTCTCAGAACTGAGCAAGTGGAGAGACGTTCGTTCATCTAGCACCAAGGGAACGGGTTGCAGGAGACACTTTTTCTCTGCTTTCTCAGTCTGTTTCCTAGTGCCGGTTTGAAGTTCCTGCAGTTTTCACTGTAAAACCGAGTTGGAGTTAGTACCTCCCCATATATATGTATGGAATCGAGTTTGCAACTGAAAAGAAACTTTGTGTTCCCAACAAGCTAGGTGAAGGGCCGCTTTCACACACACTTTTCTCTCAGAACTGAGCAAGTGGAGAGACGTTCGTTCATCTAGCACCAAGGGAACGGGTTGCAGGAGACACTTTTTCTCTGCTTTCTCAGTCTGTTTCCTAGTGCCGGTTTGAAGTTCCTGCAGTTTTCACTGTAAAACCGAGTTGGAGCTAGTACCTCCCCATATATATGTATAGAATGGAGTTTGCAACTGAAAAGAAACTTTGTGTTCCCAACAAGCTAGGTGAAGGGCGGCTTTCACACACACTTATCTCTCAGAACTGAGCAAGTGGAGAGACGTTCGTTCATCTAGCACCAAGGGAACGGGTTGCAGGAGACACTTTTTCTCTTCTTTCTCAGTCTGTTTCCTAGTGCCGGTTTGAAGTTCCTGCAGTTTTCACTGTAAAACCGAGTTGGAACTAGTACCTCCCCATATATATGCGTGGAATGGAGTTTGTAACTGAAAAGAAACTTTGTGTTCCCAACAAGCTAGGTGAAGGACGGCTTTCACACACACTTATCTCTCAGAATTGAGCAAGTGGAGAGACGTTCGTTCATCTAGCACCAAGGGAACAGGTTGCAGGAGACAGTTTTTCTCTGCTTTCTCAGTCTGTTTCCTAGTGCCGGTTTGAAGTTCCTGCAGTTTTCACTGTAAAACCGAGTTGGAGTTAGTACCTCCCCATATATATGTATGGAATCGAGTTTGCAACTGAAAAGAAACTTTGTGTTCCCAACAAGCTAGGTGAAGGGCGGCTTTCACACACACTTATCTCTCAGAACTGAGCAAGTGGAGAGACGTTCGTTCATCTAGCACCAAGGGAACGGGTTGTAGGAGACACTTTTTCTCTGCTTTCTCAGTCTGTTTCCTAGTGCCGGTTTGAAGTTCGTGCAGTTTTCACTGTAAAACCGAGTTGGAGCTAGTACCTCCCTATATATATGTATAGAATGGAGTTTGCAACTGAAAAGAAACTTTGTTTTCCCAACAAGCTAGGTGAAGGGCGGCTTTCACACACACTTATCTCTCAGAACTGAGCAGGTGGAGAGACATTCGTTCATCTAGCACCAAGGGAACGGGTTGCAGGAGACACTTTTTCTCTTCTTTCTCAGTCTGTTTCCTAGTGCCGGTTTGAAGTTCCTGCAGTTTTCACTGTAAAACCGAGTTGGAACTTGTACCTCCCCATATATATGCGTGGAATGGAGTTTGTAACTGAAAAGAAACTTTGTGTTCCCAACAAGCTAGGTGAAGTACGGCTTTCACACACACTTATCTCTCAGAACTGAGCAAGAGGAGAGACGTTCGTTCATCTAGCACCAAGGGAACGGGTTGCAGGAGACACTTTTTCTCTGCTTTCTCAGTCTGTTTCCTAGTGCCGGTTTGAAGTTCCTGCAGTTTTCACTGTAAAACCGAGTTGGAGCTAGTACCTCCCCATATATATGTATGGAATCGAGTTTGCAACTGAAAAGAAACTTTGTGTTCCCAACAAGCTAGGTGAAGGACGGCTTTCACACACACTTATCTCTCAGAACTGAGCAAGTGGAGAGACGTTTGTTCATCTAGCGCCAAGGGAACAGGTTGCAGGAGACAGTTTTTCTCTGCTTTCTCAGTCTGTTTCCTAGTGCCGGTTTGAAGTTCCTGCAGTTTTCACTGTAAAACCGAGTTGAAAATAGTACCTCCCTATATATATGCATGGAATGGAGTTTGCACCTGAAAAGAAACTTTGTGTTCCCAACAAGCTAGGTGAAGGACGGCTTTCACACACACTTATCTCTCAGAACTGAGCAAGTGGAGAGACGTTCCTTCATCTAGCACCAAGGGAACGGGTTGCAGGAGACACTTTTTCTCTGCTTTCTCAGTCTTTTTCCTAGTGCCGGTTTGAAGTTCCTGCAGTTTTCACTGTAAAACCGAGTTGGAGTTAGTACCTCCCCATATATATGTATGGAATCGAGTTTGCAACTGAAAAGAAACTTTGTGTTCCCAACAAGCTAGGTGAAGGGCGGCTTTCACACACACTTATCTCTCAGAACTGAGCAAGTGGAGAGACGTTCGTTCATCTAGCACCAAGGGAACGGGTTGCAGGAGACACTTTTTCTCTGCTTTCTCAGTCTGTTTCCTAGTGCCGGTTTGAAGTTCCTGCAGTTTTCACTGTAAAACCGAGTTGGAGCTAGTACCTCCCCATATATATGTATGGAATGGAGTTTGCAACTGAAAAGAAACTTTGTGTTCCCAACAAGCTAGGTGAAGGACTGCTTTCCCACACACTTATTTCTCAGAACTGAGCAAGTGGAGAGACGTTCGTTCATCTAGCACCAAGGGAACGGGGTGCAGGAGACACTTTTTCTCTTCTTTCTCAGTCTGTTTCCTAGTGCCGGTTTGAAGTTCCTGCAGTTTTCACTGTAAAACCGAGTTGGAACTAGTACCTCCCCATATATATGTATGGAATGGAGTTTGCAAATGAAAAGAAACTTTGTGTTCCCAACAAGCTAGGTGAAGGACGGCTTTCACACACACTTATCTCTCAGAACTGAGCAAGTGGAGAGACGTTCGTTCATCTAGCACCAAGGGAACAGGTTGCAGGAGACAGTTTTTCTCTGCTTTCTCAGTCTGTTTCCTAGTGCCGGTTTGAAGTTCCTGCAGTTTTCACTGTAAAACCGAGTTGTAAATAGTACCTCCCTATATATATGCATGGAATGGAGTTTGCACCTGAAAAGAAACTTTGTGTTCCCAACAAGCTAGGTGAAGTACGGCTTTCACACACACTTATCTCTCAGAACTGAGCAAGAGGAGAGACGTTCGTTCATCTAGCACCAAGGGAACGGGTTGCATGAGACACTTTTTCTCTGCTTTCTCAGTCTGTTTCCTAGTGCCGGTTTGAAGTTCCTGCAGTTTTCACTGTAAAACCGAGTTGGAGCTAGTACCTCCCCATATATATGTATGAAATCGAGTTTGCAACTGAAAAGAAACTTTGTGTTCCCAACAAGCTAGGTGAAGGACGGCTTTCACACACACTTATCTCTCAGAATTGAGCAAGTGGAGAGACGTTCGTTCATCTAGCACCAAGGGAACAGGTTGCAGGAGACAGTTTTTCTCTGCTTTCTCAGTCTGTTTCCTAGTGCCGGTTTGAAGTTCCTGCAGTTTTCACTGTAAAACCGAGTTGGAGTTACTACCTCCCCATATATATGTATGGAATCGAGTTTGCAACTGAAAAGAAACTTTGTGTTCCCAACAAGCTAGGTGAAGGGCGGCTTTCACACACACTTATCTCTCAGAACTGAGCAAGTGGAGAGACGTTCGTTCATCTAGCACCAAGGGAATGGGTTGCAGGAGACACTTTTTCTCTGCTTTCTCAGTCTGTTTCCTAGTGCCGGTTTGAAGTTCCTGCATTTTTCACTGTAAAACCGAGTTGGAGCTAGTACCTCCCCATATATATGTATGGAATGGAGTTTGCAACTGAAAAGAAACTTTGTGTTCCCAACAAGCTAGGTGAAGGACTGCTTTCCCACACACTTATTTCTCAGAACTGAGCAAGTGGAGAGACGTTCGTTCATCTAGCACCAAGGGAACGGGGTGCAGGAGACACTTTTTCTCTGCTTTCTCAGTCTGTTTCCTAGTGCCGGTTTGAAGTTCCTGCAGTTTTCACTGTAAAACCGAGTTGGAGCTAGTACCTCCCCATATATATGTATGGAATCGAGTTTGCAACTGAAAAGAAACTTTGTGTTCCCAACAAGCTAGGTG